>NC_141396.1:48563541-49263125 GCF_034619465.1 Leptosomus discolor | reverse complement strand
GTCTAGTTTAAATTTGCTTCCCGGAGGAAACACGTTGTGCTCTTGCAAGGGCTGTCTTCTCCCTCTTCCCCATATCAGTACAGTGCTGGACCTTTCCCTGCTGGATTGTTGTGTAGGAATTGCTATTCCCCAAATTTTAAATTGTGCTTGTATTTATGGTTCAGCATAGGTCAAGCATTCTTGAAGCTGGCCTGTCTGTTTGCTAGTGCTTGTTAACCTGTGTTAACCCAAGCCATTTTGCCATACTTTGCTGCTCTCCATCTTTGGTGTTTAAAAGTAGGTTTTGTGCATGGAATCACAAGCTAACTACTGTTTAGCTCTCTTGTTATCATATCAGAGTGGACGCTTACTCATAGCTACAGGTGCCAAGCGTGGCCAGAGCTTTGAGAATCACAGAATGACAGAATGGTCTAGTTTGGCTGTTACCTGGTGTGTATATATATGGCTTATCTCTTTTGGGAATTAACTGTTGTCTGGCTGGATAGCTATGCTATCCTGCTAAAAATTGCCTGTGTTTTGGGTTTTTCCTCTTTTGGAAATGAAAAACGTTATCTATGAGCAAACAAACTTCCACATCAACATCAAGCAAATAGATATAAATAAAAATACAGAAATGAGCAACTGTTGTGTGCTTTGTTTTGCATAATGATCATGTAACAATTAGTAACATGCAGTCTTTATAGACCTAGAAAAAGTAATTTCTTCTTGAAGAAGCAAGATGCTTGTCTGGTAGCTGATGGGCAGCATATTGCTCTGGGCAAAGCGTATGCTGGGAGCCTTTGCTTTGCATAGCGGCAAAATACCGCTTTGCTTTTCCAATGTACCAGATGTGGTAGGAGTTGCAGTTTCATTTGCTTTGAAGAACGAATTAGTCTCTTGCACAGGCATGCCTGCGTGCCTTTCCAGATTTACATATGTGCCCTAAGTTGCTGGCCCTGCACTTCTCTCGGCTTGGTTTACATTACTGAAAGCCATGGAAAGACCTTACAAATCGCTGCTCTATATTTAATTTTCATAAGCTGTCTGATATAATTAATATATGCTCTTTTACAAGAATTTGTTCGAAGATTACTTAAGTAATTTTCCAAAGCGTGTATGGTACAGCATCTGTTCCTGGAATTTCTTGTCCTCTGCTCTAGTAATTTATGGCATTTTCGTTGTTCATTGCAGGGAGGAAAAGTCAGTCTTCACTGACAGCTTGCTAGGAGAAGACACGTCTTTTTGCACTATGAAGGGTTTTGTTTTATTTGGTTTCTTTTTTCTTTTGACATCAACGTAAAGAGAACTTCTAGTATGAGGATGCATTTTTGTCCATCCACTGAACAAAAAATAATTTTATTAGTAGCAACAGATTCTGTTCATGAGAATGAAGTAGAAGCATGGATTTATTTCGAGGGACATAGTAGTATTTTAAAATACTGTCTTTTAAAATGTTGCAGTATGTACCTTAAATTGTCATTCCCCTCAACCTCTTATATTGCTATGTTGTTTACGTGACTCTAGAGGTTTTTTTCCACCTTTTCAGTGCTTACGTGTTACAAAATATAAATAGTTTCATATTATTAAAGCATTCTGTAAGATAGTTTGAGACCTGGTGTTATCATTGAACGAAAGGGTTCAGGTTGTACAGAGTGGTTGGAAGAGAGATGATCTAAGAATGTGTAGCACAGCACTCAGGTAATGTTTCATGATCTTTCTGAAAGCAAACTAAAAGGCAGAACTAATGTGTATGTTAGTCTTCAGAAGGAAAAGAACAAATAATAGCTGGAGTTGGAGAAATACGGGTAGTATTGTTCTTAAGTCTTTGCTCTGTTGTCTGAAATTGGCTGCCAGAGCAAACATGGGTGCAGTGGCTGGTATCTGGTACTGATACAGTGGTAAATGCTTGATGTATAGAATTGTCTCACTTGGAAATGTGCTTTTTATTCCTGACTTTGGGATTTTTTTCAGAGCGTAAGCATTTAGAACAATAAAGCTTGCTCCAAAGTTTTATTGCAATATGTAATTAACTTATTCCAAATAAGCTGTCTTGGTTTGGAAAGACAGGTGTCTGTGGAGGAAGGCAGGAGCCTCCCTTGAAATGGAAAGTGCAACCCCCTTCCCTCCAAATTATTATAATTTTGAAATTAACGGGCCTTCAGGCAAAGATATGGGGAATAGGAATAACAGTTCTTTACTAATATATATATATATATATATAACACAAAGCAGGGAAAAAGCAAACAACCCACTGGTTTACACTGACAGAGTCAGGAATACAACCTGACACCCTGTTAGGGTGGCAGTAGCAGTCCGATAAGATGCTGGCTGCAGTCCTCCTGAAGTGATGGGTGTAGTTCTGTGGAAGCAGCAATCAGGTAAAAGAGTCTGGTCTTCCTCCGAAGGTCCAGTGGTAGGTAGGTAGCTCTTGTCCTCTGGAACTCCAGTGGGGGGAAAAGCTCTTCTGGGAATCCAGTGGAAGAAAGGCTGCTAGGGTGTTCAAAATCTCCGTTTTTATTTGGCATGGACTGCTTGGCTCCTTCCCCCCCCTCCCCGGGCGGAGCATCTCACAATGGGATGGGGAGTCGTGAGGCAGTTCCTTGATGGGCCATGAACAGGAGATAGCCCAGGAGCGAGTTACCGATGGGTCAGGGGATAAGGCATTGTTGTGCCCAGTAACAGGAGATAGTCCAGAGGGGGGAGGCAGGGAGCACCGCCCCACCTGGTCTCAACAGCTCCTGAAGATGGTAATAGAATATTTTTTTTTTTCCTTTTGGCACATTTTACACTGTAACCCAGGACATAAGCTAATACAGACATACACATTTAATGTCTTGCATTGCTCTGGAAAATCCCAACTCTCATTTCTATTAAGATTCCATGTGCTTGCAAAGTAAAAGAACCTTTTGTGATGTTACAAGTTGTTATTTAGCTTTAAGCTGTGAAAACAAGCTTGCTTGATATCACTGCTTTTAGGTGCTTCTCCACTTGTGTTCCCACTTGTAATCTGCAATGCTGGATATCAGAGCTGTTAAGGAGGACTTTATTTTTCTGTACTTACTCAGGAGAATTTAAGATTATTTGAGCGTGTGCACCAGTTAATGAAAAAAAAACAGTTCAACTGAAGGCATTTCATAGTGAACTCTGAACACTGAATGCTGGCTTTCCTAAAATGGTCATTTCCTGGATGCTTGCCTTGCTTTTTTTGTCTTGCCTCATATAGAAATAGAGTAAAATATAAACTAATTCTGTGCTTCGTCTTTGATTCTGCTTCACTAAACAAAACCTCGCACATCACAACATCCATTTTATATTAGGCCGTTTCTAGAGACATACCCAAATGAGTACTGATGGACAAGGATTTTTCTGTCTTTCTGAACCTTGAGACTGTTTCTATGACAGTCTCTCCAGGAGGAATTGATGCTTACAGACTGAGAATTATTTTCCTTAGTGGAAAAAGTGGTAGCTTGATAGGTTTTGTTCAGAGTCACTTAGAGTGGTGTTTTTTGTCGGATACAGTCTCCTGCAATGAGCTCCCGAGGTTCTAATAGGTACTTAAAGCAGTGAATTCAATCCCTGAGTCTTGAAATGGGCTTCCTAGAGGTGGAACTTCCCATGGCATCTGATGCTTGATTTGTACTTGTTCTCCTTCAGCGAGGGTGTAAGTGGTGGTTATGTAGCATGTAGAAGCATGTGTCTGTTATGTGAAGCTTAGTTTGATCCTTCACAGACTGCTGGACTGACCTTTCTTTGTCTCTTCAGGTGTTTCCTAATAAAATGATGGACCTTAGCCTATTGTGTATTCCTTTACTTGCACCTTTAAGGCTCTATTTTGTTCTTTTAGTAAAGCTACTGTAAACACTAGGACTGAAACTAGCCTCAGTGCTGACATTAGTCCTTCTCTATGCAGACTCTTACTCTGATATGTGCTGATGGCTTTGCTGAAAGAAATTACTGCACAGACTTCCCAAGCTTAGTCCCCCTCTGGGGCCGTGGGCAAATTGCTTAGCTTGTCTGTCCTGGTTTCCCAGCTGTGGAGTTGGAGTAATTTATTACTAGTGTCAGTCATAAGAACGTTGAGGGTTAATCTGCAAGAACGGCATCTGCATAGTGTCTTTAGAGTGTCAAAGCAGTAATGTATAATTGTAATTTTATTATTAATATTGGTTATTTCATTAAAGTGCAATTTTCAAACAATGTTCATGTAGATTAAACTCATTTCATCAATGAACTGGCATCCTTCCAGCAGCATTAACTTGGTTCAGACTTGTTGTCTAATAGTGAAGCCTAAACATGTAGATAGCTCTGTAAAGAAAACAGCAAATGCCTAAAGAAATCCATACTTTCTTGTTTTTAATCTAGACTGTGGACATCCATAAAGAAAAGGTCGCTCGCAGAGAGATAGGCATTTTGACGACCAATAAGAACACATCGAGAACTCACAAAATTATAGCGCCAGCGAACATGGAACGTCCTGTAAGGTATATTCGAAAACCTATAGACTACACGGTGCTGGATGATGTTGGCCATGGCGTAAAGGTAAGAATACCCGGACACTCGAGGACTCAGAGTAGCACAGACCAGGAGATAGGGTCGGGGCAGAACGTGACTGACTTAAAATATTTAGTTCATTTATGGAAGGAACGATCATGGGCTTGATGTGCTCACATGTACAAACATTTCAATAACAAAATGGATGGGTTTACAGTGAGGGTTTTTTGAGCAATGTTTGCCATAACCTTGTGACTATCAGTAGTAGTCACAGTGGCTGGAAGTAATGGCTCATGATCTTAGTCTAGTGAGTTGTCAAAAAAGCCATGACTGCTAAAATTCTCAATTATTATTTCCTCCTCTGATTAAATTGTCTCTACCACTCCTTTTATTTCTTTCATTATTGAGAAAAATTAGGTCATCTGTTATGGGGAAACTGGCTGGTGGGGTGTGGTGTTTGTTTTTTTTTTTTTTTTTCTCTCTGGGTTTTCTGGAGGGTGGTCAGGAGAAAGGGGGTTGGCTAGATGGTATTTAGGTCTCAGTGGCATTTGATGTCTGCCAGTTGTGCTTTTGGACAGCCTCATTTTCCTTTTCTCTAAATAATAGCCTTTATAAGTTAATCTCTACCTCCCTTGAAATGGTCATAGTTGAAGTCAATTAATGTAACACCCTTTGCTCCCTGGACATCTTTTTGTGAAAAATAGCTTTGTATCCCCCTAGAGCAGGCCTTCCAGGTACATTCAGTTCACAACAGTCTTCCCTTGAATGGATGAAAAAGCTTTTATTCAACACCCATGTATCCTCTAAAGCTTGATGTGCTGTGGTCAGGCAGTTGTGCAGCTAGATCAGCCCATCCTGTGCCATTTGAATCTCTGAGTTCTTGAGGAACAGGTCTTTCAGAGTTACTCCACACAAAGGAGTGCCAGGGTACCTCCTGCTTCATAGTAACCCTATCAGTGCCCCGAGGAGTCTAATTCCAACACAAGTGAGAAAGCAGCTCTATACAATGACAGCTCTAGGTTGTGAATTAACTTAGTGACTTTGGACTACCTAATTTTTTGTTTTGTTTGTATCTAAACCTGTACTAAACCCATAACTCTTAGGGTTGTTTTACACTAACAATTTAATCCAGACTGAATAAAGCACAAACCTTGCAGAAGCACAAAAGACATACCCTGAGTTGCTGTAAAATAGAAACACTGGGGCCAGAGAAATAGATAATTTTTCAGTACAGTCTCTACATTCAAGGAGAGTGCTCTATGAACAGAGAATACAGGAATACACTAATTCAATGTCAGGATGTTGATTTCTGCATTTAAGTGCTCCAGGGATCAGGTGCTGTAGAAGACTTTTTGAAAGTAGAATAATTACTGTTAGTCGCTGAAGTTGTTGGTTTGCTGAACTACTTGTATTGTGCAGGCTCAAAACAGGTTGCTTGATCCATAAACAGTGGAGTTGTTAAGGTGTAGCAGTTGCATTTTCTAATATGACTGTTTGGTTTTAGGAGTACTGGTGTCTTTATTTTTATTAATGTGACTATTTGTGTAGGGGGTGGAAATGAGGTGCTGCTTACATATTTCTAGGCAGTTCTTATGGAACATTTTTAGTAAAGGTTTTTTTAACTGTTAATGATTTAATTCTATGTTAAAAACTTGGTCTGTTCAGAGGTAAAATAGCTTCCAGTAATAACCAAATTATCAACTAATTACAAGTCAGCTACAAATTATATCTTGCTGTTGTTTCTTTATGGAGTGATTTGCCAAAGTCTGTTTTACGACTGTGGAAGGCATGAAACACTTAGTAGGAAAACAATGTTGATCTTTTCTATGTAGACTTGTAACACAAATGAAATAAGCTGCCAGCCAGTCCTCAGGTATATAGTTTAAGATGGCTGTCATGCACTTGACACCTTCACCAGTGTTGGTGTTCAGTGGACACGCTGTTGAGAAGGTGGGTTGAGGTAGTGAATGACATAATTAAATGGTTTAGCCATCATATTACTTGAGTTTTGAGAGTGTGACACAGATTATAGCTCTCAAGGAAGTAGCTTGCGTTGTCTGCAAACCTAGATGTAGCTTGTGCCAAGCAAATCAAACCAAGACAATGTAAGAAACTGGATCAGGTCCTGTCAGAAATCAGCACAAATAATGGATGATGCTGAGAACCTGAGTTGCCTCTTGAACAAACATACAAATTAGGGAGAAGCATACAATAAATTGAATTACAAACTTTGTCTTGTCCAGAATTGTCTCAGAAGATGCTTCAGATTCTGTTAAATCTTATTTTCTTGACCAAAGATTTCACCCCAAGTTGGACAGCAATACGTCTGATAAGGCCTTAGAAACCATATTTTTCTAGAGGAAGTCTCAGTTCTGCCTAAAGCAGTTGTCAGTTTGACTAACTTGCAGGTCCTTGAATGTCTTCTGCTGTGGCAACTGTCAATAAAATACAGTACAACACATACATTGACACTTCAGTATTAAACAAAAATTGTGTGACACTTTGAAATCTGTAGGTGACAATTTACTGCTGTTAATGGGACTCTCTGTTATGTTCTGGTGCGGGTTTTCGTAAAGAAACAGAAAGGAAAAAATACAAGGAAGTGAAATCAAAGATACAGGCTGGATTATAGCCTGTTTCTTCTTTTTATTTATTTCATGATCCTAGGAAAAATGTCATTAAAATATGCAGCATATTTTAAGGAGTGTTCCTGAAAGGTTTTATATAAAAAATGTAAATAAAAATACTGTCTCACACAATTTTAAAAAAAAGAAGGTAGTCCTCAGAGTAAATACTGTTTTCCCCTGTACAGCTTTCATCTGAGCAAATGCAGAAACAGCTCCTATGCGTACAGCTCATTTTCTTTGTGTGTGTGTGTCTGATAATTCTCATAGCTGTGCAGAGGGGACGCAAAAGCAGATGCCTACGCTTGGGACATGGAGAAGGGCTCTACGTGCTGCCCTCTGTCTGACATGTATGCAGCAATTTTTCTGTGAGGCAGGTGATGAGGGTGGGGGTGGCAGTGATGGTAAGCAGCTGCTCTCTGTAGCAGATTTCCTCCCTGATGGGAGATACCTCCTTGGAAGGTAGTGCTGTTTCCTCCTCTGGCAGCTTCTTGGTCTAAAAGCTTTTGTAGAGCATCCTAGGATCACAGAGGTGCTTTCTCCTTTGACCTGAAAGCTCCATCACAGCCCCAAGCTGCCCCAGCTGCTCCGCTCCCTGCCTCTTTGCTTTGCAGGGACAGATACAGATGAAGTCTCCGAAAGGAGTAAAGTTGCTTTTTTTTTTTTTTAATATACATGCCTATGAAGCCAAGGCTAGTATCAGTCAAAATCAGTTGCTTTTAAAGTTGGTTTGCTAGTGAGAAGGCTTTCCTTTGCAACACAAATATTATGTGTAGATGGCTCCAAGAGACACACAGACAAGCATTTTTGCCGGTCTGTTAAGTAGTTGCTCAGCTGTCACCCTCTGGGGATAGGGGAGTGTACATGAAGTCATTATTGGTAAATAAGAGTAACTGTCATGATGTGAGAGCCTACCTTCCTGTGTAGAGTTTGGTTTAAAATCATTAGGCAGAGGCTACTGTAACATTTCCTTCTGTCTCCTTTTGTGAAAGAGGGGGAAAAAAAAAGTAGTGTGCTAGCAAATAAATAGGACAAATACAATTACTCATACAGAAAATCCTCAGTTTAAGAGGGGGGAGAAGGAGGAGGAAGCTTGGAAGCTGCCTTAAAAGCCCTGAAGTTGGCCTTTGAATTTATTATCATTTCTTTTTCAACACGAGGCAGGTAGAATTGTAGCAATTCATAAAATGGCAGCTAAGTAGGAAATTGTAATGATGCCTTATGGTAAAGACAGATAAAATGTTGAATACATGCTAAATTGAAATGCCTAATAGCTGTAATAGGATCAAGTTTGGTTTATGGAACTAATAGTTCTTCAAAACCAAACTTGAATTGCATATGAAGACTGATCACTTTTCAGATTTGTTTTAAGAAAAGATTCAGAATTTCGTCACTGTAAAACTTGCATTTCAGTGCATTAAAACCATAAGAAGCTTTCTAGCTGAGGAAGTCAAACAGGAGTTAAGGATTCAGAAATCTTTCTCAAGCAAATGAAATTGGAAGGACTCACTTAAAGTAAGGATTGGGCCAAAACTTACCAAATACTAAGTTTAGAGAAGGGAGCCTTGCTCTTGCCCTTGTTATGCTTCTCAGCCTGCCCTGCTCACCTGCAGTCCTCCTGCTTACATCTGTGTCTGTGCAAAACAAAAATGCAGATGAGATGCTAATGTGAGGGTGGAGGGCTACCTAATTGTGCCTGCTTCCCCTTTAGGATAAGACCTTTTATGTGTTAGCCACTTGAGTGTTAACTTTTAAATAATTCACTGTAATAAAACCAAAGTGAGACAGGAATCCTGAACCTGAGCCTCTGCTGCCTTTGTGCCTGTGTTAGCCTCTGTCAGACACTCACGCTTCAAAGGATCTTGTGTTGCCAATTTCATTAATGTCACATCATCCCTCTGGGGTCATGGCCAAACAGTAAATACTGCTGTAGGGTAACGAACACTTCTCTGGAGGAAAAAGTAACTCTTCCTGTTGCCAGCTCTAATAAGTCCGTTATGAGTGTTGACACTGTGCTTTTCATAGGGCACTTGCTACTGGAAATTCAGAAGTGTGTGGTGTCATCTGATACAATGTAGGTTTCAAGCCTTTCTGCTTGCAAAGAAAACTCAAAACTATGAGGTCTTTTTATTTTCTAATTTTGAAAAGAATTTTTTTTACATTAGCCTTATTGTATTGTAGCTAGATTCAAAGTTACCAACTCAAAGAATTCAAAAAACTTGAAGTATTTAAAGGCAGGAAGCGAGGTATCCTTTTCTGAACAAGACTACTGAGTGCTGAGGGAACAATATTAAGTTTGTCTATCCATCCACAAGCAGGTTTTTGTATGTTAATAGCAGCTTAGTATGTAAAAACATTTTAAGGGCAAATGTGACTTAAATTTTCACCTGCTCAGTTTGGAAACTAAAAAAAAAAAAGGAATAAAGAAGAAGGAAGCAATACTGACAAGCAACATCTGGTTACTGTTAAGAGAAGACTATGTAGTTACTAGGTTGCGAATAGTACTAGGAGAGGTTATAGTTAAGATAAAGGTAAAATTTCACTGAAGAGAGACTTACCTGTTTATGTTCAATTTTGAAAGAAATATTGATTTGAAACCTAAATTTTCTCAAAATAACCTGCTTTACAATAGACTGTGAGGAAATAAAGAAAAAAAAAAGCCTTCTGACCCATTCTGATAAGGAAATTGAGACACAGGAATGATTTCTTTAAAACTGCACAGAACTGGTGGCTGAAGTGTTACCCTGAGTGTCTGACACCCACATACAGTCTGCCTTCTGAAAAACATCTTTGATTACATAAGTCCATATCTTGGTTTCTGTAAGGAAACCATGTTCTAGACTTGGTGCTTTACCGTATCCTTTCCTTAGGTATCCCGTATTTTCATGTGCAAGTACCTTCCAGCTGCTTTTCTTGCTGTGTCATCTTGTGGTACTCCAAAGCTGCTCCACTGATGAGACAGGAGGCAGTCTTTTTCAAAAATCTGTGAGGATGCCTATGGGGCAATTGAATTGCCTAGCTACAGATATGTAATAGCACTTCCAAAGGTCTTATGGCAAACTGCCCTTTCTGTAGGGCTATCTCAGGTAATTCTCCCTTTACTACTAAAGGAAATACATTTTTAAGTAAAAGGAGAGGTTGACTAAAGAATCAGCAAGAGTAGTCATGGGTGGTTTTTTTCTATTGTGGTTGATGACTGTGATTACTGGTCAAAGGTAATGGGCCCAAGGCTGGTTATTGCTTTTACGGAGCATATGTTTTAAAGTTCTGAGCTTATCAGACATTTACTATTAATGCAGATTAGACTGGCTCAGTTTTTAAACCTTTTTTTTCCATTGGTCAGTATTTATATTGGTTGGTCTTTAATGACAGGTTTCAGTGATCCTAAGTATGGCAGAATATGGAATGAAATTGGCTCTTTAAATTCCGGAGTTGGAGAAATAGTGTGCGACACACAGCAGGGGAAGTACAACCAACCTGCATAGAGATTTGAAGTTTCTGCAGTCTGAAATTGGAGAGTTCATAGCTGAAATGTGCAGGAGAAACTTGCTGGATATCAGTGTGATATGTCTTTTGCTCCTGTGTGCAAGTGGCCTTTTGTATTTCTGTGCTTATAGATACATTTGCTCACATAAATGAGTTGTGCACAATGTCCCTAGCTCTAGTTTTCCAAACACAATTTATAACTCGTATAGTAGCTTTCTGGTTCCCTGAATCATGACTAATACTCCCCCATGACTTGTTACTTGGCATGGAAACTATTAAAACCAGCTAGTTAAATGGCTGCCTCCTGAGGCCAGCCAGCAGAGCCCCTCAAATGTCTGGACATCCTTTGGCTACCAGTAGATACTTCTGGTTGCCTCACACTCTACCTTTTCTAGCTGTTCTTCGTCTTGTCCCTTTGGCCTCAGTTACAGAAACCTGCAGTACTGCCTTTGTCAGCAAGTATTTCTGTGCTGTTTCGACTACCAGAACTGAGTGTGCTGGAATTGCCAAAATAGTTGCCTTAAGCAAGTAAGCCTCTTACTTGGTACTTACAGTCAGTGCTCAGCTGTCCCAAAACATTGCTTGTCCTGTCCAAACCCGTAGCTAAAATTCTCAGTCCAGGTGCTCTGAATTCCTGGCATCAGTTACAGAAGCAGCCTCACTTGTGGCTTTGATAAATGCCTTGCATGGCTGTCGCAAACACCTGTTTTGCCCCATTGCCTTAGTTGCATTACTCCTTTCCAGCCCACTGCTAGCTCTAGGTCCTTGGCTAGCCTGTGCTACCACACTGTCAAAACCCTGTGGATGTGCCACTGCCCTAGCTCTGATCTTTTGGAAGTGCAGTGAGGTTGACTCCTATTTCTTGAACCAGAGACTGTGGTTTCTTTCTCTTAATTTTGTGGCAGCCCTTAAAACTTTATCCAGGACTGCCACATGCTTGGCAGGGTTTCCCTGGAAAGGCAAAATTGTTCTACATGCTTCTTTAAAACATCTCTCTGCTATGATGCTTGCAAGAAATCCCAACCAATACTGCTGCTTACTATGCCATCTTGTTTCTGGGAACAGCCTGATCTGTCCAGTTCTCTGCCTCGGCGTCACGGCATCCCCAGCAAGCCTATACACTGTGTTTTTGTTCTGATGTATGTCATCCAGGATGCTGGTATCTCGCTGAAAACAGTCTCCCATGTGTACAGTAATACAACTAGCAGGATGAGAAGGCACTGGTGCTCCTACAGCTTCTGCAGGAGTTCTCAGTGCTGCTCTTCATTTGACTAAGCTTTTTTCCTCTTGCACCTCCTATCTTTTATTTTATAGATCCCTTCCAGAACAGTCTCTTCTCTCTTCAAGCTGTGAACCTTATGTGTGCTGCTGCTTCTCTTCCTCATGCCTTGCATTTCCTTTCTTCCTGACTCTGACCTTCTCCATACTGATCAGGCAGTTGGTGAAGGCTGTGTTCTGCCAACTGGCTGGCTGGCCTGGAGGCATTTGTAGAGACATACCTGAACCTACATTAAACATGTTCCTGCTTTTCCTTTTGGTTTTATGCTGTCTTTTTTTCCAGTTTTTCTTAAAATCATAATGAGTCTAGATCCTGCTGCCCAAACTGTTCTCAGTTCCAAGCATTTTTTTTTTTAGTTGCTTAGAAAGCACTACATTAGGTTTCAGACCTAGAAATGCAGCAAGTCCACCTCATAAGCTCAGCTAATAAATGAAAGAAAATGTCTCCTCCTAATTAATTAGCTTATTAACCATGATTAAACAGCCATATGGTTCATCTCACTTAGATTCATTTGCTTTCCTCTCTTCTGTCTTTTGGATCAGGAGTTCCTCTCCCATAAGAATCCCTATTCCTTTTGTGTTCCTTCCTTCTGTGTTTTCCTGCCCATATGACGCTTGTTTATATTGACAGCATCAGAGAGGACACGTACAGAGCTTTTTACTTTTAGAAAGCAGTATGACAACAGTTACTAATTCTTATGTATGATAAAGAAATGTGTGTATCTGTATATTGTTTAACTGGTAGCAAAAGAGATGAAGCTTGGTAGTGGTAGAGGAATAAAGGTCAAGAGCTGTTGGACTTCAGATATATGTTTAATTATGTTAAACAATACTTAGGATTTGAAAGGTTTGAAATTAGATGAAGATTCCTGAATCATTGCTAGATGTTGATATTCATATTGTTGCTGCAGTGGAGGCAGAATGTAACAGTGATTGAGGAGGAGGAAGGGCTCACTAAGTGCTCGAGTGACACTGCTTAAGGGAAGAAAAGGGGAAGCTTTTTGGGTTTGTGTTTTTGAGGCAGGCAAATTTAGTAGTAGAGGCTGGGTAAGAAACCATGCCACCCTTCCTTTTAAGCCTTTAAAAGGTTTCTATCTATGGCTACTGGGGAGGGACAGGACCAACAGTTTCACTTTTTGGTCTCTTTTAACAAATTCCTTGTACTATGCCATTGCCCTTGGCAACTGGTGAAGTAAGGGGAAGGGTCACATATTCCTGTGAGAGGGGAAAGCAAATTTCATGGCTAAAAGCCTGTTTTAAAAATATAATACTTGGGAGACTACCCTCGGATCCTAGAAACTGAGCCTTTGTGTTTGTCCATGAAATAACTATGCGGGGACAGAAGTGGTTTAAATGCCTTAATTCTGCTGCTCTGCTGCTGAACTTCTACCCTGACTGGGAGCAAATGGGATGACCTTCAAATTTAACTTACTACTGCTAAACTTTTTCACTTGAATTTTGGAGCAGGTTTTGTATTTCTGTTCTGGTAACATGAATAACTTATGGGCAGTGGCTTTCAACTTCTTTTGATTAGTAAACTCCAGCTGTTTTTTTTTTGTGGGTTTCCAGACCCTGTCAGAAATCTCACAAATGCACATTGCTGTATAGCATGCTTTAATTATTTTTTTCTGAGTTAATGGATGCCTTTAAACTGGTCTACGTTTCTTGGAGGAGGAGGAGAAGAAGGTGCAAACTGCAGTTTGAAAAGCTGTGTATTAGGAGGTTTCTTCTGGAAGTGACAGTTTATTTCCAAAGAACCTCAAAAAAAGCATTGGGATTATTTTAATGTGGTGGGGTTTTGTTTGCTTGATTTTTTTTCTTTTATTTTTTAATGGTGAAACTAATCCTTTTCCCCATTCAAAGCCATGAATTCTGCCCCCCCCAATAGAGAACTCAACTTGAATTTATTTAAAGCTTTACATTCGTTTTGCTTATGAGGCCAAGTTTTAATATTTTTTTTCTTCCCTCTGCAATCACAAAGGCTGTAAAAATTATATAGTGGAGTCCTATAATGACTTGATTCCGAGAGCTAAAATTTCAGAATAACAATCACTAGAGCACTGCCAACACAGTTTTGAGCAGCCAGCGTTATGCTGGCTTGAATCAGATTTCAATCAATAAACCAGAGGTGAAAGGCGCTGCTGCTCATCCTGTTTGAGAACTCAGTTTTCTTTATTTATCATTCAATGCAGCAGCTAGGATTTCTTCAAAACACATGAAGGTAAAGTGTCAAAACAACAGGCAAGTCTATTCTGTGCCATATAGCTGAAGCTGTGGTTTTGTGAGCGAATTAAGTATGCGTTGCCATTGAAATAGCATTGATTTGGGTTTGGACTTGAATGGTCAGCAAAGGGCTTTTCAACCCTTTACTGCCCATGAGGAGCCTGGCAAACAAACCTGGCAAAGCTTAGCTAAACTCAGTTTTGACACAAGTGTTTTTCCTGTGGTCACTTAGTCATTTGCAGAACTTTCAATGATTAAGTGAGCCAGTAAAATCTCTGTTAGTATACTGGGATGTAGCTAATTATCAGTAGACACAAATGATTTTTTTAAAAATGTAATTATCTGTAGTTTAACCTGTCCTATCAGTTGTGATGGATCTGCCATTAATTTCTACCTTTTTCCCCCCTTTTTGCCAACGTTAAGTGGCTAAAAGCCAAGGTAAGAAGTGTTATTTCTCCTTTGACCCACAGTGCCTCATGTGACTGATAGTAGAGGCTGCAGAGCCATTAAAACTGAAAACTAGCGCTCTCTTATGCTCTCCTCTGCTTTCCATAGGATACTTAGATCAAACATGCTATACTTGATTTTTTTTATTTACAGCATTTAGCGTGTGTCAATATATCTGCGATACATTGACATCTGCATTTATACATAGATATATTAATTTCTCTAACACATGTAGTGCTTTGCTCTGAATTCAGTAGATGCCTTGATTCCTTTCACTTACATTTTTGCAGGAGACTTCCCAGACAACCTGAATGACCCTGCTAGTCAAATAGCAGGAGCAAACTGAGAAATTCTGGCCCCATGCTGACTCTATTGTACTGTCAGTGTTACCGTTTGATTTAAATTATTGACACTCAAATGGAGATGACCACAAATGTGGCTTCCCTTTGAAGTAAAGAGGATATAAGAGATTTGTGCATGAAGCTGTCAATTACCTACCTTTCTGATGTCTGTTGTAAATTAATAGCACAAATAACATTAAGCTTGTATGTAGACTCTTTGTATTTACTGATGTCTGTCTTGCGTGTAGCTGAAAACTTGCTGTTTGACAGCTGTCTGGGAATTCTCACTTCATATTCTTACACTTTAAAAAAAAAAAGCAAGCTGTCAATAATAGAGCTGCTCTGTTGTAAAAATAAAATCATGTTTTCCCTTATTTCAGCATGGAAATAACCAGCCTGCAAGAGCTGGCACCTTGTCAAGAACAAATCCGCCTACACAAAAACCACCAAGTCCTCCCATGTCAGGCCGGGGAACTCTGGGGTAAGAATGAAGACTGCTTGGTCCCTTCTGTGTAATAGAAAGTTTTAATTGTGCTGGTGTTGGTGTTTCTTAAATACATGGATAGATGGCAATTCTGATTGCCTTTAGCAAAAAACAGAATTCCTTTTCTGTATAAACCTTTTCAGCTATATTGACTGTTATTTTCATGGTTACCTTTTGAAAGAATGGGGGAAGGATTTATTATAGATATGGGTAAATGAGGAGGCTATCGTTATTCCTGATTTTTGGGGAGAAATCCTTAGCAACACAAATGAATATCAACAGTTTTAACTTCAGTGGGGGGAAAGACTTCATTGTTAAAGTTTTTGTCTACTCTCAATATTGTAAGAGATATGAAGTGACTGTTGGTGCCGTATTTGTTGCATTATCTAAGCAAAATTCATGACATTGTGAACACATTGGCAACATTGATTTTCGCAGGCTTGTGCATTTTTATTTTTATGCTTGAATGAGGAAGGATTTTGCTATTTCCGAGTCCCACAGTGACCAGAGTTCCCTGCTGTAGCATCTGTTTTGCTGCTGTGGACCTGTGGGGAGTGAAATCTGCTTATCTTGGCTTGCCAGCAAGTAGTTGTTTCTAGAGACCGAAACATTAATACTGGAGAAGCACAGAGCACGTGCCATATGGTTTTGTCTGTCCAACTGTGCAGCATCTTCCAAAAGGCATCCTAAACAAGACCTTCTACCTATTTGTCACTCTCAGTCTTTCCTTTATGCTGGAGGGACTGAGGCAGTGTAAAGCTGACTGGCATGGTTGTGTTGGCATCAGGTATGTTGTCTGGGAAAGGTGGGGAGCTGGAAAAACGAGGAGTAATGAAACGGAACATGATGGGGATCAGGAGCAGTGGTCAAGGAAAATAAGCAACAACTCCTTTTGTCGAAGACTTAGTGGTTTTTAATCCTGATTCGATGCTTTGCTGCTTCACGATGGCCGTGTTTATTCTGCAGAGAAATTACCCTAGAGATTTCCTCAGCATGTTTTGTGAAAATTCCCATTGCTTAAGGGCATGCAATCAGTATTGCGATTCTCTCTTATCCCAGCTGAGGAGGAGTTGTTTATCAGCCCTGGGAAGCTGGGTAGTGCTTTCATGTCCTCTTGGTTTGCTAGTGAAACAGCAGTGTTGATATACTGGTGAGTTGCCTCTCTCTAATGCTCCCCCCTGAACAAGCCAGAGCTGTTTGGTTGCCTTAGCTGATTCCTGATAAGGATTAATCGGCTGAATGTCATTTCCAGATGAGCTTGACAAGAGGCAGCAGTTGGCTGAGGGGGAGGAATAATGTGGGTTTGTAACAGAGATTTCTATCTGCCCTTCTTGTTCAGGAAGTACAGCTCTTGTCTTGAGCAGCCGTGTTCTGCCAAAGCATGAAATATCATAGGCATGACTGTTTCCCTAATATATGCAGAAAAAATTGCTAGAAACCGCAAGGATACTAACTGCTCTTCTCCCTTTGATCCAGAAGACAGAGATAAATCTGTAAAATCAGAATGAGCTTGGTATGTAACATGGGTCTTTACGTGCTGCTTATTGTGCAGCTCATCCCTCCAAGGCAGGACAATCTAAAGGAATATGATGGGGAGGGAGTCCTGCTCAGAAATTGTGTGGGCTGAAAAGAGAAGGGGACTGCAGGAAGCAGGGGTCTCTTCACCAGACCAGGGAGAGACTATGGGAAACCTTGGATGCTCAGGTTGGAAGTACCACAGGAGGAGTGCATTGCTGGAGCTGGATGGAGGGAGTAGTTGCAGTCATGTCTTGAGGGTCCTGGGGCAGAGCAAGGCCTTGGAGTCCCTGTAGCTCTCACTGATGGCCACGGGCATCGGCACCACACTGAAGCACTGGGGGACAGTGAGGTGGGGAGCGCTAGGCAGTGTCAGGAAAGAGTGTTTTACTCCTCTGCGTAAGGCTGGCAGAAAAGCAAAGGGAAGGATTTGACTTAGTGATGGAAAGAAGTTGGTTTGACTTCTGTTGCTTAGAAGTTCTTCAGTGAAGCTTCAGTGATGGCTGAACCTGAAGATGTGGTGGGGGATTGCTTTTGACGATGTTTTTAAATTGTACAGGCAAGACAAATAGTACTACAGAGATGAGTAGCAGTTCTATTGCCAGTGCATTCCAAGGTAGAATACTTCAAAACATTCGTTTTCAAGATTATGTCTGTTGGAAGCACATTTAAAATCTTCCCTGCTTATCATTTCCTTTGGCAGTATTTAAAGCCCTGTCTCTCACAACTGGAATACAAACTTTCTTTATTTTTCCCACGACTGATCTCTTTTGGCACATCTATAGGTGGTGGCAGTCTGCATATTAAAATCATCTGGAGTTCTTTATATAGACAAACTCATTTACAAACACCACAGTGCATGCAAACAATTATGGTATTTCCACTTTTCTCTTTGAGAGGTTTTAATAATAAAATGTTATAGTTGTGTTCCATATTGTAAAAAGGAAGTCAATAAGTTTCTTAAGATACCAGGAAGCTGCACTTCTTAACCAACTCAGTTATAAACAGTAATTGAACAAATTATTAAATGCCAGTAGTTTAGTATTTTTGTTTTTTGCTTAGCTGGTGCATTGCCAAATTCCATGTCTTGCAAGGGGTCTCTTAGTTACCGGTGAGAACTGAAGAGCTCTGCAATTCCGTACAATAAATGCACTGTTCTGAAGGCAGTAATGGGTCTGGTAAATAGATCTCAAAAGATCTATGTTATATTTCTGACTTGATGCAGTCTGCTAGGTGACCTTGGAAGTCTCTGGGCTTCACTTTCCTGGCCTGCAGTAGAGACAATGAAGCTCATCTATGAGGCACTTTAAGATCTGCTTAAGTGATGTGAGATTGCTTGATTACTGTGTGAAACAATGCTACTACGAAGAGTGCTGGTGATTGCAAATTTAACTTGTGTGTCAATCTTTCAGACTTACTGCTGTCTTAATGAGTTGAATACCTTTAGCCAAGAATACTTTTGGAAAGTGTTTGGAGGGGAGGGGAAGGGTGGAAAAAGGAAATTGTTACAGTGGAAGAGTTTGTCCCGTGCAGTATACTGAAAGGTAACCCCAGTATAATATGTGGATATAACTGTTGTATGTTACGTAGTTCAAAGAATACATTTTGGGTGGTAAATTTAGTTTAGGCTTTTTTTAACCAGTTTGTACGCTGTAGGCCAACTTGAATGGATCTGTCTACATAAGAGCACTTAAAGTTGAATGACCTGCATACTCTGCCCAATGGAATTTGTTTAATATACGGTAACGTTGGTCACTGCGGGGATCTCTCAAGAAAACATAAGAAAACAAATGGCTTTGCTATTTCCTTCATTTGTCCTTTTGATCTTCTGATCCTTCACCTTTCTGACTTCAAATCTTTTTTTTTCCTTGACCAGACGAAATACTCCTTACAAAACCCTGGAGCCAGTCAAACCGCCCACAGTCCCCAATGATTACATGACCAGTCCTGCGAGGCTGGGCAGTCAGCACAGTCCGGGAAGGACAGCTTCCTTGAACCAGAGACCAAGAACACACAGGTAGAGCACTTTCTCGCTGTAACTCTTTCCTGCCTGGCATGCTAATGCTTACTAGAGTCACAAAAAAGCTTTGAAGCTTTTTTCATGTTAGCTTTTTGTGGGAAGGCAAAAGGTGAGTTATTCTCTACCACTCTGAATTAACAGAACTTCACTGTGGTTATGACTTCTTTAACATGTAGAAGTGTCTTCATACTCTATAGAAGCCTCATTTATCTAGCAGCTTACTTCCATAACCATAGGCCTCGTTTAATGTAGTCAGCTTATTTTGTTCTATGTTACTTGTTTCCCAAGAATAAGCAAAACTTATGCAGTTGCAAGGTAGGATAGTGATGGGCCCTAATGGGTTTAAAGTTGCATTATTAACCTTAGCCTAAAATACACTTAGGCTTTTTTTGTTGTTTTCAAAACCACTAATTGCAAAGGGAAATTTCTGTTGATTAGAAACAGTGTGATGAAGGTAGTCTGAAAAAGCTGATTGCTTTCTTTTGGCTAAAATTTAATGCTCATAGTCGGTGTTAGATGATGCAAGTAGAAAATAAAACCTGTTCACAGAGCGTGTATTGGCATCAGCCAGTTGTTGCCACGTGTTTAAGGGCTTTGAAAGAGCAGTGTGTGTTTTGGGTGAGAAGGTTGTTCTGAGTATACCTTGTTCGTTTTTTGGGGTTTTTTTAATTTATTTTTTTCTCTAATTGCAAGGCTAGATCTTTCTCTGAGCCTCTTGAGTAAGTTCAGTGTTTTCAGTTTGGTTTTTATCATAGTCTTCAAACTGCAGGGGGAAAAAAACCCCACAAAATAATTCAATGTAGTTAGAAGTAAGAGGTTAGCTTATTTTTAGAGAGCTTCTAATTATTTTTTTTTAAACACGGTGGGTCAATAATGGGGGTTGAGAAAGTGTTTTGGACACAGTTGATCATGAAGTACTGTCAGAATGAAACAACTTCTAAATCTGGCTGCAACAAGATCTTGTTAATCTCTTTAGCTGACTACTGTGACTGCTTCCTACTTTTGTCTCACAAGATCTTATGTAGACTGCAGTTAGAAATTCAGGCACAACCATGGTGACAAGATCAAGGTCTTCAGCAGACAGAACACTAATTTTGAAGGAATTATCTTGGCTTCCATTTCAGATCACTGTTTTTCTTTTTTGTAACAGTGTTATTTTCTTAAGGTATATTTGAATGATTTGCACTTGACTCTTGACAGCACTGATCTGTAGCTACCCAGGAAAGGTAAATAAACTATAATGTCACTGGGTACTCTTTAATTAGCATGGACGAGTTAAAGTGGTGTTCTGGCTTCAAAACATCTTGACTACTCAGTTCCCTTTATATTATCCATTTAATCCATGTAAATTCAAGCCTTGGCCTAAGGAGTGCTCTTGGATAAGGACAGATTCTGCCTGAATCTTGATTATTTTTCAGCTCCTCCAATGAAAAGAAGTGTTATGGCCTCCAAAGGCACGTGTAGAAATATTATCCAATAGTTCACTAGAAGTATGTTCTCTAAAAATCTGGCTGTATTGTATGGTTTGTGTATCATATAACAGTACTTGGGCAAATTGTTACCTGTCTGTGCTGTTACCTTTCAGACTTAGAAACAAACTTCTCATATACCACAAGTGCGTGCATGGTCAGGGGAGTGTTAGATATAAAGAAAATTATCCACACCACACCCCGCCCCAACTGGTTTATCATGGCTGTTCTCAGTTAAAAAGTTCTCAGTCTAAACTTCAGTTCTGAGTAGAGGAAATGTTCCTTCAGCTGACAACATAAATAATCTTAAATAATTATTTATAGTTTAGGCATGAACGCTTCTAGCCCCAGCGTATTACCTTCAGTTATTACAAGGCTCTTGAACTGTTCCTGCAGTTGTTACTCCATTGCCTAGAACTGGTGTGGTTGCTTACCTTTTGTTTTTTAAAGCATTTAATTAGACATTTTATGCATAGTGATGTTTATGCGCTTAGCTAATTCCATTTATTAGGAGTGTAATGCATCCAGACTTGATTAGCTGTGTGCAATTGTAGGTAGATACAGAGGCATTTTATAGGGGATTTTTCAACACTCCAAAATTGAGTTAGGCTAGTAGAGCTCACACAAGAAGTGTGACTGTTGATAGGCCTTTGTAGGAAATGCTGTGCTAATACTTGTGTTTTTCTTTTATAGCGGTAGTAGTGGAGGAAGTGGCAGTCGAGAGAATAGTGGAAGCAGCAGTATTGGCATTCCCATTGCCGTGCCTACACCTTCACCGCCAACCATTGGACCAGGTATGTGGGACTCTTCCCATGGTAACTTAAGGCTGTAATACCAGTCGTTTGTGTTTGCAGAGGGATTTTGACTGAATATGATGGGGTAGAAACTGTCCTGAAGCACAGTTTTAGTCAGGAAATCTCTAATAAGTGCTGAGGGACAGCTAAAGTTTTAATTCTTTACCAAAAACACTTGCAGAACAATAACCTGTAGAATAATGGATGGTTAAAACACCTTTGTCAGTCCACGTTTTTACAAGATAATCAAGGGGGGAGGGGATAGAAGGAGAGAGATGTATCCTGTTGAAGCTTAAGTATGTTTTTAAATGCATATCTACAATTTGGCATTTCTGGATACCCTGAGAAGCAGCAGCAACTATGTATATGTTTGATGGGAAATGTTGCCTTCTGAAATAGCATGCTAACTTTACCATCTGCCAATGATGGTATGTACATGTTCTGGTTTTAATTAAATAAAAGTCTTTACTTCAAATACAAGATGACCTACAAAAACGCTGCTAGTAGTAGAATGCAGGCTTGTCCACCAGTGTTGTTTATGCTACGATTGCAGTCTGAAGTTGCTAAGCTAGATGGAGACCACTGAGAGAGGCAGGAGAACTAGTGTGTATAAGATAGCACAGTGATAAGAGAACCATACGGGATCTCTCGGCATCAAAAGGATACTCCCTTTAAGAATGGTGAATGGTGAGGTAGGATCCTTTTCTGTTGTAAGCTGGCAGGATTATTGTCTTGGTAATAAACCAACTCAGTCACTTGTTTACTATCTGTATATTTTGTAAGCACATAAAGCTAATTTGCACAAGAAAATGGAGTTTTGGTGTAATATAATTTTGCTATTGCACCTCTTAAATCTGTTCTGTAGATAACATGTCTTCACTTTCTTATGGACATGTAGGCTTTCCTTCTCCAGGTGTTTCTGATCCTGCAGTGGTACAAATAGGTGTGAATTCTTACTATTGTCTGGCATCCCACAAGAGTCAATGGGAATAGAGATCTGCAGGTACAGAACCCTGTGAAGGATCAGGGCCTGAGTTTGTATCAGTTACCTGAAGCTGAATTTTTGTGTTTATTTGGGAAGCCTATCAAGTGCCCGTGCTTTCTTACTTGTGTTTTTATTATTTTTTTTTCAAATTAATGGCCTAATTGGGAATATAAACTATTTTATTAGCACACATTTCTGTTCCTCCTCCTGGAGCCCCGCCAGCACCACCACTGCCACCACCCCTCCCGATGGGCAGTCTGATAGGTGAGATGTGTGTCAATGCTGAAGTGATCGCAGTCACGCTGCATAATCAATAATCATCTCTTCCTAATGGACTTAGCGAGGGTGTTTTTTCTTCTGTAGTGGGGTTTACATGATTTTAGTATAAAAATCAGTTCTGGGATTTTTTGTTTGTTTTTAAACAAATCTAATCTGCACTAATTTCCTGTGGTTAAAGCCTCTGAAGGTAAATGCACAAGGTACAGGTAAAAGGCTGCCAGTTGCTTGAAATATCTGTTCCCAATAAAGCTAAGATGCAATTAGTCTGATCTATAAGAACTCAAAATCAGCTTGAATATTGGTATTCTGCTGTATTACTCCTGCAGCTGAAACTAAGCCACAACAGTTGCACTCAGCTTATAAATGGTAGCTGATGCGTAGGGTGATGTATGTATTTTGTCCTGTGGGAGTAAGGTGACTGGAAAGCAGAAGAGTCTGTCACAGTGGCCTGGGTTTGATTCTGTAACGCTGCAGGCGGGTGGCAAACTGGAAGACTTGAGGATACGAACTAACAGTTCTTGAAAAATTGCTTCAGGCGTTACGTATAGCTGTTAGGAGGGGATCTAAAAGTAGTTCTTCTCAGAGCAGGCAGGATATAATACCCCACCCTTTCCTATTGCAGGCTGATGACAAAATTTATTGATTTGAGTTATGAAACTAGCTTTGGAGGCTTTGACCCACATAACCCTTTGCACTTTCCCTTACTGAAGTTTTAAGCGAAAGTGACTTCAGATAACATTACAGGACTGCAAACTTCTGATTGCACACTGTTCGTGTATGTACGTGTGTCTGCATTTTTGTATATATTTATATATATTTATATAAGATATATACATAGGTATGTAAAAGCACAAAACATGTTATTGCAAAACAATTTTTACATTTAAAAATTGCATTGATCCATGTGACCTCAAAGTGTGAGATTCATTACTTTGCAAGGTGTGATCCTTTTCTCTACCTGCCAGAGGTTAATCCAAAAGAGAACTTCAGTTGTTTTATTAACCTTGAAGTTTGTGCAGCATGTGGAAGGTAGAAAGGGATGTTCATCCTGAAAAGTGAGTGATATGTCTTTCTCTCAGCTGGCATTGGTGATTCTGATTTGTTGGTGCAAATTCCAGCAATATAAAAGCACAAGAAGCAAATATGATTGATTAAATGTGCCAAGGGTCTGAAGCTTATGACATTTGTTTTACTGTTTTGTTAGTGTCTTTTTATACTGGATTGGAGACAAGCTCTGGTTCACAATGGAAAACACTTGCCTTGAGCAGAACATGGAATTTTTTTTCTGTGTGCTTTTTAATAAAGGGTAATGCATGTAGAATAATTGAGATATGCTTAGGAGTTGGAAGCTGATTCAGTTTTCCAGTCCAATCCAGTCTCTCAAAGTAGTTCACAGCATGTCTCAAATGCCCTTTATGTGAGTGTTGGTTTATGTCCTGTGTGTTTTTTCTTGTTATTGATTATAACAGGGATGTTTGTTTTCTGTTAATCTCCAGTTACTGGCCTTAAATTATTGGAGACCTGTAATCAAGTATTTCCCATGTTCTGGGCTTTTTTCTATTTTCTGCCTTCTATCCCAAGTAGTACTCTGCTTAAGTCTTTTCTTTGGTTCCTCTGGCTAATGCTTTTCAGCTGCTCCGGGTTCAGCTCCTGGGTCCCAGTATGGCACAATGACCAGGCAAATCTCACGACACAACTCTACCACTTCTTCAGCATCTTCTGGTGGATACAGACGGAATCCTTCTGTGACTGCCCCATTTTCTGCTCAACCTCATGTTAATGGCGGGCCTCTTTATTCTCAAAATTCAAGTAAGCTTCTGAGCTCTGAAATCACAAACTGTTTTGAGCAAAATTATTGTAAAAGCGTGCATGGCATTTTAATTCATTTTTGAAGAGCATCAATCAGATTACTGCTTTCTTTCCTAAAATAGAAGGAAAAACAAACAAGAAAAACTATATTGAAGTTGTACAGTGATTGCACTATATGCAATTATACTGTTTTCCCCTCTGACTTGTTTGCTGTTACTCATGACAAGAAATTATTATGATTGCCTGTCTAATTATAGGCACATTATACTTAGCATTTCAGGTGTGCTTGGAGAACGTAAACTAAAACCAGATTTTTTTTGCAGGAGACTTAACATGGTTATAGTACAGTCCCTCCACTTCTCGGCTAGTGGCAAGAGAGTATGTCAGAGCACACTGCTTATGTAACAAATTTTTCCCATTGCACAGTTTCTTGCTGTCTCTTCCCTAAATCCTTTCCTGACTCCAAGTTTCTCCTTTGTTCTTAGTTTTAAGATTGACTGTTAAAGAAGAGCTCAGCCTCTCTCTTTTTAGCAGACTCCTCCTCTGTGCTTCCACACTAATACTAGTGTAGATGGAGAAGAATGAGGGAAGGGATGGATGCCATGGGCAAGTGAGCAGATTTTAGTCAGCAGCATCCTGCCTACCTACCCAACAGGGCAAACGAGATTCACTGCAGAAAGATCTGCAAAATAAGGATCTACTTGAGTGTTGGTAGAAAGGCTGTTCCTGTCAAGAAACTTCTTTCTTGCTGTTTCCATAAATTTTGACCAGATACACATAGAGGAGTGATAGTCTTCTAACTGTTTCTGGTGGTGTTCTTCAGTGTGCCAACTCTTTAAACTTCAGTGTGATACTTCTTTTAAAAAGAAATGTTGATGTTTGGGCCGAAGATCACTTTAGACCAGCATTTGCTGTTGTGTACTTACTCTTAGGGAAGGAATACATGAAGTGTTTGAGACGCTGAGGTGAAGAATTTTCTCAGTGGTTTAGAAGTATTATCAGAAGGCATTTTTATATGCAGGCACAGTACCTGTCTTTTTTTTCGACTCCTGATTTTTCCTCCCACTCTCTCTCACCCATACTGGCCCTTCATTTTCCTCCATACTCTTATTCCCCCAAATTAATTCACTATAACAACAGAAACTCCCTGTTTGAACAATTGTGTTATGTTGAATAAACAGGGCTTTACTTCTGGAAGTAGTTCAGTTGTCTTAAATGCTGTGCACACCACTGTTTCTGAACATTTACATTTGTCCAAAGCAATTTTTTGCTCAAATGCAGGTGCTGTTCCTTGATCTAGCCTCTGGTGTTTTCAAAATACTGATTGTCAAGGCTTTTTAAACAGTATTTTGATGGGTGTGTTTTTCTACTTTAAACTGTTTTCCTCTGTTTCTGTAACTGGTGATTTTTTAATTTTTTTAATGCTACTGTCTTGACATTAAATCCAGGTCCCATGTTTTCTTAAGGTTTTACTTTTCATGCTAACAAATACTCTGTTTTTTCTTAGATGTTTACTTCAATTTTGTGAGAAACCTGTTTGTTTGTCCCTGTTTTATTGATCATTTCTCCCATACAGTTTATTTGGTTATTGGTTTTGTAATGAACTAAATGCTCCATTTTTGTTCATCAAACATTAATCTTAGTTATGGCTTTATTTAAAACTGTTGCTTACTTAGAAGTACAGAACCTCTTTCAAATTTGGTTCCAACTGGATTACCCTGCTGAATTCCCACCTTCACAGGAATTTCTCTGCTCCAGTGCAAGAGAAATTCCACCGAGAAGGGGCATAGTAAAAATAAATGAGTTGATGTTTCGCTGGGTTTTTCTTTCTTTTATTTTGTGCCAGAGCTGTTACTCTGAATGGCACGCCCGGCTGCTACCATGCTTCTTTCCTACCTGCAGAAGGAAGGGTTGAACATCTCTGCTGTCAGCCCAGCATCTCTGAGCACTGGGTGCTGTGTGTCTTCTATCTCATTGCTCACCAAATAGGTACATACTTCAGAGAAGGCGAGCTTGCAAGTGCGTCTGGGGGGGCTCTGTGTGCTAGTGTAGCCAGCTGTAGCTGTTGAAGCCTTTGCCAGCCTCTTGGGTTGCTGAGTGTCTTCTAACCACAGAAAACTTAATAATTTAAAATAAAGCTCCATTCTGCTCTAAACCCATCTGGTTTCCTACCAACAAGCAACAAGGTCCCTTTTTCTATGCAAGGCAAAAGCACAGTATGCCAACCTACTACCCTCCCACCCCAGCAAAACAAAATTATGGGAGGTGCTCTCTGTAGGGATATTAAGTATTGATTTTGCAATGCTGTTTCCTGTGTGTAGTAGTTGTCTTTGCTCTGTGTCAGTGCGGCTTTGCTGCACTTGATGTAGCACTCTGCTTTTATTTCAGAGTCATTGTCCAGAATCCTGGCGAAACATCACCTCCGCTCCTAGTTGCGTTACTCTTGAAATACAGCTGCCAAATTTGAGTAAACGTTACTTGGCAGCAAGACGAAAAGCTGAGTGTTGTGTGCTCCCCAAGTGAAGCGGAGCAAGCCCCTTCACGCGCGCGCCCTGTGAGCTTCCAGGGCACAGCCAGCGCTCAGCTTTTTATTCACCTAAACACAGGGGCATGCTTTGCTTTTTGCTCCTTGATTGGCCAACCATGAATTCAGCCCTGTTGGAAACACAGGCTTGAAGGAGGTTCTTCCGTGTGTGTGTTCTTGTTGTTCTTTACATACTTTGTTTTGTGGTCCTTGTTACTGACGGCTGCTTTTGTTTGTTTCCTTTTTTTTTTTCCTTTGTCTGTTTGACTTTCCCCAATATGGTGTGTGTGTGTTGCTACCAGTTTCTATTGCTCCACCCCCTCCCCCTATGCCTCAGTTGACTCCACAGATACCTCTCACAGGCTTCGTGGCCAGGGTGCAGGAAAACAGTAAGTTTGGACAAGCTGAGTGTTAAAGGGTAGAGCCTACTTTCTTCTAGCATGCATGGCTGGCAAGTCAGACTATTTTGTTTCCTTTTCCAGAAGCTAATACCATCTTGCATTCTAGTGTCAATACGCTATTGGAGCTGAAGGGCACACTCTTCAATATTTTATAACATGTGCATGATTCTTACTGACCCATTTAAGTTCTGAACTGCAAAGTTATTATAGAAATACAGTATGAAATATGTGGCATATGCTTGGTGTGAATATAGAAATGTATCTTAATTAAAAATATTAATTTCATGTTGAATCATCCTGCCTGAGGCGCTTTCACTAGGAATAATTGATTAGCTTTTATTAGAAAGGCTTTTGTAGACTGTCAAAATACGTACTGTGTAACCATTGAATCTAACGCTGTCATAGTTTTCAGGAAGCTGTACAGTGAATTGAAAATGTGCACTCCTATGATCTAATGCTGTTACAAAGGAGCTTGTAAGGTATTTCTCCTCTCGGCAGCCTTTCAGTCTCTGTTTCTTTGTGTTCTCTAGCCAGATTTCCCTACTGAGCTTCTTGCAGCATAGCTCTGCTTGTTAGGTTTGTGAGACACGCTCCCTGGCTATGACCTGTGCTGCAAGGTGTTTATACTGGTAACTCTGCTTTTATCATTACTGCTTGATTCATTTCAGGTGAGTGTTACTGTGCCAAATGCTAGTGCAGGGGTAAAGTTGTGTTCCTGATCTGGGGACATCTTTGCTATAGGAGTGCATTGTGGTTCTGTAAACCACAGAATGAATGCAATGCAGGTAGGGCTTGAAGTAAGTATACAATGTTCTTAAAGTGTTCAGGAGCTGTAGGGAAGTTTACTGGGATCTCAGGGGCTACTGCTACATATGTAGCTTCAGCATACATTTATAGGCCTCCAGATCTGACTAGTGCTGCTGTTCAGCTTCTGCCTAGAGCTTTTAAGGGGTCATGTTCTGAGCCTTCCCCTAGAGACAGGAGCCATCTCTTTCTCATCTGAAAATAAGGTATCTTGGTGTTGTGCTAGGTAAATAGTAAGAATCACGTTGATGTAGAATAGCCTGCCACAAAATTGTGTTGACGAAGCTTTCCAAAATTCAAAGTGTAGAGGTAAACCTACTGAAGATGAAGGTTACAGAATGTCTTCACTTGCAGATAAACTTGAGAAAATTGGCACCTGCTTCTGAATTGTTCCAAGTATTGTCCTCCTGGAGATAACACAGCCCTTGGGAGAGCGGAGGTGAAAGGGACAGACTTATTCATGTGTGCAACAACAAAATGCAAGCTGACTTGTGAATGAGATTGCAGCAAAAATAGCTGAAGCTTGAAATCTCGTCTTAGGAATTGTTCTTTTCATTTCTTTCTTTTAACAGTCCATGGGTTTGAAAGTTATATAACGAGTATGGCTTTGAGCTGCTGCTGCCTCATTTTGGAGGCAGAGGGGTGCGTGTGGCAGCCTGCGCATACGCTCAGCAAAACTGGCTGTAGAGGCTGTTGAGTTTTGGCATTGTGTGCTAGACTTTCATCTGCCTCATTTTCTGCAAGAAGTCTACGGGGGAGTGGAGTTAGGGAGACATGTGGGTAGGCTTGTCTTATCATAGAGATCTGTGGGTTTGGAAAGCAACATCCTCTGCTCTGTGGACTTCTTTCAGAGGACAAGGACAGAGGGCTTAAGAAACTATGCAACACCTATTCTTTTTTCCTGCGCCCTGTGCCCAAACTGTGGATATCTCCTTCAGAGAGGTTTTCCAGTATGTCCAGTGTCCAGGGGCAACTGATTGGATGTAAATTGCTGTACTATTACAGCCAGTCCTTTCAAAAGGAGTCTGCTGGTCCCTACTTAAAGAACAGGGATGTGAATACATACAAGAGAAGATGTCTGAGTTTGGAGCTGTATAAATACTGGTCTTTTTACCCTTTCTCATTTAGTGTGGTTTTCTGTATGCATTTTTTTTCCCCTCCCCTAGGAAAAGTAATGCAGTTGTAGAGTCTGCTTGTTTTAAATGCCAAACCAGGCAAAGTCTAGGTTAAAATCCAAGAGGTGGGGGGATAATTCCATGGGGCAGCACTTGTCTAATTTTCTGTTCCATTCTCTCCCCTTGTTTAAATGTGAAGTTGAATTGTTTTAAATGTTTCCCATAAAGCACGCAGTTTCTGCACTGCATCTCAGTTAAGGGTATGTGTTGGCACTTTCACACTTGCATTTCCTGCCCTCTTTTCTTCTTTTCAAATAAGCAACTTCATTGTTGAGTAAATACAACTTTGTACATTTCTTAAGGTAAGGATTTCTCAAGATCTCAAAGTATTGCTGTTTCAATACTGTTGCGTTTTTTTCCTGGCTGCAGACAGAAGTTTAAGGGGAGAAATACATTTTGTGAAAGATGCCAAAACTACTGCACAAAACCAATCCATTCATAACCAGTGTTGTCATGTGTCTGTGGTGGATTAATGAAGCCTGCTTGTGAGTGCTATTCAGTAACATGGGCAAGACGTAGCGTTCACTCGGCCAAAGACTTTGTTAGTCTGTCTCTAAGTGACATAAATGGGCTTCTGTTTGGGGGAGGAATCACTAACACAGTGACAGCCAGTCCTAGTGATGGAGAGCACTGTGGGTGTACAGCTCAGCTGGTCAAGCTGAAGAGGAGCTGGGCTTGCAAGGTGAAGAGCCACATCAGCTCTTCAGGGGGTGGAGAGCGGGCTGGGTGCCAGGGCTGAGGCAGCCTCTGCCCCTGCAGTTCCTGCTGGCTTCTGCCCCCTCACAGCAGCAGATTTGCCTTCCCCTATACCAGCGCAGCCGGGCTGACCCAGCTAGTGCATGGTTGCTGTGCTCAAGCCCCTTCTCAGGAGCATGTGGCTGAAGAGCAAAGGATAGTCACCACTGGAGTAGTGGCCAGGCAAAAGTAAAGAGCATTAAAGCAAACAGAAACCTCATTTCTCGCCTCCAGTGCCATTGTAACTAGCAGTAGCTAAAGCTTCACTCAGTGTTGTTCTTTCCTCACCCTGCAGCTTGGCTTTCTTGTCAAAATTAGCATAGGGGGCTGTAGCTACACATTCTGGAGCACATGCCCAGCCTGATGGCTCCTTCCAGTCAAACCCTTTCTAGAGCACTGGTTTTCAGCCTGCGTTTTCGATGTGCAGACTCTGTATTTAATTCTGTATCGCTATATAACCAAGCTGAGTTTAGCGACAGTAGCTTCCTTTCAGTTACTTCTGGCTTCATAGTGCTTACACCTAGGTCTGTGTGTAGTGGCCCACAGTTCCCAAGAAATAGGTGAAGTGACTTGATGGCTTGTGAGCATGCTTGCTCTCTCCTTTGCTGCCAGCTGCTGCGAACATTACTGAAAACTAATTTGATGAACTGATTTTAAGAGTGATTTGTACCGTAATGCCTTTCTCTCTTTCTTTTTTTTTTCCTCCCCCCCTTTCCCAAAGCAACTTGTAATTGTGCTGATTGGAGAATCTCAGGGCAGGGATTTGACATTTTGGATTATACACTTAATTCCTGGAGCACTTTTTCCCCAAGAGCAGCAGCTGCCTGTTGTAGTTTTCTGTTTATTAATTGAATCCTGGATGTGTGTGCACACATGAGCTAGTCTGCAAGATAAGGATCTGTACAAAGCTTTTCTTCTGCAGAAGGATTGCCTGGCTTTCTCTTACCTGGTTAAACCTTAAACACCAGTCTTTTCCCTTTTTAATGATCCACACCAGATCTTTTTGTCCCTTTAATGCTAGCTCTGAGAGAAGGAATCCAAGGAAGCAGTGTTCAGAAATAAATTAAACTGATTGCTAGAGACAAAGGATTTGTTAAAAAATAATCAAGCTGCTGGTCCAGTCCAGAGGCCTGTTGCTGCCTGGCTCAGAGGGTGCCACTCGGAGTCCTCCCATAGCTAACCGCTGCAGCTAGCCCCTTGGCGCATGGACGTCGGAGCAGGAAGCTTTCCTCTCTGCTGGTGTTCAGCTTATGCCCTGCAGCATGTGCTTTGACTCTAGTAGCATTTATACATAGATTTGACCACTAATAACAAATGTAGTTGTGTGCTGTAGCTGTTAATACGAAGCCTCTGTTTCTAATCAGTGCATGGTATTATAGTGCATGCTGTGTGTGGTGTCCCCCCACCCCTTTTATTTACAGTGTACGGCCTCAGGTTTGTTTGCATCTCCACACTGTTTTGATTTAAGAAAAAAAAAAAATAATCTCCAAACGTTTCTAGTTGCGGATAGCCCGACTCCTCCCCCACCACCGCCTCCCGATGAGATGCCGATGTTTGATGACTCGCCTCCTCCTCCACCCCCACCCCCCGTGGATTATGAGGATGAGGAGGCTGCTGTTGTGCAGTACAGCGATCCCTATGCAGATGGAGATCCTGCTTGGGCACCTAAAAACTACATAGAGAAAGGTAAGAGAAGCGTTGCAACTCTTGTGTTACTGCAGTGTTAGAGGATTAATGGTATCTGAAGGGAATGAAGGGCTTGGCTGATGAAAACAATCATTGTCCCTGCTAAGTCAGAGCTCGAACCATTCTTTCCCCAGTTTGTGTGTGGCTACATGTAATGTGATAAAATATAATCCTTCTAAAGAAGGATTATAAAATACCTTCAAGCATTCTAGAACGGATAAAAAATCCTTCGTTATGAGAAGCAGATGTAAATCGGATGGCTTTCATCTTTGCTGAGCTGCTGGACTGTGTCTGTAGCTACCTCAGGACTGCTGGGCAATCATCTAGAAATAGTGTTGCAAACAGGCCTGAAAGTCTGAGCTCTATTTATCCCATCAAACTAGATAGCTAGAGTGGATCGTGAGACTTTCAGCTACAAAATGTAGTGAGGCTTCCTTGGAGACTTATCAGTGACTCTTGATCAGCAGACTATAAACTGTGCTTAGGTATGAGCTCACACAGTAAACGTCTCTTCCCATGAATAATTGAGATGCTGATTTCCTGCCTGTAGAGTTGTCTGTGTTCGCACAATGACCGTGTTGCCAACAGCAACGTTGCAAGTTCTCTCATGGCCTGGCTGGTGCTGTAGTGCCTGTGAAATGGGGCAGGGTACCCAGGTACCCTCTTGGCAGAACTGCCGTGGTCCAGCTTCGCTCCTGGCTGGGCTGGGTGCAGGATGTACCCATGGGATGAAAACAACTGATACGCTGCATCGCTATTTGCTAGGCATTGACGTGTCCGATTTCTGAGTATATGTAAAACAGTCGGCTTTTGGAATTCATAAAACCGATCAGTTGTGTAAATCCACATTAACTGTTTTGGAGGGTAAGGCTGTGATGTCCAAAGTTTGTGTATTCATAGTGGTAGGTTTTAATTCCAGTATTGCTGGTGGCAACATTTACTTTCCTTCGGGAGATCTCTGCTTTGTTAATTGCACACAGTGAGTAGGAGGTTGGCAAGAGTAACGTATTCACCAAGCAGGTACTGAAAACCAGCTGATTTTGCTGCAAATCAGCTTATGCTATTCCCTGCAGTAACTTTCATACTTGCACTCATGGCAGCTCCTTGAAAAGTGATGCCAAAATTTCTTGCCACATAGCTGCTCCGTAGCAAAGACCATCTAGTTCTGCACAGAGGCTTTGAGCAGCCATGTTTGCAAGATCACACACTGAAGCACACGCTGTGTAGCTGCAGGGGCCATAGTATAATTTTTTTTTTTCCTGTTGGTCCATTTCTACATATGATTTTTTTTGGTAAGACTTTCTCTCATCAAGAGATTCTTGTATGAGGATCCATGTGCTTCTGAGGTGATCTGACCAGAAATGACTGCCACCGCCGTGGAACCAGTTATTTCATAGTTCAGCTTCTAAGTGTCCATATGCTCCGTGTTACTGTGCTGCAGTCAGCTGTACCTCTGTGTCAGGAGTTTAACTGAGCGTTCAGTGTCATCACCACCCTCTCCTTACTGGTAGCTAATGTTGCAAGAGAAGTGGAATGTCCATTTCTGGACTTAATGTTCAACAGGGAAAGCATGTGAATTCATGACGGAAAATCCCAGGATAGCAAACCAGTCTTCCAAAATCTAGTTGTACGTCAAAAAATGTTAATACTGGTGCTATTAATAAAATGCTAAACGTGTCGCTGTTCAATCCACAGTTGTTGCTATATATGACTATACAAAGGACAAAGATGACGAGCTGTCGTTTATGGAGGGTGCAATCATTTATGTGATAAAGAAGAATGATGACGGCTGGTATGAAGGAGTTTGCAATCGAGTAACTGGCTTGTTTCCTGGGAATTATGTTGAATCAATCATGCACTATGCTGATTAAAATCCTTTGCTTTTCAAAGCTGGGTCTTGTATTCAGTCATACCATGGTTATTTACAGGGGGTAACTACAAGCTAACAGAATTGTCTTAATATACTTTCAAAAAAACCTGTGCCCATTTCTTCAGGCCATACTGTTCTAATGGTATGATTGAATGTCCACCTCTCCAAGTCCCTGGAGATGGTATGTCTTACCTGATGGCAATTTGTAAAACAAGCAACTGTCTATAACTGGTTATACTTATTTACTTATGCATTGTTAATTTTATGACCAGCCTAAATATTCTGGGGAAGTAGGGTATAATATTTAATGAATCATGATCAGATTGTGCCATTACATTTTTCAGTACAGCATGGTAACTAACACTACGTTAGACTAACATATTAAAATCTGGATGAGAAGTTTAATGTTAGTGCTGGTCATATTACTTTTTGTTTAGACTCTTTGCTCATTCTTGAACTATATTTGTTTAAAGCATGCATACAAACTTATGTATTGAAATATACTTTTTTAAAAATCCAAGATGCTTCCAATTGTTGTAATCTTTACCTGGAGTATTCTCACTAAAGTCTATTACAATGAGTTGTTTGGGTCTAAGGTGTCCATGTGAATCAAAAAATGGGTGGTCTTATGTATGTGTAATTTGTACCCAAGTTTTTTTAATGAGTAAATTTACATTATGACTTTTTCCATTCATAAATATATAAGTGAACCAAAGGTCTTGTCCATTACTTTGTTGGTTGGCTTGGCAAAGACACTTGGAATGCTAACGTAGCAAATCATGGCTGTGTTATCCCAGGCAATGTACTAAAAAAGCAAATGTTTGTAACGTGACTTTATCACTGACAGAGGGCAAATAAATTAGATATGAAACCTGAATTACACATTTATACATACTCTTAGAAGTTCTTTTCTTCCAAAAAGAAGTTTAGCAAGGATTCTTGATTGAATCTGGTTACCTAGATGCAGTGAGCTGGACACCATCTGTAACTGATTCTCAGTCGAAGCTGTATCTGGCTTTGGGCCGTGCCCAGCTGACCGGAGGGCAGGTTGGCCCCAGGACACGACAAAGGGGGAACAAACGTGAGGGGAACTTGGCCATTGTGTTAAGGGATCACACGCAGAGAGCGTTCCAGATGATGTACTTCCCTGCTGGACAAATCCTGTGGCTTAAATAACCTGAAAAGGAATGTGGTACTACAGGACGATTCCTGTAAGAGAAGCGTGTCTGGGACTTCAAAGCAGACCTTAGGAGGGTACGGGACATACTCGGTAAATGAGTGATGGAAGGCGATAGGGTGAAGCTTCAACTGGCTGTTGAATCATTCATTTTTAGTGTGAGTTAGAAATACCAAGCCTTTCCCTCTCTTCTCTGTAGCAATCTCATATTCTGCATCTTGTTGACTGCTAGCAAGTAGCAACCCATAGCATTCTTGTGTTTCATGAGTTGGAAAACTTCTCACAGATGTGTATAACCAACTCAAGTCTACATAAAGTCTTTTATAATGACCAAGTTCCATAAATACACTTCCAGGTACTCCTGTAGTTTAACAGCCAGGAAAGCATTCAAGCCATCTCTCCTCACAGGAGTTCACCAGATGGTAACATGTGTGCTCTGCTTATTAGTGTGAACAAGTGAAATCTGGAACAACTTCAGTCCTCATACACTGATTTATATTTATTCTCATTGCGGCCTTCGTGCATCAACATGTAAACATCTTCCCCACCCCACACAATGAATAGCCCCCACTAAAACAATTGTACAGCACAGTTTGATTTGCTCTGAATTGTATGGCTTCTCACAATAAAACACTTTAAACTTTTGTTTTTTAAAAAAAAGTAGAACTTCAAAAAAATTTTTTTAAAAAAATAATTTTTGGTAGCCTGTGTTGGAAGCAAATAACTTTTGAAGTAAATTTAGGCACAGTCTGGTAAGTAGCTGCCAGCACGAGTGGAAGGAGTTCTCTCACTTGTCTCGCATGAGAACCATTTCCGTCAGTTGAATGAGGGCTTCTCGTTCGGGGGATGGCCGTAGCTTACTGATCTCTCGTGTAGCTTCGTGGCAGTAGCGCTGGGCGAGGTAGGTTGTTTGCTGCACACCATCACTCTTGGGTGAGAAGACAGTAATGGATAACTGGTCAGCCTCCCTCCTGCCTTTGGCCTCTTGCAGTTACAGGGGCAAGCTTTAAGGTCAGTAAGTACCCTGAACACTTAATTATATTTTGCGGGGAAAGGAAGAGGATTCATTCTATATTCAGTGAATCCTACATCTTCTCCCCAAAGTGTCGAAATACTAAAACTGACCTGTGCTAAACTTAAGGATACTTACAAAACAACGCTGCTATTAATAACGTACATAGAAACTAATGGCTTAACCCCTCCTCTCCCACCTTAAGACATGTACAAAAAGCCCCGTGCTATCCTGAAAAAATAGGTATTAATTTTGCACAGACAATTCTTCAGTCTTTTCAGACCAGAGTCAATTAAAACTGGAACAGGTTCCCTAATGAAATTGCTGATGCTCCATCCCTGGGAGCGTTCAAGGCCAGGTTCGATGGAGCCTTGAGCAACCTGGCCTAGTGGGAGGTGCCCCTGCCATGGCAGGGGGGTTGGAACTAGATGGGTCTTTGAGGTCCCTTCCACGCCAACCCATGATACGGAGTGTGCACTGCAGTTACAAGACTGGTAATTACATGCTGCTTACACCAGTTGTTGGATACAGGTGCTCTTCAGCTGAAAGAATACAGTTCATGCATGAGCTTTTTACTGTTACTATGTGGATTTTATGCTATTGGAGGGAAAAAAAGAAAAAAGCTCTTCAGTACTGAGCATTTCTGCTAAACCATAGGGCCGGTAGGCCAGCTGAGAGTACTAACTTGGTATTGCACATTGCATGTGACTTAATGTGCATTTGAAAATGCAGCCCTGCTATTTTACTTGAGAAGCAATGAATTTCAGACTGACTTTAGTAGGGACAGCACTTCAGGAATGGAATATCTGGTATCAGTCCTACCTGCAACACGTACTTCCGAGCACGTTCAACGTCTCCGGGCTTACTGAATCGTCTCATTATCATAGCATTCATTTCTGGAAACTAAGCACAAAGGGAGAAGGTTTTGTACTGCTTTTGAGTTGTTTTCCATGTCACTGCCTGCAGCACTAAGGTCACAAAGAAGCCAAAGTACAGACCTCTTCCCCTGCCGCTGTTGTTACTACAGGTACAGCTATACCTTAGTGGCTGCCACCTGCGTGGGACTGTAGTATAGCACAGCCCAAGCATTCACAACTTTGTTGGCTGGCTCTGTTGGCTGCAGCCAGTTGGTAGAGAAACTTTACACTTGCCCTTCCACCATGCTGAGGAGGTGATCCAGTGTGGTCAGTTCTGATGTGGCTACTTCCAGGTGCATCGCCTGGTGCAGGTATTCTTGTACCACAACTGATGGTTAGCGTTGGCACACCTTCAACTACCTCTTCTCCCACACATACAGCAAAGCACCCAGTAGGTTTGTTGTATCTGTATTGCACAGTTGAACCTGTAAAACCCTTCATGGTACCTTTGGCTGTTCTATCCAGTTATGCTTTCCACTGCTCTGGGCTCTGCCTGTGGAAAGCTCAGGACAGTTTTTTTGTAGGAGAAAAATGGCAATTATAATGTATTTTGCTTTCAATCATGTAGCACTTGTAGGCAGTACTGCACACTCCGTTCCCTACAAATCAGGTAGATAATGAAAGTCAGCTGTCTTGAGAAAGTAACTGCATCACTTAGCTAAACACACGGACACTTTCTTTGGACAGTCCAGAACTAGAAGAACCTGGTACTCAAGAAACAAAGGCCATAACTCAAGGCAGCTACTCTGCAGAGGAGTTGTTTTTAAAGGAAAGAAGTGTTTGTTCATCTTGTCTGAAAGGGTTGTAGTCAAACAGATTATTTTATTGCACTTGTAAACAATGATCTGCTTTCCTTGTACACCTTTGATCCTGAAACTGCAGATCTACAAACTTGTTAGGAAACAAACATGCAGCATCCCTCATTGTTGTGACACTTCCCCATTACTCACAGGTGGTCTTCTTGGAGGATACATGTAGAGGTTTAGGTGACTCATACTTGGCTTTCTTTAGATCCTAGCTTTCTTCCCGTGTAATGACAATTTAATTGCACTGTTCATATAATCCATTTTCGTATTATTCATATTTACAATGATATAGGATGCCTATGCTTTCACTTCTTAAATTTAAGCACTAAAGGATATAAAAATCCCATGACCTGTAATGCAAAGCTGTTATTAGCAGTTTTGCAGATTTAATGGGCAGTATAGCAGCATCTGACAGGAATGCTTGTAATAAAAAGAAACACTCGTTCTTCAGCTGTGCTAGTGTAAGAGTGGCTTTAGCCTTAGCGCATACTAGTGTATTTCCTTAAAAAAAAAAAACAAAACGTGGTGGTTTTTACTGAGTGAACTAACTTGTCTCACATCAAGCTGAACAATTTTCGTATAAAGGCCTCTCCTTAATACTGTAATGCACAAAGATGTATTTCAGAGGGAGGGGAGAGGACAAGAAGAAAAGGCTGTCATGGAAGGTCCAGAGCGCGTTAAGAATTAAAGTCAGTTTGTTAAGAAGACAACATGAGGATTACCAGATGTGTTAAAGGGTGTGCAGGGCAGCAGTAATACTGATTTCAACAGAAAAGACAGCCTATAACTAACAATTATTTTTTGGACTATCTTCAAGGCCTGCCTCAGGGCTTTTATTCTCAGATACAAATAGACGAAACACCTTTTAGTAGCAGCACAGATATGTGGCTGTTGAAGCTCCAAACTTTTTTTAGCACTTACTTATACTTTGTTTATATATCACTTAAATCTGTAGTGCTGTTCTTCCAGTTTCTTGAAAACAGCAGGAAATTTTCAGCAAAGCAGCCTTCCGGTTAGTGCAGAAAACTCTGCAAGACGGTCAAGTTATCTTTCAATGCAAGACCCTGCGCTTCCCTCTATCACAGATATAAATGAGGAAAAGCGTTTAAAAGTGACCGACAAAGAACAAGTAAGACTTTAAAATGGAACCAACAGATTTTCTTCTCTTGTATTTCCACATGGTGAACTCATTTATCTTATAAAGCTAATTGAATGATAGATGAAGTTGAAAGTCAGAGACAGCCAATCCAAACAAATGAGTAAGTTTTAATTTAAGAAAACTGGAATATTCAACACCCACAAGACAATCGGTGTCATCCATTCTCTGCCAAAATCAAGAGTGTTTGCAACGTGTCCTCGTTCCTCTCTACAAGTAGCTATAACCCACAAACCAACCAACCGACTTGTCTCACAACTGCATCCTCTTCCTGTACCTGAGTCTCTCACTGTTCTTCAGGCAACTCCAGTTGCTGATGACTAACAAGATCCTGCTGTTTATCAACTAATTCTGAAATAATGATTCCAGAACAAGTTTGTGAATCCCCTAGACGAGTCTGTGGGGAGGAACCAAGAATGTGGAGGACGTTGTTCTCAGCCTGCATTCGTCTGCATTCTGAAGTGGCTGATAGATACTCTTTGCTTTTCTGGCTTTTCCAAGATACAAGTCCTTGTAAATGCCCACAGGATGAGGAAACACGCACAAACACGCGTGTGTGTTCTGCCTCCCCCCACTCCAGACTCTTTTTTAAGAAAGAGGGGGAAGTAAATGTTATAAAGTTGTATTTTTTTTTTTTTTTACATTATTTAAAACTTTTCCCATGTAAAGCTTTGAGCAATTCCAATGAGAGATCACAGACTAGAGCACTACTGGAACTAGTTGTGCCAGTTTTTATATCATGCTGAGAAGTTTGGTAGGAAGGACTGCTTTCTAAAAGTCCCAAATCTTCTTTCCTCAGGTGAAGCAGAAGCTTGAGTAATGTGCATTAAACCAGTTTCTTCCCCTTTCATGGATCAGCACCAATTTTAATGTTTCTTTTGGAACTGCTGGCACCTCTGTTTTCCTTGTACTCCTCCAAATCATTTTTAAGCCACTAAAAATCTTGGCTGATTTTAAGCTTTTTTTATTTATGACACTCCTTTTTCTCAGTCAAACTACTATTACATTTACCTTCAGAAGGGTAACATTCTACATTACCTTCCCCCAATTGTAACTGGGTAGGACTCAAGGACAGAGAGATAAAGAGATCAAATCCAATAAATAGAGGCGTCCACCTAAAAGCTAGGCAGAGATTTAAGTTCTTGGCCCCAGGATGGATACAAAGCCCTGAACTTGGCAAAAAGCTGACATACATAGTCAAGCCTAGGGAGAACAAGGTGTCTCAGGAAAGAATATAAGCAAGAAACTACTTAGAAAGAACCTGCAGAAAATATGCAAAAAACTCTCTGAATACCTGCCCCTTTGTGAAGGTCGAGCACTTGAACGGGACTAGTGACTGCTAGACTGGTGCTCCTTTTGATACAAGGGCCTAACGGGAGGAGGCGCTGTGTGGGGAGGTGTTTCTCAGTCTGAAAGAACAGGCGTGTGCACACTAAATCCACCTGATCTTGAACGCACTGATTTTTCACACGTGCCCAGGCCACACTTGTCACTTGCGCTCTAGACTTGATGTGTTCGAGCTGGACCCCTGTGTGCGCCGTGAAAAGCATCGGACACTTTTTGGTTTGGGGAAACAGATTCTTGTTCACTTACCTGTCGACAAGCAAACAAGACTGGGCCTGTGGCTAAGCCAAGCTTGAGATCTGCTGCTGTTGGTTTCCCCAGATGGTTGGCACATGACGTAAAATCCAGCACATCATCTATTAGCTGGAAAGAGATAAACGTACAGGTTATTTTAAAACTTTTTTTTTTTTTTGACAAGAACTAAATACAGAATAATCCTTGTTACGAGAAGATTTATAGAAAGGATTAAGACAGCCCACTTTTTGATTTCTAAGGCAGTCTGGAAGTTAAGATTTTAGATTCCCTTTAGTTCAACAAAAGCACTACCTGAAAAGCTATGCCAACATTTTTTCCATACTGGTATGCAATCTCATGAACTTTAGGATCAGGGCAGCCTAGAATTGAAACCTAAAAAGAAAAAAAAAAACACCCAAGTAAACAGAAAGCTTTAGTTAGCATCCACTCTTAGCCTCTGACCATAGGTGTGACATAGCAAGCACAGACAGCAGGGATCTGGGAAGGGAAAAAAGCTGACTCAGTAGCACATTCTTGCTTATCTCTGTTCATGGATACACACAAATAGCCAAGCTTATTGGAAAACAAGGCTGAACAGCAGTGCAGTATTAAAAATATATTCAAGTCCGGAAAGAGATTAGCTTTATTAAGTATTTATCAGATTTAGAAATTACAATGCAAGGATGAAGAGAGAAGAAATGTCGACGCACTGCACATGCAGTCACACACAGTTACATTTATTACATATATAAATCAGCCAGGGGATAATTGGAGGTCAGGCAACAGATAAATGGACATTATATGCCTCATAAAAGATACACAAAACTGGATGTGTTGCATCCAGCATAGGAGGGACAACTGAGATAAGGACGATTATTTTTAAGGGTGATGTTAACTATAACTGAATTGCTCAGGAAGATGAGCTGGTTGGCTTGCAGAGAAAGGTACCAAGGGATAATTAATGGCAAAGAAAAGACAGTGAATGCAGAAAGTACACCAAGCTAGACAAAAGTATCACTAAACTGAGATAAATAAATCATTCTAATTGAGTACAGATAAAGGAATCGACTACTTGAGTGACAGAAGTTTTGCTGAATACACCCCACAAAGCTAACATATAGGACATGAACTAAGATTTGAGAATTAGTATCTTCCCTCAAAGTAAGGGCACTTACGCTTTTGCATTTATGTATTGATAATGCACTTTGCAAAATGAGGTTGGTTATATTTAAATACTCAGATTTATTTCAGCCTTCAATAAAGCCATTAGGAACAGGGGCCAAAAATCCATCCTGGTTACTGCACACATTCCAAATCTGCTGTGGCTAACAGAAGGAGTGAAGATACATTTTACCTAATGTAAGACTAAAAATACATGCTAGGAAAACCACGACATAAAAATATGTATGTGTGTGTATATATATATGAAAAAATTCTTCTTTAAGGCTAGGTAAAATAGGATTATTAAAAAAAAAAAAACAAACCCAAAACCAAAAAAACCCTGAACTAAAAGCGAGTCTGGTAGTAGCTTTGAAAGTGAACATGAAGATGGAAGTGAGAAACAACATTATGTCCTAATAAATGTGATGCAACTCGCACAAGATTAGAGACTATTTCATGCATCAGTGCATTTCATAACTGAGCATCAGAACACATCCCAGGTATAACCCGCATCCATGGATAATAGTTAAAACCCAGAGGAATCTGGATGCCTGAGGCATTAACAGCATCTCACATTTCCCAATTTTGTTTAAAAGAGGACAGTATAGCAGGAAAATAACGCTGTATATGTCTAATCATACAGAATCCTGAGGGCTATTAAACCAGAGAGAACTGCAAATATGAGGTACTTAAATAGACATTGCTAGGGTCTATCAAAGTAGAACATTTTGCCCTTTTAGCCTCCTTTTGATGCCTGTCTCTTCAGTAGCAGTATTTGTCCCAAAGAGCCAACATCATCTGCTGTAGTACCATGCCTAGCAAACTTGGTTGCTTCTGTAAGATCAATCAAATATTATCAGCAAGGCACGGGGAACGGATCTACCCTGTTTCAAGGTTTCTACCTACCACCACATTTCATGTGAGGAATTAAAATACGGAATTCAGTAGAACAGTGACAAAATCCTGGTTAATGCCAAAGGGTCAGAGTGAGCACAGGTTGGTAGATGGGGAGAGGACGTGCCATGTAAAGAGAGGAGCTTTCTCATTTAATCTGAAAGGTCAGAGCAAGAGCTATTCCTGTAGGTGGACAGTGTTCTGGGGACGCAGACTTTACCTATATAAAGAACCACAGCAGTATATGTGCATTTAAAAAACAGAACCATGAGTTACAGAACGTAACACAAGCAAAATCAATTCTTGTATCCTTGCAAGAGAAGGCCTCCACAGCTCCTATTCAAGTTATGAAATTTTCTGAAGACAAAAAAAATTTAAAAGTCCAGGAGATTGATATGCCTGTCACATCTCACGTGAGCAACGCTCTGACCATGACCACATCATAAACCTGCAACGTGACTGGGTCTTGTCTACCAGGGAGTTCCTTCAGAAGCCCGTTTCTCAACTGCTCTTGCGGATTATTGCCCCCATCTGGACACTCGCTGGGATGCGGGCAGGCCGCCTTGTCCCAGTCAGCCTGTCACTCTGAGAGTGATGGAGTTTAACTGAAGCCACACGGGGACAATAGCATGCATTGACAAATACAGATCAGGATAACAATGTCAATATAATGATCTATGTTCAAATGATAAAGCTCACCCTTTGAAAACATCCTGTAGGTCCCCTGATACAACTGGTTGATTACAAATTTAATCTTGCAAGAATGCAGACTTGTCCTCCACTAAATCCTGATGAAAAATCCTTCCTAATACCAAGTGGAACAAATTCTTTAGAAAGGTTCTTTGAATTCAGTATAGCAAGTCAATCTGCCTGGCATTATTTCAAACACACTTTTTAAAATAAAAAATTGTTTCTATTATTTTAGGTTACATGAGAGACTATAAACCAATCTTGCCTCTTCACTGAATTTCACATCCATAAATTATTCTGTCATCAGCTCTGGCTAGATATGTCCTGCTCTGTTATTTATCATGTGAGAACATGGAAGCTGGAGTTGAAAGCACTTGTGCATCTATACCAGTGCCCTGTAGGTCAGAGAGGAAAGCCTGCTGCTGGGCAGGGATATGCTTGCATGACCAGTACAAGAGAGGTTTGCGCTCACACTCCTAGATTTGTGGACACCATGGAAAGGAGAAGGCTCTGAAGTCTTCCCCTTTTCCAGCCTCTCTCCTCCATGCCCACCTCCAGAAGCAGTCAGGATCCTGCCTTCTCTTTCGTGGCTCATCCACCAGTGTCTTGCAGACAGGAGCACTGTTCTTTCCAATGGAATCACAGAATAGTTAAGGTTGGAAGGGAACACTGAAAGTTACTTCATCCAGTCATCTGCTCAAAGCAGAGCTTACTTCAGGCTAGATCAGGTTCAAAGTTAGATCAGGTTGCTGAGGGCTGTGTCCAGTTGAGTTCTGAGCATCTCCAAGGATGAAGATCCCACAGCCTGTCTGGGCAACCTGTTTGACCAACCTCATGGAGAAATTTTTCCCAATAGCTAATTGAATTTTCCCACGGTACAACGTGTCCTTTCGCTGCGAATCCCTCCATCCTCTCTACGCCCTCCCGTTACATAGCTGGAGGCAGCACGAGGATTCCCCCTTAGCCTTCTCTACCCAGACTAAAACCAGCTCTTGGCATGTCATTTGCTCCAGCCCTCAGCCATCACGGTGGCCCTTCACTGAACTCACTCTGTCTCGTACGAGGGAGGCCAGCCTTGAGGTCTCCATGTGCTGAACAGAGTAAAACAAGTCACTTCCCCTGACGTGCTGGCTACGCTGGCAGCGATGCAGCCCAGCGTACGTGTAGCCTCCACTGCTGCAGAGCACACTGCTCACGCTTCCTCCAGGCTCTTCAAATCCTTTTGGGTAACTACTCCTGAGAAGGGGGTTATGAAGACCTACCCGGGAGAGGAAGATGTCTACCCAGCAGAAGCACACACACACCCCCCCGCCCCCAGCAGCCAACTACCTTGTCCTGAGTCTGCATTTTCATACATTTGACCTTTTCTCAAGTAATTAATATTTTGACATGTTAACCAAGTACTTGTTTATGAAGAATTGTACTTTCACAGAAGTGAAGATTATCTGCCTGAAAATCTGTGATATATTTGTGCTAATCTTTCTCATAGCAAACATTATAAAGAAGAAATACCCCCCAAAGGAGTTACTGTATTTTAAATAATAAATAAGGAAATTTACTGGCTGACCATAATACCTGATGCTGTTACCCTACATCTGTCATTGGACTTCACTGGAGTCTGCAGGCCTAGTTGGACTGGAGCGACCAATTTTGCTGGTGGGGGTCAGAGGTCTTACTTTCCTAGACAGCAGTTCCACACTGACAGGTTTTTTCTGATGGTGCACACACCAAACTATGAACTAGTTAAAGCAGGAGCTCACAGGTAGTTCCAGAGCTGCAGACTATTGCTGTTCCGCAATCCCTAAGGCAGACCCTCCATACACAGCTTGCCTTACACGAGGAGGCTGCATACTTTCTCCTAACAGAGAAATCAAGAATCTCAAGTGCAACTTTACACTTATCTCAAAACAAGCACGATTTAATCCCTCTTCTGAAAGTATGCTGTGCAAAATATAAACAGCTTTATGAGGGTTAGGAATTCACATTACAAAAAAAAAAAAAAGACAGGAAAAGAACCCGCTCAGCTTATTTTGCCATCAAGCTTGCTTGATGACTAATAGAAATTCCACTTCAGCTTTATTGTTTCTGAATTCTTGCACCAAAGTCACCTCTCATGTTTCTCTGAAAAATGCCTTTCAGTTACTAAGGCTTCACTGACCCTCTGGGCCATCTGCCACCATTTCCTTGTGCAATGCATTACTTTGACTGCAACTTTGGTAACGTTACCCCATGCAGAACTACTGCAGAAATGAACTGGAGACTGGGATGGCTCTAACACCTTGAACAGACTGTTCTGTCCATTAAAAAAAAATTACTCTGCCAACTTAAAGGACTTTTGGTTTAAATGCAGTAATGCTTTGGTGATGCAAAAGGTATCTAGTACAGTGACTAGACCAGTGTTGACAGACTACCTATCATCTCATTTAGACATTTTTCCAGGAATATTCTACTTTTCCATCTCTAATGCATGACACTGTAGAATTCTAAGATGCTACCTGAACTTGCTTGACATCTTGCCAGTTAATACTTTTACCTTATTTATGCACAGAAACAAATCACCGTGTTTTTCCTACCATTAACAGGCACTGAACTGCTTCCAGTGACACTCTAGCCTGGTTGTAACTGATGTCCTGAAAACCTGTAATCTCTCTCCTTAGCTTTGTCCCTGAAAACAAGATGTGAATACTCTCAATTCCCCAACTGAATTTCCTTTCAAGCTGGAACTGACGATCCTGCTTATCACTTTTACCCTACAGAAAACACAACCCCTTTTTGATTCCAACTTTTTCCTCAGCAGCCAAAACAATCTAAACAAAAAAAAAACAACACCCCCCAAAACCCCCCAGATTTCAAACAAAAAAAAAAATCCCCTTTTCACTGCTATCAATAGAGTTCTCCTAATCCATGCAGAAAGAAACTGAGGGGGACATCCATACAAGTCATTGCTACTGTGTGCAGTAGCAATGGTTTTGCCATAAAGACAGACCTCTCTCTTGTTCTTCCTTTGTAACACAAATTTTACTGCATATAAAATTCCAGCAATTTGGCAACAGAACAACTCAGAACAACCACTAGAAGAAAAGCAGCCAAACACCCCCTTCGCCAGCATCACAGCCACAATCTGGAGGGAAGTGCTTAAATCCTTAACTCTTGCAAGTTATGAGAAGGACAAAAACTCAAAATAGCATGTTTGTAAGGGGAATCCACCCAGTGGGAAGGTGATTTCTTTGTCTATCTGTGAAGCTTCTTTTAGGAAGACTGTCAAAGTGAATATAAAGACTTGCATGTTTTTATTCGGGCAGCAGAACAATGTGATGCTCCTTACTAGTCCAATTGTCCACCAATACAAATGAAGCCTTGCAAAGTGAAATTCTTGCCAGGGTCATATTGCCATTAATAGGAGCAACCCAGAAGACTTGATTTGTTTCCTCCAACTAGAAAGAAAGCTATTTTCCCTCCCCACAAAATCTGTGTCTCTCATGATCCATTTAATTTAAGCAATTTTCAACTGCTATTGCACAAATGTACCAGTCCTCTGAGAACAAAGGAGGATGACTAACAGTAGCACAGACTTTTGAGTCCAATTCCCTTAGAACTCCCTCTTGCTATAGCACATACCAGCTATGCTGCCTTTAATAAAAAACCCAAAATAACAACTCTCTTTTGGGGTGAGAATTTTGCTCACCTTTTCCATTTTCTGCACTAAAACTAAACATATTTTTTGAATAAGAACATCATCTTAAACCAGATCCTTTTGTAATGAAGTAACAGAACTCAGTGACAGACAGGGTTGGATACAGCAATTGATAATTAAAAACCTCAGACGAATCAAGAAGTACATGCTTCTGTCCTTTTACAATGTAATGCAGAGTATACATAATTAGTTGTTTTCTCCCACTGTTATTATTTAAGGTCCCACTCGGTACCAATGAGTGGGACCAGATGTCAAAGAAGACTTAAAATCAAATTATAGATTCAAGAATTATCAACTGAGATTAAAAACACTGGCTCAAAGTTGCAGAATTTTATAAATTAAAGGCTGCCTCTGTGAACCTTATTTTGATTCCAGTGAGGTAACAATAAATCTGTGTATGAATATAAAACGAAAGAAAAAGTGAAAACCAATACTGGAGGCTACACAGCTGAACTGTGATAAAATGCACAATCTCAAACCCATTCACATTCTGTCAGAAAACCATTTAAAGGGTTTGCTTTGGAGGGTCTCCAGAGAAAACAGCAATAACTAGGAGTTAACTTTAGAAAAGACAGACGTACATACTGCTTTACAACTGTTTGCTATAAGACTCGCAGTCTTCTTAAAAGTCTTCTCGAGGTAGTGAGCAAATCTTTCATTCTCATTTTCCTTGGAACCCAACTGGAGGAATTCACCTAAAAAGTTGCACAGACGGGAGTTTACATTTGTGGGTTTACTGCTTAGGCAAGCAAATCTGAAGATAAAAATAGAAAAAGACCTTACCACGCACCAGATCTTCAATCACCTGAGTTAGAACAGAGATGATAGTAGTGTTTCCAATTCGTGCTAAAGCTACAGAAGCAGCTGAGAGGATGAAGTCACCAGCTAGAACAGCCTAAGAATAATAAAAAAAAAAATTGATCTTTTAAGTCTTTTCCTGTAAGTCCTAGTACAGACAATAACATTTCCTTTATTTGGCAGGTCTACTCACATCACATCATTTTCCTACATGAAGGACTCATTGTACCAGACAGAAAATAGCAGATAACCAAATATTAAAACCTGAACCATTTTTGAATCCCTACCTTATAGTGCTGTTTGTATTTTTCTATATAAGCACTGCCCTTCCTGTATGCAGCATCTGAATACGTGTTTGCCTGCGAAGTTTTTTTGAACATTACTTCTCTGTTTGACCGTTCTGTTTTGACTGTTACGCCATGTCAGCTCTGAATTGCCCTAAGTTCTGATGCGTCAGCGCTGTGCTTCTTTCCTTGCATTTTCTGATTAAGACCTTCCTGTTAATGTTCTATGAAGAAACACCTCTCAAAAAATGAAAACAAATTTCATGCTGACTGAAAACCTTTTTGAGTTTACCACTGAATCAGAGTAACATTCAGTGTTCTGGATGAGGTACAAGTTCAAAGCATTCCAACAGCACTGAAGCAAATGGGATAGGGAATGTAAAACCAGCAAGAATCGCACTACAATCACACATTATCTAATGCTTTCAGCAGTTCAGGAAAGGAACACACATCTATCTTACCCACAGTCTGTGCATACCTCTTCATGCTTTTTCTGGCATATCCCAAGACTGTGCCTAGGGACAGTAATGTGACAAAACCCCTAGGTATTTGTGCTCTGCTGAAACTCAAAGGCAAGTCTTGCACATAATAGCAAACTCACCTTCCTCTCTCCCCAGATCTGATTGACTGTCATTTTTCCTCTGCGAGAATTGGCATCATCAATAACATCATCATGAACTAGGCTAGCTGTGTGGATCATCTCAGCAATTATGGCCACAGAGCGCTGGCTTGCTTGCACCTCCCTAAAATAAACAACATTAACTGTCAAATTAAATCAATTATATGTGATGCAATACACTAAAATAAATCTCTACTAAAACCAAACAAAAAATGTTTCTCTGAAAACAGCTGTTGCAGCTTTTCCATGGTCTGAACCCCATCTCTGAAACCTGGAATTAGGAAGACAAGGAAAGTAAGATCACGTTAGTACAGTAAGTGAAATGTGACGTTTCCATCCTTATTAGGCCTGTTTCTGCCTTGCTGCATTAACAGTACTGCAAAATTCCCAAGTTATTGACTTTAATCCCTCTAAATCCAGACTGCAATAAATAGCACGGCATCAAGGACACTTGGTTCCAAAGAGATGGAAATCTGGAAAAGGGCAGAGAAAAGAACGCCAGGTAGCTTTGTAGATGAGTTTTAAGTTTTCCTTATCTCTGTGTTGCTCTTCCTATAAGATGCAGCATCACGAACTCTCCAAAGCTGGCTAACTCTACTAACCAGCAAGCTGGAGAGATCAGCAGGCACAGAAACTTGCATTCTACATTTGAAAGACATCATTCATGGATCTTGTCCTTTATGTTATCTGATTACCTTAAGACGCAGAGGTTCTTCTAAAGCCTGAGGAATTAACTGGAATTACACTGCAATCACTTCAGGACTGTAAACACTAACTATCTAACACTTACTGAAATTCAGCCTTTGGGAGAATCTAACACTGATGATTCAACTCTCAGTAGTTCACACACCTACTTTACTTTTTAAACTAGGTGAAAAGAAGGTAAAGGAAGAACATAGAAGCAATTATCTAGGGACCAAGGCTAGCAAAATGAATATAAAAGAGCCAACCTAGCTCACACAAAGGACCATCTACCCTAGTACCCAACTGCTACTTCCTTGTTCTAGTATCTATCTTTTTCTACCTGTTTTCATCATGGGTTGCATGCAGGATCCCAGAAATGGCTATCCCAGTCAGCCTTGCCTTACAGCTGTAACAAGCCCACATAGGCATTAAAAAAACCCCCACAAAACCACACCAAACTCAACAAAAGAAAAAAACCACCACACCAATAACCAGAAAAACCCAACAAAAGAAAAAATTACTTCTGATAAATAGAAACCTTACTTCTGGTATACAGATAACAGAGGAAATCACACTACTTGCCAGCAGAACAGAAAAAGAATGGAGAGAAACAGAAGACAGTCATTTCAGCTCAGCTGAAGGGAATTTAAAATCTTCTTGCATTGCCTATGTCTATTAAAATCTAGTGATTAATCACAAAATGAAAGAACATCTTGCAGTCTGCTGACATAACACTGCTTTCTGACACCTACCTCTATGCAGAACTCTGCATTGCTGTCAGTGAGAGTTCTACATCCTGAACAATAGCAGGATGCATGGCTCATAGGCTGTGAAAATGTAGCTTTTAAACAGAAAATAAGAGCTGGAAACCTTCACGGTCATTTGAAAGTTAAGTTTTACTGTGAACTAGTAATTTAGTCAAATGCTAGTTCAGTGTAAGTAGTTTTCCAAAATAAATTATTGTTACTAAGCAGGAGAACTTACCTTCAAAAAACTGTAAAGGTCTCCAGCCTCTTTCATTCACTGGTCTCCTTTCAGGGACTCCCTTTTTCATTAATTATGTCAGCAGACTGGACTTCCTGCTGGGAAGTAGCAGTAAATGGCAACACTCACCAACACACCAAAATCTTTCAGTAGTATGAAGACAGCACAAGGACAGACATTTCAAAAGTGGGTTTTCAAAAGTTCTGCATTATAGTGCATTTTGTCTCTGACAATGACTAAAAATGGCATAGGAATGCTCATAGTTCACGTGTCTGGTTCCCAGAATGTTGTATCAAATGTGATAATTCAACCTGAAGGACTTTTTAAAATTACTATTTCTGCAAGGTCTTGAGCAAGGTTCTTCCCATCACTGGCAAAAAATTTTGCAATAGTTTCCTACAAACAACCTGCGAGAGTAATTCTGAATCAGAGCATGCCTATTTTAGGGAAAACACACAAGAAACAGGATCGTTCTCATTCCCTTTTTCATTCTGCTTCTCCTGCAAAACAAAAGCAAAAAGTAGCAGTAACTCAAGTCAATAGATAACTGGGTCCCCACAAGTCCAGTAATTGGGGAGATGCCATTTTTAGGTCATTCTCAAAGTAAAGGGACCCCAAGATGATATATATATTTACACAAAATTTTTATACAACTGTTAAGTTTATCTTTTTACACGTGCATTATATTAATGTTTAAGTCCTTTATCATGTTCTATTTTTCAGTAGGACCCCCTGCTTGATTCTGTGCTAAGCTTTTACAGACCTACAGTACCCCGAGGTCTTCTCCATCACAGAACACTTTCCTGTACACTGGAACAAGACGAAGGCTGATCTTACAGGTTAAAAAAACCGCAACAACCAAACACACCTCTCCCTCCAACTATCCCTCTTCAAAAAAAAAAAAAAAAAGGGAGGGGGGAACTCAAAATAATACAAACAAAGAGTTTTGCAATGTGTTTGCCCATAAGTAAATATTGCCAGTTTAAAGACAGGAAACATCCAAAAGAAGTATTTCTCGCGCTATTCTGATGGACTTATTTCCCTTTTTCCACCTAAATCTTTTGTGCTCACTATTTTCTCCATTGCGATGTCTCTATTTGTGCTCACTATTTTCTTTATTAAGATTTCGCTGTACTTCTTTGGCCTTCTTTTATTTGTCTATTCCTCTCATTTTGGCTGCAGAAACAGAAATAAAAACTCCTATTTGCAAAAATCTCTGGAGAATACGCCCTAAACAGAAACATTAGGTCCCGTCAGGCTAAGTGATAATTCTGTGAAATTCTGCACACAGTATGTGAAGAAATGCCAGAGGATGTGTGAAATTGAGGGTTTGCATGACCTTAGCTTAAACTCCTTACAACAATTCTCACTTTCGCACAAAGCTAAGTCACTATCATTAAGCAAAAAGCCATTGCCCAAAGGACTCAAGGTTGGACTTCTGACACTTGGATCTTCAAGGGAAAAAAACAACATACCAGCACAGAACAATTTAAATGCTTCAGACACTTACCTTTTTGATAACAGTTCAGATTCCTTATACAACTGTCATTCTCCTAATTATGACTACAATAAAGTGACCTCATTCTATAAAGACAGTTAACCTGATGGGTCCATTCTAAATACTTGCCCTTCCTCAAATCTAAACATAAACAATCACATCACCTAAGCTGTAAGCAGAGCTACCTGTGTGTTCCCCTCCGTTCATTTTAAAAGTCTCAGCTATTCTGGTGGGGCTCTGCGACGACAAAGAGGTCTCTGAGGACTGCCTTGTGATCAGGACCTATAACTTTACAAAGTTGTGTCCTGTTATTTTTACCAGCCAAACAAGGATGAGTATTACCTTTTCTACTAGTATTGCACAAAAGAAAAAAAAAAAAAAAAGAAAGAAGAGGCAAAAGCATGCTGGGTCCAGCGATTGTACAACACTTAAGAATGGCAGCCAGATGAAGCAGAAACTCAACATCAGTAACATAAACCCCGGAGGCAGAATAAGAAAAGTATGCTAGGGATGAACAGCACAGGATATTGGCTTACCCCGCAAGTCTACAGATGTTATGGCTAGTGTCTTTGATTACATGTATGGTAACCAAAGCTTCAACAAAGAAAAACAAGTTTGGGAGAAGAATGAATATTATCTGAGGAAAAGAACGATAAAATGCTTCAAGGGAAATGACAAGTTGAAAAAGGAAAAACATCTTTAAAAAAATGCTGGGACAATTAGAATGGAAAACAAGTATTTTCTTCCCTCAGGTCTATAGTAGAGCAGCAGAGTTACAAATATGCAGTGCTTCCTTCGCTACGTATACAATTTTCCTCACAAACAGTAAAAAGTTGGAAGAACAACTTGTCACCTGGAAGCAATGCTGCTTTAAGAAGCAACAATAATGAAATCAGTATCAGTGTGGAACTGGAAGTATACATATATACAAAGCAGGTGTAACACAGCCTGCTTCAAGAAGCTTAAAAGCAAGAGAGAAGAAAATGCCCATAAAACTTCATCAACTGACAGTAAGTGGGTATCCACAATATGAAAGTATATTCTTTTGGCATGGCCTACCCAACCCTCAAAAAACATTGGTCATCATGCATGAACCAAAAAGCAGTACAGTGAAGACTTGTATTAACATATGTGAATTTTAATTACAATCATAGGCTTAGAGACAAGTGGCATGAGGCAAAGAGGAGGAAGGGAGATACCCTGGGATTTCATTCGCACCCTTTGCTGAAACATTTCTGTTCTCCCTACTCAGAATTTCATTCTAAAACGACATGACAGAGATAGTGATTCAGTCTGTCCTTATACAAGGAACATTCAGATTAATGAGGAGCCTTTAAACATCAAACATAGTTTGAGGTGCTGACAAAAACTGCAACAGATGTACAAAAGCTGCCAAATGACACAGGCATCTATAAATCACAGCACTTATGCTGAGGGTTGGCTACTGTGAAGCAAACAGTTCCCTTAGGCATATGTGGCACTTGAACTCTGAGATCACTTTCTCAATGGCATAGGGCAGGTCTGTAAACTGGTCCTTATGGTTTCAAGTCAGCATAACACGTGGACAAGAATATGTCCATGAGCATATACATATGTCAAAAGACAACAGATAGACTTGGAGCACATAAAGGCAAATTCAGTTCTTTCTATAGCTACTTCTTGTCTTTGATTTGCTCACCTCCTACACTATATGACATCAATTCCAGCCTTCTTGGTATTGCATGCCCACTACATAATTTAGTTCATAAGCTTCTCATGCTACACACTAGAATGAGACAAAACTATTTTTCCTGTTATTTTGACTAGAAGGATGCTCCAAAAGCTCTCTGCCCCAGTTGTTGAAAATCTAATCCTAAGTTCCCACCCTCTTAGCAACGTCATCCTTTGTCTTAAATAGCTCTTTCACCCCTGTTCCTGACAAAATTTGTAGACAAGTCCTTCATTCTCCCTGATTATCTTTGCAGTCCATCCCTGAAGCTAGCTGGACTTATCTTTTTTTGAACGTGAGGATCAGACATGCTGATGATTTCACAAAGTGCAATATACAAGGGTATCAGCACTCCTGTAGCTGAACTGGATATACTACGCCTGCTAGGATTACTTTAAGGTTTTTCATAGGGAAGGTGGCTGCAAATCACACTGGGGTTACACCCTAACAGGACACTCATGAGCCTCCAAGCTCAAGCAGAAATTTTTGGGTTTTTTCTGCTTCCTTTCATTCTGCCATGGATGGCCAGTCATCAAGAATGATTCTGTCATCAAAAAGTGCCATCATCACACTCCTGTTTTTCATGTCAAGATCACTCATGAAAATATTAAACCAATGAGGGCTGTGACAAAGGACATCCTCAAGGAGTTTCACAACCGATGTTGTTCCTTTTGCTACCTCTAAGACAATTACAAGAAGCAGTACTGAACAGAGAACAGAATCAGGCTGGAGTGAACTTCATTAATCCTGGACAATGTTTTCCTAAAAGAAGAGGAACTGGCACGGACAGGACAGGACACTGCCAACTAGGTTTTGCTTTCTCCTTCGAAATTAGATTCACATAGGAGGGGGTATACCAGGAGAGATGTCATATCAAGCAGCAAAATACATGCCACACTCTGAGGTAGAATCAAGTCCAACAGGGCATTAACCTACTGCTAAGGAAAAAATTATGAGAGCTGAGAGAAATCCCTTAAGACTGATAAATTAGTCTTGAAATACTTCTGGCAAGGGACCAAAGATTTCGTATTTGAAATTCTATATGAGGGAAGACTGGAAGCATAGCTGGAAGGCAGAGAGCACTCCAACCAACGTCTTTCCTTAAAACGCTAACATAACAACTGACAGAAACATGTGGAAAGAAGCACTGGCAATCAGCCACAGCAAGGAGGGGTAGAGAGTACAGGGCGAGCATGATGTTCTGTTCAGTTAAGACAGCTTTCAAAAGACAAGTGACTTGAGGGACACGAGGATTATACCAGCTCTAAGTGTGGAATCTTACATTAAAGTGTAAAAACTTGCTCCTAAAAGGGGGCGCAGGGAAGTCTCTGATTGTTTTGAATGTCTTACAGCTTCGTACATAATCATACCACCTGCTTAATGGCTTTTCTGCATAATTACAAAAAAAAGCTATGAAAATCTCTTCTTGCAGCAACTGTGACAAGAGTTTAATAGCTACAGGAGTGGTTACAAATGAAAAATACTTCTAATTAAGTTCATCTAGTTTCAAGAAGTATTAAAGGTTTTAATAAAGCTTTTATATAAGAAACTAAAATTGACTAAAAGCCTTACAAGTATCAGAAGTCGGCAACATTATCTATCCATCACCAGTTGCAACTGCACTTAGTCCACAATTTTACACGTGGAAGCATGTAATAAACCCAGTAGTTCCCTTTGCACTGCTAACTACAAAAATACGGCTTCACAGTGGAACTTAAATTCAGGTTTTACGGATGAGCTTTTTATTTTCATAAAGTTACTAGACATATTTTTCAGGAACACAAGAATGATAAATTTCAAGTACAATTTATATATATATATATGTCCATACATCTAAAAGTGATCACTCACCTGGAATTATTATGGTGAATGTTGCAAGCCCTTGCCATTAGCACCACAATCATTGGTCGAAAAGCCTTTCCTTTCCCATCAAAGTAATAATCACACATTTCCTTAAGTTCTGCTGTAGATACAAGTAATTCCTATAAAAAAAGGAAAAGAACGTATCAACATAAAAGTCACAAAGCCAATCTGTTTAGTGTAAGCAAAACAGTATGCATCTATAAGGTCATTGCCTATATTCATTCCGCACAACGCAAGCTGAAGTTGTTTTTAAAATTACTATGAGTAATTTGAAACACAGATGATGTATTCCAGCAGTGTAAATCAGGAGGAAAAAACCCCACTGCATTCTGGTTCTACAAGGTATGTAGAAATGCTCTCTTTGCCTTCAGTTTAAGTTTCAGACAGAAACATAACACAGAATGTTCACAAAGAATATTCTTTCAGTAACTATCCTCCAAAGCGATGGTTGGTGTTAAAATCAGAATCATCACAACATCACAGAATAATCGCCAAAATCCCTTACCTTTTTAATATCTTCATAGAGATTCTTCAAGTCTTTTCTACCAAGTTGAAAAGGATCTTGGTATTTTTCATCACTAACTGTCTTACTGCAGCTACACAAGTGGGATGTACTTGTATGATGACACCTGGCAACAGTGTTTTTCAAGAGAGTAATGTTGTTAAAAGCCAGCCTTCCCCGGTTCCCCAAACAGCAACATTCCAAAGCATTTCCTCCTCCTCCTCCTCCTTTCCCCTCACACAAAATTTAACCAAATGGCTAAAATATAAGCAGAAGGCATCAAACCAGTCTTTTCAGCCAGTTAATAAGGTGCAAGGACAGCACAGCTACATATTGATGATAGTAGACTGGCAAAATGCAGCATTTGGCAAACCTCCCTCCCTCCTTAACAGATTACAGAAGTCTTCTGAGACACATGAAACTACCTTGTTCTCAATGTAGCCAATTGAATACACTACCGATAGTATACTGTACACTTGGTGAGGAAGCCTTCCTCTTCCAGTAACACAATTATTCTGTTACTTTCTTCCCCCTCCTGTATACTCCTGGAAGAATATTCCTGACTTGGATTTGAAAGTTCTCCATGGCACACTCAGCTACATTATAAATTATAAATGAAATTAGTACTTCCAGATAGCATGATGATGATATGAAAGATCATTAGTAAAGGGTGAAAGCTCCACCTGGATGCATTAAGATGCATTAGGCTTAGGTCCATTTTTTTTTTTATGTTCCCTGAAGTGGAAGTTCTTACTTTGTTTCCTTTTTCAAAGTGAACCACATGGGTTTTCTTGGGGCATTCTTGCTTTGCCTGTTGCTCTCCAGGATGGAGGACTTAGATTCAGACTCAGCACCATAGCAGCAGTCTACGCACAATTATCCAACTAGAGCAAATAACCTTATTTTCAAAGTTTGCAGCTCACAGGTGTAACTACCCAGTTCACCCCATAACTATGTCTTAACCCATTATTATGCAACAATACGGATCTCCAGCTTACCGCCAAAATACATTACATATTTTTGGAAATGACAAAGTTGAACTTCTTTGGGTAAAGTGACACATCTGCACAAAGGAAAATCAGGGTTAAATTAATAGAACTTTAAACTGACAGAAAGCATTTGATTACAAAAAACAAGCACCTATTCATCGGCACTGCTCTATTTCTCCATTTTAACAACCCAGCTGCAAAGGGAGTGTCAATGTCCTTCCATATCATGTGAGACATAACTGCCAATATGTACATTAGCTTCTGACTTAAACTGACTCTTCCACTCAGGAGTATTGGACTTTCTCCCCTCGCAGGACCAGCCCAGAAGGCGTGTCAGTTAACCTCTCAGAATGACTCTAATGAAACCTTGCTTTTGCACTCGTGGAAGGTGCAATTTTCCAATGTTCCGTCTTGCAGATAAATCTGGACTACACTAGTCAAGGCCCAGCGAAAAGGACAAGAGCTGTTTCTATAAACTACTATACTAACGGAAGAACATGTTCTTGTTTTCCCCTGAAGCAATTCTAATTCAGCTTGCTTATGATAATTTACACCTGCAGACCTTCCTTGCTAGATGTCAAGAACATAACTTTCAAACCCAGCAATCTCTCCAATGATCTCTTCCTGCAGATGGAGCCCAGGAGCCTGGGGGAAGGTGCAGTCCTAGGTACACGATTCCAGCAGAGATAGGCTGAGAAAGGAACCGCACCTTTTGCTCTGCTCCTGGCAGTGCTGCCACGAACTACCCAGCCCTGCCCTGGAGTGCATGCTGACTCAGGGGCCCAGTCATGCTGAGCTAGCCTGAAATCATTCCAATCCCCATGTTTACCAAACTTCCTCTCCAAAAGTGCACATGCTCAAGGAGACCTAGAGCTGGAGAAGAGTTCCCCCAACTTGCTCCTCATACCTCAGTGTCTCCTTGTACATGGCTTGAAGTCTATCTCCTTGGACACAGGGAGAGAATCAAGAGCACCACAATAGCTCCAGGGCACCCTTCCGATCTTCTTGCGCACAGGATGAAGAAAGGCCAGGCAAGGGAAGGGGAAGGAGAGGAACCCTAACTTATAGATTTGCAACTCTGCTGTCTGACTTCAGTGCCCAGCCTGATGGCTGACACCTTTATAATGTCACCCTCTCATAGCTCTCACTGTCTTCTGTTGTTAAAAAATAGCTGATCTCTTCCTATTCTTCCTTTGCTGAGGCCACAGACAGCCTCTCCCCTTTACACTGCTGCTTAACACTCTAAGCCTGGGTCACGCACTATGCTGGACACATTACAGCCAAAACACTACCGCAGGTCAGAGCGGTCGCTTGGCCTCGTAAGGAAGGTGCAAACAATGCAGTAAGAGAACTGGCCCCCATTGCAACTCATAACGCTGACTTACAAACACGTCGAAAATCTCACACTAATGAGAATCGCTTTCCCTGCTCCCACCTCGAGAAGCCTCCAGAGAGGCTCTTCCCCACAACTGCAACCAATCCTGCCCTAAAAGCCCTTCAGCCTGTATTTAACCTTGCACCGAGAGCGCTCCTACGCCTTGCAAGGCCCCCGCCGTGGGCAGGGAACTGCCCGTCCTCCCGCCCTCGCACCCCAGAGCCGCCCTTGGGCCTTCGCGCTGCCTGGGCGGCAGGGAAGCGTGGGCTGAGGAAGGTCCGACGCGGGGCAGCTGTGACCGCCCGACCCCTACGCCCCGCTCGCCACCCCATTCATTCCCGGTGACCTCCAGGCGCCCGCCGCCGCGCCGCACTCACCGCCGCGCTGGGGGCCGCCGGCGGGCTGCGGGAGCCAGGCCCCTGCGGGCAGAGGCGCGGCAGGGAGCCGAGAGGCGGCGCTCGGCGGGCGGAGGCGCCGCACCGCCACCACCAGCGCAAGGCCATGGTGTCCCCCAGCCCCGCCGCGCCGGCACCGCCTTCCGGCACCGCCGCGACCCGGACGCGGAAGCCAGGCGCCGCCGCCGCCCTCGGGCAGGGGTGCCGGGAGGACGTCCGAGCGGGGGGGGGGGGCCCTTCCTCTCGCCGCTCTCGCGGGGCGCCGAGCGCGGCTGAGGGCCTGGAGGGAGAGAGGCGCCACCCGGCAGGGCCCGGTCCGGCCACCGCGCCCGGCTGGGAGACGGGGCTTGGGGCGCCGCCGCCCTTCACCGGGGATCCGGCTCTGCCAGCCCGCCTGGCGGGCGTGTCAGGGCGGCCCCGGCCCTGTCCAGGGAGGGAGAGGGGCTGCAGCGGCAGCCGCGCTGTCCTTCCCGCTTGGAGAAGGCGCCAGCCCTCCCCTGAAGTCTCCGTGAAGAGACCGGAGAGGAGGGCTTTTTTTTTTTTGAGGGGAGGGAGACTTCAAGCCGGTATCTTACGTGACCTGGTGGAGGCGAGGCCTGGGGGGCATGTGGTGGCCTCCCTGGCTGGCCGCCTGGCTGGCGTGGGCCTGCGAGGCCGGGGCTGGGCGGCAGGCCCCGCTGTGTGCCTCCCGCGGGCTCTGCCGGGCTCCCCGCGGCCCCAACGCCTCGCACCCGCAGCCGGGTCACTGCTGGCGGCAGCGGGGGGCGGCGGACCTCTGCGAGTGGGCCCTCTCCTCCGACAGCCTCCGAGGTACGGCCTGCCCCGCTGCCTTTCCTTGGCAGGTTGTGGCAGCTGCTAAAGCAGTAACTAAGCAAAAACCTGAGATACACAGTCAAATACTTATTACTTCTAAAATGGAAACGAGATTGGCCATGAGGAGATTTTTTTTCTTTTTTTTTGCATTAGCAATTCGTCGTAATGGAGAAATGCACGAGTCCCCATTACCCGTTAATGCACAATTGATCACCTGACACCTGGTTTGAAGTGGACAAAGCGGTATAGCTCTCGGGCATACGGAATTGCCTGTAATAATAAACATAATTTATATTATAACATTACAGAAATAATTTCTTCGGGTGATGCAATTACTTACAAGCGTTAGGAAATAATCAGTGATAAATCTTGTGGCAGGTGGCTATGACAGGGTTTGTCATTAGAGGTGTTGAGAAACATGGCTAACAGCAAGTCTCCAGAGATGTGAACTAGCTTACGATTTTTACAAAACAGTGACTATGAGGTGCTGGGGTTTTATCATTAACATGGAATCATGAGATTGTTGCAAGCAAAAATCCATAAAGATGTTACCACACACAGTATTAGTCCCATGTTTTAAAATGGTATTTGTCCTCTTTTACCATGGATGGGGGCGCAGAGTAGGTCTGAAGGAAGAACGAAGCCCGTCTTTTGAGTACGTATGTTATGCTACAGCATGAACTACACCTTCTGCCCCTTTTGTTTGCTGTTTACGTTGCTCGGAGAAGACTTCAGGCTGGTTTCTGAGGTTACTTGGTGATCATTGCTGCATATGGACTGTATGCTGCAGTTACTGGTGCACAGTGACTTCGTCTGTTGCACTACATGGTTCAGCTGTGGGGGGAGCTGAACTTTTCTGTCTCATGCAAGTATCTTTTGGGGTCACATACAATTGAGGGCAATACGAAACTGCCTTGAGACTTCTAATCCCAGTTAATTGAATCTGTGCTTAAATATGTATTAGATCTTAAAACTAGCATGCCCTACCAGTTTCTTTAACTGCAGAATTCAGTCCTTTTCAAAAATCCCAAACAGAATGAAATCCTGAATTTATTTGGGCTTGCTTTTCATGCAGGCTTAATATACGTGGTGGTAAAGAGTTGGGTATTAACTGTTTCTGAGGAATTTTGATTGGATTTAAGAGGAAAGATATTAAGAATAATATGGTTAATTGTTTTTTAAAAAACGTTTCATGTTTACAGATCCTTTTCCAATTGATGCGATCCAGGAAAATTATGTCCGTAATGTGAGAAACTGCATTTTCTCAATTGTATATCCTACACCTTTTAAATCTAGAGTTCGCCTTGTAACTGTTTCAAAGGTTGGCTATTATATTTTTTGTTCCTCTCTAATTAGTAGAAATTGTTAATACATGCACTATTTTAATAGTCATATGCTATTTATTGTGAAAGCATCTTATCAATATATACTTTCAACAAATAGAACATTTAGAACATACTGTGAGATGTCTTTTAATAACAAAATCTGTAGAGAAAACACATTCATTACCACTGAAAACTTGATCATATTCAAGTACCATCTGTGTTATTTTTTTCTACAGGAAGTTCTTGAAAATATTTTGGATCTTGACATATCTGTCAAAGGAACATCTGATTTTCTTCAGTTTGTCAGTGGTGGGAAAGTGATGCTTGGGTCTGTTCCATTGGCCCATAGGTATGGGGGTCATCAGGTAACTATGACACTCGTTCTTCCAGGTGGAATTATGTAGGTCTTTCCATGTGAATTAAACCTCAGAAATACCTGCGAGTATGTGCCTATATGCCTGTAAGTATATGAAAGCTTATGAACATTTTGATTGCAGATTTGTTCTTTAGACGAGGCTGCAGGTGGAAGAGAACTGTATTTTATTTTTTTTTTCGAGGTACCGTGTCTGCTTTCTCTGCTTCTGTTTATGCCAGAAGCAAATTATCCTTTTAACTTCCAATAGCTATGGAGTCTCTTAGCAGCCCTGCAGCCTGGCAAGCTCTGATTCGTGATGGGTATTATCACCCTGGAGGAGTGAATAGGGGCAGAGCTTCACTGCCATACCATGATTACTAAGAGTCAAGTGTCATTGAAACGGGCAAGATTATTCATGGAAAGGAATGGTAGAATTTGATTTGTAATTTCCAATTAAAAAAAAAAATTACAAGCTGTGTCAGTTTAAAGTCTCGTTATACAAAAGAGACAGGCCTGTAGCTGTACATCATAGCTGGGAGGTAGAGAAGAAAATGGGGATTACTGGCATTATTCTTTTTCTGTGGTTTTCTGATTCATTATTGGTGTGAGTGTGGAAATACAGCTTTAGGGATCAGTGTCTTAATGACTACCTGAGCAAATGTGTCATTATATTGTGTCGATTACAGAGAACCTACATGTAATGTTTCAAGTATAACTGCCATAAACATTAGAAGAAAATAACTTCATTTTTATTTTTGTCAGTTCGGTAGCTGGGCAGGTCAGCTGGGTGATGGAAGAGCCCACTTGGTCGGAGTATATACAAACAGGTGTGACATTTTGTAAAGTCATCGATTCAACTGTGTTCTGTTTAGCTGATTCACGCATAGCCCGAGGTGTACTGTTAGAAATGCTAATGGTATTTTTGCAGGCATGGTGAGAGGTGGGAACTACAGTTAAAAGGGTCAGGAAAGACCCCATACTCCAGGTAAGTTGCAGTTAACCTATGTACACCAAAACTGGATGTTTTCTCTTTGAAATTTGCTTTGACTTTATGACCTATTCCTTATTTCTCTGTTCTCCACAGGAATGGCGATGGAAGAGCTGTGCTTCGCTCTTCTGTGCGAGAATTTTTGTGTAGTGAGGCCATGCACTATCTTGGAATTCCTACAAGCAGAGCTGCTAGGTATTTTTCTTTTTCACAGCATCCTAATTTGCAGATAATTTTGTGACTGAGTTGCACTGAGCATGAATAAAGCAGGACAGTTAGTTTCCAAGGGGATAGATCCTCCTTTTCATACAGATGCAATCAGAACAAAATATATCCCTTGAGTTTCATAGATTTTTGGATAAAACTTTCCAGTAATAAAGAGCTCCGGCAATTAATCCGTTCACTTTTGTCTTTGATATGCTTTGAAGTACTACTTTGTTTAAATATGATGTTGTGTACTGTCAGTGTCTTGTGGTGAACAGCTGTTGTTCACTTGTAAGACTGTCTTAACTGAATTACCCTAATTTGAAATCTGGTTCATTTTGTAAAGCAAGTAAGAAATGGAAGTTAGATTGAGTGATTATATCTGACACTAACTCCCCTCTGCAGCTTTTATGATACTGCAATCAAGAGTTTCTTCTCTTTAAAAAACCCAAAATTGTTCTCTCCCTTGTTACTCACCAGAAGACTTGCAAAAACAGCAGGACTAGATTCCTGCCCTGTAAATAATAATAATACCTTCAGTGTATGTGGATAATCAATGAGTCTATTAATATATTTTACAAGATTAATAAGTGAGTCTTTTATGACACTAAAGTTAAGCATTTGGATGAATTTTTCTAGAATCAGGTTAAGTAGGAAAATGTTGCAAGTGGCTATTTTTGTATTGTCATAGTCACCTAGTTGCAATTTTTAAGACTGATAGGAAAAATTGTGAGTCAGATGAACAGACGTTAATATTGGGGATGGTACTGAGTGTAGGTCATTGGTCTCAATTCCTTATTTGTGCAAACACCCCTTGAGCAGAAAGGGACATTTTGTAAAAAAAAAAAAATAAATTAAAACTTACTCTGTTTGAACCAAAGACGACTAATACATTCACGCATTTGGATGATTTTCTCAGAATTAAGTAAACTAAATTTTTCAGATGTTCGTGTTTGAAATGTCAAGTTCATTTTGTGTTCCAAGAAGTCTCATGTCTGTACTCAGGCATTTCAGGCTTTAAAGAAAGTAAATGTTCTGCAGAAAAGGCCTGTACTCAGCTGCCACATGGCTCGGTGTCTGTATTTGCAAAGCGTCTGCAAATCTCTCTAGCATTAATTCTAATGTATTTGCTCTGTTGAAGTGCAGTGTTTGTAAATGACATTTTTGATGGTTTATTCACTGACTTCACCTTGAGATCCTTTGCTGTTGGCTGTTAATGTAAAACTTCAAATCTGTCTGAATACCAGCAGGAAGACATCTGGCAAGGTTATAGCCTTTGTTTGCTGTTGTCTCAACAAATTGCTCAGTGCAAAAACAATATGAAATTACTCCTTAACTGTGCACAAATTCTGTTGAGTACACAGTGTGCTTTAGTTCTCTGCTGGCAAATCAGTTTAAATGCCTGGCTCTTAACTGCTGTACCGGCTCTCCAGACTGTTTGCAAGACTTTACTTGGAAAAACCCCAACTGATATCTGTGTTCTTCCCAATGGGGAGCTGCGTGCCGAGGCTGGTGGGATGCACTTACAGAAGTCTTGGCAGAAGTGTGGGGAAAAGCCTTACGGCTTACCCCAGAACACCCAGCAGGTTGGTTTGCTCTATTAATTTTAAGTACTATGTTCCCAATGGGGTGCTACAGTTTATGACTGTACTGCCAGACAAAGAACACTTCTTCATGTGGTGCCATTTTAGGCACATACTGGGACTACCAGTGAGCAGTGTTATGCATGAGGTAAAAAAAGCGAGCCACTATGCGGTTCTCAGAGTGGCCCTTGCCTAGGGCTTGATGTTCATGTTAAACAGCGAGCAGAGCACTCGGGAGTCTAAAGTCCAGCCCTTAAGCTAGAGCCAGGGGGAGGGAGGGATATAATCCTTGTGTCCTTCTGTGAGTGCTGTTCCAGCTTCACTGGTGCAGAAGCGATTTCTGTGCTTTGTTTCGTGTGGTTGGGTGTATGTCTGGTCCCCTGCTGCCTTCTCCCATGTAATGGTAATTACCAACTACAGGGACCGTTTGAAACTTATTTTTGTAGTGGGACCGTAGGTATCTTTGTGTGGCTGCTCAGCTCTCTGGCCAGCTCCGAAGTGTTGCGCATCCATTAATTGGTATGTTGATGCCCCCGTGGATTTTTTGTCAATAATAAAAGAAGTGCTGGTATTCTGCAAGAATTTTGCAGAGAGCCTGCTGAGAGTTACATAGTTGAAAGGAAACAACTTTTCTGGCAGAGGTCTGTTCAAAATAGTAAAATTTAGTAGCGTTATTATTCTGACTCCTGTCGCCTAGTGCTCTGGTGCTCACAGTATTTTGTGATTGTCTGGCGTTCATTCCCTGCTTTTGAAATTTTTTGTTTCCTTGAAGGATTAAGATTTTCTTCTTCCATCTCATTTATGTCAGCGCTTTTTGTACTTAATCCTGCTGACATGCCAAGCATATATGATTGTTTCCAAAAAAGTCTTTTTTTGAAAAAATTTCTTAGTGTTGCATGTATTGGTACAGCTCCAGTAACAAGAACAGATGGATTTCTAAATGCTTTTTCTCTCCTTCTGGAATAAGTCACTGCCTGTTCTTTGTAGTTAACAGAGAACATTCAGTTTGGATAACTACTGGACACCTTCAAAAATACCAAATATTATAATAATAGTTTAGTTTCAAAGCCACAGTTACTGTTGCAAACAACTGCACTGTGTAAGAATTCAGACAAATCATTATTTTTCAAGATTTTTTGTACTTATTTGGACCACATTTTTGGTCCAACTAAATTTTTTCTAAAATTTTGATGCCGAAGTACATAAAACCAAAATCTAATGTGCTCTCAAAATGTAATACTTGGGAGTTGCTTTAACTCTGTGACTGTCTTCAGTCATATTTATGAATAGAATATTTGGTTTGCCTCTTGTCTTTTTCTGTGTACCGCCAAGGAAAGCTTGGTTCTGTCTTCTGTGCAGTCTTCAACGACCTAATAGATAGATAGCAGCTATAAGTAGCTGCATTAAATTTCAAACAGCATGCCACCCAACTGTTTTGAATCATGGAACCATAGTATAGTTTGGGCTGGAAGGGACCTTTAAAGGCCACCTAGTCCAACCCCACTGCAATGAGCAGGGACACCTTTAGCCAGATTAGGTTGCTCAGAGTCCTGTCCAGCCTGACCTTGATGAAGGATGAGGCTTCTACCACCTCTCTGGGCAGCCTGTGCCAGTGTTTCACCACCTTCATCATAAAAAATGTCTTCCTTGTAACTAGTTTGAATCTGCCCTCTTTTAGTTTAAAACCATTAGCCCTTGTCCTATTGCAGTAGGCCCTGCTAGGAAGTCTGTCCCCATCTTTCTTATAAGCCCTCTGTAAGTACTGAAAGGCTGCAACAAGGTCTTCCTGGAGCCTCCTCTTCTCCAGACTGAACAGCCCCAACTCTTTCAGCCTGTCTTCGTGGGAGAGGTGCTCCAGCCCTATGAACATTTTTGCGTTTTCCTCGGGCCCCCTCCAACAGGTCCATGTCTTTCCTGTATAGAAGAATGTTTTCCAGTTATCAGCAAGCAAAGCTAAAAAAGAATTATGCAAAATGACCTAAATTCCTCTGCTGCTAGACTCTTGAACAAGGGGGCAACATGTCTTTTGGAAGATAACACTGAGTATTGCTTCTGCTGGATTATCTGTGTAATTCCAGTTGCTTTGGAGAGAAAACTTCCTACACGTTAACCTTAGGGGAATATAATGCCCTTGCATAGTTTGTGAGGATTAATTCTATTTTATTTTTCCTGATATAACAGAAAATAACAGTGAAATTACATATTTTATTTTGTAAAATCAATGCAAGTTGTCAAATATTTTAGAGCAAGAAAAGTTGTTCCAAGCACTCACAAATCTCAGTATTTGGATAAACATGACAATTTATAGGATGTGCAGAATTTTAAGGCAAATGAAAGGAAGAGATTGTTTTTGAACATCCAAGTACAAGTACCAGTGAAGAAGACAGGGATAATTATAATACATCATCAAAATTACACCTTTTTTGCGTGTTGATACTATTTGAAGAGTTCCTGTTTGCTAAGGGTCCCAGATCTGTCCCCAAAGTTCCTGAGACAACAGTTTTGGCTCATGTAAAGGGCAACCTCCATCTGGTGCAACAATTTGCTTTCTAATTTCTCTGTCCTTCTAGTTTTGCTGTTGTCCTCAGGGAAATTGTGACTTATTTAATGTTACCACACTAATCAGCCACTGAGGTTCCAAATGAATGCAGTAGGTTTTTTTGAAGGCAGCCCCCTTCCCAGGAACAGTGTAAGTAATGGAAATTGGACAACGTTGTATAAATACAAAATAAATTCATCTCGCTAACGAAGCTCGGTAAGCCTCGGCTTACTGTTTGCCTGTGTCATTTATAAATACAAAGCTATGCCAGCAAAAAGATCTTTCTTTTTATGAAAGAAAAAAAGTTATATAAAATATGACTTGATCTTCATTGTAAATTATTTTTCCTAAGATAACTTTTTAATGTTCATTTCTTGTTTGTTACAGCTTAGTTATAAGTGATGATGATGTGTGGAGAGACCAGTTTTACAATGGAAATATTAAGAAAGAAAGAGGTAACGAACATATTTCAAAATAATATGTTGCAACACTGTAACTTAATTCTCCATTGCAAAAATTAATATGTCATATATATGTGATAAAAAGTAATAAATAGGCTTCATTTCTTTTATTAGGTTATAAAGCTCCTCCTGAGAAAATCAGTCCAGAACATGTCTTAGTTAAATTAAGCCCTATGAGCAGATCTGCTGTGATTGTCTCTTATTTTCACTTGCCCTTACAAAAATGATATTGAAATCCAGGGAAATCTGCCATTGTTCTGGTAGCTACACTAGGACAGTGGGAACGCTACTGGGGCTGTGCTGTTGCTACAGTATCTACACCTGCACTGAAATAGAGTGGGATGGCATGGCATGGGGAAAAATCTGTTTATGTTTTTATCTTTGTTGCTAGCATCTCTGCAGTAATTCTAGTGTTAACACAGTGATGGAATTTTGCCTGTGTTTGCTGATATAACAAATCAAGCTTTAGCATTAAAATGTATGTTTAGTAATGTTATGCATATTCATCTGTTATGCGTTGAGCATACTTACAAAAATACCAGTTTAACTATGCATATATAAATCACCAACTACAGAAACAACACGATGGCTTTTACTGTGGAACTATTTTATTTTGCTGACTCTGTTTACATTTAAACACATGTGTCTATTTAAGGTGCAATAGTGCTACGTCTTGCCAAATCATGGTTTCGTATAGGATCCTTAGAAATCTTAGCGCGTTCTGGGGAACTGGACTTACAAAGGTTTGAATTTAATCTTCATAGTAACTATATTCGTTTTTTTTAACAATCAAATATGTATTAGAATGCATATATGCAGTTGGAATTTAGACATAAATTATTTAGAAAGGAAGACTGTGTAAGTTAGAAACATAACCCACTGATTTTATACAAACCTACAAAAAGTCATACCTCATAATGGTAGAACCCCCTAGATGTTTCTGAAGGCCTGGTTCTTACAAAATGAGAAAGCTTTTACAGCTGAAATAGCTCTGGTACCTAAGCATTAGGGAGGAGTTTGTTTTGGAAAGATTTGTAAATTTAAAGTGTAAGTTCCTATATTTCTCATAGTTGCCTGTGAAGCTAAATTAACAGAAATATGAAATAAATCACTAGCATTACTATGTTGTATAAAGTATGCTTTCCAGAAATATGCAGAGCCAGGGAAGTATACGAGGTAAGAAATTATTGCATGGTTTTAAGCCTCTTAGCAGTATTAATTTGTGTGTCAAGCAATTAGCATGACAAATTTTTAGGTCTACTGTAAATGTTTAAAAGTTTGTCATTTCTCCTCAGGAGCAATAGAAGTTGTTCTGGGGTGCTTAAAAATGAGGAAGAGCTCATAGCAGCAGTACGTTGTACATTGTGGTGATGGATAAACATTCAGTTTAACGTCTCACATCACTATGCTGTCTTTCTTCCTTTTTTTTTTCAAAAAATCTTACAGCAGAATTTAGTTGTAGAACTGAAAGACTGAATTAAGGAACTGATTTAAAATTTTGTTTTGTTTTGTTTTTTTGGGTTAAGTATTTGTGACCCATTAGATTTAAGGAGCATGTAGAGATCACTGGTACTCATGCAAAGTAGATGACTCCTTTGTGCCTGTTTTGGAGAGGGCCTCAGAAAGAGTGGCCAAGAGCAGGTCAAGGCTAGTGTGACTGTCTGTGCTTCCTCCTCAGAGGAGGTCCTCCTGAAGGAGGGTGTCCTGGAGCAACCAGCTAAAATTCAGAGACAATAGGTTGGACACCCTTCTAAAGGTCAGGCTGCTAGCTAATCTGATAAAATTATCACAGTTTGAGGAGAGTTCAGTGATTTGTTCTGACAACCTGATTAGAAGGTGAAATCTAGATATTTGTGTGCGCAGCCACACAACCCGTGCCCAGGCTGCCTCCCCCACATGTAGATGGTGGTTACAGCTTCCTGTGCCAGTGGCCCTGGCTGGATCTGACCACAAGAGGGTCCTACAGGGAGCTCCTAAATGTACCAAATGCCAGCTGCTCTACTGTAAAGCTTTAAATCTGTGAAGACGTGCATCTGGCAGGCATTCCAATTTGTAATGTGTGTATCCCAGTTTCCTGAGCCTGTTTTGTAGGACTATGGCAAGTAACCCTATTTCCTAAGAATTCAGCCATAAAATTTTTTCCTTGAGAGTTCTGATGTAGAATTATTCCTTGTAATCGTATACTTGGTTTTTGGATACACAAACTTTTTTTTTTTCCCTGATAAAACTGGTACCACTGCTTGTGAAACCAGATCCTGGTGTGCTTTGGAAGTTTAACACATGGAAATAATTTTAACTCTACATGGCAGTCTCCAGATAAACCTTAGGTTTTATCTCTTAAGCATTTGGAAGGGCTTAATCCAAGGCTCATTGGAATAAATAGATTGAGTTCTCTAATAACTGTTCGCAGTAAGCTGTAGATCAGAATTTAGCTGTTTGAAAACAAGAATTTTGAATGATCAGTTCTGTTTAAAGAGTTCTGCCTTTCGTATTACAGAAGATTGCTAGACTTTATCATCCAGGAACATTTTCCATCAATAGCCATGAATGATTCAAATAAATATCTGGTAAGTCTTTTTTTAGAAGCTATTTTTATTTTCCACAAACATGTGAACAAAAATTATACAAAGCTTTTCAAAACTTCGTATAAGAGGTTTTAAAATTTGAAGTAAGCTTCCAGGTTTTATTAGCAAAAGTTTGTTATTTTTTTTTCAGTAAAAACCTGCTTCTTGGAGTTTTTATTTTCTCAAAGTCAAATATGAACATTCTTCACCACATTTCATCATGGAAATGTTTATTGGGAAGCTTCCATTTTCTGTTATTTTTTGTTCTCTTACTGCTCAGATTTTAAGTGAACACTGGTCATGAAGTGCTGGATTATGCTTTTTCTAGTATAAATGTAGTATATATAGTATATGCTAGTATATACACTGGTATATGTAGTGTCTTTGTTTCTTCTTTTGACTTTTTAATTTCTTTTAGGGCATATGTACTTATCTAACTATAATCTTTGCTGGATAAGGTTGTTGTGCAGTGACATCATTTAGAATGTGAATGAAACATCCTGACAAGCAGAGATATACGTGTGACTTTTCTTAAGTGAATCAAACATTTATGTGATTTGTTGTATTCCGTATTTTTGATTCAGAGAACTTGAAGTAAAAGATGTATTTGATTTTAGGAATTTTTCTCTACAGTCATATCAGAGACTGCAAATATGATTGCGTTGTGGATGTCTGTGGGGTTTGCACATGGTAAGCTGCAGTAGATGGCATTGGCTTTACAGGAGTGACTCTCGATGGTCATACACTTAATGATGGCCTTTATTTGTCACTTTGTTCTTCAGTTCTTCTGATGTCTTCACCTACAGCAGTATCTGTTATGCATTAAGGTACAAGTTCTTTCATAACAGAGTTAGGAGCACGTTCTGATCTTTTGAAGCATGACTGTATCTGACAGGAGCAAGAATAAATTCTCAGAATTGTTGTAATATAGTCTGAGGTAAAAAACCATGTATTGATGTCATATGTAAGTTTAATTGCTCTGAATTTGGTGCATCTACATAAAAACCTGGCCTTTTACAGTGTATAGGGTACAGTGCTGTCCACCTCTGTTTCAGATTTATATTATGAAAAATAAAATAGCTTTGTCTGGCTAATACAGCACCCAGTCAACTTGCAAGGAAGCAGCTAATGACCAATTTGCAAGATGCTGTTTCGATACTGTGTAGCACTGAAAGGAAAAGGAAACAGTGCCACCTAGGTACAGAAACCAGATGCAAGATAAGGTAGCAAACAGTTTCTCTTTTTCGTACTTAAAATGCATGCCAGGTCAAGAGTGAGAGAGACAAGTTTTATTTTCCAGAGTTTGATTTCTGAAAGGTAACTGCTCCAAAGTTCTCTAGATTCAGTGGATCTATTTCACAGCAAATTTGCTAGAGACTACGGGGTTCAGATGGAATTTTAACTTTTGTTTTTCCTTGTTTAATTGTAGGTGTGTGCAATACAGATAACTTCAGTTTATTATCCATAACAATAGATTATGGTCCATTTGGATTTATGGACTCCTATGACCCAAGTGAGTGTAGTACCTGTTTTAAAATACTATTTTTTTACTTAAAATAAGTTCTTTATATTAATTTATGTAGTTTCTGTGTGCATGAAAACTCCTAACGTTATCAGCAGAAAAATCCCAAGCATGTGTATTGTTTGAAGAATTTTAGGGGGAAAAATGGTATCAGAGGCCAGTTTTATGATACACTATACAGGTAGCATTCAAATGCTAAAAGTCTTGTTAATGAAATATTACTATTAAACCCATTTTCATGAGAATGTTTCAAGTTGAACTTCATCAATTGAACAGATGCTACAACAGAAACCTAGAAAACTGAAAATTGTGTATTGCTGTAAGCAGCCAAAAGCCGAAGTAACTTTGTGTGCATCAGGCTCTAGCTTTGTAGTCACAGCAGCTAATTATATGTTGGAAGAAAACAAATCAAACCTACCCAGTCATGGCAACCTTTCTTTGAAAGCATGAACTCAGTCAGTCTGGGATTGATAGATACAGGTCCAGTCCATAACTGCATATTAATAGATTATTGTTTAGAGGTTGCATCTGACTAAGCTTCAGAACCATCAGTGGTTATCTGTTTTCATGAAACTGCAGCCTGAAATTAAGGAAACCTCATGAGAATAAGTGTCTAAAACCAGGGCTTTTCTGGTTTTAGATCTTTCTGTATGTAGTGGGTTGACCCTGGCTGGCATTTAAGGACCCACCAGCCACTTGTTCACTCCCCCCTGCTGTGGGTTTGGGGAGAGAATTGGAAGAGAAAAGATGAGAAAAAGCTCATGGGTCAAGATAAAGATAGTTGAATAAGTGATGGGGGAAAAAAAGGGGTGGGGGCGACCAATGAGTGATGCAAAGGCAATGAATCCACCACCTCCCGCCACCAGACTGATGCCCAGTCAGTCCCCAAGCAACAACCGCCTTGGAAAAACTACCCCCAGTTTGTATTGCCGAGCATGAAGTTCTATGGTATGGAATATCCCTTTGGTCAGTTCAGGTCGGCTGTCCCAGCTGTGTACCCTCCCAGCCCCTCACCCACCTCTAGCCTAACTTGCTGGGGTTGCAGAGTGAGAACAGGGAAGGCCTTGATGCTGCTCAAGCACTGCTCAGCCATAGCTAAAGCACTGCTGCATTATCAACACTGTTTTGGTCACAAGTCTAAACCACAGTGCCATACAGGCTGCTGTGAAGAAAATTAACTCCGTCCCAGCCAGAGCCAGTGCACCCTAGAACCAGATGAAATGCTTTAGAGTTAAAATTCAGAACCAACCACCAGATCTCACAGATCTGTCACAGGTCTCCTCCTTAATGTTCCATTTGTTATTAACGTCCCCTGAGGACTCGGGCAATGCTGTGTGCATTGGTGAGCTTACCTGCGTTTGATCTGAGCAAGGCGTTCACATTGCATCCATTCAGAGACTGGTGCTGTAGACATGCATACGTTTTACTTCTGGATACTTGCATAGCAGATATTTATGATCTCCCAAATAATGGATTTGCATGCTGGAACACTTTAGCCCTACTTTTTGTATGAATACATAAAGCTTGCTTGTCCAACTGAAACAAGTCTTGCTTAGGCAGCCTATTTATTTCATTACATGTTTATACATGTTACTTTTCCAAAAACACTTATAAATCCTCAGTCTGGTTGTACAGTTGTTTGCTTGGTCTGTGTGCTAAACAGTAGCACTATATGTAGTAAAAATATTGAATAAGACTTTGTTTTCAGTGTTAAAATGGTCTTTTTGTGTTTCAACATCTGAATTTATTTTATCTTCCAGTTGGAAAATGTCACTGATGACACATGGGAACTTGCTTGTGAAGCATGTAGTCCTTAGATTTGCAAACAATAGATCTTAATTCACTGTAAATAAGTATCCTTGTGATTTGATTTAAATATTTAGTGTCAGTTTGCTGTTTAAGTAGAAAAAAGAATGGGCTTCAGTATTTTAACATTGATTATTTATTGTAATTACTGTGTTGTGGAAAAGTAATGTTTTGTTTGAAACAGATTTTGTTCCAAACACGTCTGATGATGAAAAGAGGTATAAAATAGGAAACCAGGCAAATGTTGGGCTGTTTAATCTGAGCAAGCTGTTACAAGCTCTAAAACCTTTATTGGATGCCAGGCAAAAGCAGCTGTAAGTAATCCTTAAAATATCTTAATGCTTAAAAGAACTAGGAGACCCTCTAATCACCATATGCATAGGAAAGAAAGGGATTAGCTTTTAAAAATCTTTTTTTCTAACTGGAGGTTGATTCTGAATTAATTATTGGCCAGAATAAGGTTGGAGGGAGCAGAGAAAGGTTTTCATTGGTTATAAATAATAGCAAAATATGACTGAAAGGCGGTCCAAGATGTTGTGTGGTCCATTCTCCTTTCACTAAGGTAGGACCTTTGCCTGCAGTTTTCTATTCTAAGTTTGTCTAGCTTGTTCTTTAAGATGCTTACTTATAAAGACCATACATCCTCCTGAAGTAATGAGGTAGTATTTTAATATCCTATTGTAAAGATTCCTAATATGAATCTTGTTTTGTAGAGTTTAAACTCATGACTCCTTACTCAGTACAAAAATGAAGAACATTGTATTTTTCTTCTTTGCAGCAGCTATTTATGTATTTGAAGCCTGTTGAAAATGTTTCCCTCAATCTTTTTCCCACTACAGATCCCAGTTGATTCAGAATATCAATGTTTGTGAGATATCAGACAGAAGAATTCATTGTTTAGTGTACAGTAAGACTGTGCCCACGGTAGTATTTTAGTTCCATAGCATTTGATGTTTCTTTTGTTTTTTGCAGAGCTTCCCAGATTTTGGAGGGGTATGGTGAGCGCTATTACATCCGGTACGCAGTTCCAGAATTCAAACCTTCTAGCCACGATACTGTATATTGTATTATGTAACAATTTCCTTACTTTGTTACTATTTTCAGCTTCACAGAACTATTTAAAACAAAACTGGGTCTTCTTGGTGAGAGTGAGGATGATAACTATTTGATTGCTTTCCTCCTAAAAGTGAGTATGCTTTGCTAATTTTGTTGGCAGTTATCTGAACTGATACCCCATACTTCAAAACACTAATAGAAGTATCCTTCATTTCTCCAGCTTATGGAAGATACAAAGGCTGATTTTACAATGACATTTCGGCAGCTCAGTGAAATTACTGAAGACCAGTTAAAGGAGCTCCATATTCCTGAGGTATTAATACAAGGACCCAGTTTTAGGAATACTTAATATAAAATGAATAAATTAAGTTGGGCATAACCCTGGGATAAAAGAGGATGTCTCAAGCCATGATTTGTCTGGAAAATGTATAGCATTATTAAGGGACAGGGAGACTAATATATCTGTGCCATGCTCCCACCCCATGTTAAGCCTGTGTCTGGTAATGAAGGATACATTAATGAAGAATGCTAATGAAAGATACGTTAATGAAGAGTGCTGAAGCCAGATATTCAGCCTCTGGTACAGGTCCAACATGAGCAGTCATAACTAGTCATACACAGGTGGGAACATGATTTTCTTCACATTTAAGATGGGTCGACTAGGAAGAACTTTCTCTCCCCCACTTCTCCCCCCCTCCCCCCCCTTATTTTTTTTGTTCGTTTTGCTTAAGAATACTTTCTGATAGTATTTTTTAAGACAGAAGTGAAGTTGGATAGGGCTTATAAGGAAAATTTCAACCTTGGGTCAGTCAAACTATTCCTAACTATTGCTGGCATCTCATCCCGTAGTGGCCTCTGTCCTTCCTTGGGCACAAGATTGGTTCTAAACATAGCTTAAAGCATAGGAATACGTTTTGTTATTGTGTCCTGCTCAACCTGCTATCCCATCTTGTGTTGCTGGTAACTCAGCCTAAACTTATTCTTCAGGACCACGTATAACCATAAAAGAGATGAGACTGTTAAAATAGAAGAGATGAACTTCATACCTGGGTATAGTGCGATCTTTAGAAGTGGAAATACAGCTGAAGTGTTTGAACTGGAGTGAGATGCTAGGCATAAAAATGCAGAGGGGAAATTCTGAAAAGAAAGCTTGTAAGTACCTGATCTGGAAAGAAAATTAGGAAGCCTTTTTGTAAGAGCCAGAATCATTTTTTTCTTTTTTTTCTTTAATACAGTGCCTTTTCCATGAGAGGATATTGTTCACTTTGCCTGGGAAACTTTGTTGCCTTTCCCTAACTTTTGATTTATTTCTGTTTGTCTTTGAATCTAATTTAAAATGATAGCTGGTGGACTTAGGAGGTTGTTTTAGGGAGCAGAATGACTGCATGTAAAGCACAGAATGAAAACGAGGAGTTACTGTTTCTTTTCCAAGTTACTCTATTTTTCTCCTTGGTCTTCTCCTGTCCCTGTAGTCTTAAGTTTCCCTTTTTCTTCACACCTTATTTTTCTTTATCAATATATTTTCCTTATTCCACACTTTTGGGGGAAAAAAGTCTCTATGAATAGATGTGATCCGTGTACAAAACTCAGAAGAGATTAAAACCTGTAGTTATGTAGCCTAGAAAATAAAATAGGTCAGACAATAAGCCAAGGAAAAATAGGGGTGAAGTGCTGGAGGTGTTTAGGTAGAAAATTCCTTGGACGGTCATCATGTTTCCCTCTCATATCCTTAATATTCGTGTGCTTGCTTTAGTTTTTGCTTAACGAGAACAAAATTCCGATTACCTGCCATTAACTGTTTCTTTCTGTTTAGGAGTTCTGGGCGCTCCAGGATCTGGGTAAACACAAGTTATTTCCAGAATGGGTTACTATGTACCTCCTGAGATTAAACCGGTCAGTCTGATGCAGTTTCAAGTGTAAAAGTAACACCAAGTGTGTATTTGCCAGAAGCAGTCAACTTCAGTCTGCAATGATATTCTATAATCTTTAGCAGGTCCAGTAAACAGGCCCAAACATGGTTTCATGCATCTTACTAGTCTTTATGGTTCTAGGTTGTGCCAGATTCCTGGCCTGGTTTGGCTGGGACAGAATCCCAGCCCAGCCATGGCAGGCAGGCCTTCAGCAGTTTGGAGTCAGCCAGGGCAGCTGACCTGAGTGAGCTACAGGGGTAGCCCATGCTGTAATGTTGTGGTCATTATAAAGGGGAAAGGTTTGCTGAGGAAGGGGAGCTCCTGCTAGAGTTCTGGCTGGGGTTCCTCCTGTTCCTCCTCTGGCTTCTCCTGAGGACTGCTGTCCTGTCGATTGTGACAACTGGCTATTCATTTGGCTGAGTATAACTCTGTCTATCTCTGTTGGTGTTGGTGGTGTTTTGTTAGATCTGTTTCACTTCCACTCATGGGTCTGCTTTCCTTTTTCCTGATTCCCCTCCCTGGCTGGTGAGGGGTCATCAGGTGACAGAGCGACTGTTAACAGTTTAGCCCCAGGTACAGGCTGTGAATGTACACAATTCCATAATAATTACTATTGTCGTTCTCTTTTGACACACAGGTACATAAAATGACATGGGAGGAGTGGTCTGTATTTGTTGTGTTTCGCTGAGCAACTGATCAGATTTCTTTGGTTAATAATTTTTATTAAAATGCCGGTCCTACAGATTCAGTCCAAGAATCTGAAAGTCAGGCTTTGCAAATACATAGGAATGAATAGTATTTAATTACTGGTAATACATTTTAAAAAAAATTTTTTTACTATGTAATATCATGGCTTTAGGATGACAGGGGTGGAAGTTGAACGGTTGTGAATACACAGACTGTGTTTGGAAACCACTGGTGTTGCATAGATAGGGACACGCATATCAGAACTTCCTACCAATTATTTTGTCTTAAATCAATAGAGAATGTAACGCATTTTTCTCAAGTCTTATATGGTATGCATGGCTGATAGCAGTGAAAAGAAGTCCATGTCAGGTACTTGGAAATCTTAGTAAATACCATTCTCAGGAAAAAAAAAAATCAGTACAAGATACAAAACCTACAAGGAAGTGAGCAGTTTTTTCCAAGTGTAGTCTTTCTTAGAGATTCACACCTGCTTCCACTGAGCACAAAAGCAGAACACTTAATGATTTTAATGAAAGTCAAATAAAATATTTCTAAAAATAAGTATAAACCTCATTAGCTAAAGCACTTCCTTTTTTCTTCTTTGGTTTGTTTTTCATGTACAGTAACAAGGATGATTCAGATGCCAAGAGAAGAACAAGAATGACAAGTGAGTAAAACAATCCAAAGGAATTTGTATGCTTGGAGATGGCAGCTATCTGTTTACATAGGTTTCTTCAGTGTTAGTTATTTTTCCTTTTGAGAAGAACTAAAATGTACTGTTTTTCTGAAAAGGAGAAACTCTCATTACACTGCTGCAAATCTTGTAATAATGTACATTCACTGGAGCTATCTCTGGTTTCACCCAATTGTGTAATTAGAATCCAGCCAGGTGTGTATGGCTAGACTTGCGAATATATATGTACTTTTTGTATACGCTAAATGATCAAGAAGTTCCTTGATTACAATGAAGTGCTCTTCCTCCTTACGGATCCTCCTTTTCCCTCCTTAAAAAAAAAAAATTCCTTAATTTAATTGTCTGCATTTATGAAGAAACTGCTCCGGCCCAGACACCTTCTGTTGTGAATACAGCTGTAGTCCTATCAGTTGACTGAGGCCTAAGAGTGTGAGATCATGGAAATGCACCACAACTACTAGTCCAAGTTGCTTTTCTCTAGGTTCTGCTGTTTTGAAGGACAGAGCACATGTCTGTTTGTATTTGAGGTGACTGAAATCACAAGTGCTGGAGCTGTCATGAAGAAGGCTTTTCCTACCAGTACCCACAAAGGCTGCTCTGGCCTGTGTCACACCATATGTGAATACAGACACTGAGGCAACCCAACTCAGCTGTCCAGCTATTCCATAGCTATTCCATATGCCTATTCCATATCAATCCTCATTTACCTACTTACTTTTCTTTCCCTTACTTGTCATTTATCTTCTTGTATTTATTTTTTCTCTCTCTTTTTTTTTTTTTTTTTTAACTCCCTTTTTTACAGTTTCCATTTGGGGGCTCAGGAGATGCCAGGCCTCCAGCTTGTTATATGCTTTGGTGCTTGAGGCCTTGATTAATTTTTTTTCCTTTTGATTTCCTTTAAGAGCTTAAGAATTACTGGCCCATGGGAGCATGGTTGTCTGTATCTTGCCATGTCTCAAGTGGGGCTTCGCTTAAGTGTCTTGAAATGGTGGATGTGCTCTTGCTGCTCCCCAAGTTGTAACTCTTCATTGCAAAGCAGGGTGCTCCCTGAAAGGGCCCCTAGGATTTGATTTCCTTGTGAGAGATGCCCTTCCTCTTCTGTAGCTGCTTTTCCTGAGCACAAGCAACATCTTTTCCTTGACCTGTACTTCCTTCCTTTAGCAGTCTGCAAATGTGTCTGTCTGCATTGCTCAGGAGAACATTGTTCTTCTCCAGTGATGAACCCTTGGTAACATCAGGAAAGATTCTGGTAGGCGTCCTGTGCTGGCTCAATGGACTAAGATTTGTCCAAATCCTTTCTACATGTTATAAATAACTCAGGTTTCTGAAAGGCACCTACTTTTTTTTCTGCACCCAGAGAAAAATCTCCTTACTTGTGAAAGGACTACCTAGTCATGAAAGGAAGGTGCTTTACTTCTCCACATTATTCTAAATACAAAATGGTAGAGGTCCTGTATTTAGCCGTCTGCCGCAGCAGAAACGGCAGATGTGAAATTCTAAGAATTATTCAGGGGAGGTATTTTTTGATCTGCAGTGAGCTGTGGTAAATTCGTGAAATTTGCCTATAAGAGACAATGAGCAACTGAAAATCTCTGGACAAAAGGGAGTGAAGGGAATGGAGGATCTGATCAAATTCTGCATGAGATATTGCACACTGCAGCGTTATGCTGCTTTGCAGGGTGTTTTATTCTTGTTTCTAATGGAAATGACTTTCGTTAGATATTGATTGGCCACTTTCTTCAAAAGCTTTAATTGATTTAGTAGGAAATGTCAGGAGATGGTACTGAGCTTCAGTAATAAGATAGTAAAAAACTAAAAATTATCATCACATGGACCTTCATGTTTGCATCCACATTTTCTAACCAAGGCTCCATCCATTTTTAAGAACACTTCTGACAATTTTACACGCATTTTTAGAAAGTTAATATGAAAACAGTTACCAAGAAGAAAGATTTGGTTTATTACTTGTATTTTGGTAGGGTTAAGAAGTTTCGACTCTGGGACTCTGAGGCTCTTAGCTTAAATACTGTTTCCAGGTTTTGAGTGCCACTGTTTTCCTTGGCTGAAATTTAATGCTGAAAACTCTCTAAACGCACCTCTTATTTTTATGTTGTTTTGAGGCTGCTTTTGGAGAACTTTATGACATTCTGAGTTTTCATTCTAAATCAGAAAGGATCTCAGTTTGGGGATGATCTTCTGCAAACCAGCGTTGTGGTTTTCTACATGTATCTCAGAGGATCATGTAGTACAGGAGACAGACAAAACAGGGAAAAGCCTTTGCCTCCAGGACTGCGCTCGTGCTACTAGCCTCAGTTTTGATAGCAGTCCAAAACTGGATATGCAAAGATTCATGGTTAAGTTAGTTTTCTTCCATATAACTGGTCAGCACAATATATTTATAGAGCAGAGCTAGCAGATATTCCTAACAGACTACTGATGGTAATTTGTGATTGTTTTTATTTAACATTTTATTTTCTTTTTAAAGTAAACAAACTTTGTTACATTTTTGCTAGCTTCTCCATATCAGTGTGACTGATGTTTCTTACAGAGGTTTTATTGTTGTTGCTGTTGGTTTTTATATTTAAATAGATCTCTTAGATGCCCCTTGTGAGCTCTTAAAATTGTTTTTTTAAGTGTTTGCTTGTAACAGCTGTCCTTGTCAGTACAACTTGCAGCACAAATCTGGCTCAGCTCACTCAGCTGTGCATTTTACCCAGCATTTCATGTTAAAGACAAAACTGTTGGGGCACTTTAGATTTTTATATGGGTTGGTAAGTCCCACTAAATTTCTTACTGCTGTCTTTAGTATTGACTGACCTCGAGTATATTGCCATTATCACCTCATTATTCGTCACCTTCATCGTCGTAAGTCTAGTCAAATATCTTGTGTCCCAAAGTAGCTTTAGTACCTTGAAGATTGCAGGTTGATCACTTATTTGGTATCTTTATTTTTTTTCTCTCTTCATTTGATTTTTAGTCCTTAGTAGCACTTTATCTTGTCCTGCCTAAACATAGTTCCTTAGGAGTTGATCAAAAAGTTGTGACAATCCAAATCCCCATACAAGTCTATCATTGTATTTCTTTATAGAAGAAACATGTAAAAAAACCCTGTAGACCAGATCATAAAATGCTCATAAGGGCACAAAATTTCTTCTGCTTTGTCCTTTTCTTATCCTCTCATCATTATCTTGTCACTTTTGTTAATTACAGATATTTTTAATGCCACTGTGAGACTTGTCAGTTTGCAATTGTTAAGAATGTATTTCTGGGACCAATATTCTCCTGCTAATATGAGTCATGGTTTTAATGTGAATGATCATTTTTTGTATGAGTCATATGTTAACTTCTCCACCTTTTAAATATTCTTTTTATATTGCTATCACACTTGACTGCTGGTTGAAAAAAAATATTGGGCCAGAGCAAATTACTTCGCCAAGTGGGAAAACGCGATTTTTTTAGCAGTTAGGGCAGGGAGTTGTTACGACTGTGTAAAGGTTATCAGGGTTCCAAATAGGCAGTTGTATTTATTGGCTTTTGTTTAGCATACGTAAGTACATACAGAGCAGCGGTAACATGAAGAAGAAGAATGCCTGTAGCTGGATGGATGGCACCTCCGTCTCCGTTCTCGTGGAAGTCAGCACCTGGACATGGTGCTGGAAAGTCCTTCTATTCCCTTGGCAGCTTTTGTAAAGGAGGGGGTGGCTGTGCCACCTGAGATGCTTCTGGTTTTGACCCATGTTATGATTTTGTAAGAAAGCTTCACCTTCTCTCTTCTGGCAGGAACAGGAGTGGTCAGAGTTCAGCACTTAAAGCAGAGATTTTTTTTTTTTTTTTTTTTTTGGTCCTTTACTGTTCTAAATAGCATAAAGACCCTTTGTGTAATGCTGCTGTATGTCAAATCTTGTGGCTTAAAATAGCTATCATTCAGTGCCAAGCATAAAGAATGTAGTTGTCTTGTGATACATAAAATAATCGTGCAAGTGTTGTTTCACTGATTACACTGCTTCAGTAAATTCTAGTTTGTTAAATGGTGCTTTTTAGAAGCCACGCTTATTGCAGAGAAGCCTGTTTACTGCACTAGGCAGTAATTCTGTATGGGGAGCTACTAAATATGAATAAAGTCCTGCGACTGTCTGACCACAGAACCTTAGGAGGAGCCAGTCATAGTTTTTTTCAAAGACTTCAGTTGTCTTGGTAGTCAGCCAGGCTAAACAAGTTATGTTTGCAAGCTGAAGCAGCAGCACAAGGAGATGCAAAAACGGAGTGAACTGGGAAACAGAAATAGATTAAATTTAATCCTTTTATCCAAACTACTGTTTCTGACCATCCCCCTCCTAATATACTTTATTATTTGTAAACAAAATAACATCATACCTAATTGATTAGAGGAGTAGTGTAGAGGGAAATTTGGGATGATGATTTTGATGAATACTCTGCTTTCTCTAATACTGTCTGTCAAATATGCTGTAAGAGTGTTAACAAGGATATTTGATAGAGCTACATGGATTTTTTGAAAGAAATGTAGTATATAAGATATGAGGTTTGAACTAACATTTATTCACGTAAAACCTGCTGGGGCATCAGTGGAAAGGGAAGGAGCAGATCAAGTTTGTATATGTCCATAAATCACAGACTTTTGCTTTCAAGTCCCTGGGTGATGATGCCTCTGGTATCGCTGATTAATCTCTTCAGGTAATAATCAGCCACTGAATTTGGGAAAATAGGTAGACCAATGTCAAATTAAGACTTACAATGCAAGTTTGAAATGCTTGCTACAATTAATCTGTAACATTGTTTTGATCGTTAATTAAAGGGAAAACTTTCTGAAGCAGAATCCTAGGCTTTCATAGCAGAGCAAAAATAAGAGTTGTGTTGATGTTATCTGCTAAAAAATTGACAATAAAAGCCCTGTGTGCTTATGAGAATTGTTCCCGGCATAGGGTCTGAGAGAACTCCTTTGAGGAGTTGTTAGTTTCTGTCCTGTAAGATATAGCCTGGGTTACTGATTCTGCAGTTTCATTTTCAATGTCCCTACAATCTCCTTACCACTATTTAAGACACCATCAGCCTGGAACGTGCCAAAGCAGTAGTACAGCTGTCGTGGCTGTTCCCAAGAAGATACAGCAGACAGTTCTGGCAAAAACTGCTGACCCCCCCACCCCCCTTTCGGAAACGAAAAGGAATGACAGAGGTCAAAAAGTAGTTTCTGAAAACTTACAGCTGAAATCCAACATTAAAGGCTTTTATGGCCAAACTTTTGATATATGACATAGAAGAAGGAATATCATAGACTCTCATGAGTATCTCACTAATTCCTTTTTACATTAAATAATATAATATTCATTTTTATGGTCTCCAGGAATGTATTGATAACCTTGAAGTGCACTTTCCAACAATGCAGCAGTAACCTAGGCCATGGTAAACTAATCACATTTGAAAAGTCTGCCGGTGTTTGTAACAGGAAATCCTTTGTGTGCCAACATGATGTTCTACGCTATTCTAACTTTGGTTTGGCACTTCAGCATTCTGATTGCGCAAGTTTAAAAGAATGCTTTTAGCAGCTCATAAAAATAGATTGATTAATTCCTTTTCCTTTTTATGCATTTTTTTTTTCTTGATCTGCAAATTAAACCTTCTTGAAGATTTCAATGACACGTTTCAATGACTGTTTTGCTTTTGTTGAATACGTTGAAGTTTAAGACAATTTACTTTTGGTTTCAGCTGTTAATCCTAGATACGTACTTAGGAATTGGATGGCAGAATCAGCAGTGCAAAAAGCTAATTTGAATGATTTCTCAGAGGTAAAATTATTTTTCTTTCTTGACATTTATTAATAATTGGCATAATTGTTAATTAAAGAGTTGTGGCATTTACACGTTGAACCTGTATTACACTTTCACCAACACTGTACTATTTAATAACACTTACTATTAAAAATATTAACAAAACTATTAATAGAATTAATTATAAATAGTAAGACTGCGGTAATAGTACTAATAATAGCAAGCAACTCATGGAACAGTTTCTGGAGCCAGGAGGGTGCATAATACGAAGTGGCAGAGACTTTTCTTGTTTGCAGGAAAACACTTTGTACAGAAACTTACCCATTTTAATTGCTTCCAGGTTCATCTCCTACAGCAGGTTTTACAATATCCCTTCCAGAGACAGCAGGCTGCAGAGAAAGCAGGCTACTCCCTGCGCCCCCCAGCTTGGGCCAAGGATCTTAAAGTAAGCTGTTCATCCTGAGAGAAATCTGAACAAGTAAGAAAAATGATCACAGTCGAAGCTCAGGCCTTCAAATGGGATTAATGGACCAAGCCAGAGGAGCTTCTCTCCCTTATGCTTCGTGGACTGGAAACTGCTACTCTGCTAGGCCAGACAAGGTCTTCACCACCTTTATGAAGTCTAAAGATTAAAGAGATGGACCACTATGTATGTCTGCATCAGCAAATTATATTGGCATTTACAACTCTGCCCTTCCTATCAGCTGTGCGTTAAGTCCCAATATTGGAGTTCTGCCAAACTGTCACACTTGACCTCTCAGAATTCATGGCTGATCAGGTGGGTCCCAGTAACTTTTAATGGCTGGTCAATTTAAACTCCGTCTAAGCTAGTTTTAATCATACAGTATTTTGATGAACGTTCTCCTTGCTGTTGCCTGCTGTTCAAATAGAATTGTGTTCTGAAGACATGAATGTTCTGCAGTCTTTTGCTGAGCTGGAGCAGAGGATTGTCTTACACTCAGACCTTGCCGCCTTTTCCCTTTTTGACCTTGTTTCGTCCCATTAAACTGCCAACAAAGATTTAGAGGAAACTCAAATAGCGAGCAAAGATGTCTGTCTTGGGAGTGACTTGCCCAAAAATAATTCTGGTGCCTTTGCCAGTGTCAGGGGCTTGTCAGGCCTGGCCCACTGCCCCTTGCAAGTGTATCTTTCAATAGTAGTAGAAAGAGTGCTGGTGCATGGATGTAAAGCCTCAGGAAATTTTCACTGGTTGGACATGGAAAAGGACTTTCTTGGAAATATCTCGCTACGTATGTAGTCAGGTCAATATACATTTTGTATCCAGCCACCTGACGCTGTAAGGGACTAATAAAAATCTTGCAGGGAAAGTATTTAAAAACCAACTGAAGCTGTTGCATGGAAGTCTTTTGAGTAACAGAGAGAAACTAGTCTTTGAGTCCTGGGTCTCGTTATTTATCCTTGTTTGATACTCCAGTCCACATGTTATGCTAGAAGATTTAGAGCAACAATGACTTCCTTGGGGGCTTTGTTACTTCTTGGCATTACTTTTATCTCTTCCCAAATCCAAAATGGATTGTCTTAGAATCTCCAAATATCTAGAGGCTATTAAGTGGTATAATTAGTATCTCACAAATCTATTCCTAGAAATATAATTAGTGTGGAAAAAAATGTATATTATTAGAAATCTTTCAGTGACTAAAAAATACCTGAATGCTTTACTTCTTGACTGTGATCAGCACAATTATTCAGGATGGTTTCCCTTCAGATGTAGAGCCGTTCTAATATACAGTTGTCCAAATGTAAACAGCAGAATTTTAATGTGAGGAACAATACAGGTATTTACATACAGCTTTCTGAAAGTCCAGACTGAAGTTTAAGTAACTTACACAAGTTCAGCCTGGGTTAGTTCCTTGTGCAGGTAGTAAGTGCTGCTCTGCAACCACTGGGGTTAGTGCATGAGCTGGCGGCACCTCCGGGTAAGAGGAGTGGGCTGTTGGGGGGCGTCTGCGACAGCCCGTCAGCAGAGAGCTGCATTCCCAACCTGTGGAAACGTTGGTGTTGGGGTCTGTTCTCGGACAATTACAAGCAAAATAGCATGTTGTGATGAAATGGGTGAACGTCAGCTCTACCACCTGCAGCGGAGTGAGTTACACCGCAAGTAAGCGATGATTTGAAGAAGAACATACTTGTGCCCGCAGGGGAAATACGGCAGCGCTGCAGCTTGGGCCCTGGTTCCTGGCCGGTGCAAGGAAAGGACTCCAGTTCGTGCTGAACCAAACATCCAGGGTGTTTCTTTTGTGTGGGGGCCAAACACAGCTGCCTGCACACCTTTGCCTTATGGAATGATTGCATAAATGCAAAGCATTTTTGTACTGCTTTTTTTCTGCAAGTGTTTCATAAATGTTAAATCCTGTTGGTGACAGTAGCAAGCGGAGCTCCGCCTCACCCGTGGTTACAGGTAAAGAAAGCCTCCAGCATCACGACACACAAACAGACCACCCCAGACGGGAGTGGTTTTACAAGCAGTGGTACGTGCTGCCTGCTGTGCTCACTGTGTGAGGCTTTTCTCAGGTTCTTGAAAAACATCTGAAAGAACAGAACAAGCCCTGAAAGCTGGTTTCATATATTCCCGTGTTGCAGAGAGCAGGTCAGCCACTTCTCTTCTCCAGGAGTTCATTCCCGGACTCGGGCATGTCCTCTTTCCTTGATTTATGTGAAAGCAAATCTCCGTTACTTTTTCCCCCTAGTTTTACCATGCAGTTTACGTCACCTGTTTTTAGTAACTCTTCTGATTTCATAATAGTCAGTACTGACTGTTAATGGAGATCAAGCTGCCTTAGAATATTCTGCAAGACCATGAGAATTCTTAAGTCTTCACGCTACTCAGTCTCTTCTGTTCTGCGTGTCCCCCCCCAACTGCATATGCATGTCCCAGTTACTGTGAGACCGTCAGTGATAACCCATAAATAATAGTTCTGCCACGTGATCCATTCCAGTTTCTACTTTTCCACTCTCAAAGTGCCTATCAAAGAGTGAGTTAAAAACACGTGAAGAGTATAGGTACCTCAACAGCACCTTTTAACTTGTTTTGTGAAAGCAGAGAAATGAGATTCTAAGTTTTAATCGTTGTGGTTTATGATGACAATGTAAGCATTGATACTGTGTTACATGATAGATTCCCTACAATACTTGGCTTCCACTGGCGGCTCTGGAGCTGCCTCTTCCCTCATGTTATATAAACACAGAAGTGATGCAAGAGCATATGGGGAATAAAAATCCTGTGGCTGGTAATGAGACAGGTGTTTACTTGTGCTCTCATCCTATTTCTGTGTTGGAGGACCGTTACGAGGGGCAGCTGTGTTGATCCCCCATGTGTGAACTTTTCCACATTATTCTAACCTTTCTAACCCTAAGGACTGTTGGAAGAGTCGTCATTTGAAATAGGTCCTTCTTCTGTATCAGTGATGTAAGAGCCCAAAGCAGACAGCAGCTGCTGAGACTGCTTCCATCTGAGGTATGGAGAGGTTAAAAATAATATGCTGCAATTTCAGATCTTCTCAGACTCAATACCGTAATCTCCAGTAATGTACATACTGCCATGATCTACAGGAGTAAGACAATTTCACATGGCAATAGGTTAGATAGAGGTGGAAGTATTAACTTCTATTTTTTGTAAATGCTTTAATTTACAGTCTTGCGAAGGAAGATCTTTTTTTTGATTTTGCAGCATCTTTTTTGTACCAAATAAAGCCAGATAATTGTGTATCATTAAGATCGTAGCTCTGCTCTTTGAATGGAGAGTTTGAATACTTACATTTCAGGAAATCAATGCAGCCATGTACATACACAAAATAGTTGACAGAGGTCTAATCATCACAGCATTTTAATAGATTTCTGGAGTTTTCTGTAGACTTTAATTCTTTTGAAGAAAAGCTCAACTTTTTCTCTTGTGTAAGATTAAGTGCATGAGTTATGATTGACTGCAGATGTAAAATGTATAAAATGAGTTTATTGTGCTATAACAAAAGAGAAGGGAGGAAATTGGGCAGAAGGCTGAGCATTCTGGTGAGAAGAGTGAATGCTAGGAAAGCTGTATAGAAGTCTTAATGCTTTGTGAATTCAGGGCAACTAGCTTATTGTGCAACATTTTTCTAAGGACATGTTCTGCTTTACCTTGATGCCGAGTGTGTATTTCATAAAAGAAAATTAATTTCATTTAAAAATAGTTGGATAGCAGACAGCTGTTATCACCCAACACTTACAACTGTTGTAACCTTCCTACTTTTAGCTAGTTAGTATCTTTCCTCCTGCACTTGGAACTAAAGCTTGTACTAAGCTTACGGGCCTTGTACTTGTCTCGAGAGCATTTCTCAGTTTGGCTGCTTGGAGACGATGAGATACCTTTTGAATGTTCTAGCATGTCAGTTCAAGACTTTGTGTTAGTGGTGAACGTAGTTCTCTTGGTGAGAGCCTCTTGCTCAGTGCAGGGAAAGCAAGGGAGCTAGAAGACCAGGAAGAGTCGCACAGGCCCCGTCTCTATTGGTAAGTAAGAGGGCCAGGAAATAGTCCCTCAGGCCATGAACAGGTACCCGCCACAGCCACACCACAGGGGATCTCTGTGCGGGCAGTGAAACCTGCTTTAGACTTGTCCATGTTGTCTTTCTGGGAGCGGGGCCTGGCCTGGGCAGTTCCTTGAACTGCGCCTGGGTCTGTGCTTAGGCTGGCTTCGGCAGTGTGGGCGAGCGCTAGGCCAGCGCTCGAGCTTACGTCCTCGTCCTCTTTTGATTTAGCAGCAGAGACACGGGTGTACAAGTTGTGGCATCTTGCTAGCAACGCCAGCTCCTCGACCACAGGCTGCAGAGCAAACAAATGGCTAATAGCAGTCATAAGATATCCCCCCATCCCTGTATCCCGACTGAGCTTTACTTACTCTTCCAGAAGCTAATGACCCAAAGAAAGAAGGGAGGAAACAGAGTGGCTGTCCCATGGCTATGCCTGAGTAACTCTGGGGATGGGCACGATTACTGCAGGAAAAACATCCCTTAGCTTCAGCTTGTCTCAACGGAAAACAGATTAAGCTGCAGGATGTCACACAAACTTTTTTCAGTGACTCATCTGGCACTTCCCTGGCTGAAGCACCCCTGTTCTGAAACACCTTCTGTGCATCTCCAAGTTCCTCTTGTGTCCATGACGGACCGCCCTCTGCGCCGGCTCCTTCCAAGAGCCTGTCCTTTCCCTCCTGCTGCTTTCACCAGGTACCACCCGCTCCTCCCACTGCTGAGACAGGCGTGTTTTGCCTTGCATTGCTCCAGCCTGTCAGGGGTCTGGCTCCGATACTGAGCGCTTGTGGCTTGTGCTTTATCATGGCAAAGTCCTGGTCTTTGCTGTCTTCTGGAGGAATACGCTCACGCGGCCACTGAAACATGCAAACGTAGTAGGGACCGCCTGACCAGCAGCGAGACGGGCCAGCCAGCACTGCCGTCTGTACTGGGACAAACGGGTGGCGCTGCGTGCTATGAACTTGTGGAAAATGTGGGAGGTAAGGATCTGCAGCTCTGGGTGAAGCGGGGCTGTAATGGCCCGTGATCGCCTCCCTTAGTGTTGACCTTTGGAACTCTACCAACCATGTTTTCATCAATGTCAGCACAAACACTGCAGGGTGCCTGGGGGTGAAGGCCAGGCCCCAGTGGCCTGATATACCTGCATGATCTTGGAGAGCCAAAAAAGTCCCCTACCTCTTCCAGGTTGGTCAAAGAATTCACGTAACCCAAAGACCCCACTGGGCAGTGAGGTCAACACAGGAACATGTGGTGGGAGGGAAGGGGGTGGGCCTCTTTCAAACTGCAGCATCAACAGACTCTTAATGCTCCTCAGCTGCTCAAACAGTGGCCCTGCCCTAACTCTCCGCCACCTGTGCAGGTACGTATCTTGCTCTTAGCATCTCTCACACATACGATCTTGTAAAACCTTGTGATTAAAATGCTTTGACACTTTTTTCAATTTCCAAACCAGGGAGGAATATTAACCACAAGCACCTTTGCCCATATCCAAATGGAGTTATTGGTCTGCCTCAAGCAGCTGCTTCTTCCACCAGAGGTGACGTGGCTGTGGGCTCTACCGTGATGTTTAAAGCAAAATCATTTCAGTGGCAGGAAGAAACGCACGTGGTTCATAATGCTGTGTTTTCAGCTTTAAAAACAAAAAGGTAGTCATTTCAAAAGGAAAGGCTTTGTGGTTATAGCCTTCATACTTCTGCTAGGCTATTACGCAGGTACTGGCAAACTGACCTTATGTTGAAAATTGGACTAGAGCTGACCCCAAAGTTTCCCAGGCTGTGGTGCTGCCACCAGCTTGTCCTTCCCTCGCCTCCCACCACCACTTCTGGACCTAGGACTCCATTTTGACAAACAGCAGTGTTCTCACCCCCTGCTCTGCCAGCTGCTCTGATGTATTTCTTTAAACCACATACTTTGCTTTTTATGCTTTTTGTATTGCAAAACACAGAAATACATTATTATGATATCTTAGAAGATTGTGTGCATGAGAAGAGGCAAAGACTGGAAGAAATAAAAATAAGGACTAGAAGATAGAGACAAAAACTCTTTAAAATATTTGAAGTGGTACCAGTTGCCAGTAAAAAGCCTGTTCATTAACTATGACACTTTGTGCAGGTATGAAAGAGAAGCTATTTTTATTTGAGAACCAATAATGAATGCTGCCTAAATGAACATCAGAAAATTAAAATGGGAGAACAAATAAAAAAAAAATGTAGGAGGAGACAGTCATATCAGGTACAAGATAATTACAATGTCTTTCAGAAGACAGACTATTTCTAGGTATGGTTTGAAGACAAATGTTAACTAACAGGAAAAAAAAAATCCTTGCGTACCAAGGGAAGCATACAAGACTTTGAAATAAAAAATTTTCTTTGTCTGTCTAAGATGAACCAAATAAATGAGATTTAAAGGCAGCAACTGTGAGTGCTAACAGGTATGACTGGAGTTGCACATGGAAGCTGGAGTGTCTTTGGGGTCCTGCTTTGCAACTCAGAATAATCTAGCTGAGGTTTTACTTTTTAAGACAGACTATTTTAGAAAAAAAACCAACAGGTCTTTTTACTGAAAAAAACCCACAGTTAGGAGTTTTCTGATAAAGAACCTTTAAGGGAAATTCTGTGAAAGGGGATCTTCCCACTTCTCAATGTTCACATGAGAACTTTGTTGTATTTTTGCCTTCAGCTCCAATTCTGTTTAAGAGGCAGCCACAGATGATGCATTTCACTCGCTGGCCGGCTCTGCGAGTGCTGCTCCACCATCCCTGGCTGTCCTGATGGAGCGAAGCAAGATGGTACCTCAGCCTGATGCTGGAATGGTAGTTAATGGCAGGGGGCAGGGGAAAGGAGCAGGTTATAGGGACAAAGTGGGGGACGGAGGGCACCCCACCTTACTTCTTGAGACCCTCAGGAGGAACTCTGAAGGAGAACTCCTCCTGGAGGAGCCTGATCCAGCACAACCTTCCATGATGCCTCACAAAACCAGCTACGGCTTGAAGTCCACCTGCTCTCAGAGTTCAGGAGCTGCTGCCCCTTTTCTTCTCAAGAGCTTTCATTAGGTCAGACATGAAATCTGCTTGCCTGCCTCCACCCCCAATCGGAGGTGGCCCAGTGGACCGTGGCTCTCCAGCTTGTCCTGTGTTTTCTAGCCTTTTTGAAGGAAGAGGCACAGGTTTCTTTATCGGAGGTGGTGGCTTACTGGAGGGAGGTGGAGGTGGAGGGGGTAATGGCAGGTCTCCGTTACCGCTGCTGGAGGCTGGTGGTGGTGGAGGCACAAAATCAGGAGGAGGTTCACAGAAATCAGATGGTGGCGGTGGAAAATCAATCTTTAATGGAGGTGGTGGTGCTGGGAAGCTCTCTGGATCTGTTAGGAAAATGCCACTGTCTCGTTTGACTTTGGAGGGTAGAATTGGTGAAACAGAAACAGCAGATGACCGCCTTTCAGGTGGAGGAGGAGGCTGCAGCGAGTTCCTCTTACTCTGGTATTTCTGTGGCCTCATCACCGACTGCGCCAGGCCAAGCGTGCTGATGTTATTTGACTTGGCCTTTAATAAGCAGAAGGAATAAAAGGACAAGACACAGTCAGTGCACATGTAAACTAATGCCACTGCCTAAGAACACTGAAAAGATGTGAAAATGTATGAGGAGAGTGCAGCAGACAGCGAAATGAAGTAAAGTACATTTTGGCTGAAGAGTGCAAACAGTATTGTGTTTTCTTTCTGGAGCTGCCCACAGAGCTTTGACAGTGGAAACCTCCATGTTGACAGTATTCATAGTGCTGCTTCAAGTGCTGTCCTCAGAAAATGAGTGCTTTTAAAATTTTGAAGAATTGCAGTAAGACATATGAAAAAATACTTTCTTGATGTTCCACCCTGCTGCTCATTCCCTGAGAACACGAAGACTCAAAAAAAAAAACCAACTGTGCTGTGTTTTTACATCCAAAAATACTGAGCTAGCTTTGAGAACAGAGGCAGTTTCGGTTCTTGTCTCCATTCTGTCTGCATCTCCCATTCTAGCTGTGACTGCTGGATCTCTGGATAAAGCTAAAATAATGAAGTCATCTATCTCTGCCAAACTCAGACACAACAGCAGTGAACTGTGAAGAAGGTGGGGAGATTTGGGAATTTAAAGTTTACGTGTCTGGATTCACTGTCCCTGGCACTCCGCAGCGGTGTGACGAGCCTTCACCAGCAGGGCAGTGCGCTGGGCCCTGCTGTGCGGGAGGGAGAGCACTGCGAAGCACTGTGAAGGGCAGTTGGGAAAGCATCTGTCAGGATTCTGTGCAGGGCACAGCAGGGAAAGGTACTCCACCGGTGACCTGGCAAGGGCCACTCACTGGCAAGCCTGGAGAAGGGTATCTTCTGCCTGCTGGGCGAAGCACATGGACACGCTGCCTCCGCTTTTAAATCAATAGTGCAACAAACAGGTCCTTGAAGGCACTAAGTTCTAGCCATGTTTGCAAGGTCACAGGATGTTTAAACCCTCTGACAATTTTTTTTGAAGGAAAAATCAAAGCATCCATCATAGAAGTTTAGCCAAAATGTAGGACAGCAGTTCATTAAGGAGATGTTTATTTTGACAAAATTTTAGGTGGCTTTTCTTCTGAACTGTGTTTGCTAGTCAACACTGAAGATATATAAAGCCCATTTGGCGATATCTGAATATAACTTGCTCTTTTCTTTTGAGGTAGCAACTGGAAGCTGTTGACAGTTACCACGTGAACATGCTATCTATTCTTATAGACCTGTGGAGAAGTCTGCTGTCCTGAAACAAAGCTTTGTTACACATTCATTTCTAGTTAGGCTAATTTATCAGTTTAGATCCAGCCAGCTTAGTGCTCTAACTGTAGCACAGCGCACCCTGAAAGGTTTCAGTGTGATCCTTTGCTCCCAGGCTTGGGGAAGCTGTGAGATGAAGGCGGCAACGTGTTTGCTTCTGCTAGAGAAAAGCACTCTGCAACCCTGGAGTCAGCAGTACTAATCCTGGGATTAGCTAAGTAGAACACATATGCCTTCTCTTCCTCATTCTCCCTGCCTACAAAGATGGAAGTAAACGAGACATAAGAGGAGGGAACCACTGCCTGAGTTCTCAGAACATGATCGAGTCCAGAGGAAGTGAGGTTCAGAACAGAGAAACAGATCTTTTTAAAGGAGGAACTCAAAGACAGAAACAAGAAGGGTATGACATGTAATGCAGGCGACAGAAAAATCCCAGGAATTTCATTTCAATTGTCCTGTGCACTTTATGCGTGATGGAGGGATTGAACTGCGAACAAATGCAGGGTTTTTTGTCTGTAGGATGTTTTTGAAGTCCTTATACTGCACCCTACTGATAGTTTTACAGCCACAGATGGTGCAAGTGGATGAAATTTGGAGCTTAACCACGGAATGCATTTAGAGCCTAATGAAAACAGGTAACGTTCTCCCTTACTTCTTCACACTCTCTCCTTTCTTACACACTCATCTTCAGCTGCACTCAGTGTTCCCTGCTGAAAACACTACTGTGTCCTTTGTGTAACTAAGGTAAGACCTGTTTTCTGGCAGAGACAGAGGTTCTGTCAGCACAGGCTCTTTGAGACTGTCCCAGTAGGCACATTCCTACTCCTGCTACATGAACTCACAGCTGTTTGTTCTGAAGAACACAAGTGGCGGACGGCTGTGCCTTCACCTCCCATCAGCGGCTCCTTGCTTCTGTGCAACGGCACACTGTTTGCAGCGTGCAAAGTGTGAGGAGGGGCAGCAAGGAACCAGCCACTTTGCCCAGGAGCCAAATCCTTGTCACAACAGTACTCTGGCACTTTGAGGGGGGGAAGACAGTGGGTGAAGAAAAACAAACTTGAAGAACTGGTTCACAGGTGACATTTAACTAGGGCACTGCTAGTAACTGCTGACCTGTACCTCTGATGTATCCGCTTTCTTCTGAGTCTCTGGAAATTCTGCACTGGAACGACGAACAATTTGGGGAACCTGTCCGTTTGACTGAACAGCACCTGTGAGAGGGAGAGGAGACAGAAGGAAGAGTGTGTTACGAAGGAAGAGTGTGTTACATTTTTGTGATATTAACCAGATCAGGGAATAGCAAACTAAGAAAAAGGCTATAAAAACTTCTTTACAACTTCCACCAAGGAACCACTCGTTACAGCTTTTTTTATGCATAATTCAGTAAAATCTATGAGAATGTCTGTTCTCTACTTCAGGCTTAGTTTGTGACTTTTCATAAATCAGTTTGTTATCTGAGGAAAATAAACAAGGTACCTTACATTAAAACTAATACCTGTCCACATGCCTCCACGGTTGCACCTGACAATCCTACGTAAGTGTCAGAATCATGAAGAAATATGACAGACGTTATCAGTGTGTGTAAAGGAGTTGACAAATGAAGAGCTTTTTCTTCTGACTATCGTAAACGGTGATTACAGAAGGGAACCGTTAAGGCTGATATAGGAATAGAGGAGGGGAGCTGGCTTTGGAAGCAAAGCTCAGCAAAAATCAAACCGGCATAGTTAAGCCCACCCTCTGGCCTTCGGTTGATTAAATACCTGTCTTTCATAACAGCATTTTGAAGTTTGTAGTGTGCTGTGGTATTACTACCTTCTCAGTTTTTATTGCATGCTTTTTTCCTTTACTTTAGGCTAAAGATTACAAGTGCCATAGTTGCATATCAATAAGAGTCAATGAGAGCTGAAGGTTTGAAGTCCTACAGCTGGGCTGATCCATTTTCTTCAGTAAATGCGCTATCAGATCTGAAACTTCTCCCCCATCTGGAGCCCCAGAAGATTTGTGAACCTCGCTGTATTCTCAGATTAGTGAAGATCTGCTAGCGGGCTAAGGTAAAGCTCTGCAAAACATCTGCCCACCATTACTGTGTTTGTAAGGGATATGCATAAATAACCCAGCATTGTCAAATGGAGTAAGTGAATGTGAGACTAAAAGACAAATTTGTGGGTTTAATTATGAAAAAATCCCCAGCCCCTGTATAGTCTGATGAGGATTAAATAAACTCTCCAGTTTAGTCTAGGATTTTTGGAAGCTGTACAAGTCAAGGTAGTAGGTAGTGTTTGGTGCCTAGATACATACATTTGTAAACCTTAATGACTGCCTTAGCTCTATTGCAATTTACAGTTCTAAGATCCAGTAAAGTTCCACTCTTGCACTTCTCAGATGCTAGTGAACCCTTAGCTGTCTCCAATATAAGTCTAAGCACAACGATGGTTTTTATCTTAACATGTACTTTTGTGATTAGCAGAGGTTCCATGAATATGATAAGAAATAGAATAAATTATTTTTATTGCCATGCCTGCAAATCACACGATTGACAGAGAAGACAGACAAACTCTGCAGTGTACTGAATCTAGGCTTCAAGGGATGACAGAAGATGGTCTGAAGTCCTTGTGTCTTAAACCTGTGCCTGCATGTTGTTCAGCATATTTAATCCAATGTACCATTTTGATCATTCAAACTACAGTCTGTGTTTGTTGAAGGACTAACATGGAAGTTAATAAAGAGACAAACCCAATCTTGTGGCTGTAAGTGCTCAGTGGAGAGAGATGTAAATCCCTGGGTTCTGTGGCCATGCCCTCAAGTTGAGCAAGTTGCTGTCTCTCCTCACTTCATCTGCTGTCCATAGCAGAGCAGGAGTTCGGGCTTCACACTGCTCAAGAAGTTGCTGCCCTCAGGTCATGCTGAGATTTAACTAAATGAGGAACCTGCTCTAGGTGAACCTGCTTTAGCAGAGCAGTTGGACTTGCAACCCCTACCATTCTGGGATTCTGTGAAAGACAGCAGAGATCCACTCTATATAGTGCAAGGTATAGCATTCTACTTGGCAAATATGATATACTAGAAAGTTGGGACATGGCTAAATGGTAATCTGTTTTTTCTTCTGATAATGTATTTCATAAAGTATGCATGACTTGAAAGCAACATTTGATACATCAACTCCTGCCACATGCCTGCACATATACCTACACAAAGTCCGTCAGCTAAAGGACCCCAAGTCAATCAATATATGAGTTCATGCATGCTATTATCAAGACTTATTTTTCATTTAAATGTTACAGCATTCTTTGCAAGTAAACTTCTCCAAAATTTTAAGTTTAATTAGTATTTGTTTTAAGAAGAAAAAGAAAATAATCCAAATATAATGCAAAATACAGATACTCAAATTATATAATGCAAAATATTGAGCCTTGTAGCGATACAGAACCTCTGAATAAAGCAACATCCTTCATCTTTCAAACATAGTAATATTGTGCTGGCACACAACATACACTGTTTTTTTAGTGTCCAAAGACACACACAGTGAGGTAGAGAGGCAAACATCTTTTGCCTGAAATGCGGCTGGCACTTGGGACACTTCAGAACCACAGACTATACAGTTTGGGGTACACACAAACATGGAAATGCTGGCTACAGCAGCGTGACCAGGGAATACAGGCTACATGAGATGTGAGAACAGAAGTCCCACCTGCTTTCTGGAGCACTGCTTTTGGCTGCCACTGGCGTTAACAGAGTACAGCCCCCTGCGAAGCTCGCACAGGACTGTAGTTTTCTATAGCAGATTTTAGCCTATGCCGGAATAGACCATATAAACGGCTATACAGCCATTTGAAAACAGAACAGAAGAAAACATGCTTTGTTCCATTTCCAAAACATGAGCCAACAACTGCTTATAGTCAGGCAGTTCAGGTTATAGTGTTATAGTCGGGCCCCAGGTTTTATATAGAGCAGTAATGATAACTGTAAGACAGCAAGAACCACAGTGACTTGCCTAAATTAGAACGCTAATGATCCTTCAGAGATATTTCCATAGAGACAACATACATGACTGAAATCTTTCCAGGCTACTTAACCACTTAATAGGATCCATTAGTTAAGATTAACAGTGTATTTTATGATCACATGCAGTGTTCCTGGATTCTAGTCAGGAGCTGAAGTTATACAGATGTATAATATACTTTTTAAGGCCTTGATCCTGCCCATATCCAGTACAGACTGAAGCATGAGCGTGGAGCCCCACTGGCCAGCCACCTCTCTACTGCCATCAACACCAGAACACAAAATGCTCCACGATTGTCTCATCCACCCTCGCTGAAGTACCCGCCTCCATCCACCCTTGCTAAAGTACTAACCCTTAAAAAATCCCCTGATCTCAAAACAACCTGTTATGGGATCTCCCTACCCTCAACGTGCATTTATCATGGCGATTTCATGGCAAGGAATAGTAGAAAGACCACCCTCTTCTCACATATACTGAGAAAAGGCAAAGTGAAGCCTTAGAATGGTGTGTGAAGGATATTGAGTTGTCTACATGAGAAGTCAGAATACGAACCGCCAACACTGATTTTGACTTTACCTGTCTTATGACAGTAAGTACTTGGCCAACATATCCTTCCTAATAAATAAAGCATATCTTAAGCATGGAAACTAAAAAACACTCACGCAAGTTACAGCTAGCATCATGCACTGTTGTATCTGCACAATAACAACATAGGTAGCAGAACACGACACAGCTACTGGAAAAGTAAAGTTAGAGAATAACGCAATCCTGTCATCCTCCACGTCCTTCTCCTAACACCCACATTGTTATCATGCAAACAAGTGAAAGGCTAGGAAAGACAGTGGCTCACCCTATAAATAATCTTTCTGAAATGATCATTCTCAGAACATCCCACTCATCCCTTCTACTCACTGGAAGAAAAGCTCCCATACTGCCAGTGTAGAGATGGGCAAACAGAAAACTTCAAGACATGGACCATCAGTCCATAAAATGTAGAGGGAGGATAAAGGATTTGTATTCAGATGCCAACAGAAAAACACCTTATTAAATTATGCAGATTTAAACTGACCTTTGATGGGCTGTCTTTGTATTCTTCAAGTTATAACATTAAAGCAAGAGCTCTGCTGCTAGCGTAGTTATAGATCAGAGCTACACGGGGCTGTCTAGAACAAGGTATTATCTTGCTGAATCCATAGGACAGTTTTCTGAACAAAGACTATCTGCAACACTGATGATGACAGAAGGAGGCAATAAATGCGATTTCAACTGCTGTGACAGCGTCAGTACCTGCTGATAAGAATCCTGCAGGGGCAGTTGGTTCCATCATCCCTTGATTTGTCCACCGAGAGGGCAAGCCAGCTTTCTTCACTGCACATTTGTAATTATCATATAGTGTCTTGCCATACTGCAAAACAATCAAAACAATACAATAAGCATGGTGTTAAGCTTGAAATAGGCCAAGCATTCGTTTTACTATAGGACAGCATTCCTGACCCCACTCTTCCTACCCAATATCACTAAAAAGTAGCTTTCTACAAGTGCTGTGCCTATTTCTGTATAGGGCCAGCTGGAAATAGCACAATAAAACATGAATCCCTGTGACAGTCCTACTGATATTATTCTCACATTTTATGTTCATTTCAGTATCTGTAAACATCTTGAAACTTGGCTTTAAAACCAACTGGCCTCAATAAATATCTTTTTCCAATGCTTTCCAAGTATTACATTTTCAGACTGGACATTGAGTCCTGGACTCTAGAGCAAACAGCTCTGTTGGTGTAAGGTACAAAATAATTTGATGTTCACCCCATATGTTTGTTGGATAACCCTGCAGCAGAAAAGAATATCTACCTAACAGGAGCGGGCCTGTATAGCCAGGTACAGCCAGTATACTGGGCTATGTATAAATCCATCTCCCTTAATATTTTGTGTAAACCAAAATGGTCCATGAATTTGTATCTTTTTGAAGAGGGTGAGGCAGACAGTTTGGGCAGAACTGTCTGAAAAATGTCACAGCTGGACTGACCAGAGCTTGCACAGCTTTAGCCACATCATACTATTATTGTGCCAGATAACTGTGGAGTGAGTTTTACAACTATATGAGTTGTATAGCTACAGAATTCACCCTCACGTTAGAGAGAAAAACACACTGATAACTAGGGTACAGGAACATTCAGCAAATCTACCCTGGTCATGCCTCCTGTTCCTTCTTTCTATGGTAAAATTAGCATGAATGTCCATTCCTGTCACAGTATTTCCAGTTGACGTGATGACAGTCAGTAACCTGAGGAAGACAAGATTTTACAGAAAACATATTCAACTAAATTTACTTTTAATCTCACCTTGGCAATTCTTATTCCTGTTACCCACTGATGCAGGGTCGCTTGATCATCGCAGCATAAGTACTTGATATATTGTGACTCCTTTTGAATTTGGGGGTGCTGAAAGATATTGATTCATAAAGTAAAACAAACACAGAAATCAAGTCACTACACAAAAGCGTACTGCACAGTGAGCTCGGTGAGAACACAGCCTATAGGCATCACGTTAACTTGAAGATGATCTGGAAGAAAAAAGCAGCAGTATAAACAGAGTATAAGAAAACATAAGAAGGATATGAACTACACACAAGTTGCCACTGGCAGCATTTGCTTGAAATAATTTTAATGTATTGTAATATGAATTCAAGGGCCACAGAAATCTAATAATGATCTAGAGTTTTTGAAGTCTACAAATGCCATGGTTCAAGGCCTGACGGTCAATGTAAAAGCACTGGAAGGAAGTCTGTTTCTCATTGTGGTTTGTCATCTGTAAGGCATCCAGACCGAACGCTGAACACAATTAGGTTTCAAAGAGTGTGTTAAATTTGTTTAAGCATAAACTCTCAGCTGAAACAGATTTTGCCTTCTAACTGTCTGCCTTTCTTTGGACCTAGTTCTAGTTTTCTTCCTATACATTTTTGTTCCACTTTACTCTTGCTGTTTTTTGCCAACAGTTTTGTAATACTGCCATATGTTCCAAATACGGGATCATTCAAAATGTGATGCCATCAGAAGTAATCTTTTTGATTTGTTTGTACCAGAAACCTTTACAATTTTTAAACCTTTTTTGCTCTTTTCGACAAAATTTAGGCTCTCTTCCTCCTACTGATCAATGTAGTAGTGGTATGTGGTGATGTACCATTGCAACTCAAAGATCACCAAAACTCCAGGCTGCCTACTTGCCCAAGACTGAACATCGTAAGACTCTGCAGGAATGTGGTTTCCCTGCTACAGCAGAGAAGGTTGTTAAGTCTTTGATAGCTTAGATGGAATAATACACTGCCACCTCTTGATATGCAAGGAACAGTAGGAAACCAAAGGAAAAGACTTCATTATCTCTCATTTTTGTATTCCTTTCTATTTATATTCTTATAAATTACAGGTGCACAGTTAGTGAAACCTTGCGAACGCACAAAAGAGCAGTCGAATATGCTCCAAGGATCCACTATTGTCAAACCACTCTCTTTGGCCCAGGTAGTTGAAAATTCAAAGCCTACCTCCACCTAGAAGCAAGGGCCTTGGTTTTATACATAATGTTAAGCCCCCAAAGCAGAGCAGTGCTGGACACAGGGAACTCAGGAGGATCCCTCGCAGCACGGAGTACTATGAGCAGCCCGCCAGCCCAGGGCTGATGTAGGGGCCAGATGTCTCCTTGCAGATGCCTGCTGGTGGCTGGGGTGTCCCCGGCGTGGAGGCCAAACCCTAGCCGTGGCTGAGTGATCCAGGGGTTCAAAAGCAGAGCTGAATACAGAGGTCTTGCTCCTCAGCCACATGTCCCTGCTACCCCCTCAGCGCTGCAGACAGCAGGCTTCCCTTGCTTGTGCTGACCCAGCTGTTTATAAAGCCACATTGTGATTAAAATAAAAAGGAACTGGTCTAGGTTAAATATAACCCATTTCATCATGCTGTAGTTTTGGGTTATTTTTTTTAAAACCCAGCAGTACACAGCATGGCCTCACATACAGTGCTGGGATCAGGGGCACTGTGGCTTGGGAAGAGAACAAGTAGCAAGGGATGGATGGGATCGCACAAGCCAGTATTGCTGCCTAAGCCCTGTATCATCAAATTATCAAGTGAGAGTGAACACACCAGAGATAACTGTGAGGAAGAAAAAACGAAAGGAATACGACTCTTGAGGGGTCTCACAGTGACAGATGCGTCCCAAGGCAGTGCTGTGGCTAACTGCACTACAGCTCCCTGCGTGTCTGAGCTCGGTGGCTCACACAGGTCATACTGTTTGACACTTTTCTGCAAACACATAGCTGGCCATCTCCCCTGGACAATGAATATGCAAAGTCCTCCTCAGCCCTCTGTAAGGGCCCATGGCTACCTCACTCTACTCTTGGACATTCCCAAGGCAAGAGCCAGGGACATCTCACATTGCAAGCCCAGAGAAGCCAGCTCAGGCGCCTTAACTGCAGAGCAGGCACCATGCCCATCCCATGGACCTGTGCCTCATCCACCCGGTACACACACACCACCCCTTCACACAGTTCAATGTACAGAGCTGTATTTGGCTGCTATACAGCTAGGCCACATATCAGAGGCAGTAACCAGGGCCCCTGGACACACAGCCTTCTCCAGCTCCCCAGTGCCTGCCTGTCCCTGTCTCCAGCAGCCTCAGACAGCCTGAAAGCTGCTCAAAGCAGGCTCTGCTACTGCAATACATGGCCAGGGCATAATGCCTGACGATCCTTATTTCCTTCCACCATTTCCCCATTATGTGACCAAACACAGTGAAAACCCTAAGAGAATTCAGTCTGAATGGTATCTTTAAAAGGGAACTGCAAGCAGGCACTTCTCTGTGTGGGAAAGAACATCCCATAGACCTGAGTTATGTTATCACCAGAGCCAAAAGAACCAGGAGGTGCAAACAAAGACACTGCCCTGGGTAAATTAAATTCTTCAAGCACTTTTCAATCAACAACTAGGAATTTTGCTCCAACGTGTAAGGTCCTACTGAATCCAGCAGATGGCACCCAAAGCTTTCAAAAATGGAAAAAGCAAGGATTTCCGCCCCCCCTCTGTTTTCATGATCATGAACTCCAATGGGTCTAGTATGTCCCTTCATTTTCAAACACCACACCTATCAACAGTTTTTTATTGCAAGAAAAAAAATACTTCTATAATTTAACAGATAATTCTTGCAAACATCTGGAAGAAAGCACACACTGCATAAACAAGGCAGAGGAAGACGTGGCATAGAGCAAGCTAGGTGATGGTGCTGCACATAGACACAGCCCTGCTGCTGGGAGCTGAGGGGCTGCTGCAGACCCCTCCTTGGGGTCACCCTATAGAAATACCAGTTTCATAAGAACACCCATACTGTGTCAGATCAAAGGTCCCCGAACCCAGTATCTGGACATTGACGGTTGCCTCAAATGGACACTGAGGGAAGAGAAAGAACAAGACAAGCACAAATGATACTTCCTTCTCTGTACTCTTCCTCTCTGCAGTTATTTTCAGGTCAGGGGATTTTCTGAGTCTGATGGGGTTTCCCCGTATTTAGGTTCTTCAATGGATTTCTCCTCCAGGTACTTCTTCAGCTTCTTACTGAGCCCAGAAAGAGTTCACATCCACAATATCTTTTAGCAACAATTTTCCCAGGTCTGCTACACACTACGAAGAACCACCTCCTTTTGCTCTGAGCCTGACCACTACTAGCTTTGTGTAAAGTTTCTGTTTTGGAAGAGACACTGAACGGCTGCCCCCTATCCACACCTCTCCATGCCACTCCAGAGCCTACAGATCTGCATCATATTCCTGGCACATTGTCTCTTTTCCAGCCTACAGGCTTCTAGTCTCTACAGTCATTCTTCAAGTCAAAGTCACTCCTTACCTTTGCTTATCCTTGTTGCTCCTCCTTGATCCTTTTCCAAGTTTATTACGTCCTCTTTGAGATGAGAGGACCAGAACTGCACCAGTGAGGGGAAACCATGGACTTGTGCTATGGTATAGCGACATCCACTGTTTTATCATCTGTGCCTCTCCTAATCATTCCTAATGCTTGATTTACATATCTGATCACCACTGAGTACTGAAACAAAGCTTTCATCAAGTTGTATACCATATCAGCATCTTGCTCCTGAATGGTACAGGTCAGCTCAAAGTTAGTAATTTCACAGGTGAAGTTCTGATCGCTTTTGTCCCGAAGCACATCACTGTGTGCATACCTAGACCATATGTTATTTATGATTTTATTGTCCAGAACCTCAGCCTCACAATGGCCTTCCAGAATTCTTCAGTCTGCCCTTTCCTCAATGATCCAAATAATGTAGCATCATCACCAGGCTTCCTCACCCCACTGCTTACCCTGCCTATGAACATTTTGAGACTGTGGGGTTCTCACCATCATGAGAAGCTGAGAGGGAACTGTCAATGAACAAGGCTAGAGTGTCCTGTGTCAGACAACATGGGAGTTACTCACCGCCTATGCTCTATTCTATCTTTTAACAGCTATTGTCTCCACTTGACAATCCATCTTAACTACCGACATTTACCAGTGGAGCCTATTCCAAATCACCCCATCAGTTCCTTGATTAAATTACTGCAATCAGCAAGCATGATTAAATACAGAGTCACAAGTATATTCTGTCAATTAGGGACCAAACTAGCAAGCTGCTGAACACCCAGCTCTCATAAGGAAGGTTAAACATCTCAAAGCTGTGCAGGCAGTCTGTGTCTTTGCTTTGTAACAGCTCAGAACTGTATTGTCTCTCACCTTCCAAGAAGCAGCAGCAGCACTGGCTCTCCTTCTACATGTAACTTTACACACAGAAACGACACATAAAACATAATTTTGTAGTGGACCCACAGCCCACTGAGGGTGACTGGGAATATCCCCATTACCCTTCCTGGGCTTTGGTTCAGGTCTAAGGAGGACTGTTCCATGCTGCCAGTGCAGAGGCTGCCTACTACAGCTGTGTGCAAGGCCAGACCACGGGACCAAACACCAGCAGCACCAAGCTTAATACTGAAGGTTTATACCTGTAAAAGATTATTAGAAAGCGGCTCAGATGGAGGCATTTGGCTTCTTGTGGTTTTTAGATGCATGAAGCACGCTCATTGGGATATGAAGGTACAATGTTTCAGTCAAGAACTGTCACACTCCACCCCTACAGCTTGCTCACTTGGGAAAAACTGTACCATAGTGAAATTACTTTGGCAGTACACATGGCAGAAGTCTCTGCTTTGATGACGACCTTTACAAGCTTGACTCTCCACTAAAAACTTCAGGTCACATGCAAAATCTAGTAGATAGTACACGAAAATGCTGACTCAAGAGAAGAATCTGGGCAGCTGAAAGTCCCTGGAAACAATGACGTGTAAAGATCCAGGTGAACCAATTTTCTCCTTTCACATCTCCTGTGTCTCAGGATAGTTGTTTAGGTACAGCATACAGATATAAGGACCTGTAGTCACTACGCAAGTCTGGTTTTGCTAAACTATATTCATAGCCCCTGTAATAACCTCTCTGTGAGACTAACAGAGGTCGTAACAATATCAATCATGACAGTCATGTGAGAAATGCTGTATTTTTAGGCAAAGTAACACTAACCTCAGTATGCCACAGCTTACACATCTCACACAGAGACAGATAAATTATTTTGTTACACGGTGCATACCATGTCCTGAAAAGGTCATTAAAATCATCTGACAGCAAAGTGAAAACCTCTCCTCCAGAAAGATTCATCACCTTTGTCTCCAAAACATGCAGCACCAAAATGAATTATGAAAGACAATTGTTTAAAAAGCAACTACCCCAGAAGTCATACGTTGAATGAAAGTGGTAACATGCAAGCAGAAAGAGTCCAGATTTTTTTTCACAGAAAAAAAGGGAACAGTGCTTCAAAATAATATGGTGTATTAAAATGCAACATAATTTGACTATGGTGAACTTTTTTCCCTGTCAATGTCAAAACTCTCAATAATGATGAATTAGTTGCATCATTTGGTCTGATTTTTGGAAGTATTGCACACCTGTCCAGTTACTTACTAAGGCCCAATCACCGCAAACGTCAGGCTGCAAAAGGATGTGGCCATGTTCCACCCAGGAAAGCACTGAAAAGGTCTGGAACAGAATCTAGTGCTCTCCTCTGACCCACTGTCTCCTCTACAAGAATCAACTGTCTAGAGATAGAGAAAGCAGAAGCACTTGAATACAAAGAGCTTATTTTCTGGAGCGGTTTAAAAAAATATTTGTGCACAGATTACATTTTCAGATACAAAGTAAACTCTTTGCCTAAGGGAAAAAAGATAGAACACATTGAAAACCTGAAGAAACGGGAACTGTACGATGTGGTTTCTATGGTTTATGCCAAAACAAATGACTAAAGGCCATGTGTGCATGAAATTAGAGATTATCCCAATAAAATGTTCTTTTGCTTTGCTTTCTTCAAACACTGAAGATGAAAAGTAAACTGAAGTTATTCAGGCATCTCATTGGATTTCTTGCCCCAAAATATATGGATCATTGCTCAGTCTCTGAGGCAGAAACAACAGCCAGAAGCATAAAGATTGACTAACTTTGGATCAAAAGCTTTGGCTTTAGGCCAAATTTTCACAAAGTGGTCAATGTTTTTGGATACCTTATCTTCCTGCTGATGAACCTGTGCTGTGTTGAGCTACTTCTCAGGAAAGCTGAGACTCTTCTGGCTCCTATGACTGCAAGCAGAATTAATACTCAGCACCTTTCAAAAATCACACTCTAAGTGGTTCAAATTTGCCTTCTACTATTAAACATGGTCAAATTCTGATTCTATGTACTCCTGTATTAACATGACCAGGCTCAACTGATCTTTTGAAGACATGTGTGAACTGCACAGATAAAACAGTAACTGATCTATTACAAGGAAACTATTCTTTCGACTTACATTTCTTTAATGACTGAGGCAAGATTTTTAGGTCATTAAAAATATATGCAATGGCTATTGTAACCAAAGAGGACTGCTTTACGCAGCAAATAATATTTTCTGAAGCTATCATATTCCATTTCTTGCTGTCCACTCTCTGTCCTTTTTCTCCCCATTGTTTATGCATTAATCTTGCAAAAGTGTGTGCACGTACCATGACTATAACCCCACATATCTGGAAGTGTTCTGTAATAAAGAGTATTTCTGCTCTTGGTTTTTCAGTTTATCTAGCAATGAATTGATTCTGAATATTTATCTGAATCATTCATGCTAACAACAGTTTTCAAATCTTTCACATAAAGGAACAGAAAATCTCCTGTTTTCTGTCCTTGTTTCCTGCACTAGCCATTTGTTCCACATCTTTTTCCTACTGTTTTCTATCTCAAATACTGCTAATTCTCACCTTCTACCTTCTTAACTGTCATTGTGTTGAATGTATTAAGTACGTGACTGAGTCTGCAACGGAGCATACTGGATGTGAGGAAGGAGGGAATCAGGAGTGGAGTGACTAAATACCAAATTACCTGCTAGAATGATGCTACTGTTGCAAACAGAAGCAATTCTTCTTGAAAATTTACTTCCAAGATTCTTTGGATCATTAAAAATTAAAAATAAAATAGAAAAAAAAAAAAATCATAGTTTCCAAATGACACCAGGAAAACTTGGCTGTTTAGACTGCATAGGAAAATGTAACCAGCTGTAGAAATAGAGGGTGATTTGCCTTTGTCTCAGTTTATCCCCAGGAAACCAATTTTTTTCATCACAGATTAATTCAGCATTATGCACCATTACCTCCAGATTACTCAAGCACAACCACCACCAATAAACTATAATTAAATCCACTCTTTGTCACAGGCACATCAGACTGACTAAACCAGCAAATTTGCATATAGATTACCTTGCTGTTGTCTGCTTTGAAAGATTTTTTCAACATGGTGTGACAAAACCAGCTCCAGGACTAGCATGGGCACACACACACACACACACGGACACTCTTAATGCACAAAATAAACATCACGTTCACAATTTCTGCTCAGTGCAATGGATGCCATCGCTAGCATGATGAACAGATCCCTTCCTACACGGTGCAATCTATTAGGTTTGAGGGCTTTCAGCTCCAGAATATGAAATAAATCACAAAAGGTCTCATCCATTTCCACAACATTTCCCATGTAACATAGTAGATGGTGAAAGAGAAGATCTACAGGGAACCTATGCATAAAAATTTGCATTTGTAAATGCAAAGGCGACTACAAGGAACCAAACCACCCCAACTTGCACACTTGCTGTGTGCGAAATTATTTTTTCTGTGAAGGAGAGATAGTTTTGTTCCCTCACCATTTCCCTCCCAGGAGTGGCCAGCACTCTCCGCAGAGTGCGAGGGAGGGCTGTGCTGCTACCCTCTCCCCCCTCCTCTGCCTGGAACAGAGGGACAGATCTGAGCTTGACAGATGCAGGTTTGAGTTCGGGTCTTCTTTCACACCTGGCTGCCCTTTCCTTTCCTCTTTTCTGCATATGGACATCTCTGTTAAGAAAAGACTCACTTTATCTGATGTCAAAATGAAGGGTGGGATCTTTAAATTTTTGTAAGCATTACATTTAGGCTGAGTAGGAAACAGGAAGAATCTGCATGTTTACAGGAGCAGCTGCCCCAAAAGTATTTCATTTATTCAGAGGATCTACTTTTAAAACATTGAGGGTTCTTTGTGTTGGTTTTGCTTTCTAAATGTGTGACTTCCTTTGAGGGAGGAAGGCTTGTTTAGCAGTGGTATAGAACAGTTCAATTTAAGAAGGTTGTACCTCAGCACAGACCAAGTAGCTACTGGGAAATAAAACAGTTCTTCAAGCTTTATAGTTGCCCTAAAGCCTAAGGATTCCTGAAAGCCAACTCCATCAAAGCCTCTGCACCAGGCTGTACTCTCATCCTCAGGACCGAGCCACATCAGTTTTGGTTTGCGGCACAGGGACAGCTAAAGGTGATTCTGCTCTCTGACACCAACTAGCGAGCCGTGCTCTTTTCTTTTCAGTTGGTGCCAGCTGGGCTTTCTGTTGCCTGAGAGGAGCTGATATGAGGAAACAACTGCTTGGTTCAGTTACTGCAGTTGTCTCTCAAATCATCCTGAAAGAAAACTCCTAAATAAGCTCAGCAAAGTGCTCTCTTTTGCTGGTAGACACTGTGATGTGCTTTTGAATTGTTTCTGGCACACCACCCTTTTCCCCATTACCTCCTCAGTGTCTTGATGGTCAACAAACAAGCAAAAACCACCCTATTTTTGCTCTGAGCTACAGTATATACAATGGGGTGTTGATATAATGGGAAGAAATTATAAGCAAGGAGCACTCCAACGCATCATGCTTCTCTAGCTGTAAGAGGAACATTCTACAGGATGGATCTGCAGACAAGAAATTTATATTTGAGCTAATTTAAAATAGTGCAGGTGCAGCTCCAACATCATAGGCTGTAAAACCTACCCCACCTTCTGACTAAGTATTAAAGCAACCTGCCCATGATGTGCATGATCTTGTTGTTGCTACACTAACATCAGTACCCAAGCCAGCATAAGTTACGCAACCCTGTTATGATCACTCAAGTTGAAATTAAATGGCTAGATTGAAAAAGAAACAGGGCAGAGGGCTGGCTTCTAACGTGCACGTTAGCTGGGACAGGCGCTAGGACCAAAGGTTCACTGTCTCTGTGAGACCCTCACTTGACTCTAGCCTAAGAGAAGACACTGGAGAAAAAACCCGCATCCCATTTAGAGAGATCAAGATGAAGCAACAAAGAAATGTCATGAAGCCTTTGAGGCAAAACCCATATAGTCCAGGGCAGTGTCAGACAACCTTAGAAATCTATTTGTTCTAGCTAAAACCAAGTCACCAGGCTTGTGATTAACATTAGTTATAGGGTTCCTTTTCTTGTAAGTTCTTGGTGATGCCCGGCACAGAGATGCAAAAATGGCAGGAACACTTTACTCGTTCTTATAATATCTCGAGGGCTCTTCCCTCCATAAAGACACACCAGAAAGATGACGAAGGCTGGGGGGAGGCAAAAAAAAGTTTTATCTTTTCTATCTTCTAATAGGAGACAGAACCTTTGAAGGCAGGTTTTAGCCCAGTTATTTGTTTAGAAGGCATCATTCAAATGGGGACTGGAGGAAAAGAAGGGATGCTTCCTTCAAGCATGAGGACCTATTCAACTCCAAATCAGCCCACCTCACTGGCCATTTGCTGCCATTTGAATGAACAAAGGGCATTTCTCCTGTTCTTGAAGTAAGGATGCCAATTAGCTTAAGCAGTCACAAATAAATATGGTATTTTTTCCAACTCAACGCTCAAACCTAGGAAATTATGTCTGTTCTGAATTTAGCAGGATTTTCCACCTAGCACAGAAGCAAGACACTGCTGAAGCGGCTAAGTCCTTGCATTTCACTATAATGTACAAATTGGTCTCTTGCCTCTGAGCTGGGCAGTTTCTTTTGTTAAGTCTGAAACACGGCAGAGCAAGTAACTTGGCTGATGACCACTCACTGTTTTGACACAGCAGTTCCTAAGTGGGTCCTTAGGAAGCAACATTTATTTAAAAAATGTAGTGGTATGCTATTATTCAAAAACTTTCCAAGTGGCATTACAGCTTGCTGGAGCTAATAAGGGCTGCACACTAACTTATTTTCTAAAATGTGAAAATCCCCTTTGATTTATAGCCATCCTCAGTGAACAGCTGGCATGGGCTATGGCTGCTACTCTTCCAGTTACTTTCCCCCATTTGCTTTAAAGATAGATAATCTTCTCCTGCAGCCAGCATAAACATGTAACTGGAAGAGAACCTCTGCAGAGCGCACTGTCCCAAGGCACACACAGGTGAATGGAAGAGCTGTGAAGACACAGAGGTGCAGCCTTGGCTGTGGAGAAATTTTCATCTGGCTTACACTGGTCTAGGCATCCAAATTCCTTCAAAATTACTAGGTTATGTTTACCTGTTAAATCTATTGCCTTTTGCTCACTGCACCTGTCTGCAAAAGTACTGTCATTTCATCATGAGGGCTTTATTCTCAAAATACGGCAGGATGAGAAATACCTCAAGGATGATGGTTTGTTTTCCTTTGACATCTCAGGGCAAGTGTCTCCCAGCAAGAGATTTTCTTCTGGGAAATTTCCATATAAAACCAGACAGGAACAAAATGTGACTAAGTGTAATAAATGGTTCTATGTTCCTGTCCACATCCTTTTCTGTCACCAAGCAACCAATCAAGGAGACCACATTTAACTTTGCTTGTTCCATCAGCCCACAGATCTCAAGATGTATTACATCCTCAGCTCCAACCTCCAAAGGTAAGAGAAGGATACAAAAGTACCCGTCTCAGCTGCATTGCCTTCAAAAAGGTATATATACAATTCAAATTAATGTACAGAAATTCTAATAAATATGAAACTCTCCATTGCATCACCCTCAGAAAGCCACCCAAAGTGGGAGGCTTCCACTTTTGAAGCAACAGAAGATTTGAAGATACCAATACTTGCCCATACTTCCTGACCAACTCCAGCCACTGCAAGAGACAGCTGGTTAAAAGAAACCTCGTCTGAAACTGAGCCAGTCAGGAATCTATCAAATGCTGATTTGTGGGAGTTAAAATGAAGAACAATAACTGTAACATAATTTATTCATCACTAAGTAGCGTTGCTCAAATATAATGATCCTATCGATACGATGTTTATTCTAGTATACTGCAAACACATTTTAGTAACATCAGAGCAAACAGTTTTGCTAAGCAGGTTTCATGCATCTATAAGCCTGTTACACATGAAGCTTTCCCTAGTGAGCTTTTGACCTTGTTCTTCACATTTCACATTGAGGGTACAGTGCTAACATCACACATCCTATAAAGCAAGTATTTTAGTTAAGTTGTGACGTTCTTTTGTGTAAGTTCTTACTTACAGTATACCTCTTTTCACAAAAGGTGGCAGTAAGTCCAGAAAGTTTTCCTAATCATTGTGAACAGTTAAACACATTGCTACATACACTTCAAAAATCATGCTTTTGTTTTCATCTGAACAGAATGTGAATAACTGTTATTAAATTAGTCAGATACTTCTTTGACCAGTCATCTGTTTAGAGAATCAATTTCCCCATATTTTTTAAATCAGTTCCCCTTTTCATTTTTTTTCATTAGAAGTTGCATTTTTCAGAAATAATGCTTACCTGTTAACTTCAGAAGGCTCACCTCTGTTTTACAGAAAAGGATAAAGTGTTTTTTGTAGAGCACTTTGCAGAGAACTATAGTATTAAAACTGCTCATCCATGTTAATTACATACATCTGTTTCAGAAAATAAGTCTGAGTCCATAAACCACTTCTGCTTGGCCATGTGTAATTAGACTAGCAGACATTTTGAAACTGAGTAAAAAAAAAAAAGTGCCATAAGTGTGCAGCTACAGCCAGAAATGTGGTAGTGCAAGTGACCTCTGATGTGAACGTTTCCTGTACTTTCTGAGATGGCAAGATACTGTGTTTTCTAATCTCTTGTTTGCACTGCAGGCCTTTAAACAGACAAGCAGCAACAAGCTTATCTTCTGTCTTGTACACAGTAATCCCACTGCATTCTGAAGTCTGTATTAATGACAGATAGCAAGCAAGGCCTAATTCCTGCAAACTCAAAGCTTCATTTCTGCTATGTGAACTATGTGAAAAGCATGGGCTTCTTTTCTTTTCCTGAGAGAAATGCAGAATGCCCAGCCTATTTGCAGAGCTATTACCTGAACAGGAAGCAATGAGATACGTCAACAGCAAGCACTGATTCTTATGAGTGGGTGCCCTCCTGCCACAAATCTTTGTGCAATAAAATATGCCATCTGAGAGGTCTATTCCTGCAAGATTCTGCATCTCAGTTCAAGAAGCCACCCAACAGGTACGACTACACCGCAAATAAAAAGCAGACATACTTTTTAGTATATAGTGCTCGTAACATCCACCTTAGGGACAGCCAGCCTTCTCATCACACGCCTGCCTTGTGTGCCGTTTGTCCAGATGTGTCCAGTCACCTGAACAGTCAGTCACAGGAAGCACATTCAGCCTTGTTTTGAAGGCAATTTTATAGATGCAGTGTAGACATATATCATAGGACTAGCAGTCCTTAACGTTCTAAAGTTATGTCACTGATCAACAATGAAGTGAAGAAGAAAACAGACATGATTTTGCAGGAGGTATTCTATCTCATCAGGGTCCATGTAGCTTCCAACTGAAACATGTTTCCATATAAAAGAAACTGTGTATGACATTTGCAAAACTTATTTTTCTTCTACATTACCTTTAAGACAAAGCAGTGATCTGTAGGTGCCTTATATTTCATTTTGTGTTGAGAACCATAATAAACGTTCACATTCTCAAACTGAATGAAGCATGCCAGGTCCCGTGATGTCTACAAATGAAAACCAAGCACATCACTGTTAGAACAAATTGAATTTCGACGTGAAACTCATTAATATGACGTTTTTCAAGTGCATAAACGCCAATGCTTTTTATTTTTTAACTGTCATGAGGTTGAAAAAACATGAATTTTAACTGTGTGCATTCTTAAACTAACAACTGGAAGAGGGTCAGGACATATTAGGAATAATATATAACATAGTGCATCATTTTGCTGTTGTTCTGGTTTTGCTGTGCTTTATTGCTTTGTGTGGAGATTTTGGCTTATGCCTAATAAAATCAAGTACAACACCATAGTAAGAAATAACTTTAGTAAAATACATACAGGCCTTGCAACCACACCCTTACAATTCTGAGTGGAGAAAGAAGGTTTAGGGTTCTAAATTGCTTTGGGAGCTTGTTTTTCTTTGGTACACGTAACAAACAAACTCTCATCAAGAAATAAGCACACATTTAATCTGTTTTGCTCTGAATTTTCTCAAGTTTCCTGGCATCATTACTTTTCTGTTTATCATATTTGCTTGTTCACAATATGTTGCTAAAGTAACAAGGTTTCTGTTGCTGGCACACTTCTCCATGCAGAATTCTGCATATGAAGCATAACTTTTGCAATCCTTTGAGTGGAAATGCAAAAACGGCCATGTCACTTGGTCACCGTTGGCTACACTGAGAAATCAGGAAGTCGTGAAAAAAAGAAGAAAAAAGAAAATAACACATCACAAACCCTCTCTACCCCTAAGAATAGGGTTATATTTCTGCAGATAATGGTTCTTCTATGCTGTTTTCATTACGATACGCCCTTGAGTTGCGTTTATTTACAAACTGAGTTTGCAAGTAAGACTTGTGGGAGAGGAAACACTCCATATTGCATGCAGACAGGGCGTGTCTCTCCCGTCTGCCCTGAAGCTGATGTCAAGGATTTTGTCATTGATTGTGAGGACCTAGGATTTTCCAATACTGTAAATTCCTAGACATGCTCAAATCCATGCAGCATCATGAGTTGTTGCTCTCCTTTACGAACCAGGTAATGGCAATTAAGACCAATATGACTGCAGTTGTTATGTTCTTCTACGGAAGGAACACATTTTTATGCAAGGGACAACGGCACTTACTGCCAGTATTTCTGCAATGTTAACATGACGAAACAACACATCAATGGAAACAAATTTTAAAATTGTATCTGCAATTCTGATTCTGTTGTTCTGTGACCCTGTCCATTAACAGCATGTTTTTGAATGGGATAGAAGTAGAGTAATGCTGAAGAAAGAAATTAAGACAGCCATGCTGACTGGTGCCTTGCTCATTACGAAAAAAACCCAAACAAGAAAAAACATCAAAGGCATGTGTGTAGAATTATCTGAACGTGTCCCTGTATTTTCACATTTGCAATATATTTTATAGCCAACACGAAGAGCCAAAGGTATGCCAGACTACTTTTGCTTTTTCGTAACAAGCGAAAACATGATTACATGATGAATTTGAAAACAGCTGCAGCAGCTGCAGAAACTATTGTCTGCCAACTGTTTGTTTCTGTACCTCAATGAAAGACCACTCTACCCACAACTAAATGACTGTAGCAAGGCACGTGTGCACTCTTCATACCACCCTGACATGGAATGAACTCTCATAATTTAAGGGCTTTGACTGAAGAGCTCCACTGAACTCTGCTGCAGTGCTTTAAGAGCTTAAGTGCATGGCACCCTGCTCATCTACCAGAGATCACTGTCTCCACAAAAGACGTGTACTTGAGCCTCAGCTGTTCCAATACAGAGATCAGTAACTGACTTAAATCACCATTAAACACAGATTTGAGCTAAGAGGCTTGACTTCCTCTGGAATGCCTGAGGCATGGACATATGCATCCTTTCGCTGAAGGCTGTTGCAGAAGCAGGAGGAAATAGTTGACTGTGGTACCATTTTAAAGAGCTGTGACTATCTCCTGAAGAGCTAGATTCAATGTCCTCAGTCCCTGTGAGTGGCTGAGTTGGTAACATAGTGACACAGTTCCTTAAAATGGCTTAGTTATAGGTAGAGTGGTACACAGGCTGTAAGGACTAACAGGCAATAAAGTCTTAAACTAAAACAGCTGTGACAGGTGACTGCACAGCTCCATCCTAAGCCTACATTTGCAGTGTATCACCTGAAAAAAGAAAGCACTTTCCTCTTTCACACTATGATGGAAAGTCACTGAAACAGGTATCACTGGGTAAATAAAAAAGGCTGGGTAACTATCAGTATATGCTTGCCCTGCTTTGGTACTGTGCTACTGGCCGTCCTTGGAGGCAGGCTACAAGGAAATGTCCAAGATGGACTTTTCATTTGACTATTCTTATACTCTTTCCACCTTAAGTGCCTTCCAAATAGCATTCTAGTTCCTAATTGATAGGATGATGTGAGTGTGCAATATGATTTGAGGACTGAAAGCCATTATCTCAGGGTCAGATAAAGTCAAAACAAATTGCTGTGAAAGCAGCAAGGTAATCTAGGTCTGTTTTACTGAGATTTGGTTAGAAACACAGGTCACTGGAGCAGCAGAATGGCATTCCTTTATAAGCTATCAATTTTTTATTATTTCCTTTGTAATTTAGTCAGGGAATAGCAGAACAGCTAAGTTTCACAGCACAAATCGTAACAGTAAAGCTTCATCAGCAGCACCAGAATCTTCAAATACAAAGCACTAGAAAAGCTGTAAGTGGTAACAGAAGTGGTTTTCAGAATACAAAAAAAAAAAAACCCAACCCACCAGTCTGAGAAGCCACCATTCTACCTCATCACTGTGGAAATGAGAAGCCAGCCACCCTTATGTGCAACATGTGCAGGACCCCTTTGCTTCTCCAGTGCTGGTAATTCAGACTCTAAATATTTTCCAGTACTAAATGTCAGTGCATTTGATGCAGTCAGGTGGATGCTTCTGTCTCACTTACTTCTTTCTACACAAAGGGCAGTCTTAAAAAGCCTTAAAAGGCACAAAATATCCTCTAGGTGAAGACCACTGTAGGAAAAAATGTATATCATTTCTGCATGCTGGTTACTGGTGCAGAAAGTCAGTACCAAACCAAGTAAAGTTCCACCTTTTCTGTGACAAGAAATTAATTTACTCAAAAAATTTTTAAATACTCTTCCACAGGGAACACATATAACATTGAAGCATTTTGGCAGCATAACACCCGCTGAAGGATGCTGTGCTGTTTTTCTTTCCCCTACTGACTTCCAGAGGAGTGCTATTTAATGCTTTTATCTACCCATAGAAATCAAAAGAACAGAAACGTGACAGGATTCAGTGACTACAGTCTAATATTTGCACAAGTGGTGTAGTCAAAGTTAAACAAAAAAATCTCCAACCCTCTCAGATGCACCAGACAGTGCTCTTAAAATGTCACCTTGGGAGTTCTTCACTTTCACCTCCATGAATTGTTTTATTGCTAAAAGGATTATTTGGCTTCCTGACCTTGGTTTTTCCTTTGGGTACATAATAAATTCCAGAAGCTCGTAGAAGAAAATAACGCCTCTTCCAGGACTTTTTTCCATCTTCTTTTAAATAAAGGGCCCCTTCAAGCTCTGGCACAATGACAGATGTCCCACAGAAGCTTTCCTGTGCAACAAGAGTAATAATAGCAAAATAAATTTATTTACGTGCAACTCTATTAATAAATAGCAGAAAAATGCTCCCTTGAAAAATAAAGACATTTCCTGTAACAGTGAACATATGAACACGGGGAATGCAGATACCAGGGAGATGAACATCTCAGACAGGTGAAGGAAACTTTTCCAAGCTAATGTTGTAACTCAGCCATGCAAGTTGGGTGCTCACACCGGAAAAGAAGGCTCACAAAACCTCCATTCTCTAAAGGGTCAAGCAAAAACCTACACAAGGTTTTAACTAGACATAGATGTGCTCAGTGAAGGCAATAAAACAGAATGGTACTGCTGCTGTTGGTTTTTCTCTATTGCTGTACCTATACGTTCTTAGAAAAATACTTCTGTAGAGACAGTCTTTAGAGACTGCTTAGAGCTTTAAAAACAGATAAAGAAAAAAACCCCCTTGATCTCTGCTTTCACTTTGAAATACATGCTAGCATTTACAACACTGTTGAAACAAATATACTTAACTGTTTGCTTAAAGGACTTACTTAAGGCTAATTTTTAATGCCAACACACTTATCACTTCAAGTTTTCATTTAGAATTTACCAGAACTTCTGCTGGTGCCTTCGTGAGATGCACTAATTTTGAAATGGGAATCCTCAAGTCACCCGAGAACAACATTCCCTTTGTGAACTTTTACCAAAGTCAAAATGCTTTCCAGGAGAACTGCGTTAATCTCTTCTTTCATATAGCTCTGGATTTTTCTCTCTCAAATGTACAACTGAAGTAAAATTTCAGCAGGAAAGGCAAGGGGCTAAACAGACATTCTGGAAAAGTGCAAAGGTTCTTTTTCTGGTGTAGTACAGCTAATAATTTGAGGTAGTGAGACATCCATCTACTTCTAACCCCAAAGATAATTGTTTGCTACTGATGAACCTTACTAACAATACAAAGTCACAAGGACTGGCCTAAGGGTGTGGCATAGCTGTTTCTTTTATTCATATTTGTGTAACACTGCTGTTACTGATATCATGGCATTACTCTTCATTGAAACACTAAGTGAAAACATTTCATGGTATTGGGGTCTATAACAACAAAATAATTCTCCATCGCTTAATTCCTCTGGTAGTGGATACAATCTGCATTTTTAAATGGTAAGCAGCAGAGGCAGAGGAAAATCCACATATCAAACCTTAGACACAAAGACACCAACCATCTCAGAACCTCCTGTTGTTATACATTTGCCCACACAGAGCTAAGCTGTTGGTGACACTTGCATCATCAACCTAGAAAGCTGGCTTACCTCCAGTAAAGCCTCTTTGTTTTTATCATTCATTTCTTTGCTTTCATTCTTCCCTTTGTGTGCCAGGTAGAAATTCTGATTAAGACACAAAAGAAATTGATCTTCATTATAAAGACGGCAATACAAGTAACTAGATCACTACGAATCCATTCAATAGTTACTCAGTCTTTCCATATTGAGTACTCAAGCCAGCAGATGCAAGAGGCAGATGCTTATGGACTCTTCTTACAGAAAACTTACAGAATCACAGCTGTCTGCTCATGAGTTTTAATTCTTTATTTTGAATATAACTCAAAAGTAATACAAAATTACTTTCGCCTATCTATATACAGCCTCCCAAAATTTTAAAAGCACTGGCTTATGTTTTTGGCTGTTTTTCTGGATCAAGGGGTTTGATTTTATTATTCCAATTTTCACTGCTTCCTATATTCTTACAGGTGGCAGAGAACGTAACGTTTTCTTGCATGCTGATATACGATCAATAAAATGCAGTACCAAAAGGCTAGAAAGCATTTTTCCTAACAACCCAATGTGGTAATTTGCACACTTCATAGCCAGCACTGTGGATCTAACTCAGCTCTTAATTTTTATTAGAAGTGCTTATATGCCAAAGCCTTTATCCAAAGTTACTACTTTCTGTTTTTAAACCCCTGCTTATGCTCTGCAAATTATTTTTATGCAGTGAATAAAGTATTCAAAAATCTAGAAGAAATCAAAAGAAATTATCACTGTGACATCTTGGCACATGTGCTCCAGGCTACTGAACAAAAGCCTACACTTTGAAATGACCCTCTACTTCTGCGAGAGAGGGCTGTGAAGCTCCACCCACCCTCAGAGGACCCAGTGCCTGTCTGCCCTTGCAAACAAGGAAGCACAGCACCTCATGTGCTACCAGTAAAAATAAATTCACCCACTGTTAAACAGCAAAACTAATCTAGCATCCATCTGCATTGTACAGATGGACAAAAGGACAGCACTTGGATGTACGTGCAAATTCAGGCAGCAGGAAGGTGGCTGAGGAGCACGCTAGGACTTGGGTGCCGAGGTATGTGAAGCAGCTTTGCTCAACACCAAGCATGGCCAGACAGCAGAGCCCAGCTGCCTGCAGACAGTAAGGTAGCTGGGCGTGAAGGAAGCAGGTAGATCAAGGAGCTATGCCATGCATCAAGTAGCATTTGGATCCATGGGCTTGAGGCCAGATTGATAACACTCAAAAGTTCTTGTGTTTTATCATTTTCTAAACAAAAGTACATGTAGAAGGGGAGCTTGGGTTTGGAAAATACCTGATGCATGGGACAGTCTTACTGATTTCCTTGGAATTGGACAAAAAGCTAAGTTTGCAGAACAAAGGGCATAAAACAAACAAACACCATTGTCTAGGAAACAGACAAAATCATAAAAAACGAACAAATTTTGAAAGCTATCCACTGAAAAATTACTCCTAATTCTGTAATTCTTCAGCAATTCTATAGGAAGAAAACTAAGAGTTTATCTGACTTTTCATCTCTCTCCATTCTTTCATGTCTCAAGACTATGAGAATGTGGCAACATATTTACATGAACTCCACAATGACTGAACTGCAACACAAATGCAAACATTACCAAAAGACAAATGAGAAGTATGTAAATGAAGGAACATGCTGTTGCCGCAGTATAAGAAATAAACAAGCAGCAAATCTGCCCTGCCAGCACACCACATTCACAGCAACAAGGTTTATCTGAAGTTAGACCTTGCTCTTCCACACAACCACATCTTCTTTTTCAAGCAGTGCTGCGAACAGCTGTCTGCCAGAACACAAGCCTCATAGCAGGCGGTTTTTGGAGGGGCACCAGGAGAGGAAGGGGAAGAGGTGTGGATGATCTCAAAACCAGTTCTTTAAAAACTGCTTTCTTAAAAGTTCACATTAAGTCAGGCAAGGAACACAGCCACCTGCAATTTGGCCTGATGCCATATCTGTGGTATGAACATAAGAAAAGAAAGTTGAACATTCAATACAACAGATGGTAATCCTCAGAAATACAGCAATGTTCTTCTCTAGGATATACAGCAGCATACAGCTGGCTCCAGACTGCCTGGGCACATTTTTAGTCCATGGATGAAGGTAAGCAAACACTAAGGACCACAGCTTCGTGACTACATCTGAAGACAGTATTCATAGTGAAAAAACCCCAAACCAGCTCAAAACAAAACCCGCTTAAAAGTATGTTCTCAGCACAAACCATATAGCAATGCCTGCCTATGCAGTTCAAAACCACAGGTCTGACTGGGTGACACTGCTCCACTCATCCCACCAGAAAACAACCCAACTGTTAGGAGCAGCTGCAGCCAAGTCCTCTGTACACATGCAACAGCTCTTCTTGACAGAGAACACTATCACAGCACTGCTGGCTTGATGTTGGCACACACACTTTTAAATTGATGAAAGTATCTAGAGAAACCTCAGAGGGCCTGTTAGGCTGGGTTGGGCCTCCCGACTTTGGGATGGATTTGGAAAGCAGAGGGACATGCAAGCTGTAAGCCTTCTTCTTCTATAGATCATTACAAAGACAGAGTACAAGCCCTAAAATACACAATGAAGATTTATCAAGGTAAGTACACCTTATCACTGTTTCAACAAGGCTTGGCTCATCAGCTTTACTACCGGTGGGGAAAGCATTCATCTGGCTCAGTCAGCCTTCAGTGCACTGATAATAAGAAAACAAAGCTCCGATTACAACCGATTCACAGTCAGGCATCTGGCATTTATTGAGCAGAAACACAGACCACCCTGTACTGACATAATCAACGGTAAAACCAGAAAGTTTGTAATGATATCCATGCTGGATCTCTTAACAACGCAGCTTTTTCATTAGGGAAACAGGGCTCTGTCACCTAAACCAATGTTACACAGACGTACACTGTCAGCTTTCACCTGTCAACACACATTTCATTTATTATTGATTATCTCCTTTATGTCTCTGCCCTGAAATCTGGAAGTACATGACACTTATTATTTGTCAGTGGTTAAAAACCTGGGGAGCAGACTGTACACTGTACTTGTTTTATCATTGTGTGGTCTATTTTTGATCAGAAGCATTCATCCTATAGGAGGCAAACCATATGTGTCCACAAGAGGTCATTCCAAGTCCAGTAGTCAAAGGTCATGATAAAAGGCAAGCTCTTTCCTGTCTGAGGGCTCCACTGGGAAACGCATGTTTGGTTTGGGAGGTCAGGTCATTAATGGGACAAGATGTGGCTACAGGGCAGCTCTCTGCATACGTCTACAGATTTCAGAATTAACTATTTTTTACGTTCAAAAGACAATGTCAGTCTTTTGATATACAGCAGAGCTTACTTAAGAGGATAGATTCATCCTCTTGGGCTGATAACATAAGAAAGCAAACATAAAGGGTTATTTTAACAAACAAAACAAAATGTGCTGGCACACCTTGTCATTGAGTTTGCTTTGTTTGCACTGTTTGGGTTATTTGCTGCAGAGATGAGCAGTCAAGTGTTTTTGCTGAATTATTCCCTCTGCCTATACATCCCAGACCAGCTGAGCTGACACAAAGCCAGTTGCTCTCCCCATGCCATTCTGCCTGACTCAGACTAATGCAGCGCTACAGTGGCAGTTTTGACATGTACTGCTAGCCAGGTATGACATCCTCAAGAGACACTACATTAGCATTTTCCCCTGTGCTTATGCAAGACAGTGGCAAAACCAGCTGATGACCCATCTATGGCTTTACGTTAGCAGGAAATTCTATATGCACAAAAGAAAATCCTGAAAAGATTTTATGGCCAGCTTAAGTTAATTTTGTGCTTTGTACTGTAAAGTAACACTAGTCTATGCACACATCCTTTCCACTTAGGGATACAGCCATCTCCTTTTGTGTGGAAACGGAGGTAAAAAAATTCAGGCTCTTATCTCTCTCCACTGTATAACCCTCAAACAGTGGAAGACAGAAGGTGCTTTCAACAGTTTCAAAAACCATCTCTGGTGGCATGTCAGCAAACCAAACTTAATCATGGTAGAAACACTAGTCTTAACTACTGCACTGCCAAACTCTCTGATCAGTGTTCCATGTTTCTGCATTTGTAAAAAAGAATTTCCTAAATGAAACAGCACCTCTCCCATACCTGTCATCTTTTTTTCATACAGAGCTCCATCCAAGCTGGAATGCAGCAGCTACTTGTCAGTATATAGCAAAAAAACAGGTGTTCAAGGCAGCATCATCCCTCTGCTTCCCCTTCTACTTAGGTTGTATTTTGCTTTCAAGATACTGAAAATGTTTTTCCAGAAGATCTGCAAAGTCTGCAACAGCAAGGATCAGACAGCATGCAGCAAACAAGGCAGCTGCTCCATACTCATGCCCAACATCCTTGTGCAATGAGCTGCCTGTTTACACTCATCCAAAGCGCACCCGGAATGAAACAAGAATTGGCCAGCACACATCCCATTTCTGCCCGTTGCAACTGCCTACTGAACGCAGCATAGTTCATGCAGAAAAAAATAAACCAAAACATGGTCATACCTGCAACCTGTATCATGACATGTCCCCTAAAAAAAATGCACGTTAAAAATACTAGGAGATACCTATAATTGTTCTGAAGATCACAAATGTAAATAAATAAACGAAGCTAAATGCAAAGCTCTTTTGAAGCCCCCCTCAATTGATTTTCAACTCTGTTAAACTGATTTTATAATGTTTGAGGAAAGCACTACTGATTTTTCATGCCCTGAGGATGATGGTTTCATCATCAAAGACAATGGAACATGGAACAACTGACAGACATACGTAAGCTAGGATGCAGCTAACAGCAAAACACTTAATATGCTGATTAAAAGTCACCTGCAAAATGGTTCAAATGTGTAAAGACTGTTTCTGTGCTACAGTCCCAGGGCAGAAAAGGAAAAATATTTATTGAAGTAGTATCTTCAACTGGAAACTATACCGTGGTCTGAGATACGCTAACAGAGAGAGAAATTAAGATTACTAAACTGCGGGAATACAGTGAAAAATACTTCCCTTTTCTCACTTCTATTTCTCTGCACATTTGCCAGCATACTCAATAATCAGGCTCTCTTGTCCCATGTTTTCCTCACTGGGTAACAGTGGATACAAAAGAAAAACCTTGACTCAAAGGTGGTGGAAAAACGAAAATATCATCTGGTGGATACTAGCCCAATTTAACTGACTTCAAAATAAATATTCAAGTGTGAAACTCACTATAGCAGTCTTGGTATGAAAGACATTACAAATTCTCACTCCATCTCCTTCTCATGCTGTTCAGTACTCTCGCTTTTTGGAAGAAATAAAATGTCAATTCAGTGTATGGGTTCTCCACTGGAGGGTATAGCTCTTGCTTTTGGCTCACATACAAGGGAGCAGAAGCATAAAGTACTCGCTGCACAGACTTTCATTCATTTTCACAAATACTGTCCAAAAATAATAAAACCCAAAAACCCTCACATGCATGTGGTGTCACCTGCACTGTTGAATTTATCCTGTCTGCTTGTATCAGCAAAAGAAAACACAGGAAACAAAATCCATGTAAGCAAAAATCAAAATAGCATCCCAAGAGCGTGACCAACATTTAGAGTCAGGAGTTTAGATTCAGCTGCGCCTTACAAATAACCCTGTTTAAATGAAGCAAAAGCATTTTCTACATTTTTCTTTTTTTTAGAGTCTCTTTCAGCTGAGAAATCTTCTTTGAGCTTTTTGAAAAGAGGTGTTGAGACCCGACAACCTCTCATTTCAAGAATCAAGCACAGTATCACTCAACCGCATGACAAAGCATTGCCTTTCCTGTGTTATGGGTTTTCTTTATTTGCACGTGTACCAATACGTATTTTTCTTTTACTCTTTAGTCATAGATTTGTGACGCTCCATCTCTATAGATGAGTCACTGATGTCATTAATGGAACAGTCTTTTACTGTGAGTTCCCTGCGGGGTAAATTATATCACGATGAGGAATGGGCAAAAGTATGCCTGTCTTCATGAAGAGGGGGACACTGGAGGATTTTGCAGATGCTTTTTCTAAAGTGTATTCCAAGTACTTTAAAAAATTGTTTTCAGAAATAAAGGTGCAGAAAAACATTAGAGAGTACTGTATGACAAGAATAACAATCTTCAAAAAAAGCCACTGGCATTAGCTGAGCAGCACGTTGCTAGCACAGACATAGAGGATAAATTCTGTATTTTAAAACCTCAGTTCCTCATTAGAAAATGAAACATGTTTAGTTACTTGTTGTTTAATCTATACCAGGTATATAACTAATTCACAGAAAGAAACAATGAATATTGGCACAGATTATAGACCTTCTCCAGATGTCCACTTCTTTTAGCAATACATCTGGACATCTTTATAATAAGGTTTTTTTAAAGCATTTAATTGCATCCAACCTCTGTAACAAAACTTTTTATCACTAATTTGTCTAAGAATAAATTGTAGGCACCTGACCACCTTTTGAATTTGCTTCTCTTTTTCCAGAAAGAAATCTGCAAGTTACAAAACTGTGAGATCTCTGCCAACAACCTCCGACAGAAGGAGCACCAAATAAGACCAACAAGAAATCCAACTGCTGCTGCATTGCCAGCACCGGCTGCGTCAAAACAAGCATTCTGCAATTTCTGTACTCACAAAATGAGTTTACGAAGCAACCTTGACTGAGCTAGGAGGAGGCTGAATATACTGAGAATACAGTACCAGAGCACTGGATTTCAGTTTCTCATTGGTTGGTTACACCATAACTTCTGAAAGCAGTTTGTTAAGTAATCACACACCCTGACCCCCACCAACTCAGCGTTTCTGCTTGGTTTACCTTTTCACGGACACACTCCAGATCATGTATTTTACCACGTTTCATTATCTAGTGTGAGCTCTGTCTGTACAATACCCATTATTTTCTGCCAAAAAGACAAACTGCTGATATGACTGTACTAATTTGCCTGTCTCACAATGTTTGAATTTACTAAGCCTGACAGATGGTTAGACTTTATTACTGGCAAAATATTTCAATAGCGTGATGGCTGCAACCGATCCAGCTTCCTTAGTCTGTTCATTTTAGAGCTTATCAGAGGGGCTGAAGCTGAAGGACTGCAGACATGTCCTGAGATAGGAGGACAGAGCTACACTCTTATTCTGGTTTTGGTTTAGGTCATGTTTATTTCTAAAGTTCATCACAATCAAAATGCCCAGAATCTTCATCAAAGATTTATGTCCTATGGGAGGTTCACAGCCTTGCCCTAAGTCACTTGCCCAAATAACACTACTAGTGTATGAATCAAACGTACAATCGAACCTCTGCTGTTAGGTATGCTTATGTGCATTAGAAATATGACATCTTGAGCCATCATGTATGCTTTACTTCCAAACTTGGCTGCGCTGTTTCATATTAAAAATTAACATCAATCCACGTACACTGCAGGGTAAGTTTTCTTTCCCTGACTGTGGATACTTGTTATGTCAATGAAGGAAACTTCCTCTCTGCAGGTTTTATTTGAAACACTGGCTCATTCTAAAAAAAAAGCTTCCTAATGAGCAGCTTGGAGAGATTTGCTGCCAAATCATCTATTTGACTCATTTTTTCAGCAATGCTGAATTGCTCATTTTTCTGTTGCTGCCCTTACAAAGCAACCAGATGCTCAGAGAGCTAACAGACAGACAAGGAGAAAAGATCTAGTGCCCCAGAATCCATCAACTATGTGCTAGGGTGTTTGTAAATATGGTTTTGACCACATATGACAAGACTTAAATCATTTGTGTATATATCTATCCTGAATAATTTGACACAACTCATTGTGCAGACCCTCTTTTTACAAAGTTAGTATGCACAAGTTACTGTTCATCCAATTCGTCTCCCCGGTCTAAACGAAGTCCAGATAAACCCTCTATAGTAGCCAGCATACCCTTTATGATGTTTCACGTACAAATGGCAAAAAACAGCCTTCAAGGAAATGTTGATTTCCACCAGAAGAAACAGTGGAGAAACTAGTTATGACAAAGGCCAGGTTTTTACAGCTGTGCCACCTCACCCCAGTTCTGAGAGATGTGCCTAAGCCACAGCTTGTACAAGTGGAGAACTATACACTTCATTTTTTACCACTGCAGACAGGACTTTAAAATAGTATCAGAAAAGAAGAGAAAGCATGAATTTTCAAATCCTTGCATTCAACATTCTGGTTTTGTCTTCTTTTTTGTTGTTGTTTAAAGTACAAGTTTTGCTTTCTCTAATTCCAAACTGACAGATCTGTAAGCAACTTAATAATGCAATAGACAGCATACAGCCTAATGAAATAATTTTAGACTCTTATCCAAATACCATGTTAGCTTACCTGGGGATTTTTAAATAAAGCATATTTTTCACTTTTTTCCAAAAACAGAATCTTATTCTCAGTGTCTCGGGTCCAATCTGATAACACTTCAACAACATTTTCATGGTCTTCAAAAAACCTTTCTGGAGAAACAGAAAAAGTAATGTAAGACACCCAAACTCTTTCTCCCCTCTCCTGAGGCTGTAGAAATTCCTGTGTAAGAATGTAATCATTATTGGATGTTCACTCAGGGCTGACAGTCCAGTACTCTTTTCCACTGCACAGAAGGAAGGAAAACCACATGAAAATAGTGTCACGTGGAAGGGCAAATCAGCTACAGAACACGTCTTATGTAGCTCTGGCGTGCTCCTGGATTCCTCCTGCACCTCTGTGCTGTTGCCCAAAGACTGCAAAGGATGGAAACAGTGACCCACTAGGAGTAGATGGTTACACTCATGTCTCTCAACAGCTTTCTGATTTTGTTTTTTAAGGTTGGCAGTATGACTGGGGTGGTTATATATCCACTTCGGCTACTGAATTGAAAAAAAAAAAAAATAGTAAAAAATTATTTCCTTGTCTTTTTACTTATTGGAACAAATGAAAAATTACTTTTTGTCAGTGGGAAGAATTCTATGCGTTGAAAATGTTTTGTTCCAAGTACCAGTATTTAAAAACAGAAATGGTAAAACAGAGAAAATAGGAAGACAGACTGAGAACTGATGTGAAGATACACTGTTTCACCTAGCAACTCTGCAGTTAAAACTCTCACCAGAAATGTGTGAGACCTAGCGGCAGTTCTCTCCCTTCCTGAGCTGATCTGAACCCAGATCCTCCACCCAGGAAAGCCACAGGGTATGCTGAGGTTAGGTAACTCCTATCTCTTCTTCTGCAGTTTCACTGGTATAAAGCAGCTGAACAGTCACATAAACCCCCTTTGGAAGGAAAAGGAATTGAGCATAGTTTGACAGGTAATTTTGGAAGGACCCAAACTGCCTTTTTCTACCAGTTCAGTATTGGGGCAGGGAATTGACCAAGCTCCAATTGTTCCCTGGGAACAGCTGTACTGCAATGTCAGTGGTCTGTGACGATCACATCTTTCTAGATTGGCCTAGTGTAAGAGGAGTTAACAGAGCACACATTTTGTAGGCTTTCTTTAACACTTCTTGTTACTTTTGACAAGGGTTCAGCATGTCCCATCAAAACTAAATTTTGTGAATTAAGTTCACAAAATGAGATGAGCTTCAGGGCCAGTTCACATGTACACAGTAACTTTCAACAACACAAGCAACACAACACTTTTCATTTAGCAACTGATACTTCTGCAATGCACTGGAAATACAAAGCACTATATAAAACGCAAGTAACAGTTTGAAGAGTAAACAGAATCTTATAGTCCAGTACAGCTGTAAAATAATTCTCAGGTTGTAACACTAGTTAAATACTAATTTTTGGCACACACACTTTTTTTTTGTTCATTTCCAGTACTAGGCTTTTCTTGTATAAAAGGTACGATCTTACCATCCTCAGAAGGGTCTTTTTAATAATTACTGTTATCAAAAAAAGTCAAATCTGGATGCCTAATATAAGGCAATACTCTTTACTGGAAAATACATGCTAGTATGTACAGCCCAGTGATATATCACAATCTCACTGCTGAGATTATTTGTGATATTTAATATGCAATTAATTTAAAGTTGTAGTTTGTTTTATTTGCAATGATCATCTTTCAAAATAACAGTATATAGAAGATACTCTGTCAAGGATCTTCTGATACAAAACTAGCTTGGACTTTCAGTTCAGCCTGAAATATTTGCTGCTTGGATTCGTTTCTTAAAGTAAACCTAATTTTAGTCTCTTCAATACTAACATGAAAAGCAGGCAGAAAGGGTAAGTGCAGAAAAGCCTGTCTTCTAAGCATGCTGATAGTAATAGAGCAATCCAGAACTACCAAGAAGTATGCTAACAAGAATAAAGAACACCTAACATTGTTTTGATCTTGAACAAAATTAACCGCATGTTGCTGTGCACTGGAAGCAGACGAAAGAATATGTACCATTCCACCCATATCAAAATTCCCTTCTGCAAACCAAAAGGCTGCATTCCCAGATGATTTGGGCCTGGTGACAGACCTCTGCATCAGGAGTTCATAGACTTTTTCATTTTTCCTGAACAAACTACTGATTTATTTCCTTTCCTACTCTTCTGTCCTGGCTTTTAGTTCATTATGAGAATAATTACTTACTGTAGCAATACCCTAATCCTAAACCAAAGCACCTAGCATTAGCTGGGACTAAAGTAACACAAATCATTTTTACTTTTTTTACTTTTCAAAATGTCTCTCCAGATTATGAAGAATCACAAAGCACATTCTTTTTAATGATTTTGGAGATTCAGAAAACAATCCGTTCATGTGCTGTCATCCTAACACTCAGACACGTTTGTGCAAGTCACACTAGACCAGAGGGACCAACTTTCCAAGACAAGAAAACACTAAAATTATTCACAGTGACATTGGTGACATTTCCAGGGTCTAATGGCATTTCCAGTCTTTTCCTTACTTAAGATAAGCAGGTACAAAAGAATGCAGCAACATTGCTTCATGTATCATCTCAATGGAGTAGAAAGAACAGATTAGCAGTTAATGTCTGTGCCATTCTTACAAGCAGATGAATATCTCCTTGGTCATAAGCAGCTAGGCCTTTTCCAGCTATTTTTACATGTCTTTGTTTTAGTTTAGCAGGATGATTATTCCTACGAGTCTTTTAAAGTGCAATATTGATATTTAACTTTCTTTGTGTATTTTTACGTCTCTGCCAGGAGACTGTAAACTGAGAATGCTAAAGGCTTTTGACAAATTCTCATTTCTCTAGGTCAAATGTGACCCTGGAAGAAAGTTGTGGCAATTTTCCTTTTACTTTTGATATGAATACCTTTGTAGCCTGGACAGTAAAAAGATTCCAAAATAACTCACAATTAGAGAATACTTGAAAGCCCTTTTGGAACAAAATTCATTAAGTTGCAGCAAACAATACCCAAGTTTTGCACAACTGTTTCCTAGGGACCTGAAGGCCAGGTTAGTTACTTTCCAAATCATAAGGTATCACCAGCAGAGCTGCAGCCCTGTCAGAGAGCAATATCCTGTTCACAACTACACTTAAGAAAATGACCATCACAAGTGAAAAGCATTAGAAATGACAGAAACACTTCTCAGACAGTCTTGTTTAATGACATTTGTTTGGCCAGTATGTAACAGCATGCTGACAGCACTTCAGCACTGCATCCTCTTCAAAGAGTTGAGTGCTGGTGCGTTTAGGTCTGTCACTGCCTTGACAAACATAGTGATATTCACATGGCCCCTTCATTTTGTGAAAAACAGAATAATGGAAATGGTGGTGGGCGAGGAGCTCTCTGCAGCTCACAGCACAGACGAATGAAGACTCACTTCTACAGCAAGAACAGCCCAAGTACATTCCTGCAGCATCCCTCAGCTCAGAGGCTGCGATGTTCCAACACCAGTGGACACATGGGTAGAAGAAATGTTATTAATTATCTTTTCAAGATTACCAATAGCACAGGATGCACTATATCTATTTGTTATATGCTCTGTCACTACGCCACTTACCAATTTGCAGCTCTGGGTACATTTCATACAGACACCAGTCAACGTTGCAGTCGCAATGGGTTTTCTCGAAGAGATTGTCTAAAACATCCCGTGTCACCTGACGCTCATCCACCATTAGTGACTTTGTGCTGTTATCGTACATGTGCACCTTGACAACAAGCTGAGTACATAGTCACAGAAGAGTCAGTTAATTTCAGAAGCAAGTAAAAGGCTAGTCTGAATCTGCTAACACAGATAAGAAAGATTAAGGCTGAAGGTTATTACTGATTCAAAGGCACCCTGTCCCACAGTAAGCTGAGTGAATAAAACAGCTTGCAAGCTTTCACATTATATTGACACCAAAGTAAAGACCTTTTCTCAAAAAAGAAAATTGAACCTTGTCCTGTGCATGACTTCAGGAAAGGTGAAACTCCTATGGAGAAAAAGCAGAATTAATCTCTTCTCCAAATCTACTAGATGTGTAATTAAGGAAAATGCTTGATAGGGAAATCAAGTCCAAAAGGACAGAGTGTCCTTAATGCAGGACAGAAATGCAGAAAGTTTAGTTTTAAATGAGAAAAAGAATGGAATATTGCCATGCCAACAGATTAACCTGAAATCAGACTCAGTACTAAGACAGGCAGTAGTCCAACACCCATCAATAAGCAAACAGATGAGTTACTTATATTCACCAAATTAACCTAAGACACTCATTATTATTGTGAAGTACTTGTTAAACAAGAAAGAGCATGCACTTTTTTTCCAGAGAGGAACAATGCAGGAAAATGCTGAAGTACATAACATGTGATAAAGAACTGCAAATACATTATAAGGAAATTACTTAAAATGCTCCATTAGTACTGAAAACAAAAGAAAAATTGTCTACAGGATCTGTACATGGAAACTGAACTAAACCAGTGAGTTAGGAGGACTTCTCCACATAGTCTTGTTTAAATAGCTCCTTATTTCAAAATGTGTGCATAAGAAGCTTTGGTACTACTGACACAATCTGTTAAAAGATCATGTAGAAGCAGAGAGTGATGATCCCCCAGAGAAAATCTACACTATCTCTGAAAAGTAAAAGCAAATGTAAAAGAAAAAAAAAAAAAGTAAACTTGCTTTGATTCCAACCCTTGTAACTATCTTCTTCTCTAAAATAAGTAACCGAGCCATAGCACATCTTACAGAAAAAGAAATGTTGTACATGCACAATCTACAACGTGTCTGAGGAAAAAAGCTTATTTTTGTCTGGTTATAGCTGACTGCTCAGAAACATGCATGCAGCTCCCATATTCACAGAATCACAGAATGGTTGAGACTGGAAGACACCTCTGGTGGCCCTCTGGTCAAACCACCTGCTCAAGAAGGGTCACCTAAAGCCTGTTGTCCAGGATGCTGTCCAGATGGCTTTTGAATATCTCCAAGGAGGGGGACTCCACAACCTCTCTGGGAAACCTGTGCCAGTGCTTGGTCACCCTGACAGTGAAAAACTGTTCCTGATGTTCATATAGAATCTCTGGTGTTTCAGTTTGTGCCCATTGCCTCTAGTCCTGTCACCGGGCACCACTGAAAAGAGCCTGGCTCCATGCTCTTTGCACCTTCCCTTCAGTTATTTCTATATATTGACAAGATCCCCCTGGGCCTTCCCTTCTCTAGGCTATGCAGTCCCAGCTGTCTCAGCCTTTCCTAATATGAGAGATGCTGTGGCCCTTCATTCATTGGGATGGAACTCCCTTGAGTTTGGATGAGGTGATCCTTGAATATTAACCACCTTTCCTGGGCCCTTCTACCCTCCAGGGCCTTATTCCATGGGATTCTTCCAAGCAGATCTTTGAAGAAGTCAAAGTCTGCTTTCCTGAAGTCCAGGGCTGTGAGCTTGCTTTTCACCATCCTCCCTGGCTTCTGCCCTCTGCTTTTAGTAAAAGAGAGAAGACCAGTTTTCTTGAGAATTCTTTATTCAATTTAGAATTCAAAAATGACACAGTAATTTCATCACAGTGACACAGCCACAAGAAGATTAGGCCTTACTTCTACTCTATGGCTCCAAATATTCGGGTGGGGAAAAAAAAAAAAAAAAGTCTTCAAAATAAATGTTTCCTCCCAAAGGAGAATTGCTAATATTGCAAGGAAAAGAGGGTGACCAATGAGCAGTCCTAAGTTTAGTTATAGAGCCTTCCAAAGACAGCATTGGTGAAATCCTCCCAACACATTCTCTCAGAAGTAGTATTTGTACATGAACATAAAGTGTTCTGGGAGAACCATCTCACGTCTGGACACCCCCAAATTTATTGGAAGCTTCAAGTCTTCTTGGAAGCCCTGTGGGCTCTGATCTCCAGCACCTCACCTCTCCCATTTGAGGAAGACTGAAAGGTCACGACTGTTTTTCCTTCACATCCTTTTTTCAGCTGCTGTTGAGTACATCTGGAAATCTGCTGCTTCTGTTGAGTTCAGCTGGAATGCTAGCTTAGGATGAGTGGGCATAATTACATGACACATTGCAGCACTGTGCAGACAATGGCTGGAAGCTTTCTAATTTGTTGGTCTAAAATAATTTCTATTATCCTTGTACATTACTACACTTCTGTGAAAAGATTTAGCAAGAAGACCCTCATTAATTTAACTGGGATGAATTCACATCCACTGTAGAAGAAAAGTTTAATACTTCTGGGATCAGCACAGCATAAGTATATACATTCCACTTTCTCTGAAGTGACCTACCAGCACAACGGGCTTTGCCTCAGCATTGGGGAGAAAAAAAAAAAAAAAGAAAAAAAAAAAAGAGGCAGAGCCTTCCAAGTCTTCTTAAAAATAAGTCCCTCAGAGGTAGCATTCTCTCAGAGACTTCTCTTCAGGCAGATGACAAGACAGGTCCACAGAATACCTTTAGATGTCTCAACTTACAGACAAAATATGAAAAAAACCTAGTGATTTTAGCAAGTATTGAGAAGAATGATAATAGATACTTAGTTGGTAGCTCTTATGATAAGCATTTCACTATTTTAAGGTTCACCTTTTTAACTTTGGCTTCCTTCAGTTTCTCCAATGCAAGTTTAATCTTGTCAGCTTTAGCCTGTGCCTCTTGTTCTGCCTGAAAAGACACAAGATTAAAAACAGAAGACATTTGGTATACTTCTTGTTAATTAAGGCCAGCAATTCATGTTCACTTGAAAAGAGCTCTTTCCTGTTATTTATATGCAGAACATAAGGCCTATCATGGGAAATCATAGTTACAGGGAACCCTCAGCTTTCCTTGAGCTAATATCCTCTAGCCAAAGCTTCGATTTACAAGTCCAGCGCTTCCTTTTGTTGCCCAGTCATACAGCTCTTACATGATTTCTTCCTTAAATGCTACAGCTATGCCTGAAAACTGAACTCTTCTGTTTCCATATGGGTTACAGCTGATACAAAAGAGAAGGTGAAGGAAGATATAGCCTGAAAGAAACAGCACTGTGGATGCAGCCACTTGGAAGAAAACTCGCCTTTCCATAGAGTTAAAAGAATTAGAGGTTTTAGGATCTCACTGAAAACTTGGCTTGCATCTTCTGGATGTTCAAACAGAAGCACACAAAAGTCATCCAGATAATGTCATAGAAAATGTAGAAGCCTTATTTAGCTTAAGGACAGTTTTAAAAAGAAATGTCAGAGTTGATGGAAACTTAACAGATAGATCTATGCTTCCCTGAAAGAAAGGTTGTACTTAATTTTGGCATGCTTAAAGGTTAGAGAATAAAGTCTTAGTATCACAAGTGCATTGGGAATAATTAACACTATTATTATTTGACTACAGACAACCGTAAGTGTTAAACAAAACATCAGCCTTGAATGGCTCAAGAATCACATATCAAGAATCCTGGCTAACAGGGACATGAACTTCGATGAAACAAAATGCATTCCATTTACAGCTGCACTTCATTCTACTGAGCAGAAATGTCAACTGAGCAGAAATGTCATGTCAAAGCAAATGCTAACCAAGACAGTAAATACTAATTTGAAATCAGTTCTTTCTGTATTAATTTTAAATGGTTATTACCTCTATCATTCACACGTTTTCTGTTACAGTAAACTATTTGCAATGATTTATGCCTGTCTTGAGCTATCAAAATGAGGATTAGAAAGGTAAAGGAATAGGCAATAGGTCAAAGAACAGGAAGAAACTTCTGAGCCCACAATAACTCTTACTCCACAGTTCATGCATGTTTCATCATGGCAGAAGCTTCCCAAGATGTTTCTACCTGGGATATCCACTGTTGTTCCAATGACAAATACCACTTGCAAATTTACAAGAACTATTGAATGCTTAGAACAAGATTCCACCCAAGCTTACCTGGGTGAGTGGCTCAGGAGGAGGAGGTGGTGGTGGTGGTGGAAGGTCTAAATCAGGGTCTGGAGGTGGAGGCGGCAAGTCATCCCCAAACTGTCCAGTAATGGTAACATAGGGACTTGATTTAGAATAAATATCACTACCCAAGCCTGTAGAAGGCTGAGTGACTGTACTTTGCTGGTTGCCAGAAGTTTTCTGGGCTTGTAAAGTTCTCTGTTCAACATCATTTATGTCTGCTACAAGATCAGCCATTAAAGCATCCAGGTCTTTGTCCTCTAGGGCACTTAGGGATTCTGTAAAGAAAACCACAAAATGTGTCAGAGAGTGCAATGCAAAACACTACGTTTCTGCATCAGTGGACATTAAATTGCAGAAGGCACAGTTACTGTAAGATATAAGGGTTATAGGAAAGGAAACAACATTTTAAATGGGTTCAAGAATTTCAGGAGTAGCCATTAAGCTAGTCACACTGAAGTTCAAAGTACAAGGAACTCTACAAATACAAATTAAACAGGACAGGAAGCTTCACTTTCACTGATACAGTCTCAGCTCTTATGATGTCACAAAACCTGGCCCTGATCCAGTAAAGTTTCTTGGCACACGCTTAGTGAAGTGGATGAAAGAAATTCCATTAGCTCCCTTTAGATTATCTACTTAAGTTAAGAACATACTTAAATGCTTAGCAAGTTTTTGTATAGCACACAACAAACTGTGTAACAGGCCTAGGTCAAGAATATCTTCATATATTACTACTCTAAAATTAACATGAAGCAGAGTCAGAGAGTTCTAGAACACAAGAAATTGTATGTTACAATTTGTAGCACATCAGTAATTGTGTTAAAAATTCTGACTCCTATGTAAGACTGAGCAATGTCCCTTTAAAAAAATTTGCCCCATTCGAAGTTTCCTAAATTGAGACACACAAATATACCTCCCCCTCCAGCAAAACAGGTTTCTTTGGTTTGGTTTTGTTGTTGTGTTGGGTTTTTTGTTTGTTTGTTTGTTTTTTTGATCAAGGGTGTTTGAAGTTTTTCTTCTCATTTGTTGCTGTGAAGTATTTTAATAAGCATAAAAAGCATGGAGGAGTCCATTCGGCTACTTACCATTTAAATCTTTAAAACCAACTGTAAAGCTAAATTCATTGTTGGACACTTTGGGGGATGGAGGTTGTACAGTCTCCACTCCTAAACTCTGTTAAGGTAAAAGAAATAAAACAGTTACCTGATGACATAATTACTATTACAGACATTAACATTTGTAAATCAATTACCTGAATTTGTCTAATGAAATCAATTCTTCTTCAAGGAACTGAATGACACACACTAGTTTCTGCGATTATGCCTAGACTGGTAAACTATTTAGGGCCAGGATAAAGGGTCAAGCACTGCCTCACAACCATGCCAAGCGTTTAATGGCTTGCATGGTTCTCAATACAATATTGACCCATGCCAACTGCAACTCTTGTCAGGCAACACCCAGGCTTGATGTGAGGAAGAGAAACAGCCCTAGCCTCTGCTAATAGAGACAGTGGATAAAGACTGACTGATTTTTAGGTTTTGGTGGGTTTTTTGAAGGGGGGCAGGGGTGGGTGTTGAAAGAGTTTAGCTGTGTCCATATTTGAGCTCCAGAGTGCCATTTGCTCCAGAGTGCTTTATTCAATAAATGTAACCTAGCTGTTGCTTTCTCATGCTGTTTGCAAAAAAACCCAAAACCCAAACACAACAAATAACAAAACATGCTGCTGTTTGTAACGTAAACTGCAAACCTGCAGTGAGAATTCCTAGTTTTGGCTTGCTGTTTAGAAAGCAGGCAGTGAACCAGTGGTTCACAAGTTAAGAAAAGTGCATACAGTGGAGATAGAAAAAGATACATTCTCCCTTCCACAGTGAGGAAGGTGATAGCTCTAACAAGCAAACACCGTAGACAAGACTGGAAGGAATTTCAAGGGCGTGTCTAGACCATGCACCTGTCCCAAGGCAGGTCAGTTATACCTGGGTCATACCTGAAAAATGTATACTTAACCTGATTTTAAAAGCTTCCTATTAGATAAATTCCATCATCACCTCTGGCAATCCGTGACACTGCTTCACTACAGAGATCATTACTCCTGCCATCAAGCCTTTCTTTTGATGCTCATCCTAAACTTTCTTTGCTGCAGCTGAAGACCATTCCCTGCTGTCCTACTCTCTGCGGACATGAGGATTGTTATCAGACTCCTCTAGACTAAAGAGCCTCATGCAATTTTTTCTTATAGGTCATGTTTCTTTTCCTTCTCATCATTCCCATTGCTTTTCTCTGGATTTTCTCCAGTGGACCCTCCTTCTCAAAATGGAATGCCAATGCTGGACACAGTTTCCCTGTTGAGGTCTTACCAATGCTGCACAGAATGGAAGGATTACTTCATAAATCCTACAAGCCATACCGTTGTTCATACATCCCTGTAAGATGTTTGTCTACTGCTGCTCATACTTAATTTGTACCAGAGGCATTTACACTTAGAGTTGCCTGAAACTGATGGGTGTCTTCCATGAAAATTAATGCAAATATTTTTCTTGGCAGCTCTTTTCACCTATTTCCCACCCAGGACATGTTGGTTTCTTCTGAAGTTATACAGAGCTGGAAACCAAAGCAGTGATAACTTTAAACACTGTTTGTGTGTTAATACTCACTCTCAAAAAATAGACACGGTATAAACAGGGGAAGAGGGAGAAATGAAGCACATGAGATAGTTTTACAGTGCCCAAGGGGGGAGGGGGGGGAGGCAAAAGGAAGGGACAAAATGGATTGATGAAACAGACTGTAAGAGCACAAAGGAAATACTTTTATTACTAACCTAACAAGAAGTCATAACATCTCACAATGGCCATAGAAGTGAAGGAAAAAAAAAAAGTACATGCAAAGGGAAATTAAAGAGAAAACAATCAAAATGCTAAAAAAAGGTTTAAAATTAAGAAATAGCAGAAAAGCCCAATTCTGAACTTGCATTTATTTTTCAGCCTTGTTATGCAATGTGAAGGCATCTCTGTGTGCTTCTATCATTTACACTTGCTTTATTGGTGAAATTTGTGAGATTGGTGAAAATGGGTGAAAAACTACCTACAGACTCATTTCAGAAATTAAGAGTCTCAAGGAATTAAGAGATGCAAGTCTATTAATCGAAAGTCTTCAGGCTTTCAGACATGCCTGTATCCTTCTCCCATACAATGCTGAGGTAAGAGGTGATACCCCAGCACTTTAGAGAGAAGGAGGAGTCAGTCTCCATCTTAGGAACAAATCCCATCCCACCCAGTACTGCACCAATGAGCCAGAGAGAGAAGAGTCTTGTCTCTTTATATACATATATATAAAAAAATAAATATACATGATTCTAAAAAGCCCTTAAAAAGCATAAAGGCTACCAAGGGGCAAAGTACTGTGATTTGACAGTGAAGAATGCCAAGTGAAATTTTGGCTTTCACACAGTTTAAGCACAATTCCTATTCTGTGGCTCAGAATTATCAGCATTTTATTTGGCAAGCACTGGGATTCACCAAGAGGAAAGATCCCTCCAAACAGAGGCTGTAAGCAATCAAACTCACACAGAATCCAAGATGACAGCTTAAATATTGTCAAGCATGCATTTACTAAAATACAACAAATCTATTGATTTTGTGTGGCTTTTTAAGAAATAAAAATTCTCCTTTCATCAGGTTTTGCACTACGTATTTTATGACTTAAGGTTTAGAAATAGGCTCATACTGTTTTATAGTTTCCTCTCAAGAGTGTATTCTGCATTGGCAATAATGTCGCTATAAATTCTTGCACGCCACCCTAACTGTAACTTAGTATTTTGCCATATCTAGAGATTACTCTTAGGCATATATTCAAAATGTTGCTTTCGTTACTAAAGTTTACATTTGACACTGAGGCTACATCCCATTTATCCATGTATGCAAAGCATTCATACCCGAAGATTCTGACTCAAACTCTTCCTGTTTTGAAAGAATCTCTCAATTTCTTGGGACTGAGTCCAGAGGAATTCATATTGCTTACTTGGGTTTTTTTGGAGAAAGTGTCTTTCATAAGCAGTTATCTCTCTTTAACACTCTAGCCTGCACTGCTACTACCTTATTCTTCAGGCCACTTGTTTTAAATGTCAAGCAGAGAAATTTAGTTCAACGTTTTTTAAAATAATGGACTTTTATTTATTCAGAGTTGAGGTACATGAAGAACGTAGAAAAGTTGACTCACTTCTCTAACACATAATAACTATTTTTCTGATCTTGACGGAAAAAAAGAATCATTTACCTGGGTCAGCATGTCCATCTCCCCAAGTAAATTGCTGAACATTTCATCTATATCATCACATGTTTGCTCCATCTGAAAGAAAAAAATCCACAAACAAGGAATCATCACAAGTTCATTTCAAAGCCAGTAACCGTCAGAAAGAGAGCATATGCAACATTCTTGTATATAACTTTAAAACAACTGCGCATGACTTGCAAAAACCTTCATCCATAGTTTAGAAATAACTACTAACAGATCAGAATCTCAATCCTGTATATGCTTAAATGCACATTTGGGCTCTACATTCATTAGGAGCTCCAACAATCTCCTTGAATTATTTACATCTCATAGGGAGTCACTAGGTAATAAACCATGGCTGTATCTTAAACATCAAAGAAATGTAGTTAGTGAAAGATGGAGAGGGAAACAAAGTCTGAGGTCAAGAAATTCCTGAACACTTCATCTTGAAAGCTTGCTTTCTTTGGCTTAGATGACTAATACAACAAGAGTTTATTAGGTGTTGTCTAATGCAGAACCTGGTTATGGTTAGGTACATGAACAACTTTTTGTCTCAGTATTTCTCCCTATTTTCTTTCAAATACTAGTGCACTGACAGAACTCCAGTTTTACCTAACCTCAAGGCAAGGAAAATTGGTACACGGTGCACAACAGTAAATAGTGGGTCTCGTTGCAAGAGGGGCCGGTGCAAGGACAGCAACCGCACCCTGGTGGTGCTGAGATACTGGGCAGATAGAGCTTCTATAATAATCCTTTTCCTCTTTCTCACAAATTTATTCCTTTGCGGGGACAGAAGTACTGTAAAAGGGTGTCTGATATGGAGCACTGCCAGAGACAAGAACTATAAACATCATTTTCTTAAGAGGGTCAAGCCTGCAAGGAATTGACAACTCTGGTACTGATTGCATAAAACTAAGGTTCAAACTAGGGTCAAAATTAAAAATCTAAGTAGTCCTATTGGTTCACTGGGTTTGTGTGCACCTATATTGGGTTTATGTGGCAAGGTTTTGGTAGAGGGCGGGCTGCAGGTGTGGCTTCCGTGAGAAGACACCAGGAGCTGCTCCCATGTCAGAGAGAGACAGTAGTTCCAGCTGGCTCCAAGATAGACTTGGGGCTGGCCAAAGCTGAGTCCATCAGCAACACTTGTGGCACCTCTGTGATGACATATTTAAGAAGAAGTAAAAAATGCTGTGCAGCAGCTGTAGAAGAGTGAGAAAAAATAGCCCTGCAGACACCAAGGTTAGTAAAGGAGAGGAAAGGAGGTGCTCCAGGTGCTGAAGCACAGATTCCCCTGCAGCCCATGGCAAAGCAGGTTGTTCCCCTGGAGGTGGGACCATGCTGGAGCAGATATCCACACTGCAGTCCATGGAGGACCCCACACTGGAGCAGGTAGACATGCCCTGAAGGAAGTTGCAGGCCATGGTGTGCCCACGCTGGAGCAGGCTCCTGGCAGGAACTGCAGTCTGTGGAGAGGAGCCCACACAAAGCAGGTTTCTTGCAGGACGTGTGACCCTGTGGGGGACACACACTGGAGCAGTCTGTGTCTGAAGGACTGTGCCTTGTGGAAATGACCCATGCTGGAGCCGTGCTTGAAGAACTGCAGCCTGTGGGAAGGTCTCACGTTGCAGAAGTTCATGAAGGACTGTCTCCCTCCCATGGCAGGACCCCCATGCTGGAGCAGGGAAACAGTGTGAGGAGGAAGGAGTGGCAGAGACAAAGTGTTATGAACTGATCGCAATCCCCATTTCCCTTCACCCTGTGCTGCTTGAAGGGGAAGAAGTAGAAGAGTTGGGAGTGAAGCTAAGCCTGAGAAGAAGGGAGGGGTGGGGTGAAGATGGTTTCATTATTGCCTCTTATTTCTCGTTATCCTACTGTCTTATTAATTGGCAATAAATTAAATTATTTTCCCAATGTTGAGCCTGTTTTGCTCAACAGTAATTGGTAAGTGATCTCCCTGTCCTTATCTCCACCCGTGAACTTTTCCATCGTATTTTCTCCCCCTGTTCTGCTGAGGATGAGGAGTGATAGAGTGGCTTGGTGGGCAGCTGGTGTCCAGCCAAGGTCAACCCACCACAGCACCTTACAGGACAAGGACCAACCTAGTGTAAAAAACCAATCAACCGAGGAGAGGAACAACTATAATGACTATAAAGACTGGCAAGAAAAGAAGAGCAGCAAGTATCCTGTTCTTAAATCTTTACGCTTTTCCTTTAATAGAGCATCTTGAGTCACATAACTATTCCATAGTTAAATGATAAAGGCCACTAAACCACTAAAGTCAGTATCTGTTGTTCGAGAATTATTTGGTAGCATGTCTTGAATATGATAGTTAATTCTAGAGCACTCTGAGCTGCTCCCACCTCCTTTGGACTTGGTCCTTCTGGCACCTACATAAGGAAGATTGGCCCAGTTACCACTTGTTCTCTTACCACCTACGTTATTCCCAATACCAGAACTCACTAGAAGTAGGCACATACAGCTTTCATCAGTCAGGCTCAGGGCATATTCTACCTTCTTTAGACTATTTTTGTAGCTGGTGTAACTAAACAAGGCACAGGCAACCGGGAACCGGATTTCAAACTGCAGTTCTCTTGGATCCCGGAAATCAAAGACTTAAAGATTTGGAAACTGGATGCTGTTAAAGACATTTTAATTGGATGTGGTTGGCAGGGCTAAGGGAACCGTAGCCCAACGGTGGAGATGGCACAGCTATGCCCATGTAACAGGGAACATGCATCATACAAGATGGAACAAATGAAGAGTTAAAGTAATCTGCTTCATTTCCAGCTGACAAACTCACACTGGATGGCTCACTCTCTCTGTATGTATCATAGTTATCGTACAGAGCTTTCTATATAAAGTTCTGTTTCTGTAGATTCAGCAGTATACTGGTTGGGCAAATGATTACTGAATCTTAATTCATTTATTTGAATCAACAGCTGTGTAGCTTCCTACACACCTGGCACTTGGAGAATGAATTTTTATAAAAAAGGCAGATAAAATGGCACTTATTTCATCAGGCAGTGTGAAGTGAGATTTGTTATGTGACAAAAAATGGAGCTGCAGTTCATACTGACAAGTATCTCATCAGTGCTTAAACACTACTGAGTAATTTTATGTTTTCCTGGTTTCTGATTTAGAAGAACAAAATATCTGCTGGGGGAATCTTCTCAGCTCTAGCCATTTGGATGTTTTTCTGTGTTTTTTTTAAGCATTGGCTAGATCTGCTTTCAGGAAAAAGTCTTCATACTGGGTCCTCCGACAATCTGAAATCCTGCTTTGCTATGTTTTCCAGAACAGAAAAATAAAAATGGCAAAAATATTACTCTTGGGTTACAATCAGGAGACCTTGTCAAGAGAAGGAGCAAGAACTGTCTAAAAATAAATTAAAAAAACCCCAACAAACAAAAAAAACCCAAAACAACCCTAAGAAGCCTCTTCAGTAGTTAAGAAGAAAAAAAAAAGGCAAGAGAACTGTATATGGGATTATACAATGCTTTCATCAAATTGCAGGATTTTTACAGGTCTAGTAAATTTAAAGCTTCTTTCTTTACAATTATATGATTTTCTGAATCTTCAGACACATTTGTTCTATAATTAAAATAATGTAATCCTATGAAAAGGCAATGTGCAAAGAATTCTGCAAGAACTTTCACTGTAAATTAGAGCTGAGTTAGTCACCGATGACTTTTCCTTATAGATTAAAATAAAAGACATTTAATACTAGGGATTTCTTTGACTTTAAGCACATGGGGGAGGGAGAAGGCCTGAACACATATTTTAAGAAGAAATGCATTAGTGTCCCTTTCAAGCGTCACTTTCAATGAACAGTTATTCATCATCATCACCAACTGGATAAAGCCATGTTGTCACCAAGCCATTGCCCATACTGGTATCATTTTTTTCCTCTTGAATTTTTATTGATTTGGTTTAGGAAGATAAAGTTACCATCACCATCGCCAAATACTCTGAAAATACTTTTATGTTAAAACACATTGAATGATCTCTTAAACTGATATGAGAACTCTGCATATTCATCGGGGATTTTGTCAAGGGCTAGAAAAAGCAAAAGACATTAAAATGAGTCCCCAAAACAAGGAGCTGCAAAAGAGTGTCCATCCACTCTCCTCCTCTTTGACTCCTCTCCACAAGCATTTCCATTTCTTTTATTTGATTGCCACAGTAGGAACAGACAGACAAAATAATATGTAGATTTAGGAACTATCCCAATTCAAGGAGGATGATGTTGCATTTTGGACCAGCAAATTCTTTTAACTTTTATAAATAGCCTTGAACTTACTCAAACCAGAAACTTGAAGTGAAACCTGCAGGTGTATGAGCTATTATTAACAAAAAAAGGGAAAATATTTACCAAAGTGTCCAGAAGAATACTGAGTTTCATATTCAGTCCTCCTCTACATCCATTAAACAGTAACTTTTCTGTCAGGTTTTTCTGTATATAGTACTAATAATAGTAACTCTTAAAATCACTATCAACTATAATAAACTGAAAAGGGAAAAAAAAAAAAAAAAGAAGAGTACTTTTATAGTATGTTTCCCACGTTATGCATAAGATTTTAAACACAGAAAAAAATCAGAATTAAAATTAAAATAGGAAATTGTGGTTGTCAATAATAAACATGCTAAGGAAAGGCTTGTGGGAAGGCATACATGTGAAACCTACCTCTTCTCAAAGTGATTAATTTTCAGACTGATGTCTTCTAGACCACCAAGCATACAGGCAAAGGTATTCCTTGTCTTTTATTTCCCCCAAATTTCACATTCTCAAATCTTCATTGAGCTCCCATGAACACCTCTTCGGGTTTTTTTAATACTCTCACATTCCTCATACCGTATACCTAAATGGGTGGGGCATTTTCTCTCCAGCTTCCTATTCTAACTACCAAGTCACACTATTTAGTTTACGCATATTAAACTCTCACAGGTTTATAATACATAAATAATCAACTCACTGTATTTTGACTTATCAATACATTTATTCATCCCACCATTTACCAGAAGTCCCCTAGACCTGCTAGATCTTTAATTTTTTTACCTTCCCAATTTCAGATTTAACAGCCTCTTTGCTGATCAAAGTAATTTAAATCTAAATGAAGAGATGCAAAAAACAACTCTTGTATTTTATACAATTTGTATTTTATTGTACTCTTTGTACTTGTAGCATCTTTGCATTTCAGCTCACCCAACGAAAAAAATACGGTTTCTGTGTACTTTTTCCTACTTCTCCTTACCTGTTAGTGTCTGTCTTTTGTAGTGCCTGTCTTTTCTCCATCACATTCTTTGTTACCATTTCCAAAGTCCTACTTGCATCCATTCAGGGGCCCCTGTGAGGTGACCTCCAACCATTTCCTTTTCACAAGAACCAGCCCTGCTGCCGTGGACGACAATACAAAACTCCTGTGCGCTGTACTTCTAATCTTGGCAACAGACCCACACAAAACTTCTTCCTTCTCTTAAATATCTATTCCATATATACCCTTATTTTGAAATTGAGATGTAAATTTCTACATTTTTTGAGCTATGGGCTAGGAAGTTGGGATTAAGTTATGTCATTTCTAACATCAGTGAAATTTTGTGCAGAAAGAAAGGTAGCCCACCAAGGTGGATGGGAAACACTCCCTGGTCCAACTTGTTGCACTTGCATGAGACACGTACTTTGCTGACAGTGAACAACACCGTTTCCCCATGAGGATGGTCCACTATTGAAGGGCACCAAAGAAAAACACTGACTGCAAAATTTTTTGCTAAGATGCAAGAATGGAGAAGCAATCCTTGCACTCAGTCTCAAGATGCACAGTCTTACCTGGGTTGAGTAGAACCTCACCTATCTTATTTAGTGTCACACATTTACAGGTGGAACAGGAACTGCCTTTCCTGGTCTATAATATCAACTCTGTAATTAAAATCAGGATATGATTTCTGCATGGTTGCATATGTTTTGATTTGTTAAGATACTAGAGAGAAAAATAAAATAACTTTATGTTTTAAGAATGAGGAAAGTTTTGTGATTTGCACACTTACGTAAGAGAACAGCACTATGTCTTTGAACAATACATAGGAAATGGAATTGTTTGATAGAATCATTATCACTTGGCAGGAAGCTAACAGAATAAGTAGTAAAACAATGGTACAAAATTCACCGTGCTTAATAATGAAACTATTAAAAAATATCCTGAAAGCTGACAGGGTGATCATACAATGTAGCTCAAAAAAACCAGGCAAGGTACTAAGCTAAGCAGAGTTTGAACTGTTAGCATCTGATAGCTTTGAGAGTTACTCAAAGCCAGCCCATTTCAACAGGAAGAGTGGTCTAAGTCACATGGTAACAAGGCTTCTGCACTTGCAATCTGAAAACAAGCTCAAAGCCCTTGTGAAATACCGAACAGGAAACGCCAACGGTATCACACACGAGATTACCATCTCTGCAACTCAGCTGCAGTTGAGTTGATGCAGTTTAACCAACCTAAGGGCTACCAACAAAAAAGGAATGAGGAGCGGCATGGTATCTGTAGAACAAAAACATACAGTGGATTCATGTTATGAACAGTACTAGGAACAAATCTATTTAGTGATCTGGTGAACGTTACGGACACATTCATTAAACTGAAAGTATTGTTGCTTTTCTTAAACTGTTACATACGCAAATAGCAAGGATAAAAATACATGAAGTATATTTTTACAAGTCACACAGAAAGATCAAAAGCACACCTTCATGTCCTAGTCCCTCCACCACAGTGTGTAAGCGTTGGAGTACCAAGTCCGCCAAAATGCACACTAGCTGTTTGACTAACCAGATGACAACTACCAGCACTGTAACTTCCTGCTAACACTTAATGCTTAAATGCTTTCTGCAGTGGAATGAAGAAATCTTGAACTTTTTAGAGAGACCCACCAGTAGCCCAATGATTAAATCACTCAAATCAGAGATTCACCCTTACCTACAGCAGACTATCCCATATCAAAGATAGAAAAAAAAAAGAAGCGAATTAGGGAAGATGGATGAAAGTTACAGAAGCCCCAGCATAAAGAGCAAAGCTGGGAAGAGGGTAATTGATTGTCAGAGGAAACAGATGTCAAAGTAGTGTGATAAAAAAAATGCATCAAAACCTAGCAGAAAGTTACTGAGGCACCATTTCATCCTGGGTCATAATGTGAAACCAATGGGATAGCAGATGAAACTGGAAGTCTGCACAACTGTTCCAGGGAAATATGCACACTGTAATTGTGAAACTTGCCATCAGAACTGGTGAGCTAGCAAGCTGAGGAGCTGGGTTTCTCTACAAGCAGCTATAGCTAGAAGTGCTAGCATTTCAGAGAGAGTTTCAGGCAAGGACAATGAACCTCAAGTTTGAAGACCTAAAACAAAGGCTTCACCAATCTGGAACCACAGTAATACTTTCATGATAGATAGGTTACACCACACCTTCAAGCACAGGATTTCTTGTACCTCCTTCTGAAGCACATGATGCTAGCCCCTAGGTAGTTGGAGACAACTTGCTGGCCAAATTGACTGCAGGTCTGAATAGATCTAACCAGGTTTCTTACCATGATTTTACAGTTAGGTGACAACAAAAACTCTGACTACTCAAATGTCTCATATACTTAAGTGAGGCAGGATAGAAGTTCCTTAATCAGCTATTTTATCATGTCTAGTAAAAAGTCCTTAACAGACTTTTAGATCAATTTTTATGAAGTAGAACATGAGAGGATGCCTATCACCGCAGAATTCATCCTAGAAGAATAATCCAATTAGTCACTAATTCTAGTGGATACTAAGAAAGGAAACTGAAGTTTTGGAGTGTTAAAGTAGAAATGGCAGCTGCCTTCAAGCTTCCAAAATCACAATCAATTTGGCAATTAGCATGCCAACTTTTCTCTCTTACCCACATAACATGACTCTGCAACTCTCTCCTGTTTTAACACTCATGTTTTGAAAAGAATGGATCAAAAGCAATTAGACTGCTTCCAGCACTGCACCTACCCAACAGTGGCAAGCATGGCATTTTCCAAGAAAAAGCTTGCACATATAGATAACCCTGAAAGCAGTTTCTTACTCATATCACCTGTCCTTCTGGGAAATCTGGTGTGCCAACGACTGTAGGTTTATCTGCAGCTGAAATTACATTGCATATTTATTTCAGGGATGGGTGTGACACATCATAAGTCAGCTCACGATGGAAAAAAAGTGACACACTAAAACACTTAGGAGCTGCAGGAAGACTGATACAACCACAAAGTATGCTTCCTAGTTTGAAAGTAAGTCACATTTGTCTTTGGATTAAAATAAAAATGGCAGATAAATACAATCACGTGAAAGAATCCTTTCCTAATGTTAACCTGGGGCACTAGAGCATCTTCAGGTGACCACGCCACAAAAAGACACTTCTAGCATTTTCCATTGATTGCTCCAGACACATTTTTACATACCCTGTGGAACTGATGTGACTCCAGTTGCCTTGTTATCTTGTATCACATTGCTCAAATTGACTCTAGCAAGACTAAAGGCACACCTGATAACGAAGCTTGTAACTCACACTCCACTAACTCCAGAATCATCCACCCAGATGTAAGCACAAACATCTTTAGATAAGAGCACCCCAAAATCACAGATCCCATTTCTCTTTCACAGAAATTGTAACTATGCCATTTATACAATTAAACCTCTTCAAAGCTTGTTAACTGTGAATTTCCAAAACAGCAAAAAAGGGAACTCACTTGTATTACAGGAACAAGCCTGCAGTTAGGACTGAATTTAGAAGAAGTCTTTATTAGGCCAAAAGACAGAGATTTCATAGACCTGAAAGCTACACTGCTGCATTTTAATGACAGTAGTTGTATTTTACCCTTGTCTTGCCAAGATGACAATAATAATTTAAATACCACAGGACCTCCTATGCACGAGTACACCAACTGAGCACAAGTACACCACCGTCTTTTTCAGTGATATAGGAGTATTTTCTTTTCCACTGGAGACAGAGAGAGAGAGAGAATAAGTTTTAGTATGTTCGTAAAGCACCATGGGAGACTGAATCCGAGGCCATCCTTCAGATGACACTGCCTCAGCGTTCATCACCTCTGTGCTCCCCAGCCTTCCCCTCTCCCACATGCACTGCCCCAAAAACATACTCTCTTCTTTATCCCATTTGCTGAGGGTGGTGTCTGTGAGAAGTGAGTTCTGTTCTTAGGGTGAGGCAGGGTGGAAAGATCACTGAATGGTCCCAGAGGCTTAGTTAAGAGATGCTGAGAGGAACAAGGAACTACCTAAAGCTTATCCACAGTATGTCAGGAGGAAGTTACTCAAGGCCAGAGGAGGAGGTCAGCCCTCTACTAAGACAAGAGAGGGCAGGAAGAACATTTAATCAGTGACAGGTAGCGTATGCTACAGCTACAGAAAAGGAGTATAGAGGGATATGGTATGCAGGCTGGGTGCAAGACAGCTTATTCACCAAGTTCCTCTCCAGAATCAGTCTCAGGCACAGACACAGAGTCTAGATTCTGGGCTCCAGAAAATGTTTCCCAAATGCATCGACCAGTTGGGGACTGAGTTAAAAGCAAGGGGAAAAAGAAACCCCAGTGTAAAGCACAAACTCAGGGACGAGAAAGCTGAGAAGCAATGTCTACGTCCCAGAACTTCACTTTGGAACCTGCTGTCAGCCCCCAAAGGGAAGTTTTATGGAGCTCAAAAGCAATGCCACTTCTGTTCACTCTCATATAGTATCCTCCCAGCTTCAGTCTGGCCTGTGGGACTAAGAACATCACAGAAACACTGTACTGCTACAGACTCAGTGCTACAGACTTTGTCATCTTGTTCTTCCTTTGTCACAGAATTATTTACTGCAGAATGGTCCAGTTCGAGGACTTTCTCCCCACGAGCCACAGGCAGCATAAACTCTCTGTGCAGAATGAAAAGGTAAGAGGAGACATTATTTCCAGTCCTACGCCTTCACACAGATTGGTAGAAGAAACAATGTCTAGATGACTGGCACATAGGAATAAGATCACTACTGCCCCAATTTACCTTCTCCAGGAAAGACAGAAAGCTGGATGGAAGTGTGTCCCCTGAGTTGGATTCAGCCCATGAACCACCAGCTGATCTTGTGTTGATAATATGTCTACTCTGCTCTACTCTCTGCTCAGGTACGAACAACTGCAGACATACAAGTTACCAGAAAACACAAATCTCAGTTCTAGGTTCCTCCCATTCCCTGACTTGATGGGAGAGCAGAATAGTGAGAGAGTAATGTAAGTCTGAGTAGCATAAATTTGTTCTGTTTCCACATTCCTTCCCATAACCTGTAGTTTGCTGATGTTGGTGCAATGTTTTCCTTCCTGCTTTTTTCCAGTTACACAACATTGCTGTATGGAACTTACGTGACAAGAAGAGACTGACTAGTACTTAAAAAAATTGCCAGCAAAGAGAATAGTGCAATTACTAATAATTTTTGGATCCAGCAGAATGCTCAGCCTAACTCCACTCTGCAGTGGAGCAGATGGGCTATAGGCATTTCATTACCATTTGCCACTTTTGAACTATTTCCAGAACTCCCCTATCCTTGGGTCACTGAGCTATGGGAAGTGTGTCTTGTGGCTCTCTACTAAATGAAGATTTTTATATTTGGCTTCACAATCCATAAGGTAGGCTGATCCCACAAGAATAGATTGTCTAATGAGCAGAAAATGGTAGACAAGGATGCCCACAGATGAGAGAGGAAGGCATACATGGATCCACAATGGGGGAAAATCCTTCGCCTCCCCAATTCCCTACAGAATCAAGAGATGTTAAGTGTGGAATAACAAAAATAATAACACAGACTTAGGAAGAGGAAACGAGAAATCAAAAGTTACAGCACAAAATTTAAGTGCAGGAGTTGCTACACTGAATAATCAACAGCTCATCTTTTCCAACATTCACTCCCTCCCACAACGTACCATCAGAAGTTAAGTGCAAGACATGTTATAAGGGTTGATGACAGAACTGTCTGCCCACACAAATAACTTATTCCTAGGCCCTAGTCATTGGCAAGAGCTCCAGGTCACCATCATATCCTTCATAATCACATGCTCTTATTACTGCCAGAAATGTTTAAGGGAGGAGACACATGATATGGCAAAGGAAGACTGCGAGAGGAAAAGACACTAGCATAAAATGTTCTAACAGATAAGAGTGAAGCAAAAGCATGAAAACAAACCTGTAAAATTTTTGAGCCCATCTGTTTGTTTCATACATAGTTTGTATATTAAAATCAAACGAAGCAAGTAATGCTTTAATATGAATTTATAGGTATTTCATTGAAGTACAGTGCTCAGTACCATAGTGAATGGTCGAAAAATTAAATGAAGATTTTTTTTTCTAAACCTTTTCCTCAGCTTTACTACTGACTGAAGAGTCAGGTACAATTTCAAGGCCCATTATTAACTTTCCACCTAGAAAAGCTGTTTTTTTCAGTCTATATAATGCATGGTAGTCACAAACAGCTATAGGCAGAGGCTTTTCAGATGAAGATCTATAAAGAAAGTGGAAGCCCGGAGTCACCACAGATGGGATGTTATATTGGTATGACTGTGGCTGCTTTGCCGCAGCTCCACAAGCCCTGAACCGCACAAAGGAAACTGTTAATGGGAAGAAAAGGCAGCAAGAGGAGAAGAATCTTGTGACATTTCCAGTCTAATTCTTCCATTTCCGTAAGGTTTTACATGAGAAGGAAATGCCACTGCCTCCCTCTCTTTTTTCCTTACCAAGTGAAGGAGGGATGGAACAACTGATCTGGTCAGAGACAGCAACTCCATCATGACACAGGGGAGACAAGGGAGGTCAATCTAGTGACAGATATGAAAGGCTTTGCTGAATTTCATGGAAGAACATGGCCCCCATGGGAGAAAATTGCAGTTACACTTATGCTGAATCCCTTCCTAGGTCTGGCATCCAAAACAACTGGCTCATTTCTGTTTGCTCTCTCAAATATTATGTCTGGCCGTCTTCACCTCAGTCATGAAGATGCTGTCACCGAAGTACAAAATCAAGCTGTAACCAAAGCAAGTATTTTGGCATGTTATCTGCGTTCATGTTTTTAGCAGGTATTCTCACTTGCTTAGAGTTATCTCAGCAACTTAGGCCCTCCAAGCCACATGTACAGCATATCTTCCAACTACAAGGTTTCATTAAAAAGCACAAAGAACAGTAGTGTAAACTTGACTGTTATTTAAATGATTATTTTTTAAAATTTGCGATCAGAGACAAAACACATCAATCTTTTTGGGCTGATACATCCTTCTTATTTCTTTGCTTCAATGATATTCCTGTAGCAAGTGAGAGAACGGGGGATTCTAGTACTGTTAGAAAATACTAGAAAATCTTCAAAAGTACATTCAAATCTTGCTCTGAAGTGGATGAAAAGTTATCAAGTGTCTGCAGTCTGGGATACCTAAAGATGCAGTGAGTACCAAAACAGATCAACTAAGGCCACTGAGGAGTAAGTTTTCATTTGCTGCCTACATAGACTTGATGCAGCAGGTTAAGTGACAATTCTGTAGAGCTTGCCCACTCTCTTGGTGAGCTGCCTTCTAGCCAGATACATTACTTTGCCTAAAACTGGGGACTCAGAAGGTCATTTGCAATTTTTATCAGCAAAAGCATCTGATGAGTGCCTCTCTGATTTTGGCTCCTAGCTGTTCTCTCTATGCTTGATGGAAGCAATGCTGCTAGAAGCAGATGTACTCCGTATACATGCCCCGCACTCCCCCGCCCCCAATAGATGTGAGTACAATGACAAGATTTTCACCAAAATTTTTATTGTATCACTTGGATTGTCTGAGGACAACTAAGAACTTTCCATTGCTAGTGGTATCAGCCATGTAGGGTCTGCCCATCACTGATAGCAGATACGCAGGGAGTTTCACCCACTAATATTAGTGTTACATGTCACATTTTTATATCTGCTGCTTTAAATTACAAGCAAATACAGAGTGAAAGTAAAAATGGAAATGGACTGAGGAGATGCATCCAGTGCAAAACTTCTATCAGAAATGTCTCTGCATGCATTTCTAAACAGAGTATCATAAAAAAATTTGGTTCATATATACTGAACCTTCTTTTTTCTTCTAGGATTCATAATGCATCTACTCCCCAAAATACTCCTAATAACTGTAGCCCTAATTTATTTGAGCCTAAACTCATGGCATGCTGGATCAATGCTCAACAAGAAGAAACAGTGCTGTGTGCAGGCTGACATAGCTTCTGGTAGCAAAAATTATAAAAGCAATTAGCTAGCCACAGATCTAAAAGGTCACTTTATTGGAAGAAAAGCTTTGAAATTAATGACAGACTTAAACTTTTTAAACAGTCATTATCAAACTAGTTTGTGAATTCCCACATTAAAGTTCTAAGTCAGATCAAAGTCGTTTGTGTTTCCTTTTCATTCATCACCCAGGAGCAACACTGTAAATTAATATTGAGGGATGGTGAGGAACACATGCTCGTGTATGTTCATGTAGATGCTCAGAAGTCCCCTACAGAAACTTAAGAAGAACACAGCACCCTAGCTTCTTTCTTTCACAGTGCAACCTATTATCTTCTACACTGGCAGCTATACTGTTAATATCTAGGGTAGCCATGAATCAACAGGCTGGGTGATAAGGGAGGCTGCCTGTAATGCTTGCTTTTCCAAGAGGAATTTTACTGTACCACGGATCACTCCTAATCTTTAAAAGACTTATGGTGGAGTTTCTATGACATCTGCATCTGACATGGTCATCCCAGGCTCTTTTTAGTCAACGAAGGGAAAGAAAGGCAATTTTGTACAGCATGTTTCACAGTAGTTGTGTAAAAGCGGGCAGCTGAACCAAGTCTTAGGAGAATCTGTCTCTCTCTGATGACTGTAAAGGCAACCCAGAACCTCAGGTGACTTAACTAAAATGCTAGTGTCTAAAGCGAGGTGAGAAGGACCCTGCCTATAAAGTCCAAGATGTGCTTTGGAAGTTCTGCATGGATGCAAGTTACCATTGTCACTAGAGACCTTCCAAAAGAAACAAGCTAAAGCTTCTATATCGCTGCAGGAATAAGAGATCTTAATTTCACTTTCACCTCAGATCAGCACCTGACCACGTGAAGTCATCATCGCAACAGGTCAGATGGGCCTACAACAAAACAAGTCAACACATACTGAAATGAAAGATGAAAAAAAGGCCTGCGGGAAAGAAAAACACGTGTAGTTTGCAGACAGGGCAGGAAAGGATAGGGGCCTTGATATCTGAATGATATGGAGGAAAACCAAACTCATCTACATTCCTGTAAAGCCACCTCTGAAACATAAACACTCTTTCAGGAAAATCCACATTCCCAGATATTCTTCTCAAAGGACAGATGTTCATGAATCTGCAAACAAGCCACGTCCTCTTGAACAAGGCAACCCTTCCTCTCAGCTCCAGCAGTACTCCAGACTGGTAGTTTTCTCAGACATTTTGTAGGGCCAAAGAGACGCAAGGAGCGATTCCTCCATCCACAGGTTACCTAAGTCCTACCTCTCCCTTCACCACATACTGCAGAGCAAGAGAAGGAAGGTGTTCTGCCTCTTGTTCCTCTCATTACTGTAAGACATTTCTTCTAACAGGAAAGGTGCAACATAGCAAAAGTAAATTCTTAGTGGGCTGTGTAAATTCTTTACTACCTAAGGCACCTCAAGCCACCGTTCTGAGTTAAGCTGTTACAAAATCCAGCAGGCCCCTCTGTTCACACTGTTACCCGCTCTGTGCAAACCATTACCCTCCCAAATGTGTTAGTCTCTAAAGCTTTATAAATTTAAAAAAAAAAAAAAAAAAATCAAGTTTACAGCCTGATTCACGGATGCGTTATAGTGTAGTGATCTAGCAGACACTGCTCAAGTATAGCAAGAATCAGACTTTTGATCTGTAAAAATCAAACTTAGCTGGAATAAATACATTTGATAAAATAAACCAGCACTTCAAAGACATCATACCCTGCTCGAAGATACTGCACATCAAATAATCAGAAATTCCAACACGAACAATTAAAACACAATTTACTCAATAATTACTTTGAGCCTTCAGTCACATTTGCCATGAGAAGACTCTGTAGTACCTACAGGAGGTATTTAAAGAAGAAAGAGAAGACACAGGGAATGATTAAAAGTACCCTTTCAGAGACAGTACATTTTTCCAGTTATGTGTGCTCCCAGATGGATCAGAATTCTCTGAGAATATAAAACAAGGATCACTCAGCTATCTGTAATGCTCCATTGATTAAACCTGAAAACAGAACTGAACAGGTTCAGCAAAAAGTTAAACATGCTGTTTTAAATAAAGAGTTTTAACCCAAATTCACACACTTTACAAAGTTTCTAGAAAAAAACTTTGTAAACTTAGTGAAGGCAAATGAGTAGGAGCGTACACAGGTGGAGCAGGTCATCTAGTATAGCCCTCTGAAGCACTGGGGCTTACCGATTTGTCTCTAATGAAGCAGATGTACTAAATCGAACCTTGGAAACACTACATTTACAACACAGTTGTGCAGCAGCAGGGTAATTAATCCATGGTGACATCAACAGAGTCATACATGAAATCATTATTTTTTTAGAAGGCAGGCAGGAAGCACAGATGACAAAACATGCGTATCATGTAATTCACAAAGGGGAGCTAGAACCAAAGAGGAAAAATGACTGCCAAAATACTGCACACAGAAGTTTCTGAGGGGTAGAGTCAAACTGGAGCCACACTAATCACAGCATTAGAGTAATCTCGGGCAGGAAGGGCCCTCAAAAAGTCAAGATGTCTGTCCCACTTTGGTGGCACCCTGCCTATTTTGTTTGTAGGCTGTATTCTTGTATCTAAATTTTTACTAGACAGTTAAGACAGGCTAGATGATATGTTGCCTTAAAGATGCTACTGGACACATCTTCCCAGTGTGACAATGAATGGATTTAATAACTTCTCTTTTGGTGCCCAAGGGCTTGAAAAACCACCCCAAGCTTGTGGAGACTGTACTTATGTTCCTTCTCCACGGTGTTCAGATGAGGGTATCAAGCACCGTGGGCCTTCTCAACATCAGGAGACACATCTATTGCTTCCCTAAACCACGTGGCCAAATGCACCACCAGCACAGGGATGTAAATTGCGTTCGCTGGAAGTCTGTACTAGCTGTTCTGCCATAACCACACCACCTTCTTAAAAGCTTAGTTTAAGGCTGGCAGATTAGCACATTCACATGGTGTATTTTTTGGCCGCTTGTGCCAGGCCACCCGGTCTGCGGCTCCTGCCTGCCTTCCCCTGCCGAACGCCCCCACCCGTACCAGAGCACTCCGCCCCCCGCATCCCACCTGCCTCTCCAGGCTGCGGGGAAACTTTTGCCACCCTGCCTTGCAAATGGCCAATCTCCTACTCGCCACCTCAAGCTCTGGGCAGGGCGAAGGTCTGACTCAGGTTAACCCTACCGAAGGGAACAACCAACACCGGGACCCTGCCCCGCAGCACTAAATCGCTTTATCCCACTTCAGCCCGCCGAGGCCACGTCTGCCGTCGGAAGTCTCCCTGTGCCGAGGGGGAAGCCCTGTCTGCGAAAGGTGGCTCTCGCCACAGGCCTGGGCGGCCGGATAGCACAGCACGACGGAGCCTGCCGGGCTGCCCACCCCGCGCTGCCGCCCTCCAGCGGCACCACAGAGCGGGGTGTGCCGCAACTCCCCATCCCGAGCACCGCTACGTCCCGCCATGACTTCTCACCACGGCAAGCAGGACACCGCGAGCCCCCCGCCACGCCACAGCCGGGCACCTCACGTTTCCCGCGGCGGCCGCACCTCCGCCCTCCCGCCCCTTCGGGGTCCCGGGCTAGCGCTGGAGCCCTTGGGGATCCGGTTAATTTCTCCCTGCGCAGCTTACCTTGGCGGGCGCCGCCGGCTCCCGGAGGCGCTGCGAGCGGGAGGCGCAGGGCGGCTCCGCGGCACCCCTGCACGGCGGGAGCTCACCCGCCCTCCGCCTGTGGGGAAGTGGGGCCGCCCCGCGGGCTGCCAGGCGGCTACTTCGGCGGGAGCCGCCCCAGTGCACGCAGCGCCGCCCTCTACCTTCGGCCCGGGGACAACTGTCCCGCAGAGCCTGGGCAGGCGAGCCGCTGCGGGGGCAGGAGGAGCTGGGCCCGCTCCCTGCGACGGACTCGCCGCTCAAGGCCGACCCGAGGGTTGTGAAGAGCTGGGGCGGGCGCTTCCTCTCCTCCCCTGAGCCTTAGGGCACCCGGGCTGCCCACAAAATGGAGTCTGAGGCTCGCCATGCGAAGGCTTGAGGGGCTAGAGGCCCAGGCGGAGAGGCTGTGGCTGGTGCGAGGGCAGTAGCAGTAGCCATAGCCCCACGATGGTCGTCCTGCCTGCTCCGCTCCTCCTGCAGCCTCTCCTGGGTCATCCCAGCCGCACCGGCTGACTTTCGGCTGGGCAGCGCTGTCAGGTGCTCTCTGGTTTTCGGACAGAAATGTGTTTCTTTCCCCACTCCGGTTAGTGAGGCTGCATCTCTTTTAAATAATGCTGACGCAAAGCAGGAATGCTTTTATAGCATTTTACATCATACGTGATGTTGCCAAGTGCTGCTTTGAAGTGTACTTATATTTTACTCACTGAACAGAAATAATTTTATAACAGGTTAAATTCCATGAAAAGACAAGGAGGAAAAAAAAAATTCAGAGGTTTCCATCTGAAGTTAGAAAGGCAAACGTCAGTTAGAAAATTCAGTGTGGCCTTGGTGGGGTTAATATCAAGTTAAAAAGATGAGATTCTAAGTGCTGCAGACAGCATGCAAATAGCCCCCTCTCTTGATTTAAAATCTTATTTTTGCGGTCCATAACTTTTCCAAACCAATGCTTTAGCTGATTCTTTCTTCCATACCTAAGGCACTGACAGTGAAGTATAGTGAACAAAGGTGAAGATGTTGTCTCTCCTCCTTCTGTTACTTCAGTTTAGAAAAGTCATCAGGTAGTTTAGCTTAATCTTTGGTTTACAGGCAATTTATTTTAAAACTCCAGGTTTTGCTCAAAAGCAGCCAAGAAATCCCATGTTCTGTTCCTCTAACACTGCTGGAGATAATTATAACAGAAGGATGGTAGCATTTTAAATTACCACCATGTTTTGCACAGCAAATACGTTTCAATGCTTTAAGGGGTAATTGCTTTGAAAAATTCCAGCTGAGACAGCTCAGCCATATTTAAGAATGCATTTAGGGAATAGTATGTTGTTCTGCTCATGTTATTTAAAAAAACCCACAAAAACAAGTTATTTCACTGAGAAGCTGGCTAAAATTTACCAGAGACTTCACTGAGGTCAGAACTGCGTCTTTGGCCAGGCACGTGAAAATACATCTAAATTTGGCAATCTTCTCAGCATTTGAAAAAGTCGTGCACACAGTTAATAAACAGTTATTAGTTCAGCAGCTTGGGAGTCTGAGATTCTGTTCTCTTTGCTGACTCTCTTTGCAGTTGCTCCTTTTGGCTTTTGGGGTCATTATGGTGCAAAGGAAAAAGGTAATTTCAAGAGACTGATCGGCATTTTTTTTTAATTTTAATTATCCCAAAGTCAAATTTGAAATCAGCACTTTGCAGTGAACACTCTGCATGTATTAAAAGAATAATATTTGATGGTGCATTTTGTTGCCAAAAAGTGTTTTTTCACTTCTATATGTGGCCACACCCTGATTACACTAGTGGTTTCGCACTTATTTTGCTGTTGTTGAAATACATGACCAAGATATTTGTGATGATAACGTAGAAAACGTTTATTCAGCTTGTACAAATGAGCCTTTGTTTTCTCGGTATCTATATTTGTTTCTGTCCTCCCCAAGTATCCTGAAATAAGGCTGAGAAAGTTGAACGGCAGTACTTTCCAGCTCTCCTTGTACCTGGCTGAAACAGATAGGCATTCTTCTCTCTACGAGGAACAGTGGAGATGAGAATGGCACATCTCCAGAAAGCAAGGAGAAAATCATAGAAATCTCAGAAAATCTTGAACGCTGAGAAGTTTTTGGGCTACGTTCAGGAGCATGAGCACTGTGCTCCAGTGGGATGGGTGGAGGCCATCATCTATTCATAAGGAAGAAATGTGGTGAGGGAAACGCTGTGGCAGACATGGACTTGATTAACAGTGTGTGTCTTAATGCTAGAGAGAGGCAAAAGCTGTGGCAGGAGCACGTGGAAATACATAATGCTTCCTAATTTCTCACCTCTCAGCTAAAATGAATGTGCAGCAGAATCATTCCCCTGAATTCCAGTGCTCCCTCCTGCTCTTATTCAAAAGCTTTTTGTTTCCTAATGGAAAGAGACACGCACCCCACCCACGTTGCAATCAGGTGTTCCACAGCAGTTGCATGACTCAAGATCTAACGCATGCAATTACAAATTGTTCTTTTCCTTTTCTTATCATGGGAGAGTAGATCACTGGGCAGCTATGCTGTCATTATATACCCTCAGCTCGGGGGAGCTTTATTAACCTTCAGAGTCCTTCATTGGAAAGCAAGTTTCTATAAAGCAGCAGATAATTCAGAGTTAAAGCAGAACATCTGTTTTTGAAAGGGAACAAATAGATATGTTTCTAGTGTCAGGAAACCATCACTTCATTGGTAAAAGAGGTAATGTTTTACTGTCTATGTGTTTCCTTAAGTTTCATTGACATCACTTTATACACTGATAATGACATCACTTGAGAGACTGACCTTGATTTTCTCTACAGGGCAAATACGACACTATGCTGACTAGGATCTTACCTGCCCAGAGTAATGCAGGATCAGCCCACAGCCCTCAGCGTTATGAACAGAAAGGCTGCAGATAAGTGAAATACTGCTAAGCCATTATGCCACTGGCCAACAATTAAAAAAAGAAAAATAAATATTAATCAGTGTATTAATTAGATCTTTTGTCATAGCAAAACACGTAAAATACAACAGAAAGGTTTGTTTGTTTTGTAGTTATTTAAACAAAACAGCTTTCAGAATGATGGAAAATGAAGGGTTTGATCACAGAAAGCAAAGGCATAGATACAAGCTACAAAATATGATAAGAAAGTATCAGTTTAAGGCAAGTGATATCTAAAAGATGGAGTATTCTCTTTTCAAGTAGTAGTCTGCAGACACTGTGAAAATCTTTGGTACAGTGACTGGATGATCCTCTGGGGTACCAAGACACTCTTTTTTCCAGAAATCTTAAAGAAGTTGCAATTTGTGTGAAGTGAATCACAGCACCACATTAGACTGCGATGTCAGGGCATTCTGGAAAAATGTGTGTATCTGTTTGGCATCTTCCTAGATGATAAGGCTAAAAGCAGAAAGTATAGGGATAAGCAAGGAGCAGCTATAGCTTTTATGTTCTTCCAATAAGAATTAGTTCTGTTTAAAGTTGGGGGGGGTGTGTGGTGTGTATATTCCTTTGTGATTGTGCAATACAATTGTGAATGACCCATAAACTACAAAACTTCTTATGAGAAAGATGGAACGCTCTGATTTGAGAGTTTATATGGAAGAAATTACCAAAAATACCTTTTGAAAAATCACAGTAATCCAAATTTAAGTACAACTGCATTGAATACAGAAGTGGTTAACAAGTACAGCACATATAATTCTTCAAAATTAGAACAAATGAAGAAGTTAAACTCAATATGCTAAAGAGCAGGTATATGGCCAGATCAATTTCCTTCTGCCCATCTGTCCTTCCATCCTTTTGATGGCATCTTTGAGCTACTCAGAATTGAGAATATAATTCTTTCTCAGTACCTATTAATAGGAAAGCTTATATGCATTGGTTTTTGCAGTGGAAAACCAAAAGCAAAAGAAACCTCAAACTGGATGAAAAGCTGAATTGGTTCTAAGTCCATCTGAAGATGTCAGCAGTGAAGCTAGCAAGTTTGCACTTTTAACTGCAGGAAATTAGGACGGAAGTACTTCTGAAAAGTTTATGATCAAAGCTTAGTTACTAGAGTTCTGCCCACCATAATGATTTTAAGGTGGATTTCCACCTTTTTTATCTCTGTGTATGGTAGGGCCTCAGGTTAGTCAATGACTTCCATTTCTACATGTAGAATATGTTCAGGCAACACTTTACATGTCCAGGCTTTACACTGTTAAAATTTCAAAGGCCTTGATTCAAAAGCCAGAGATGCCTGAGGGAGCATTTTTCCCTGGGTTCAATGAGTTTTAGATCAGAGCCTGTTTTCCAGCTCTCACATATAAATATCACTGTGTACATCCATATTTCTTGTGACTGTTTAGACATAGCAGATATATATCCCTTTCTCTTCTTCAAAAAACCTCTGTTCAAGCCAGCCCACTTCTTCACCATGACAGCTGAACATCTAACACAAATTGCAGCTAAGGTAGGAAAAGCCTGACTACCATATCTTGTTTATTTGCTTTATTAATCTTATGATAAAATTAAATTGTCTACACTCATAAAAGGACATCTGTAAGTGTTGTGAAATGGAATATTGAAATATCATCTAACTTATTCAGAATGCTACTTGTTATTAACTAGAAAATTGTAACCTGAGGGTCTTAATTTGAAAATGTCAGCATTTATTATTAACATTATTTCTTTAGATTTACAAGATAGGCTTCTAGCTATTGCTCAGAGCAATGTGCACAAAAGTTAGCTTAATGAGAAGCATAATTTTAAACTGGACATTTGATTTCATTAATGCTGTGTGTTAGATTTCACATGTATGACAAACTTAGCATGATATGAGCAAGGTTTTGAAGGTTCTTACTGAAGTGATTATAAAAGGAATTTGAAGATGAAAGAAGATGGAATTACCAGGCTCCATTAATAGAAATAAATTAATGATGTATTTTACTCGTTTCAAGCTGTTCAACCCTTTCCTTACTCACTTCTTTCCTCTGTGATCTATTTCCCTATCCACTTCTTTTTTTCCTGATTGTTAAAATGTTGTAAGAATGATTTACACATGTAGAATGTTCATTTAAATTTTTTTCTACCCAGAGGTCAACATGTGTTAACCCATGTGAGATCCACCTCTGAAGCTGGTCCTCTGGTCATACCAGTGTTAAACTTTCTCCTTTTCTTAGATGTTGACTCTTTCATTACATTCACATGAATATTAAAAATTACCCCATTGCCTGGAGGCTCATGGACAGCCTTTGAAACACTTAATGGTCTTATTTTGCCTACACAATAGTAGTTGAAAACAGCTTGATAATTTTATTTTCAGATTTTTTTCTGTTATTCAGGGTTCGAAATAAACCTGTACCACTCCACCACCCCCACCCACTTCCCACCTCCCTCATAATTTTCACAGTGTTTAATAGAAGGCTTTACGGAAATGTAATATTTTTTTGCCTGTCAGAAAGTGTCTCCAAAATCTGAGTATGTATTTACTCTTCTTTCCATCTCAGTGGGTAGTTTTAAAGTCCAAATGCTAGGTTTACATCTTTTTGCACATGCATTTAATTTTCTGTAGCTGCATGTCAATATTAGGCTGCAAAGTTCTCTGCTGTTGATAGTAAATATGTCTGTCACTTAGAGCATATGTATACTGTATAGCATTTGGCCAGTTGTAATGTGCATATACGGTGAGGGATAGCATGAGGAAAGTAGCACTATAAACTAGCTGTATTTTCTTTCCTAATGTGAGGAACTGAGAAGTGGAGGTTTTGCACAATCACTTATTTCCCATTAGTGTAAACACTGCCTGCAAGGAACTGATGGAAACCTTCAGAAATAGTCATCAGACCTATTTTTTCTGCAGCAGAGGATCCTGACAGTTCTTGCAAAATAGTTTTTAGGTGTGCGGCCCTTACTGCTCATAAGGGGCCAAAGTAGGAAGCAGAACTTGCTTCAGGCCCTTGAACTAAATATGGAAGCAGATGGGGAAAACTGGTAACAGTTTCATCTTTTTGCCCCACCTTGGAGGGAGGTGCGTATGAAATTAGCTCATGCATTTGAAATTAACAGATGGAATTTTGGTACACAGACGGTCCTTTCTGGTAGGTCCCAGGGAGCCAGACCAAGTGGTATCATAGCAGTGGAAGTTAAGTCTACAGAAAAGGTACACATAATACAAAAGTTTGAGGCTAAGAGCTTTGTCATACCATCACAGCTCTGTCCTGTCTTGGCCACCTCAGAACATTATGTTAGATTTGTGTAAAACATGGGGCAATTGTTAAACAAATAAATATTCATCAGTTTCCACCCTACCATGATCTTGTATGGTGAATGCTAAAAGAAAAGCTACCTGCTAGAGCTTAACACACCGCAACGGTGGTCTCAGCTCATGCCTGCTGCTGATAAATAAGTGTAAAATTGCCAGGGAACTTTTTTATTTCCATATTGTCCATAAAAATTTGCTTCCATAAAATTGTAGATTATCTGAAGGATAGTACATACTCTGCTCAGGTAATGTACAGCTGAGCTCTGAATGTTACTATCAAGAATTTGGAGATCTTGACCTTTCTATCTTCTCTTCTTCTGCGGCTCTCCATGGCCTATAGTTGGTGCTGGACTGCAACCGAATGTCTGTGCGCCAAGCAAGAGTCAAGGTGAGATTCATTCCACTGTGCAAAGAAATAACACTGTCCCACCTGTGGCCAGTTGCATCACTTTTACTCAAGGCTAGCATCTCACATGATTCACGAGAGCATAAGACAATGAATAATTTACTGAGATAGATGTAGTAATCTAACAGTGTTTTCCAGATGATGTTTACAATATAGTTTTCCATAAAATACAAGTCAAATATGAGCTCTATTTGAATTTTGTAGATTCAATAATGTGTAAAAGAGGAACTTGAGAACAGCATTGCGCTTCCTTTGGTAGCATTTTATTTTTTAATTTTAGCAGGAGGAAGTGAATTCTCACTTCCCTTGCATTGAATAACTCAAGTTTCTACACTGCACAGTTGCAATGTACGGTTTGTATTATTTTTAGAATATGGTTATAACTAATATATTAAATACTGTCGTATTTTCCTCATATGATAGCTTCAGTGTCCAATTGTCAACAAACATTTGTACTCGCATAGTGGCATAACCATCTGCCGACCACAACAAAGCTTTTTATGAGAATAAGGAAAAGGAAGCTTTGACATAGCAACGGAAGTAAAAATCATTCAACAGCCTAAGTATTCCAGCATTACTAGTCTTTCATGTTCCCAGGGATGAGGGTTCCTATGTACTAGCTATGTCATTGGCAATTGTAAGAGTTTCTTGCAGGATACTAAAGCAGGATATGGCTTTGGTTTTGGGGTAAAATTTTTGCAGAAAGTATTACAAATAATGTAGCTTGCCTTTGAGAAAACTGTTCCTTCTGCTCTAAAAATATGATAAGCATGAAAGACCTTCTGGCTGATAATGCTTCTCTGAAAGTAAGCAGATTATTTTCTCAAATAGACTTAACAAATAACTTCAAGCTCTTAACCAATTTTGTCCAGGATTTTCTGGAAAAGGGGTGTGTTCTGATTTATGGCTGTATTTCAGCAAAGCAATTAAGGAAGTGCTTGTCCCTTACAGTCCACCATGTTCAGTGTTAATACTTGGTGCTTTCCTATTCATATTGAGGTTTCTGTTCCCTTTTTGCCTCAGTAACACTATTCTCATCTCTTGGATTATCTCTGAACATAGTTCAATTGTTTGTGTACTCTTCATATTTCACTCTTCAGTATTACTTTTGCTTATTTTCAAATGGAAATCCTTTGCAGCAGCATTTAGATTATCCCTAGCTGACAGAGACCTTTCTAAGTACTCGTAGCAGTAGTAGAGTAGCAAATATATGTACTACATTGTCCCTGGATTTCAAAAAAACTTTTGAAAAGCTTTTTAGAAGTTTCAGATATAAAGAATAAAACGAGAAGGCTTTTGTGAATTTTAATAAATGGGCAAAGGAGAGATGAGAGCTGATGAGTCTATAGTGAAAAAGAGGTGGTGTGGAATGTGCGGAGTCCATAGAGGGACTTGAAAGTGAAGATCAGCAGCTTGTGTTTGATGTGAGAAGCCAGTGCCAGCTAAGTAATGCAGAGGCTAAGTGATACAATAAAAGTATTTGGCCTAAAAAGTAATCTTCAGAGCAAGAAAGAATAAATGAAAAGGGAAAGACCACATCTGGAGACCAAGGATAAGGATATGACATGAGAGCCTTGCTTCAAGCTTTAACGTATGGAAAGAGGGCACCTATTTTAGTGCTGCAAAGAAATAATCAGCAATCTCTAGACACACCTGACCTGGGAGGATCTGGCTATATGTCTGAGTCAAAAATGATGCCTAGTTTACACCATGGAAGGAAGGCATGTGGAAGCAAATATTTTCTTAAATCTCTTCATGTGCTCAACTTGAGCTTGAGTTGACAGCTGAATAAAGAGAAAAGTTGAAAAGCATACATTGCAAGTGAACCTGGAACATATAAATGTGCATTCCAAGTAAATTCAGCAACAGGCGTGCACTAAATTTTGAAGCAGTCAGTATTGTCATGTACATGTTATGCACTTGATTTGTTACTCGTGAAGACTGTGAAAAGCAAACTCTACACTTTGCTCTGGTGGTAGAGTGTTGTAACAGTACTTTCAGAGACCAGTGCAGCATCTTTAATCATATTTTTTTTCTGTATTCAGTTTACTATTCCTTTCCTATGCAGAAAGAATTCCTTGCCTTATGATACAGACATACAAAAGGAATGTCTCATTTATGTGAACATACTCCAGAAAAAAGTCTTAAACATTTACGACTTTGTGAATATGTTCTTGTCTCATGAAGTGAAGATAGTCTTGCTTGACAACCCTGTATACCACTTTTCCTCTATAAGAGTCATAGGAAATGAAAAGTGTAATCCTCTTCAACTAAAAATGAAAATATCCATAGGTTTAATCTCTCTTACGGGCTTCTTTTCCTCTTGTAACTCTGGGTCTCACATTCTCCAGTGTATCTGCCTCAAACATTTCTAAAGCTTAAGGAAGACGCTCTTTCCCTTAAAGCACAGAAGACTGGTAATAAAGCCACGGAAAGTGAGATGAAGGAGCTAAATGAGGGTTTGGAAGACCTGAATTTGTTTTCTGAGTCTGCCACTGGAGATTTGTAACCAAGTTGCTAAAGGCATTTAAAGCCACCTGAAAATGTCAAAAGAGCTAAATGTTGCCTCGGATTGTAAAAAATATTTGGGTCCCATTAGCTATGTGACTGTGCCTAAATGCCTGAAATCTGCATCTTAACTGTCTATGAATCAAATCCTTATGGGTGAGGAGTGGCGAGGGAACACTTCTTTAGGTCTCAGATGTGTTCTGAACATATATGCATTGCACTGTGACCTTCTCACAAACTCTGGCCAGGTAAGTACCTCAGAGAGCTAGATAGGTGATTTAACCCCAACACAGAAACTAACACAGCTCCTGAAAATACTGAGCAAACACAGGATGTAAGTGAAACTAGTGTAGTACATGAGAAGAAAGACACAGATATTCAGCCTGCTTAATGGCCTTTTTCTTTATAGAAACAACATTTTTGCCAGATTAATATTATTTCTAGAAACAGAGGCCAAAACAAACACTCTTCTTGGACTATCTGATGAAAATCTATCTTGAATAGAATAAACTCAGCTGGGTCTTGATCAATCAGTGTTTGAAACATTTCCAGTTTGACTGTTAATGTGTTTTTTTGCCAAAATCCAAGGCTTTAAATTTATTTTAGAACTACGTTGTTGAGGAAAAGTCTTTGTAATTGATCCTATTCTATTTTTAGGCTTACCAAAATAAGGTCTTGGGTCTTGATGGTGGGCAGATAGCCATACTGAAAAAAGATCCATAAACATCTCACAGCTTGGAGCAAAGATCAATGTAAACTGTTTACAAAGGGTATTTGAGAGACCACCGGACACTGAAGCATTATTGAGAAGAACCTCATGAGTTACTGTGGAGAATACTGCACTAGGAATCAAGGAAGTTAATTTGCTTTTCTCTTATACAGCAAGAGTGTGGTTCCTCTCGTAAGGAGAAAACAATTCTTCTTATTGAAAGAAGGGCACTGAAATAAGCTAATACAGGATGTTTATTGCAAGAGGTTTTATAATAGGTTGGAAAACACACAGAGCACCTGATTTACATCTGTAGTAAAGCTGCTTCACATGAGGTAAATGAGGATCAGTAGTCTACAGTATTTAGTAGCTTAACCAGTCTTAATTTAGTTGTCTTTCTGAGAATAACCCCTCTTTTTAAAAAAATTCTAAGCTTGCGTATGGAAATGCACAGGTCTAAACTGTCAGCTGCTACAATGCTGCCTATCTTTGCAGAAGCCATTTACGGTGATACCCCTTCCTTGGGTATGTCTGAAAATGAGTTTTCTTCTCATTTTCACCCTGAAGGCAAAAGGCACCAAGATGCATTCCCATCTTTCTTGTAATTCTGTAGCCTGGCTTTTTTGAAATTACACTGCTATAAGTTGTCTGCAGAAAAATTATCTGGGATTCTAGCTGTAATCTTTTTTGTTCTCTTTGGCAGCCTCGAGACTGAATGGTGATATTTTTCAGCATTAGTGAAATACAGACAACACTCAAGATTTTGTCATTTTGAATTCCAGGTTCAAGCCCCCATTTTTAACACTGATTGTACACTTGTCTAAAACAAAGTAAAAATATTATCAGATTCATACCTGACGTGTCTCTAGTCAGGAGTGCTCACCGGAAGATTTCACAGCTAACGCTTTCCTTGGTTAGATTTTATTTCTTCACTGTTGGCCAGTGCTTGACATAGTCATTATTTCTGACTGTCAGACATAAATTGATAAGAAGGAAAGTTGCCAAAAGCTTTTCAAAACATTAAATATATAATTCCAAACACAGTTGCTTTTTTTTTCCTTTACGTTTCAAGAAGACTAATCTTAACATAATCCAGCAACTAAAGTAAAATATAAACAGGACCATCTTGTCCTACTTCCATATTGACAGTCCTGTTTCAGAAGTTTTGGAAGTGAATGTTAGATCTCTTAGCCCATTCTTTTTTATAACACAAGTCAAAAGCCTGTACATATATACTCTGAACTAAGCCAAATATTTTTTGTTTTGGAAAAAACATTGTTTTGTGATTGGAAGACTTTTAAAGATAAAGAATCCAGTCTTGCACCCTGCTAGCTCCAGATTTTCTAGGGCTTTGGTTTTCTGCATGAAATCCTGACACCATTTATAGCTCTGAGTGCTTTACCATTGACTTTTGTGGATCCAGGACCTTTTCCTCATTTTTCACTCCTATTAGCTTTTAAAAATATTTTCTTTGACCACCATTTCTTTTCCCCCAGGGCTCTTTGATGTTCCAAGAGTAGTTGGTACATTTTAGTCTAACCTATACCATAATTACGTATGTTTACTTTTGCAGGGGCCATGGAGTTTTGATAGATGGTAACCTGCCAGTGATTTATTTTATACCAAACATTTAACACATAAGCATATACAAACCAAAGCTTTTATTAAGGCTGCAAAATAAAACTTTTATCACTTAGGAAATGCCAGAATTAAGACTGCTGATGTAAATTAATTTCTGTCACATTCTCTGCATGCAGTATATAGCTTTTTATATGGCCTCTATGCTTTTTTCCATAGACCACTGCCAGAGGCAAAAACCTGAGTATTTATTGGTCCGAACAGTTAAAAACTGGCAAAAGTATAAAAAGCTCAAACCAGATCTTATAATGGGAAAATCTGAGACAGTTTTACTAGTAAGTGGTAGTTTTTGCTACTCCTGTAATGAAAAAGAGAGACAACAGGTTAGATTGGAGGTTGTCCTCTAGCCAGTAGAAACAATATGTGGAAGGAAATACAGTGGTTGATATGGAACAGTTAGGTATCTCTTGCACTAGGTGACATTTGTTAAAAAACATTATGTCCAGCGGGAGACCCTGGTCCACAGTTCGTTGTAGCCCAAACGTACGTTAGTATGGAATACCTCAGGCACACCTTCTTCTCTTAGTAGAAGACCTTCTGTATGAAGGCTTGTGAAAACAATAGGGTCTTCCAAAACTTCACTCTAGAGCTGCTCAAGAGAAATCTTTTCTCATCATTTGCGTGCTGTTCCCACTACCATGGTAAGGGGATGCTGCGGAACAAGAGAGACTCCTTGTTAAGGTGGTTTGATCAGGAGAATTTCTGGGCAGCCTAGTGATCTGTATTTAACTATACGCCTTCAAAGTAGAATGTGAAAAGATCTGTTGAAGGGATTCTCTCTATCCAAGCATGAATACATTAACAAGGATTCTGTGCTACGCTACCAGTGCTCGCATGTGGCATTACCAAAGGAGTACAATCAGCATTTAGAGCAGAAGGTGACTCAAAGATTGTTGCTTCAGGAAGCAGAGACTTGTAATACTGAACTAGTGCTGATCAGCTAGTGTAGCCAAGACTGAGATGTTTTTATCATTGTGTCATCCAGCTATGAATGCATTTTTTTGGAAAAGCCATTCTGCTGGCATGTTTTCTGTCAAAAGTTTCTGGTTCATTGAGAGTGAAACATTTCATGAAAGCTTATCTCAGTGAGCCTTATAATGGAATACAGATAACTTTTGATAGTTCTCTGCTAGGTGGGTCAGCTGCCAGTTTTCCATTCAGTCAGATCTACTCCTGTGTGATGGCCTCTTCCTTGTCTGAGGGATCCAGGGAATACAAGGACCGCCTGGGATTCAGGGCTCCACTGCTGTAGAAGAAATCATTGCTTTTTGGAAATGCTGTGGATCTTTGGTTCCCAAATGACATTCTTACTGGAATGTCTACTTCCTAGGAAATGTTTTAACAGTTTTCCTTCTAAAATTGGGCAAATTAAGATTTCGAAGTGGTGAGATTTCTCAGAAAATGTAAATTCTGAGCTGTGACTAATTCTAACCAGCAGCAACTTCTACGTATTCGTAGTATGCTCCAACTGTAAAATCATAGAGTAAGTGGAGATTGAGAGCCTGAAGGCTTATCTAAAGGGCAGATACAGCTCACTTGGAGGAAGCAGTTGCAACACAGCATGTCTGCAGAGCTGTGTGCAGCCCTGTGAGCCAATGTGGGCAAATTAGCACACCAATATGATACAGCACACTGTTGTGCAGAGAAACTACACTGGACTGCAGAAACAGTGAAATGTTACAGTAACATTTCAAGCTGTGGTGTGTGCATTCTCCTGCTCAGCTGTAGTACAGTTAAGAACTACATTGTGAAAAAGATCCAGTTTTCTTTCAGCAACTGGAGAAAAACATTTGCATTTTCTGTCTTTTTACCAGTTTAACCATACAAGTATAACTTACAAAGACTAAACTTGTACTACAGGCTAATTTGATGTGCTTTTTTAAATCAACTTATAAAAAAAATTATTCTAGGTGATTCCTTAAAATTCTTTGGATAATCGGGTCATTCCCAAACTTACTTAGAAAAGTGGATTGATTCCTTTTTTGTTTGTAACTACACTGCAGAATCGTTGCTATTGCTTCCGTGCAGGTGATGGTTAGCAGTACGGGTTATCTGAGATCTATGGCATCCATCTTCTCACACAGAATAACTCTTCTTTTTTCCAGCTCTCAGTATCCACATGCCAAGGTAATGACTTCTTCTTGTGGCAACAGTAGTGTTTGAACCACATTGTTTCCCCTTCTTACTGTTTGCATGAAAACCTAGCATCTCTGTGGGGCTATTGTTTCATTATCATCATTATTCAGTGGGGTTTCTGCATCTTCTCCCTTTGGGCAGCTGTGAGTTTCTTTCCCTATACCAACTAGATGGTAAACCATTACTTGTAAAGGGATGACAGTCTAGACGTCTAAGGGAGGTCGGCTATCTCATAAGATTTGATGTTAGCTCTTTATGGAGGACATAGCAGAGAGAAGTACTAGTTCAATGACATGGCTTTCTCCTCCGTTTATCTGTTTGTTCAGTCCTCTAAGGTATAGTTACAGGCAAATCAGTCATCATGGATATCATTGCATACCATTTTGTATGACATAAAATCATTCAAGGAAAGAAGGAATAAAAGTTTGAGGTCTATCCACTCGACAGCTGTAGGGGATGGCTCTTTTAGGAGAAACTTGTCAATCTCTAAGCACGTACTGTTAATTAGCTCATCCACTCTTTGATTAGGAATCCTTTTACTGTGTACAGAATAAATTGCTTGAAAGCCAGTCAAGAAATAAAGACTGAAGCTTAGTGGACATTAAAAAGAATTTCTAAACAGGAAACTTAGCAGTTCTGAAAATACTGAAAACACCTTGGAATTTAAATTGGATAATGCTTTGAAAACCAGTGAAGGATACAAGGTGTTGTGCAAAATTAGGGTGTTTCAAATGTGGGCTGATAGTGAGTTAGATATGTTGTAGCAGGATTTGTTTCTCCTTATTTTCTTTTTTTTTTTTTTTTTTCCTTTCATGCAAAAATCCCAATAGCTTTAATGGAAAAACTCAAAACTATTCCCATGCTTTTCATGTGGTTCATAATTATTTCTCTATTTAACTATCAGTCTTCTTTGGAAATGAACACTTACTAAAAATGACAGTAATATGTGGAATTTTAGCCTGAAAAATTAAGACTTGTATAAAACAAATGATTGAAAACAACCATACAAAAATATTTATTTTATTCTGGTTTGGGCTTTGATTAAAGAAAACTGCATATCTTGAAAGGTATGCACTGTAAGCAGTCCTGCTGGATGTAACAGTAATTCAGATTGCTAAGTTAAGCATGTATGTAAAGCCTGTAGGATCAAATAATTGTTGCACATTGCTATTGTAGAAGATTCTGAAAGGCAGGAAAACAAAACAGGGTTTAGATGACACCTGGCATGGAATTCTTCCAAAACTGCTGCATGGTTAAAGTAGGAATTTAAGAAAAAAAAAAATTATATTGAGCAATCATGTTTATGTATGACTGCTTTGGATGTTTTTTGTTATCCATATTGCAAAATATCGTCCAACTTCAAGCATGCTTAATACAGGCTGTCTGGACTTTTGCAAAATACTGACTCATGCAGAGAGCTCACAAAAAAGAACATTTTACAGCATCCAGCTGCCTCAGCCCTCAGCTGGTTAGAAATAAGGAAACAAGCAGAAAAAAAGTGCCGCTCAGGTTTTGAGAAACGGCCTTTCAGGAAGCGGTGCCTCCTCCAGGGTGTCGCCAGGAGGGGGAGCCGGTCCCTGCCTGGAGCAGACACCACCCCCCCCACCGGGCGCGGTACCGGCGCCTGGGCCTCGCTCGACGGCCTCGAGAGACCCCAAACCCCCGGCCACGGCGAGCAGAATCGGAGGGGAAAGGCGGGGCGTGCGGGGGGAGCGATGTCCCCGCTCGGGACAGGGGTGACTGGGGTGCTGTCGGGCGGGCGCGGGGTCCTGCTGCCCTCTGCCGGTGGCCTCCCCGCCCCGGCCCCGGGAGTGCGAAGGGCCCCTCAGCCCCTCGACGGGCTCCGGCAGGCCTTGAGGAGGTGCCGAGCCTCGGAAAGGGACTCTGGCCTGGGTCAGGTGGATTTTGAGAGCGGCAAAGCCCACATCCCGCTGCACGGGCCGCGCTGGAGCCAGTTCGTCTACCCAAAGATGGTGCTAAGCAAATCGATTTGGGGTTCTTTTTGGGGTTGTGTGCTGGTTTGGAGCAGCAGGGCAGTTTTGAAGCAATTATCCCATTCTTCCTCACCTATTGCATTGAGTTTTGATGCTTGCAGAGGGGCTTCTCTTGGGGAAATGTAACACATAAGCTCTTTGCTGGACAGACACCAAATGGGCACCAGCGCCTGACCGGGGAGGTAGGGCTCCAGACCAATTCTATATGAATTTCAATATAGAAAGTCTGAAGTACCCTCCCCAAACTGCACATAGTGTAGACTATAGGAGCCTCCTTACTTAAGTCTTTGATCTGAGCCACCCTGTTGTGCTAGTGAACACACCCAATCGGAAAAATGCCATGAAGAGAAAAAAAAATGCCTCACACCAAATCATAGATATGAAGTATGGACTCTCCCTGCTTACGCAGAGCCCGTGCAGGAAAGGAAAGCAAGAGTGAGAGAGGTGCTGCTTCATTTGTATTGACATACAAGTCACTGACTGCTGTTGTATCTTTGGCAGGTTTGCTGGGTGACTCTGTGGCACTTACGCACTGGTAGACAGTATCTACAATTAGTGTCAGATAGCTTATATGCCAAATACTAGAACATTCCCCCCCTCTCCATTTAACTGATGCACAGTTTCTCAGTCATAAAGGATAGCATACGCAAGGTTATGCTTCTTGTCAAACTGATGGCAGCATTTCGCACTGCTGCATTCTGCAGTATAGGCACTTCCAAATTCAAACCACGTGAATCAGACTATCACCGATACAATGTTTGCCTATCCAAAGGCTTTTTTTTTCTTTTCCCTGCAAAAATACTGTTATTAAGATTAAGATTTGAAGGTAAATTCTTTGCTTATATTTCCCAGCAGCATAGAAACACTTCCGTTTCAGTAGAATTGCTCTTGACTGAGAACATCACATGTCTCACGTCATTTTTGAATTATTAGCCTGCAGGTGTGGCTATTCCGAGAATCATCCCCAACTCTATAGCTTTTCTATGCCATTTCTGAAGATGATCCAAAGATGAGTTTGCATCTTAGGCAGCTTTATATGCACTGGCATGGATCCCCAGAACAATACAGCTGTGGTAGCAATGTATTGGCTGCAAAACCTATCAAGGAACCTGAGAAAATACAGAGGTATTAATTTAGAAGAAAGAATTAGTTCATGCAGAACTCCATACTACCACAGCTGGGCTGTGGATTCCCTGGAGGGAAAGATCCTGAAAGTTTATCCCCATTTATTCCTTGTCTTTTTGTGGTAGAGATACTGAAAACCATAGGAAAACCTAGTATCTCTCAGGAATAGTTGACCCCAGAGTCCTACTTCAGTTGAAGATCAGGGCAGAGAGTCTAGGAACTGTTGGGCACTTCGTTTAGGACTCGGTGCGGCAGGGCGTCCAGATTTCCCTGTCCTGGGCAGGAGTCCCACAACCTGGCAGGTCACCAGCCCCACAGAATTTGGCTGGGGTACCACCTCTCTGCGTCTGGAGCCTTTGCTGCTGCTGCTGCACAGCATTTCAGTTTTGACAAGCTGGTGGTTTTGAAAGAAATAACGCTTAGTCAAAAAATGGCCAGCCAGTTTTAAGTGATGTATTTGGTATGCTTTTTCTGTAGCAACGGGAACAGTAAATCAGCCAGTCTGCATTAAAAAAATGGAAATTCCCAACAAGTTTCAAATAGAATTTGTAGGGAAAAAGAAAAGAATCATGTGCTGTTTCTCATTTTTCCTGTATAAGTGATAGCACAGTGACTGTGTGAGAGCATTGCAAAGATACTAGGAGGAAGTTTACATGTGTGTGAGCCCGTGGATGGAAGGAAGCTGAAGATAATGAATCAATAAATAGTATTTTCTTCTAAATAGTAATTCTTCTTCTCTCCATAGCTATTTTATCTGTGCTGGCCAACTTCCCAAAGACGAAACGCGGCATCGCAGTTAGTGCTGAAGTGGACACATACTTGGTGTCGCTTTCGCCCAGTAGCATGTGGAAGAGATTAGATAAGCGAGGTGGCTCCTGCTGCGGGGAGTTATTCACGCTTCGGAGCACTTGAAAGGTATGCTGCTTCTCACACATCGGTGTGAGCGCTGCCAGAAAGGGTCTAGAAAAGCCGCTTTATCAAAAAGCAATACCCATCACCACAGCCGCATGGCTGATTTAAAGTCAAAATCAGCCCTCCGCTTCGGTTTCTGCTGCGGCTGTAGGTAGCCTCACAGAAAACGGCAGCTGCCGATCGTGGTTATCTTTGATGTAGGCTTCCTGACGATCAAAGGGAGAACCAAGGAATCCAAACTACCCGTAACTTTTTCCAGCCGCGTGAAATTTTCTTTATCGGAAACTGCGTCGCGCGTTTATTCTTGTCGTTTTGGGGTCATTATTATTTTTTTTTTTTTCCCCAGGCGAAATAAACCCACTCGGAAGGAAAGCCTCCTTGTGTACCTATCCCTGCAGGGCGCCTTGGGATAACACCGACAGCGAAGACATGCCGGCGACCCCGCGGGAGAGCCGCAGCCCGGCGGGAGCCGCGGGGCAGCCCCCTCCTCCGCCCCACCGCCGCCCCGGGCAGCCGGGAGGGGCTGGAGGAGCGAAGGAGTTAAAGGGAGGCGCTTGGGAAATCTGATGCTAACGAAGCCCCAGGAATGTTGCACATTTCCATTCCCCTCCAGCTTTCGGAGGAGGTCAGTCCCCGCTGCGGGCAGCCGCTCCGAGGAGCCCAGCCCCGAGGCCGCACTTGCTACGGGCGCTGTCCCGCACCTTCCCGCAGGTTACGCCGGGAGACGCCGGGGAGGGACGGGACGGGACGGGGCGGAAAAAGTTTTTTCCTGGATTTGGGATGCTCTGGCGGGACCTGCAAAACCGAGGCGGAGAGGGATGTGGGGGTCCGCGGCCCTGCGCCCCCCGGGCTGGGGCGGAGGGAGCGGCGGGCTCAGGCCGCCTGGCAGAGAGCGGCGGCTCCCCTGACCCGCCGCCGCCTCTCTTCTCTTGCAGGCGCGGCCGGAGATGCCAGGGAGACGGCTGTGGTGGGCGCGCTGCTGGCTCGGCGTCTGCCTCTCGCTGCTGGGCGCCAGCAGCGGCACCGCAGAGCCCTGCCGCGGTCCCCCCTGCGGTGGCGGCGGCGAGGCGCCCCCGCCGCCGCCCTGCCGCGGGGCCCGCTGCGGCGGCAGGACCGGCCGCCCGGCGCGCTCCTTCCTCCACACCGCCACGCCGCTGCGGCCGCCGCAGGGCAAGGCGCCGCCCGCCGCCCCTCACGCCGTCCCGCCACCCCGCCCGCCGGCCGGCAGCGCTCCGCACCCCGCCGCCCGGGGGCCCGCGCCGGAGGCCTGCCCCCGCGGAGACTGCGCCGCCAACGGCACCCGCCGCGACTGCCAGGGCCTGGAGTGCCGGCTGCCTCCCCGCCTGCGGCCGCGGCCCCGCGGCCCGGGCTGCGTCGCCCCCGCCGAGGGCTGCCCCGAGCCCGCCCTGCTGCGCGCCGCCGAGAGGGCCGCCCAGTTCGCGGGGGACGACTTCGCCTACGCCGCCCCGGAGCTGGGCGGCGGCGCCCTGGGGGTGCAGCTCACCTGCGACGTCAAGCCAGGTGCGGGGCGCCCTGAGGGGGCCGGGAGGGCGGGAGGGCCGTGGCCGGGGCTCCGCCGGCGTTCCTGCGGGCCGCGGCGGCTCAGCCTGGCCCGCCGAGAGCCGCCGTCGCAGGGGTGCTGGGTCTCCTCACGGCTGGCGGGAGTCCGCGGAGCCGAGGGGCCTGCGCACCTCCGAAAGCCCGGCCGCAGGCGCCCGCGGGGGTACAGCAGGCCTGCTCGCTTTGGGAGGGTTCGGAGACAAACCTGGCACTGGCCTTCGTGAGGTGATGGAACCGCTGCCCCGGCTCCCCGCGCTTCTCCCCTTCATCTCCCCTCTGTACTCACGTGTGCAGTAGGAGACCACTGCGAATGAAACATGGCAAAACCTGGTTTAGTGCTGTTTTTAAACAAGTGTAAGACCTCTATCTGTCTGTCTCTTCACAGGCTGGTATTTCTGGGGGTTTTAGTTTATAGCAACATTGTACAAGGCTTCACTGTGGTGTGTGTACCTTCCACACCCAGGATGAATGGACTGGTGCCATTGGTAAGAAACTTGCTGCTGCTGACAAATGGTCTTGATGTAATTACCAGCAAAAAAAAAAAAAAAAAAAGGCAGTAGAGAGCCTGTCTTACTGCACATCATTCAGAGCACTTCTCTGTCAATTGGTGAGGGCAGAGCTGTGCTCAGTTCAGTGTCCCTGTAGGAAGCCAGGTATGTCCACGGTTACACTCACAGGTCAGCAGGTGTGTGACTGCCTGGGATGTGTGGATTTACCCACATGAAAAGCACCAGCAGATCTTTAATGACTGCAAAGCAGTTTGGGTTCTGGTTTTAATGCCTTATCTGAAAGATGTAAAATGTATGAGGAAGGGTGATTTGTTTTATTCCCCATTGATGTTAAAGGCTATGGAAAGCATGAAGAAGGACATTTAAACCTTGTCACATCCGTGTAGCTAATCTAAGGGCTGTGGCTGCTTCAGACACCAGAGCGCCTCATTACCAACTCTACTTAGTGAAGTGACATCTCCTCTAAAGCAGACTGCAGCACTTCGTGGTGATTCCAGTCTCAGGGCTGAGATTTAACCCGCCTTGTGCCTAGTGCAGTGACACTGTCTACCTTCATCTTACTTCCAGATGTCTTGCAGAACCTCTGAATGCTCTGTGACCAGAGGTGGACAGAAAACGGAGAAGTCAGTATGGTTAGCTTCCATTTTCTCTGCTTCTTTCCATACTCTTTGTACTGTCGTCATAACTGCCATGCCTCCCTTTTGCAAAAGGACTCAGGATGTTTGCATTTTCTTTGTCCTTACCAAATTTGACCTTACCATCTTTTTGTAATACAAGCCCTGGCAAATCATAAGGGCATTCTGCATGGACAGTAAAGACTAATACTTCTTGGATGGTGCTAAAAGCAGATGTGCTGTATCTCTGTGAAGGTCTTACAAAGAGCATCCAGCTCAGCATGACCTCTTTCTCCAACATCCCCTTATTCTTTGGCGTCTTTAGAGGACCCGGATCAATCTGTGCTGTCCAGTCTCCAGTACCGTCAGCAGCTCCAGCTGACGTGGTGAGTTACATGAACATCTCCTAGGCCTTAGGTTTAGGTCCTCTGTCCCCTCTGACATAGGTCAGAGGACAGAATAAGGGAAATTAAAGCAAAAGGGTCAGAGAGTGAAGGTGCTGGGGATTTTGACCAGAGTTCACTGTACTCTTTCAGTTTTGTGCTCTTTGCAGGCCTGGTGCCGGCTGAAGTCTTGGAGGAACAGGAGTATGGTTAGAAGTTTCCCGTAACATAATCCTCCAGTGCATCAAGAATGAATTGTACCTAATGGCCGGTGGTGGTCATGGATTTGTGCATTCATATCCTTCCCGTAGCAGAGAGAAGCACCCTATATGTTAGAGGGAAAGCAGTGTACAGCACTGCCCACTAAACTGCGTCATCTCATGGAAGTCAGTGTCAGCATGGAAGCAGACAGTGAACAAATCTGAGCTTCTGTGTGTGAGAGGGAGTTTTCAGATGAGGGCAACTGTACCCTCAGAAGTTCTCCCCTCTCACTGTGTTTGCCTTGTGGACAGCGAGTGACACTGGTTGGCAATCATGGCTGCAGTTGGTGTGGATGAGAGCTGCTGTAGACATACTTCTGTCCAGAGTGGACAGAGGGCACATACACATGTTTTGCCCGTTCCAAAGACTGGACCCAGGCCTTCACAACGCAGCTTTCTCTCCTAGGAGTGGAAGAATAGTATACTGGATTCATCAACATCTAGCAGAAGTTCCGTGTTCTTGGCATCAGGAATGAAAAAAAGCCATGTTGACAGTCTTTGGTTTCCTTCAAGTCAGTGTACAGGCAAGCAACTGGTATTCTGCTCTGCCTGCAACCTCTAACATTCTCTGTGTTTGCCTGAGACCTACTTTTGAACACAGGTCAGTGGGTTTCCTGTGTTAGTGCAGAGAATACCTTGCTCAGTCCCTATTTGCAGCTGGAGTGCTGGTCTTCGAAATGAGCATGGTTCTGCATAGCAATTCCAGCATGGCTTGTCTACGGGAACAAACAGAACAACAAAAATGTGATAATCAGACATCTAATTAGGGAAATGCATTTACTATTGTCTTGGGAGAGCTGCTACTCGAACAGCAAGCAGTGAACACAACAGAGCAAACACAGGTATGGCTCATGAAAAGCATACCACAGTTCTAGTCTTTTAAAGAGCCCTGCTAGGGGAAACTGAGAGCTCACTCAAGATCTGAACCCAGTTTGTATGGTGGACATGGTGGCTTTCCTGCCATGAAATTTTGTGGATAAATCTCACTATGTAGGTGTGGCGGCATCTATCTTACTTCATGGAGAATAACCAGAATCAGGGATCACTGCCTATGGTGGTCAGCAGAGTGTGGGGACCAGTGAGAGTCCCTCTGAAGGAGATGTAGGAACCTCTTGAGTGCAGCAGTGAATATGCTGCAGACAGGCTTAGCTGATCGGACCTAGGAGTCTCTGGGGTTAGTCAGAGCGCACAGAGTTGCCTCTAGTACTCAGAGAGGCTGCCCTGTGTTCCCAGTCCTCTTTGCAGTGTCTTGTGAAATGAGGCTGCTCGATGTGCTCAGCATGTGACTTAAGTGAGCAGAAGGGAAAGAAAAAAACTGCAGTATTTTTCTCCTGTGCACAGTACATCTTTTGCATGACTGCAGGGTGGTGTCTATATATTTTACAGACACTACAGGTGTATGCCTCCAGCCCAGGCGATTGTACACTTATTTTAGCCTCCAGGAACTTGTCACACAATCAGGAAAGAACACAAGATTATGACATTATTTCCACCTCTACCTTGTCACCCATCCTCCCAATTCTTCCTCAGTCACCTCAAAAGAGGAGGTTTCTCTGGCAGCCATGTGCAGAGAATTCATCTTGGGTATATCTAGTGTTTTTAGATCAAGGATAAAGGTACGGTTAGCTCCTTGTGGAAGACAGAAACAGAAGGGTGTCTGGCCCTTCAGTTTCACATCTAAAGTGCTGTAGCTGAAAACAGAGGAAACCATCTAGTCAAGAAGGAACAGGTCAGTGACTGTTCCTGTCTTGTTTTTAGGGGACCATTTCCATCTGGTTACCATTTCAGCATGTCACTGTAAGGCCAGCTGCATGGGGTGTTTCTTTGTCATTGCCCTCTCCTCAGACAGCAGGGCAGCTGGAACGTGCTGCCTAGGTGACCCTAAGGCCATTTTTCTGCCTGTATCAATTCACCATCCAGAGGTGGAGACCTGGTGGCTCACCCCAGCCTATGACTGCCAGCTCTGTGGCAGTGCATGAGTCTATTTGCAATGGTTCTTCCGTCACTACAAGACACCTCCCCTCCAGTTTACCTGGCGCAGAAGGCTGTGTTTTGGTGAGCAGAATAATCTTTTGTTCAATCTGTTGTGCAGTCCCATTTGTGTGAGGTGCAGTCTACTTGAATGCTTGCTGAAGACCGTGCCAGGTATCAGCCCTCTAAGATACTGTGTCAGGGACTCTGGCTGATTCCCAGCGCTGTGTCTGTGTTTGCAGGCTCATCTGCATGAGGCAGGTGACTTACTCTCCACCAGCTGCCTGCCAGAACCAGCACAGCCCTTCTGTGGGGATCACACCAACATCTTCATCTTTTCAGCTGGTATCACCAGCACCACGGCTACTCTCTGGAAAGGTCCTGCCAATTGCAGCTGAACCATCACTTCTGTTGATCAGGTGAAGATGCTAGAGTGCAAACTTGTACTGCCTTTTCAAATAGGATGAGCCCATTCCTCTGCAAGGTTGTCACTGCTATTTCTCAGCAGCACCGTGAGTACACCTTACTTCAGGTGAAAGACTGGCATCCCAAAGGGATCAAAGAAATGCACAGGACCTGTTTTTGTTGTCTTACTATTTTGTATTCCTCTGTGTTTCTCTCTTCACTCATTAACTGCCATTAAATCCTTCGTTTTTTCCTGTCAGACCTATCTTTCTGTTGTTTTCTTTTGGTCAGACTTCTCTGCAGCTGCAGACACCTGCATTTGGGCAAAAAAATGTGCAGCTGCCATATCTCATACTTGCTAAACCTGGTGAACAAGGTTATAGGTTCTCATGCTGTTGCTATCTGTGCACTGAGCAGTGCCTGCAGCCCACTGTTCTCGTCTGTGGTTATCAGGAGTGACTGGCACTGTCAAATGGCCCTGTGCTCTCAGGTCCCAATCCAGAGCTCACCTTCCCTTCCTCACAGTATGATGACTGCCTGCTTTTAGCCTCTCCCCCTTGTGCTGTGGCAGATTGTGCCTGAGGGCTACCTTGTCCATGCAGCATACCCTCAGGATGACTTGTCCTTTCTAGGCGTGCTAGGGAAATGTAGCAGAAGTTCGTATGTGATGCTACATTTGCACAATGGCTTGATCCTGGAAGCATGGAGCAGTTGTCTGCAAAACAGACCTTGCCATGGCTGTGTGTGGCATGTGTGTGCAAGGAAAGTAATATTGCATCTGTGGTCACGGGAACATCTGAGTGTTGCTAGTGGGTGTACCTGTTTGATGCTTGTCTGGGCAATGTGGAAAGGTACTTAAATGGGATTGCTGGCATCTACTAATGTGTAAACATCACTTGCAGTGGGATTCTCATAATTTTAGACATCTGTGATAGAGACATCCCCATCAGACGTGTTCGCCGTGCCTTACCTTTATATAGTTAATGGACAGAAACAAGGCCACATTTAGGGTGCTCCGTATCTGAGCTATTGTAGACTTCTACTTCAGAATTCTTTTGGCAAACAAGATATCCCTTCTGCTTAATTGAATGTAGTTTATTTTCAAGAGAGTCTTCTCTTTCGTGCAAGAGCTTTATTACACTCGCAGTTGCTCTGGCATTGTGAACTGCCAGTAGCACAGACTGTACTGTGCAGTGAAGGGCCTCTTGTACTGATAAGTATAAGTTTAGGCATAGTACTGCAAAATGGATAAACATGAGAGAAAAAACCAATCACAAAGGATTTTTTAGGCCTCTTGTTCTCGCCAGGTGAGCTTTAGACAGCCAAAAGGAGCAAAGCTAAATTGACTGACTGGAATGTAGCCGTTGTTAGAAAGTTCTGGAAGGCCATTTAGGGCAGAGATAGTAGAAAGCTGGTGCATGATGTGAGTAAGCTTCGCTGCAGTCAGTACTTAAAATTACAGCTGTTGTTGCTGCCAGCAAGTCAGACAGTTACTGGTTGAAGACAATACTCCTTAAGCATGCACTTAAAAATATCTACTTCATGTCTTTTACTGAATTAGGGCTTTAGTTAACCTTATTTTGCTCTAATAGTTCTGTTTGTGTGTGTGAGAAAAGCCCAGATACCCAGGACGGGAAGAGCCCAATAACCCGAGTTTAGAAGAGTCTGTATTCTCCCCATCTATAAATTTGTGATGGCCAGAATAATTCAAAATCTTATTGTTATTGGTCCCTGAATCTCAGCCACTGAGAACTGGAGGAAAAGTGGTTTTGGAAAAAAGTGGTCTGGTAATATATCCTTGACTATAGGATTCATACCCTCTTACAGTACACCAGAGGCAGTTCCCTCGGCTGACTTTTTAAGTGGTGCAGTTGGACTTTTCCTCACCTCTGTGAAGGTTATTTCCTTTTTCCTTTTTCGTTGAGAAAGTGGGTCAAAAGGCTTAGAAAGGGGGAGTTTAATGCTGTTACTTTCATTACTATTTGTTCCTTACAAACCTGGATTTGTTAACATCTCAAGCTTAAAGTCAAGATCATCTCTTTCTGAAGTTATTGATAAAGGCAGACAGGTACGCAGGTCATTTGACAGTAAATGTGATTGCTGTTAGTACTAAGTAGCAATTTCCTAGGGGAACATGTTTAGATTTTAGGTTTTCTGGTATTATAAGAATATTGTGCTCATTATTTACTATGTTTATATTAATTTTATTGATAACTATTGCAGTAGTAACATGGAGCCCTGTTTGCACGTGTGATCCCAGCATGTAAGAAATCATATTAATGCAGGACAAGAGGATGAAGTCACTTCCAGAAAATGTACAGGGAGATCTACCAAGAAACAATTGTAGTCAACACAGTAGCCAAAGCCTCAAGATGCCAGCTTTCATCAGCTATTTTTCTAGGTGCATATGCTTTATTTGGCCAGGTAGAGGCTGCCCTTTTCCTCACAGAATTTCCATCTGCTTTGAAGATATAACTCGTGCTGATACATGGTGGGGTCCTTTTGCACTGTGTTGTTACTTGTACAGCCAAAATACTTGCCAAAGATGTGTGCTTTTCTGCCTTGGTTGTAAGCCAGACTTTTGAGTGCAAAAGTTTTGTGAAAAGGAATTTGTTAACATCTTTTCAGCCTCAAGCACAAATGGAACCCACGTAGGTTGATGAAAAATCTTGATCGGCAATCACAGTGTGCTTGTAACTGTCTTACTGCCCAGCATCTATCAAACAAAATCTGATTTCAGGCAAATTTGACAATGGGCAGAGGTATTAAAAGTAGGCAAGATTGTATAAACTTTGTAAGAGGTGATTAAAGAGAGGAGAGAGTGGAGTGTGAGCATTTGAAAGTTTGTCTGTAGCTGTTAATCCTTTCAGCTGGTAGGACAAAAGCAGCTTGGTTGTTGCTCTGTGTTCTGAAGAGGAAAGTGGCAAAGGTAGTGCTATTTGTTTAGCCAGTCAAATGGAAAATGCAAATCCACAGAGAATCAGATGACATTGGTTCTGGTTTTCACAGAACTACTTGTTCATGTTGGACAGAAGGAGATCTGGGGGTATAATTTACCAGATATTTTAAAATCTGGATTTTCCAACTTGGCTGTGTGTGGCCTTTCCTGGCTTCTGGTCTTTACTTTCTCAAATCCGGTGACCTACAAACTACCTTCATATTTAAGTCAATACTGAAAGATAAAAATTAATGTGCCTTATGCCACGAGTGAAAGTAACTGAATGGCAGAATGTTTTAGGAACTGTGAACAGGGACTGGCTGTGCTCTTTTTCATTGTCTCATCCTTGATGTTCTGCACTTAAAAGAATAAAAATCCGTGCTGCACAGGAACAGATGAGTGACCGTGTTGGATTCAGGATTCTCTCTCAGGCAGTGTCCAGCAGTGGATACTGTAGAAAGCATGGCATGACATTTGCCTAGATCATTTTCCCAGCTCCAACAGCATGTTACTCAGATCTCCTGAACCTGTTGATGTCTGAGTATCTTTTAGCCCCAAGTTGATTTTATTTTATATATTGGGCCAGTGGCTTTCTGGACCTGGTTGAACTTTTAACATGCATTGAAACGGCTGCCTTCATTTACTGTCCCCTAATTCTTTTATTGGAAGAAAGAGTGAAGAGTCTTTCTATATCCACTTGCTTTAGGACACTGCTAATTTTAGCACAGTTGTTTGGCCCTTTTTTTTTTTTTTCCGAGCCTGAAAAGTCCTACCTACTTTCTTATATTGTAGCAGTATCATATGTTAGATTTTCCTTGCTTTTCGAGTTCTTCTGTGCCCTTTTCTGAGATGAGGAACCAGGACTGCATGCTGTATTAAAGATACTCTATTGATTAATATAATGTCATAATGATACATTTTCTTCTGTTATGTATTCCTCTTCTAATTAGTGCTAGCATTTGATTTGCCTTTTTGACCTCTGTTGGGTACTGAACTGTTGATTACATGGCTCTGTAGCCTGACATCTGTATCTAGATATATTACCTCAGGATTGTTTCCAAGTGGTAAAAATAATCTATGAGTACAACATTTGATATAAAAAACTTGGATTTTTTTTTTCAGTGGGTGCCTTATTTCACCTTTATCTCCTTTGAGTTTATTTTTGCCATTTTATTGCTGCTACTCAGTATCATAGACTCCTTTTGCAGCTCTTTGCAATTGACCCTTACTTTTAGTACGCTTAATAGCCTAGTGTTCTCAGCGAGTTTTATCACCTCATTTTATCCCCTCTACAGTGAAAATTGACCATTTACTTTTTATTGAATTTGAACATGTACATAGGAATGATTAATCAGTTATTGAACCACAGTGATGATTAATTTATGCCCTGAAGCAGGGGGCTTGATTAAGACTTTTTTAATGTCTACAACTATAAATGTTATTGCTTATGAAATGGAAGACCTTGTGGTCCCATGAAGGGGCTACAAAGATAGTAAAGGAACTGGCCTTATAATAATGACTTGAATTTAGTGAGACTTTTCATTAACTTATTCAAATTTGAATGCCTTTGAAGAGGTGATACACCAAGCTGGAAAATTACTTTTCAGAACACTAGAACAGGCTGCCCAGAGAGGTTGTGGTGTCTCCTTCTCTGGAGACGTTCAAAACATGCATGGACATGTTCCTGTGTGACCTACTGTAGGTGGTCCTGCTCTGGCAGAGGGGGTTGGACTAGATGATCTTTTGAGGTCCCTTCCAACCCCTAACATTCTGTGATTCTGTGATTCTGTAATTGATCCTTTATATTTCAGGAGAAAATGAAGTTCCATCTGAAGATGCCCTAATACTACAGCTGCACCTTGCAAAAGGGCACGAGAAATTTACTGAAATGCTAAAAAGCCAACAGCAGATCATTGTTGATTTGCAGCAAAAGCTTGCTGAACAGCAGCATATATTGGTTAGCCAGCAACGGGAGATTCTTGAACAGCAAAGAAAAATGTTTGAGCAAATGGATCTGATCAAAGTCCAGTATGGCATGCTTTTTGATACAGTGAAACAAATGTCATTTCAGAGTTTGCAAGAAGATATTCAAAATTATTTTGAAAGTCATCTTCAAGGACTTCAGAACCAGGTCAGAAATCATCTCCAGAAGTCATACTCTGTGCATAAAGTAGAAGTGGATGCAAAAGTGATTAATGTTGGGGAGTCTTTTCTGGACTGTGGCCTTTGTGAAAGTGATGAATTTTGCAATTTCCAAAAGACACCTTCACAATGTGAGAAATGCACGTCGTGTCCTGCTGGTTTTTTCCAAATGGCTGAGTGTTCTGCAAATGCTGATCGGATTTGCCAGGTGAAATATAATTCTGTATCTTTCAGTTACTGCTTATGATATGTCCAGTAGTGTTGGACATACTGGGATAATGTTCTGGAAATAACTACTTGGAGATCTAGAGAGACACAGTTTGAAGCATGTGTTTTAACGAATGAGTCTATAGCATTTCAAAGTCTGCCTGAAGTTTTCTTTGGGTTTTCTCTTTACCATTTACTGCTCTAAATGGGGCACTAGTTTGTGCCTGTTGGGTGTGATGCTTTCCCAAACCTGACAACTGGCAGGACTTTGATCCTTTTCATCAGGGTAGGAAAAGATGTCCTAAAACATATATACTTATGCATGCTAAATTTGTTTGTTTAATTACAGTCCAATCTACAGGAACTTGGAGACATCTCTGAAAAGCAAGGGAAAGCTTTACTAAGCAAAACTAGAGGTCAGATACTTGTTTGTAAGTTTCGAAACAAAAATTGTCATTTAAGACAAATGTAAAAACTAGTTGCAACTTAAACATAACATACAAACATATAAAAATATAGAACACAAAGGCTTTTATTATTAAATACGTTTTATTATAAATTTTTTCAAATTTTGTATTATACAATACGAAACCAGCATGTAAACAAAATAAGATGGTTCCTCGGTCACTTTCTCCTAACATATATGGGAAACTTGGTATTCACAGCAGTGTCTTATTTGCCAAGTGTTGCTGCCAATTCTTAGCATAACATGAGCCTGAACAGCTGGTGACTTAAATCCGAGATACTGAGAAGAGAACTTGAAAGACTCTGTCTGGTTCCCTCTCTGCTAGTCTTAGTTTTCTTTAATGCTAGCATTTAAATGCAAATATAGCCTGTTATTCTTTCCTGTCTGCCTGCTGTAGGGTGAAAGGAGGGCTTGTTGACAGGAAATACTACTTTATCATTTACCTTTCTTGTGTGTTTTTCATTTAGCACCTTCCTCCCAGACTAAATGTCTTCAAGAGCCTTTCCTAGCACTGTCTCGGTTGTTACAATGTCCTTAAGACCAGTGGAGCGATGCATTGCTCCTGGGGATGTTGTCCTGTCTTACGGATCATGTATTGTAACAAGCGTTAGTTGTACAACCAATCCATTTAGCTCATCTGCACACTACCAGCTTTCTGTGGACACCATGCAGTCTTTTTGGATACCTTGTTAAACAGGTGACGAATCCAAAACAAGTTGTCTTGCTCCAACATGCTTATGGGATCAGCCCTCTCTCTGTCCTTACACAGGCCTTTTACTGGCAGATGGGTGTCACAGAGCCTGAAGAAGAGCCTGTTTCAAATTTAAGTTGTTGCCTTAAAGTGTTTCAATATGATTTTTGTGATTTACAGGACAGAGATGAATGCACTGAATCTCCAAGCATTTGTGGTGAGAGGATAAAATGCCTGAATACTCCGGGTAAGTTATATTCTCTGATAATTAAAGAATGAAGATAATTAGATCTTCAGGAGCAGGCCAAAGAAATAGATAAAGACTCAGGCCTGTGTGTTTGTAGGTAATGACATTGCTCAGCTTGCTGGAATCAAAGGTGTTAAAAACCCCTCAGCTCTAAGTTGGTAGCAGTTCTTATGGGCTATTTAGGACATAATATCCACTAGGAGCACTACATGGTCCCTTTTTATCTTATTTTCATGCAGTTTTATATGCTTTCGTTTTAATTTTCACTTATGACCTGACTTTCTTCTTGTTTGTGCGGGTGCAAATGGGGTCAAAATCAAAGATGTTACTCTTAATGGAGAAAAATAGTTGTCATTTTCCTTCTGCTGCGCTAGGGTAGATATTTGATTTGATCTAATGAAGGTTCGTATAAGGCTTTCCTCCATCAATCTTATTCTCCTTTAGCAACAATATTGTCAAATACTGAGGAACAATCAACAGTTTCCATCATTTGTGGGGGCTTTGGGGAATTTTAGACGTTTAAGAACAGATTTGGTTGGAGTTCTGCACTGCAGACTCTGCCTTCATTACTTCTCATGACAGTCAGACACAAAAGAGCAAAATTAATAGACATACTGAGCAAATTATATGCAGGTACTAGGTTTCATTCTACTTGTCTAATTTTTGGTGAGCCAAAAAAAATCTTGAAAGGAACGCTGTGTTCAAACAGAGCATTTCACCAGTTGTGACCTCTGCCTTAAGGCTCCCAGTCAAATAACTGAGGGAGGGCTTCATTAGGTTTTATGTTATTCCTCCTCTAGACTTCTTGTAAAAAGAGGGTGGCGTCTCTGAGGGGCAAGGGCTGTTTTCAGCTGATTATGAGTGATTTTATATTATTCCTGCCCTGCCACTGGTCGAGAAAAGAAGTGGGAGGGAGTTGGTCCTAGGAAAGGGTTAAAAGAAGACGTGAGCTCACTTACATTGTCCTTACTTCCTCTGGGCAGGGACTGTGGTGGGTTGGATGGTACTACTACAAACACCACAGGAAACTGGAAATGACTAGAGGAAGAGAGCATTTAGTGTTGCGCTATGTGGTGGATATTGTAGAGGAGGCACCATCAGTCTTACAAAAGAAGAGACAAGACACTTTTAGACCGCCTTAGTGTTGGGCAGTTAGACGCAAGGCAGCTTAGGGCACAAAATTTGGGAGTCCTTGGAAAGGTGTAAGGCTTTGTCTCTAGTAAGAGACTGGTTTTGCCTGAATCGGTGGTTTTGTGGAAGGAAGCCTGCAAGGTCCCAGCCCTAGGAAAGGAGAGCCACCAACATGGTAGTGGTAGTCATTTGGTGTTGCTCTAGTCTGTGGCTTGGAAGAGGGAAGGCTGTAAGGATTTTATCCAGTGAGTTCTGGTAGGGGGCCTCAGGTGAAGAGTGGGGCAATACAACTGCTCGAGGAAAGAAGTGAGGGCAAAATACTGCCAAGAAACAGATGGATAGCGGTGGTGTGTCAGACCACAGAAAGACAGTAGCAATGTATTTGAAAGGAAAGGACTCTTCCCTTGATTCCTTCTCTCCCAGTTTTAATGGTGGCTTGTAACGATGTGAAAGCAAACTGGATCGTTCTTTGATGATTCTTAACTTATATAAGAAGTTAAATTTACATGCTGTCTATATTCTTGTGGTTTCCTTTTACATACATGTGCTGAAGATAGCACTGAACTTTAACTCTTATAAACTTTTTTGCTATATTCGTAGTTGAGTAAGCAGAACATTGTTGTTATGGTACGGAAAATATAATTGAATTTTCCATTCTATATATAATTTTTCCATGAATATGGGAGGTTGATAAGGCTTTTGTTGAAAGAATCATATTTAAGTCATCGTCTTTTTATTTAGAGTTTATTTAGAACTTAGTTTCTGGAAGTGTGGAATGCTTTTTGGTGCAAATCTAAGAGCAATGCTGACAAATCAGTGGTTTGAGCATACTTGGTCTGTAGTATGTAAATCATCGATTCCCATCACCTGGATCAGGAATCAGTGTCCTGTCAACGTTGTCCCTGTCTGTCATGGAAGAGAGAGCGTTCTTTTTATTTTTTATTAGAGAGGACTGCTACTTTCGGCCTGTCTGTTCATGCTAGCTCATTATCTTATACAAGTGCAATTAACTTGTCAAAAGGGAGGCTGAAACTGAATGCCTGTTTTGGGTAATGTAGGAGAGATAGGCATGTGATCTGACATATGAGTTCCAGATGTTGCATGTGTTTTCTTGAGCTGCACGCAAAGGTTGTTGCATCTGTAGCAACTCATGTTCACTGTACAGTGTGAAGGGAGACACAGCAAATAACAATAAAGAAACATGCAACTAGAAGCCTCTCTTTCTTCACCCTTCCACTTTCCTCTACATCTTGCCTTTTTCCCCTGCTGCTTTTTCTTGCTTTTATCTGGGATGACACTTGTTAGGTTATTTGATGAAAGGCTAGTCATCAAGGAGTAATGATGGTTGGAGGTACCTAATCAGTGAAAGTGGAGTCCATCGTTTCCTTCTTGGACAGTCATGGGAGAGTGGTCAGACTGTTGTCTTTGGTGTGAACCCACCAAACGGAGTCAGCCAAAGGCACTGTCCCCAGAATGCCATGCAAACTAAAGAGGACTTACTGTAGAACTTACTGTGGGATGCAGGGGGAAGAAGACTGGGAACCTAGACAGATGGCCCTGATTTGTAATTAGCCATGTTGGTTTGTGATGATCCAAAATTGACATAGAGGGTTTAAAAAGAGGTGGATTCCCATACGTAAGCTGCTTGAATGTCACCTTTGCATCAGGCAGTTATGAGTAGTAACAGCAGAAAAATACATGCATGGCTTACTCTAACTGCCTTGCAATTGCCTGGCCTCCAGAAACAGCGAGGGCTGGTGAATGTGCTGCAGAGATCCTCAGTTTCACAAAACCAGCTTGAGCCCAGCTGGGCTGCTCACTGTTAAACCAGGTGCAGCAGCGCCCAGAGCAGGAGCCAGGAAGAGGTGGGAGAGGTTGTCAGGCAGTAAAGAGGAGTAGGAAGCAGTCACAGCATGCTGCTGTGCTGGCTTTCTGATCTTTGGCTGTCATTTGCTGCTTGACCTCTGCTGGGCAAAGGGTAGGATGCTGCTCTTGCCACTGTGTCCACAGTATAAAGTGGCCTGTGTGCCGCTTTGAAGTCATCTATTTGAAGTATATGCAGGTGGAACGCCTGCTGCAGATCTAACGAAAGAAAGACTAGACAACGAATTGGTGAGTAGTCACCACATGTATTTGTAAAACTTGATATTTATCAAAATCCTTAGATATACATTGAAATATTTTAAAGATGCAAATAGCATAAAAAGTATTTCTAGGCACTACTGGAAATCTTCTCTGTTACGTGAACCAGCTGTATTTGTGTACTCAATAGCAGTTCATCCAGTGTCTCTCAGTGATGGGGGAGCCAATGATACGAGAAGAACTGGTTAAGAAGTGTCATGTGAACAATTACACCATGGTTAAAACTGGTTTCAAAAGGAAAGTTTGTCTGGATTGTTTTTTTTTTTTTTTCTGTATTGCCTCTAGAATGTTTGTAGTTAGAAAAAAAGTGATCTTCTTTATTTGGCTTTTGTTTCTTGAAAAAAAGCCAGACACTTTCAGGGGGAAGAGTGCTAAGTTTCTCTTGACTTTTTTTCAAATGGAAAAATCTTGCTGTGTTGCAGTGAGCTCTTTTGAGAAAATGATACCTGCTCTCAGAAAGAATGTTCTCACATCATAAATTGCATAGTCCTACATATCATGTTAGTGGAGAATCATTGCTTAAGTGGATGAAACATAAATAGACAGCGAGATATGAGTGTGAATATATGAAGCCTGTATAAATTAACACAGTGCCTAATGTTCTCTGCTACGTAATGTGTCAGAAGTGAACTTTAGCCAATATTCTGACCTCCCTTGTGGGCCAGGTGCGTGTGTACTGCTCTGTCTTGTAGTTTGCAGTATGTGTGGCGTGCTTTTCTGCCTGCATCAGCAGTCTGCATAGCCAGCTCCACCCTGAGGTTAGTAATGGAGAAAAGTGGCTTGTTGGGGTCCATATCAAATGCTTGCAGTCCCAGTCTCAAAGCAGATCCTAGCCCAGATATAGGAACTTCCCAGCTGAGGAATGAAGCAAATATATTGACACAGTATTTAGGTAGTAAAGGATATTTAAGAAGAGCTACAAGAAAGATGATTATTGAGTTTTGATTATGGTGATAAAAAAGCAGAAGTGAGTGCATTGGTGATTAAGCTTTGAGGCACAAACTGCAAGCGGTTACTCTTTAGGGTGCCTCAAATCTTGTGTGTTGATTTAGATCCTGAAGGCTCTGTGCACAAAGGTTTTGGGCAGAGGTCACTCCAGCTGGAGGCACTGGCGGCTGGGGGTGCTCTTGGAAAATTGCCACAGAAAATTACAGGCTGTTTTTAAACCTGCTCTTTGGGTGTGCATTCTTTGATCCACTGAGGTCATGGTGTACCACTTAACAGCACAACATTGTTTTATGTCAGATAAAGTAATTTCAAATGGCACCTCTAGACATTCTCTTTACCTTTTGCAGCAGTGTTTGATGTTAACTTTAGACTGTCACAACTACTGCTGTCCTGTGTCTTAAGGCAGTGGTTTTCCACTTTTTAAATATGTGGACTTCTGCATAATGATTTTAAGCCTGCTGTTTACAATTTTGTTTTTCCTACTTGTCTCTTGCAGGTTCTTTAAAAACCGTACACAGAATGCCCGGGGTCTGTGTCCCTAGGATTGAAAAGCACTGCTTTAGCAATCACAGCTACAGCAATGCTACCCCATAGTGTGGCTGGGCAGACAGTGTGTGTTTCTTCTTGTATAGGGGAGCTCTCTGTTAGTTGAAAATATCTTTGCTGCTCAGTGCACCGGTTGGTCACCATGCCTTTTATGTCAGAGAAGGGAGATGGTGTCTTTCGAAAAGTATCATTGCATCTGATCCCTTACAGGTTTTGGCTAGAATTGCCCCAATGTAGCTCCTTTCCCACTCTAAACCACTGGACTCTGCTTGGACAGTTACACCTAATATTTCCTCTGTTTACTATCAAGGTTCCTATAATAGCACAAAGTGATCTAACATCATAATTGCCTTCTGTTTTCTCCCTTATGATTAGATGTGTTATCAAAGATACTTGATATGTGGAACTGTAGAGTTCTTATTCTTAGTATTTTAAAGGTAGGACAATAAAAAATTGTCTGTTTCCTGTGAACAGGTGGTTTCCGATGCCTTGGAATTGCTGAGAAAGATGCGGCTTTGGGAATGTGTGGAGAGGAGTATTTCTTTAATAAGGAAATGCAGGAATGCCAAGCGTGTTTAAAATGCGAAGATGACATGGTGGCAGTGCCTTGTTCCACTGTCAGCGATACAGTTTGTTCAGCAACCAGTGAAAACGAGCTCTCAGAGTCTTGGGCTGCAAACGTCGTTCTACCCTCTGTAAAGTCTGGCATCTCTCAGGTCTACTCTGGCTTGAACTTGAAGATAAAGGGAAAGCTTCCCTGTGAAATTCTGTCTGTTGAAGATAACAGCCTGGTATTCAGGCAACATGGATTGTTGTGGACTGACCTAAATTTTGCAGTAAAACACAACTGCAGGAATTTTTTGCAACTTTCCTTAAAGCTGAATGGCAGCGAGGAAGGCTATGATCTGAGCGCTGTTCGCATTGAACAGCCGGAAGGAAAGTATTTCCAGAGCACTAGTCTAAGCAGTGCTGTTGAAGTGGAGCCCAGCCAAACTCTTTCTGTGTATTTGAGGAGCCCAAATCAATTCTGCAATCAAAGTAAAGACCTAAATATTTATGATCTTAATACCCCACTCAGTTTGTTTTGGTTGTCCCACGACACGGGTGCTGTGGCACTCAGTGCACAGATGTCAACAGCAATGCATTACCAAACTAACTATCGACCTACCTTTAAAATAATTTCTGTTTCTGACCCTTACATGCTAAGTTTATCTCATGATGGCAGAGCTATAAAGTTCACTGAAACTGGTGTTGTCAAATTCGTGTTCCACCAAGCATTGTATTCCATGGGTCATACGTGTGTCCGGGAGGGCTTCTCCTTAATTTCTTATATCAATAGGAATGGTACCAACAGAGAATTAATGAATGTATTTAAATCTGGGGTAAATTACAGAGACACATCAATATCTGCTTCTGGGGCCACAGAAGTTGGTGCTGGAGATCTGATTAGCTTTGAGATACTTTCTCCTGCACAGTGTAATGTTCGGTATTTTGGAGATAGTTCTGGAGTTAGTATGTTTAGCCTCATCTGGATTCCTTCAGCAGTTTCTAGTGCCCTGTCAGCAACAGTTTCTGTTACAGGTCTGCCTACTGGAGCTGTGAGAAACAAATTACTGGATTTCACCCAGATCTCGTCCAATGAGAAACAGATACAGCTGGTTTCTTCTGGACAGCTTGCTCAGAAGTATTTCATTTTTACTGAAAAGGGAGTTGCCAGCCTTGCATTTGACTTAAAGCTAATCCACTCATGCAATGTGCTGAAAATGACTCTCAATCAGTTGACCATGGATCACATGCAACCCACGGCAATTGCTCAGCAGATTGGAGGTCAGATGCCGGAGGGGAGCATATGGACCAGCGTGTCCCTCCGTGCATCTTTTGAAGTACATAACGGAACACTGATATCGATTTCTCTTGACTGTGTGCGTGGAAGGATCAATCAGATCACTCATGAACATGGAACCAGTATATCTATTTTATGGATTTCATCTTAATTTCTGTCCAGTGAAGTTAGCACAGAATGGGGTTTAAATTGCAATTTGGATTCTACTCTGGTTCCATACATATTTGACACCTTATACTGTGTTGACTTGAGCAGATTGTCCCGCAAAAATGCTGTCCATTTTAGGAATATTTAAATATAATCTTAATTGAATCATCAGTATTTAAAGAGAAGAGAGCTTTCAGCGTTCCAAGATTTTACTTTTGTTAACATCTTCAGGCAGGGGAACCTTGAATTCAGATAAAACTTTCTTATTTTTAATAAAGCAGTCTCTTAAAATTGGTTATTTCTGGACCACAAAAAAATTACAGGCTAGGGTAAATACATAACTTTTAGTAGTCAACTGAAAGCAGCATAGCCAAATAGTGGAAACCTGCTTTCAGTTTCTTCACTGCAAGAGGCTAATAAGAAGACTAAATGCACTTTGAGGCTAATTTGTCTACATCTTATAAAATGTTGTGCTTTCTATAAATGGAGAGAACATGCTTCAAACTAGAGGTGATAATGTGGTAACACTGGAGTATACGTGCTTAATGTTGCAGGAATAGACCTGGGTCAAAAATAGAACATTGTTTTTCCAACAAAAACATTGGAATTAATTACTGTTCTAATTTAATTTGGAAATAATCCACATTTAAATAATTTGGGAAGGCTTTTTCCCATTTTTAGTTCTGCCTTCCTACTTAGTGGAAAGTTGCAGGATAAGAAGGAAGGAAGTCTGTTCTAAAAAATAGGAGTATATAGGAGAAAAGAAATGAGTATTAGAAGAATGTCTCGAAAATGAGACTTCTGGAAATTAGACACATTTTTATTCCATTTCTTGTAAATGACAAAATGTTTTCCTGACCAAAAAGGAATACCATTCAGAAGCGTATTTATTTTGCTGAACAGGTCCTTAATTTAGAAAGGGTTTCTTTTGTTAAATCACTCTGTTAATTCAAAGAAATGGTGTGTTCAGTGACACTGATTTTTGTCTTCTTCCGACTCTTCCATCGAACTGTTCTTTCTTTTTCTAATTGATGTTTGTTTTCTCCCATTTTCTCCTTTCTCTTCCACAAATACTGCTCCACTATCCTTTCTCATTTCTTTTGTTAGGTGTAAATGGCATGCCCTCTCACACAGCTCAACTCTTTCCAGCCTTCCTGACTAAAGAATAGATGTGTGCATGTCACATGCGTAATTATAGAAGAGGAACACTAATAATGCTCTTGCAGGCTGCCGTACATCAACCTTACTGAAAGAAGGAATATTATGCACCATATAACTTTAATTTAGGTGTCTGCCTGCGTATGTATGTCTAATATGTATGTACTTTCCTGTGTTCTTCACCTGTTTTGGAGTTCGTCACACTTTTTGCTGTATAGTCTTCTCCAGTAATTTTTTGTAAAGGAATGAACCCAACTGCAAGACTTCTATCTGGTGGCTCTGTTTTCACTTGTAACTTTATAACTGTGTCCTTAATGCCTGTGATTATCTTTCCATGATTTTTTTTTTTCTTCAAGTGTATACTCAAAGATGCAGGCTTTGGACAAATAGAGAACAGTAGTTTTTCTTGCTTTCAGCTGCAAAGTCTAAGCAGTCCATCGCAAGATACCTCACTGGGCATGGTGCTGAAGCCAGCATAAGTATGCAAACCACAGTATGTTCAATCCTGATGTCCCCAAAGTCTGTGACAGAGGTCTCGGTGCCTGTGTGTAGCCAGGCTCTCGTTTGTTCTTGCAAGATCATAAGGAAGGATGAATTAAAGCTAATATTAAAGGTGTTCAACGTTTTCAAATACAAAATATCATTACAGAGGATATTCTGTAGTGGTAGAGAAAGACTTCTAGAATGACAGTATGTGTATGTGTTACATACAGAAGAGATGCATTATCTAGGAGCAGGCCGGTTTTTCTGGGTGCTTCACTCTGGAGGTCTGCTGAGACTGAACAAAGGTGAAATGCCACAGGTGTTAAAGTTCTCTGATATACCCATCTGCTTTCTGTAGAAGGATGCATGTGATGTAAGAGGAGCTCTGCAGACAGCAGACCTGGGTATTTCTAAGGTAAGATTTCAGGGGAAGACAATGTTAGAGAAGGGTCAAAATGATGTGCTTCTGGTTTTGTTTTAGAGGAAGTTAAGGAAGCCACTTTCTCACAGACATAACCCCTTATGTTCCACTGCTGTTTTGCACTGTGCAGTTGTGTTAAAGGCTGCCACTCCCCACTATAGTGACAGTTTAAGAGTCATTCTAGATTTAAACCTGTATAGCAGGTATCAAAATCTGAAGTTAGACATAATCTGGTGCATCTTGAGCAAAGTGCAGATGTTACTTGAATATAATAAGCATTTGCCTATATATATAGCGTGTAGCAAATCTAATGGCATGATTTGTACGAGTATGCTTTATCTGAATGAGATTGTGATATCAGTGGAATTGCTTGAATATGGAAGAGACCAGTGCTCAAATCCTGTATTATGCACATGTTGGTAGGACTTGCATTTAAATGCACCATTATTAAAGGATGCAGAAACCACCAGGGAGGTACAAATGAACATTATTACAGCTAAGAGAGGTTTCAGAGAATGAATCCTTCAATGTAGTAAATCTTCTTGGAGGATTCTGGGTGGAGTGCCCATAATTGCCCTTAAATTCAGAGTAGATTTTTAGATGCACAGTGACAGAAATGCAGTATTTTTCATCCATCTGGTGGTGATAATGCATCTAATACTGTTTTGCTAATGTCACATGATGAAAAAAAGTCTTATTAAGTATGTAGTATTAATTACAACTTACAGCAAGCTTAGCCTTATTTCAAGCAAGAAAAGGCTGATCATTTGAGCCTATTTTGCATCTCTCCCTTTTGAAAGAAAAAAAGCCTGAATCCATAGTTCAGGCCACTACGTTGACCTTAGTTATAGTAACATGAATTTGGAGTGAGTGTGTTGGAATCAGTGTGGATTTATGATAGCCTAATTAATGGCATAGTATATAGCCTTTGTATCTATGAAAATGATATATGTTGCCTCGTACCATGCAACATTAAGTGGTGCACTATGATCCTCAATAAGATAATGTTCAAGAGGAATCAGACAGTGTACAATGAATGCTAATTTTGTGGCACTTATCCCATTTGCTGTAATAAATTGCATGTTTTCTTGACAGGTATATCTTATTAATTATATTTACAACTTTTGAACTTTTTTATTTGTTGGGGTGCTTTTCATATGGTTTCTTTCTGTTAGTAGCACAATGCAATACTGTGAAATACAGAATTAATTTAAAAACTTTTCTTTTGCGTCTTTTGATACCACATGGTTAAACTAGCTGGAGACAGTCTCTCCAATCCTTTCTGCCAGAGAGTGTTTCCAGTGAAGGTATTCATAAAGTAATAGAGTAAGTATGAGGCTGGCAGAATCTTAACTGTACAGAAAGAGTTTAAGTTAATACATCCAGGAAGTGGTTATTTCACTTATGTTATGGAGATAATGGGCAACAGGTTGTTATAGAAAACTTGACCATTACAGGAGGAAAATTAGGTTGTATAGCACTGCTCATACAAGAGGAAAAAAGGATTTGGCTTACAAAACCTGCATTGTTTTGTATTGTGAAACATTTTGCAAGATCAAAGATTTTACCAGAATATATTTTATTACCCATACAAATTTTTAATGCTTTCCAATGAAGTCAAAAGGGCAGAATAATGTTAAGTGTATTTTAATATTGTGGATGCTGCTCTTCTGTTCTGCGGCCTCTGCAGATTGCAGTATGCTCACTGTGAAAACTACACTAGTTTCAAGTGGTGCTTTTTAATGAAATTTCCTACTTTGAAATATTACCTTGTTTTTAAAATATTGTTTAGACACTTGCCTCTTAGTATTATATGTTTTAAGAGAACTTTACTGAAATAAATAAAACAGTAAGGCTTCAATGGTGGTTTTGTTCTGTTCTGAGGAAGACAGTGCAGCGGTTGTGATTTTTACCATTGACTCTTTTGGGGCCAGAATTTCACAGATGTTATCTGAATTACTTACCTGTGTTTGCTGAAGTGACACTAAGCAGGAACAGCAGTAGTACACGTTTCTACCTGTTTTCTGTTCCCACTGTTGTAACTGTAGCTCTGAGAAGATGAAAACTGCATTTGATGCTACTATACTAATAAATACTTGTGTCAAAGGAGCACTACAGTTCATCTTGGTCATTGCTACCACCCTAGTAATACAGAGAAGAAAAATGAGAATACATTTTTTTAAAAGAAGACATTTATCCTGCCTTGGTGTTTCATAGGCTGTCTGTAATATGTGGAAGCTTGTAACAGTGTTGTGGGGGGTCTTGATCAGACCTTTGCAGCAGCAGAGCTGTGCTTTTGTCAGGGTCTGTGCAAGTTAAAGCTTGTGTTCTCAGTAGTGACTCTCTACGATTATTTTAAATTCTACACCTGTTTCTTCTTTTTGGAGATGTTATTGTTTATTAGGTCTGAATGAAAGAGAGGTGCTGTCAAATGACCTCCATTTAGAAATAATTTTGAAACTGATTACTCAAAAACCCAATTGGAGATCAAATTGGTATTTATTTCTGCCTTTTCCATTAAAAGCAAAAAAGAGAAATTTTGCATGGTGAGTTTTTCACCAATTGCATTTGCACTGATTTGTAGGGCTCAAAGAAATAGTTCCTGTAAGAAGGGGATTAGAGACATCATTAACATAGCGTAAATTAGCCAAGGATGAAATTCAGAAGAAGGAGAAAAGGAATATTTGTGAAATACTGGAGAAAACAGAACCATCCTTCTTGTCTGGCCTTCAGCAGCTGATACGGTTTATGCCCTTTCCATCGCAGCCCAAACCATCTTGATCTCTGACCGCTGCCTACAGTGGCGCTCTCAGATTCACCTTATGTTTCTCTTCAGGGGTCTGATGTTCACTTGTGCGACATCCATACATACGTGTCTAGAAGCATGCTGTGCAACCAAGCCTGGTGCCCTTTACTCTTCTTGGAGAGTTTGCCTTAAAATAAGGCTCAGAAGACATTAACTGTAGTAGCAGCAGGGCCTGTGCTGCTGTGGTAGTGCTGCCAGAGAGAAGTAGGTAGAGTGGGCCTCAAAATAGCTGGACTTTAGCACCTCTGTATCTATACATGTATACATGTCTTTCACTGTCTGGCTCTGGATGTATGAAAGCCAAACCACTGCAAAAGGGGGATCCAAGAAACTCTTGGTTTGCATTAAATAACTGAATCCTTACTTCTAAAACAGAGTTTCTTGGCCAGCTGCAGTTTGCGTAGCTTTCTCCAGTCCTTCCTTGGAGCTCCACAGGCATGTTGTGACCTGCAGAATTGCATCTTTTGTTTTATAGGGTCCTCAGAAGAGAAACTAACCGTGCTTCAGACAGTCTGGTGCAATCTTGTTAAATGGCATCTCTTGAAAGTAGCCTTAAAAGGCTGGATGTAATTTACTTGCTAGAAGGGTATTAATGCCTGGCTTTAGCACAAGCTTGAAGTAAAAGCCTGAAATATATATTTCTCCTTGGTTAAATAGCATTTTCTCTAAAAGAAGAACTGTGGAAAAAGAATTTTCAAAAGTTTCTACATCCTCTTATGAAAACAATTTCTCCCACTTTTCCCTTTGCCGTTTTTCCACTGGGAAGGTAGAGGAAAGAAAGGAAAGTAAGAAAGTGAAGGTAGGGGGAATGGAGCTAGAAGGGGAGAAAAGCAGGAGAAGGAAAAAGCGATCTCCAGTGTTTAGGAAATCTAATGTATAAGAACTTAGTTTTCTTCAGAACTTTCTGAAAGAAATTACTGTTTTTTTTCAACCAGTTGCAATTGAAAATGTGTTCAGCTGAAAATGATGTCTATCACATTTGGCTTCATTTCTGTCTCTTCATCAAAGCACTTCCTACCCACCAACTTCTGTAAGCTTCAATAACGTTAGAGTATCCTGAATACGCTTAAGTACTTTGCTGAGCCAGAACATTAAGTTGGGTAATTGGGTTAATTAAGTGCCGACTTATATTGGGAAACCTCTGGATATACGTGTGCGTTTTGGTGTGTAAACAGTTTTCATCATTAACTCTTAACTATGTTTATATTGGGAACTGCTTCTCATTAGATAAATGAGCCTTCTCTGAGCTCCACGTTATCATCACTTGACTGCTAATGGTACCTAATGTTGCTCATTTAAATCTCCTTTGGGTATTTTCCTATTATACTGCAGTCAATAACGCAGACATGTACTCAGTGTCTTCAGGACCTCTGTACATGTGGGATGTTGACAGAGTGTTCTTGTCACAGTTAGTTTTTCCTGACTCGCTTCATTGGTTTAAATCATAAGTTGAAATTGGTTCAGGAGTCCATATGATAGATATGGGCTTTCAAAGCAAATGTGACCTGATGAATGATTTAGACTGGTAATCACATCTGAGTTGCGTGATTGCAGCCTTCTCTTGCAGAGTATAAAACTTCTGAGACTATTCATAGATTAAATGCAGGTGTCTTGAGTAAAAAGCTGGGGGTGCTTTGCATCAAACTCAAAAGCCTCGTACTCTACTCAGAAGGTCAAAAAAGTAAAAAGGTTTAGCGTATACTGTAAAATATGCTGTTTGTTGAAGAAGTATGTTTGTTGGTTTTATTACGAGAGAATGAAAACGTGTGCTTTATGCCAAGCAGATAAGACAAATTGCTTAAGATACCTTTATGCCTGAAAGTGCTCTGTACTTCACTTTTTCTTGAACACGTACGCAGATTTGTTTAAACCTTTGCTTCAAACTACTGCCATATCAATGATTTAATACAGGCTTGATTTGTGCTAAAGCCTCTTTGAGGATATTTTTAACCCTGTATGCCAGACAAACATAATACATTTCAAACACATCTGATCAATCCTTGGAAATAGTGTCCAACACTGCAAGTCTTCTGAGAGATGTGAGCCCATGATTCTGGCTGAGGCAGCAGTTGTTATCCTTAGCTGCTTCCACCTCCTGAAGCCCTTGTCCCGAGGTGGTCAAGCTTTCCCTCACCTTTTGGTATTGCTAGAGGGGTGTAATGACAGCTGTCTTGCCTGGGAAGCTGCAAATATTTGTTTTGAATCAGCCATGAATGATTTGTTACTCTGATTTTGGCCATTCTGCCTTCCACACTGCTTTCATGGTTAGGGATGAGGCTGAAAATCCACCATTCACACATCCCCACCCCTGATGTGCATCTTTACTTCTCCTCTCTCGTGCTGTGGTGCGTGATTGTGGTTTAAATCATTGGTTTGTTGGCTGTGGTTAAAAAAGGAGGTAAAAATTATAATGCTGAGAACAAATAGTTCCCTGCCTAGCTTTTCTCCCTGTTATTTGTGTGTCTCAACCTAAGGCAGCAAACAGCCTGCTTTCCTTTTGTACAGTGTCACTGTGCTCCATACTGCAATCCTTGAGAACATTTTGACAAGCATGGTGCTGCCAGCCTGCTGTAAGCCTTGAAGAACCACGTCATAGCCAGAATATGTAAGCCAGAGCCCGAAGTGAAAAATCAAGTGCACAGTTTTAGGTTATCTGTCAACATCATACAGCTCTGCTCCTAAGAACGGTAACTTTTTATGGAAATGATATTTGGTAAAGTAAGCCATAAAGGTCAATCCAGAGCCTACAATGCGCTTGCTACCATGACAAAGCATGCAGTCATTTCTCTTCTCTTCCATAGCTTGAGGTAAGATTCAGAGTGGACTTTGGCGCACCATTTCACCCGTAGGCCCTGTTCTCAGTGGAAGTTTTAATTTTCTTAGTTCCCACTTGTGGAGGTATATAAATTCACTAACAGATTCCTATAGTTCTGCTTTTCATACCTGGAGATGACCTGTTTCTGTAACAGTGCTCCCGCAGCCTTTCACACCTCTTGGTACCACCCCTTGCTCTAAGTAAGGCTGTTGAAACATCGAAGTATTTGAAAGCTTCTTTCAGGTCCATATGTATGCATGTGCACATGAGAATTCACATATACCCTGGAAGAAGAGGGAATACTTTTCTTTTCTTACTTTTTTGATTGCCCCTAAAGTCAACTGTATAGAAAAGCTCTGCTTCCATCCAGTCTTCCTGGCACTCAATTTCCAGAGGCTAAAACACACAGCAGTGTGCTTCCTATTCTGCATATAAGATATTGATAAATACCGACAATATTATGGGTGTGCTACTGACAAAATCTATTTCAGAATTAATAATCTTTACCTTCAAGGTAATCCAAATCATCAAATACTTCATCTACACTACAACTATAAGGTTAATACTCCAGATGTCCTAATACTAGTGTTAATATTCTGACTAATAAGAAATACAAGTTCTTTAAGATTTGCAATACATGGTTGGAGAGATAGATGTTTTAACTTGTGGTCACGAGCTTTTAAATAAGCTGTTTTGGTGAAGACTATCATAAAGATGCTTTTTCTCCCAACCCCACTTATTCAATGTGGTCTCTGGAATTATGGCAACTACATCACATAGAACAGTTGGTGGCGTTTTGGAAGTTATGCTAGAAGCCATTTTATTTCTAGTTGCTCTTAGGGCCATGAAAAGGCACAATTGGATTAACGTTTTCTTTCTACCCACCTGCTCTGCTCTACACAGCTCATCTGGTACAAATCTGGCAGCACTATCAGGTTCTGGGTTGGGATTATAAACAGTAGGAGTTTCAGTGGGCGAAATAAATGAAACAATCCTTGGTAACAAAACCTGGTAACAGTGGTTGGACAGTTATTTTACATGAAATATCCCTTAGCAAAGTCTTTTCAAGTGAACTTTATGTGGTGAAGAAAATATTAAATGCAGACCTTGATGCTGCAAGAAGTTTGTTTGTATAAAAGGTATTAGTATGTGTAAGTGTAGAAGTGTAAGTCCTAGAAGTAACGGGAATACTCATGTGCACAATAAATGTGCCTGATGATTAGGATCTAGGGGACTTTTCTAAAAGGCACCTAAGCGATAGAGCACTTTCTGTAACTTTGCCTGTGGACACAATGGATAATGGATTTGACCAGCTCTGCAGGCAGTATTTAAATCAAAATGCAGGTATCAAAGTCCTTGAAGTTTTGTTTCTATCCAAGCTGGGTACAATATTTTTTAGCCAGAAACATGTCAGAGAGCATGTAGAAACACTGAGTAACTTGAGAGAAATTTGTTCCAGGAGCCCAAGATGATCTGAATATCTGAGCAAAATACCTAGAAATTAAAGATGCATGGAGATCTTCCTGAACTGGGTTGAGTTTTCACAAGCCAGTACGGGCACAGGACATGTCACCTGACAACAGAGAGACTTAGGTTGGAACTGTAACACATACCCTTAATTTTTGTACTGCTGTGTTAAGCATGGCGTGCTAAACTATGCAAGTATCCAGTCTGAGGTCTGTATTAGGGATGGGGGTGATCTCGTGGAGAGTCCCTGATCGATAAATAAACTAGTTCTGACATGCCTCAAAGAAGATTCTTCATTCTGTCTGTGCTGAATTTCACCACATCTGTAGCATGTGCTACATCCCACAGCACCTCCCAGGAAACCAGCAGACATAAATTCGCTTGACTTGACTCTGATGGCAAAGTGTTGAGGGCTCCTAGTCACATGCATCTGAATTTATGGAGTGAAACTTACGAAATCTCTTCTGCAATCATTATTTCCAGCTATCTAAAAGATCCACATGGATCTGCTCTCCTGTAATAAATAACCACTTTGACACAGGTATTTGACTTACAGTATTTTTTGTAAATTGAAAATCCTTACTTTAGTAACACTACTGTTACTAACTGACAAACTCTATTGCCGAGGTCTGGATCCTTGCTTCAAGTGACAGCTACTCAAGCTCTCAATCAGATCTGCAGAAGTAAAATACCCTTGCCGATCACCAGAGTAGCACTGTAGCACTATTAACAGCAGTGTCTTAGGAGCTGGGCAGTAACAGCGACTGTCTCCACACCAGGAGGACAAGTAGCAATACATGAGTGGGACATTGCAAAAAGTGACAACCCCTCCCTGAAATGCCCAGTGTCCCCATTCAAAAGCAGAAACTCACACACCCAACACCAACGTTTCCTCTGCCGCAGTGGACCTCTGTCCATCCCCTCAAATGCCACGTCCTTGCAGCCAGCCAGGTGGAGGGGAAAGCCAAGCCGGGCACTGCCTGCAGCATGTGGCCACGCAGTGCAGTTCCCTGTAGGGCAGGGACGGCTGCAGATGGGGGGCTGCAGCAGCCTGTTGAGAAACAGAGCCAGGAGAGTTTTCTGGTTTCAGGGCCACTAAGTGTTCATTGAGTTTGCATTGCCCCAGAGGTGGTTCTGTGCCCATCCAGGCTCCCAGCAGCAGGTTTGACTATAAGAGAGGATTTTTTTCATTCCAATGAAAAGCTCTGAGCAGGGGAAGGTCTTATTTATCACTGCCTCAGCTTAGCAGTCATAAAAGTGGCAATAATAGTTAGCTGATAAAGGCAGTAAAAAGTCAGGTCTCCAACCCTGGGGAAGGTTTTGACAAATGGCTGGTCGCTAGATTGGAGGTGTTGCTGGCTTGGAGACAGATGGGCTCATCAGATGAATGCAGGTAATGCTACAGGTAAATGATAGAGAAATCACTGTAGGCATAGTTGAGGTAGTTACAACAATCTCTTTATCTAATGTTGGCATCTTTTGCCTTCATAGTTAACTCATTTTTCTTTTAAAGAGAACTTCAGAGACTAGAGAGTGAGGCATGATTGAGCTCTTTGGGCACAAGAAAATGATGTCTTTTGATTTTGGTGCCATGCATTAAACAGCTGTGCTTGTGACAAGTTTTTGCCCCAGATTATTTTGTTACTAGTGACGTGGGCTTCTGATTTGCAATCAGTTCATGATAGATTTTCATTTTAGTTGCTCTTACAAATTTTTGTCTTTCCTGTTTCCTTAAGTGTTTCACAATATGCATCAGCTGATATTTGCTGTAACCATATGTTAGAAATTTCTGTACAGATTTAGATGAGTTGTAATTGAATGTTAAACCCCCACACGCACTCATTTTCAAAAGGAGAGGAATTCACAGCCTGCATTTTGCCTTGTACAACGTTTTGAGCAATACAGATATTGTTATATTTCTTCCCTCATATTTCTGAATGATCACAACATTGTAAAAATAAATGTTATGTTTCAGGTGAATGTGAACATCCGTACTGATCTGCCTTAGGTACCCTGAGGTCAACACTGAAGTCCTCAAAGACTGAATTAATCTGACATGAGAAAATACAAAGGCACAGAGAATGTAAGAATGAAAACAGAGGAGGTCACAGTCGCTCTGTTCCCTGAATTTCTGTGGATTCCAGCTAAACCCTTAAACTCATTTGATACAATGGGATGTGTTAGTCTGCTTTATTAGAAGAAAAATGTGTGTGTGAGAAGAAATCTGGGATTTTCTACATCACGGGCCTTGAAAATGTTTTGGGTCTTAGACTTTCATGGCAGAAGTATTTAAGAGTGTTTCTAAAGGCAAATTAGATGGTATTCTGTACTCTTGACACATTTATTTTTGTCTTTTTGCAGCTTGTTCGTATCTTAAATTTGAGAAAAGTCTGAGAAAAATATTTGTTATGGAAAGATGAAGAAGCTGCTTAAACAAAAGTAGAGAGTAAACATCTTCAAAGATGATTCTGGGACACAGTTATTTTCACTTTTTGAGGACTACTGATGTCATGTCTGTATTAATAATGACGAAAGTGTTGTCTTCAACCATCTAAGTGAATTAATGCTCAGTTACCTCTTTGTCCAGACCAGACAGTCTAAAATGAAACAATACCTTTGACAAACTAAACAAAGACTGGCAGAACAGGACTTACTGTTCCTCCTTTCCATAGCTTGTGTTGTGCTACTGAGCCACAGCCTTGAGAACTCCTCTGTTTTGAAGAAAGGATTTTGCCAAGCTTTTGCAACAGGTTTTCCAAACAGCCTCTGACACACAGCGCTCATAACAGTGACTCTGAACCCATTGTACATCTTGAAATCGCTACGGACTGCTCTATTCACCTTGGACCATTATTTAAATTTTTCTGGTGCTCTTGCTACTTATCTCCAGATTTCTTAAAAGGGACTGAAAGCCTATTAGCACAGCCCATGTTTGCAGTGTATTACCTGTCATCCACAGCTTACCCTGAGAGCCCTGCACTATTTCTTCTTCACTAGGAATCTAAAAAATGCATGTCTGAGCATAGCAATTTTTACTGTAAGAATAATCAAAAATAATGGTTGTTCTAATTGTTTCTTTGTTCTAATAAGAACAAAGTTTGCGGGGCATGTGATAGACTAGAAAAGAAAATGATAATAAAGGGTAAGGAAAATACAGTCCTAGCATTAGGTAAGCATATCAGATAGACTGTTTGCCTATGATTGGGCCATTCCTTCATCTTCCCTAAGCAGAGAAGACCTCCCACTCTTTCTTCTCTTCCAAGGTTACAGAGAGCTGTGCTGCTTTGAAGGCAGAAGTGAATGGAGCATGATAAAAAGCTAGATTTTGATGGGTAAAGCCTGCTCCTTTCCTTATCTCTACCTTTCCATTTAATTTTTAATAAAATTATCAGTGTGCTTATGCTAAGAGATTTTTCCTGTACCTTTATTTGATTCTGAAAGACAGAACCACAAGCCACATCCATGTTTCCCTGCTACATTCAGGGAAAAAAGTGTCACATACCCTTGGAAATGAACCTGGCACCATTCCCGGCAGTGCTCTGGTAGCCAGTATCAGGAGCTGGAGTTTTGTTACCTTTACACTCTTTCCTAGCAGTTTAGTATTGACCCATATCAAAGTCCCAGCACTGGTTGGATGATGGATACAACTGCTATGTTCTTGTTCAGATTTCAGGGGTCTGACCACAGGGTGCTGTTATGACTGGGCAGGTGGCTCATTCAATTTGCTTTCCCTCCTTTAAAAGATGGGATAAAGTGCCACTATACTGCAGGGGTGTTTTGAGGGTAAAACTCATTATTAATGACTGTGAGGTATTCAGATGCAGTGGTAATGAGGCTATATGGATGTCTGGAGTATGTGCTTCACTGCACAGCTGAAGGAAAACACGTCTGTTTCCTTGACAACCCCTCTGCCTCTTCTCCACCGTAGGTGACAATACTGAGCATCATTACTGAAGCTTGCTCACCTTTTCTCCATCCATTTTCTGCTATTAAAAAAATCCTGTTTGTCGCATTGACAGTGTGCTGCTCTGAGCGGTGCAGACCTGTTCCTCTCTGTTTCTTCCTCTTTTCCTCCCCCTCCCTCCCTAGAGGTGCAGTCCCCACTTTTTCTCTGCCATCAGGATCTGTGCTTACCCCTTCAGGAGGCTGATTCGGTTCTGTTGACTGGTAGCAAACTATCCTCATGCAAAAACGAAATAAAGGAATAGTATTCTGCTGAGCTGCCTTTTAGAGGGGTCAGACCACCATTTGGTGCTGTGGGGATAGCAGGGGCCAAGTGAGAGCAAGGAGAGGTGGGAGAGAGGGAAGCCCTGGAGGGGGAGATCAGCTTAGCCCTCTTCTCTGCTTACAGCAGAAGCCTCAGGGTCACCCCACCAAAGGTGGGAAGCAGCAGCGCTGCTTTAAGCGGTGCACAAATATGGTAATACAGAAACAAAACATGTCCATGTCCATACATTGCCCTTGAGAAAATTAAAACAACATGAACTTTCTGAACAACAATTAGTGCTGCCATCTGTTACTGTCGGCAGATGTACGTGATAACCTTGTGTTCACTTCCTTGGAAAGAGCTGTATGTATTTCACTTACATTATCCATAAATGTTGTCCTTTTAGCAATGTAGAGATATGTGATATTATCTAACAGTTTTATGTTGACGTGTCATGATTGTATGACTATGTTTACATAAAACAAATATCAAAGAGATCTTCTGCAGTTCTGAGCAGCATACAGCCACTGTTTCTAGACAGGTGAGAGTTTATGGCCCATGGAAGCCCAAGGTCTGCCCGTGTGAGAAAGTGCTTGCCACAGCACGGAAGCTTTGTGTAGCCTTATCCTCCAAATGCAGCCAGTGTCTGTGTCCTTCTTTGAACTCCTGCATGTTAAGATGATTTGTGACTGCCAAAGATCCGATCCTACATATGGAGAAAAGCAAATACATTGTGTTTAAATAGTTGTCACTGATTTCAAAATAAAAACTTCAGGTTTCAAGAGGTCAGTTCTCACTGTCAGTCTAGCTGGATTACCATGTAAAGATACAAGGGAAATATAGGCAACAAGGTGGTGGAAAGGCACCTGAGTTCAAATTCTGACCCTCTGCTTGTTCCCAGCACTTATGTCTCTGCAGCTCGGTTCCTCAGGGGTTCATTGCACCAACCAGTACTTCACTTGCTTGCACCTCTGTTCATGAACAGGTTTGCAGCTCTGTGCATTTGCGCTGGGTGATGTCACAGGAAAGAGTGCAAGAACAAGAGGATTAAGGTGTTGCAAAACATGAAAATCAATTTCTGGTTAAGAAATGTTTTATGATTAAAAGGAAAAAGAAGCACAGAATGTTGGCCACAAAGTCTGTCCCGTAAATCTGCCCATTCACCCCATGTTTATGTGAGTGTGATATTACCACAATTATATCTTTAGCGTGAGTGAGACCTCCATCCATTATCTAAAACCTGGAATGTGATTAGATGCAAAAGATAGGAGCACCGTGCTTATTTTTGGCAAGCACTGGAGGCAGGTCAATGAGACTTTTCTCTGTGAGATCTAGGAAGATTATCCTAACAGTTCATGTTCTACCTCTTTCAAGTTTATACATCTCCTTTTGCCTAAAATAGGTTGGTCCCTACTAAAATCTGTTTCTTGGAGCAGTATTTGTTGCAAATCAAGACGTAAGAAATTGCTCTGCGTTATTCTGGGAGACCATTTTCCTTTTTAAAATCTATGCATTATTAAGTGTATGTAATGTTAACATAAATCAGTTCCAACTTTATGTGGTACCAATACCTTACGAAACATCATTTTCTTTGTTTGTAATGAGATCTTCTCTCAGTGTGTTTTGTGCAAGTTAATTCATTAAGGGCCTTTGTTTTTACATAAACACACACACAGTATCTACACATGAAGTAAAGGGGAAAAAACCGGAGATTTAGCTTTTTTTGGCAGATGTGGGTTGAAATTCCCCTAAGGTATAGGACCCACTGAAACCAAGTCTTCTAAAACATCTGAAGTAGGCTGTTGGGAAACATGACAAATCTCCTTACGTGTGTTTGTGAGAAAGCACTGACACAGATGTCTAATTCCAGGACAGGGCTCAGGGTTGCTAATTCAAACTGAAAATAGTCACTTTCCGCAGCTTTCACATAGGAGTTAAAATTCCTGGAAGAGATGGATATTGTCTCCTCCCCATTTCTTACTGACTGTTTCATGCAAATCCACGATCTCCAGGCGTACTGACTTTTGTTAGGAATGTTCAATTTCTCTGAAAATTATGAAGGGACCCAAGTTTTTCATGCCCAGGAGGTGTTTTAAACAGCTGAGCATGGACACAGCAGCAGAGCTGCTCTATAGGAAGGGTACAGAGAATGGCAGAATGTTCTTTCCATTTGACACAGGTACCAAGAAAACATTGTCTACGTGACAAAGAGATCTTATGCTACACATGTTTACTTTAATGAAGGGCAGGGTAGGAGAAACATATATATATATATGTCTACAGACAAAATACACTCCAGAAATATGGGAGCCATATGGGGAAGCACAGCAGTTCCCTGTACTGGGAAAAAGACTCAAATGTGACAGAGACCTCAGTGAAAATAAACTTCAGGATTCAGTAGACACTTCTGCAAGGGATTAACGAAGCAAATGTGGACCTGCCTCTAACAAGAAACAGAGAAATAAATTCAATACAAACCAATTAGTCCATTATATTTGAGTCATGGCAAAACTGTGAGAAGCAGGGAAGAATGCCCCTTCGTATTAGAGTTTGCTGTAGCCGTGCACCACGTTTCACACTGATCAGACTTCTAGGTTTCCTCCAATCAATAAAAATCCCAGGACTCTCCACCATACAGTGCCTAATGGACTGCATTTCTGCAGGGAATCAAGTCAAGCCTGTATGCTGGCTCCAGTGGGAAAGCTGGTTTAAGTAGCTCCTTCCTTTCTCCCTAACAACCATGAACAAGTGTTGCAATGCTGTGCTGAAGTTTCCTGCCTCTAAGTTGTGAAGTTATGGCTGGGTTTGAGGCCATGCTGTAAACCAGGGCACTGAAGTCTTTAAAATAGTCTTCAGAGTCTCCAGGGCAGATGCCTATGAAGACAACTTTGTCATCACAGCCAGCACTGCATAACTGTACAATAAATGTCATAGCTGAGTGCAAGTCCATGAAAGGAACACGGAAATCCATGGAAGAACATGAATGAAGAATGAAGAATGCAGCCTACCTGTGCCTTCCAGCTATATGATAAACAGCTACTGGCCGCAGCTGCAAAGAGGAGATGGAGCAGCATCCAGACCTCGGTTTAGTTATTTACAGCACATCTGATCACACCACATTATTGCCAGCTACAGATTTGTTAGCAACCTGCAGTTGTTTCATGATTTCATCTTTTAGAAAGGTTGGTGGGAAGAACCCCATGTGATTATCCTCAGGATGCTCTTTTTTGGCTGTTCCTAAATGAAATAATTCCATTTTATTAAAATGGCTTATTTCAATTTATTTAAAATTAAGAAGAACCAGCAACCTTAGAATGCCCTTACATCTAAAAGGTGTTTCATTTCATCCCAGCTGATCCCCACCCTTCTACTGATAGACTTTGGCAACTATTTGGAGAAGGAGGGGCTTAAAAACAGATGTAAAATCCTTCTTGCATGGACATCAATGATCCTTCTTTCAGAAAACTGCACTCTTGCAAATCCAGCAGTGATCTTTAATATATTGACTTATACTCCTGACCTATGATTTCAGCATCTTCTACATAATAATCTGGAATAGGAACCTTCTTGTTGGTGGACCTCAAATGCTTCTGTAGGATTAAGGAATGTAGTCATAGTGTCCAGACCTCTGGTTTTGCAGGCAGCTATGCCAAGCTCCTAGAAATGTACACTGAAAGCAGCTCTGGGATGCTCCCACTTGAGTTCCTGCCGCTGCAAGCAGATTTGGAGAAGTAAAAAATCTCTATCATCCTTCAGAGCAGAAATCACTTAGGTCAGACTCAGTGGGGGTATGCCATAGGACAAAACCTACGGTCTCTGGGTATGGACGTCACACTGGACCAGAATGGGCTGCTTGATATGAGGAACATGGGGACTCGGTGTTGCTCACTGGCAGGCCACAACACTCTACACCTCAGAGGACTCTTGGTTTCCTTTAATTTAAATGAACTATACAGTCCATGACAGCTCAGTGTTAGAAGGCTGCAAAGGTGACTTAAATTTCATATGTTTGTTGGGCTTCACAGTATTTTCTCCTTTTCTTGCCTGTTGTGCTTGGTGGTTAATGATTATAATTACTTTTAATAGATGAAACCATGCAGTGGCAACACAAGTCCTTTGCTTCTGTTGGGCCTGCAAAACTCTTCATGTCTCAAAGAGATTCCAGTGGGTATGGTGGAGGCAAGGTATGGGCTGTTCATGTTACTCTCCATGAGGTTGCCCAATTACAATGCTGGGTCATCACAGGCATACTGAGAATGGAAATGTAATTTTGTACCAAGAGGTGTTGCCTTCAGGCTATGTTTTCTTCAAGTTCCTATTCTTTTTAAGTGACTGTCAAAGGTTGTAATCCATCAGTTTGAAAAATATTACTCCTTTGAGCCTACCCTTAAAGAGGACTCATCCATTCCAGTGGTCTGAAAGAGTTTAACATCATCAGCTGCGCTATTCCTGGATCACCACATCTGTGTAATTGCCTGGAATCCCAGGCTTTCTCATCTGCTTTCACTGAAGACCAGTGCTTTTCTGCCCTAAAGAGATTAAAACCAGATTTTTTTGGGCTGTGACCATCAGGCATCAGAAGGAGAGGACACTAAAATTTTGCTTGAAACAAATTAAGTGTAACAGGAGCTTTCTTGGGGAGAGTTGCAGTGTATTTAACACAGAAATGATGCTTTATTCTTCACCGTAGCCAAAAGCCAAAAATATCCGTAGTATTTGCACTGTTTGAAAGTGTCTCTGAAGGGGTACCCTAAAAACTTGACTGAGGGGTAAATCTTAATTTTCTAGTTTAAGGATAAAGACTGAGCTTTCCTGCAGACAAGTCTGAAAATATATAGTCATTAAGAATTTATGTTAGAGTGTTCTTTAATTCACTTGTCTAAAATCGGCACAGAGCGATAAGGACGCTAAATGCCTAGCCAGGTAGAGTTCCTACCAATACAGGACATGATGTTTCACAGACACACACTGAGACACAGGGGAGAAAGCAAAACACCTATAACAAATATTAGCTGTTTCAATTAATGCACCACTGGAAGATGGTCAGATTCTGTGGTATTATAGGAATGCACAGAAAACAGAATACGATTTTAACTCCTGGTTTTTATCACAGAAGTTACATTTTCTTGATTTTATGGAACAGCTCAGGAACACTGCTGATAGCACGGTGTAGCAGCCACCTCTCACGTAACACTGCTCACAGTGTAACATGTTTATATATTGGTTAGTCTCAAGCATGTAGGACTGCTGCTTAATCAATACCGCTACGATTTCTATTTGTTATACTCCAAAGGATGATGTGGGTAAGCAAATTTGAGAAAGCTGTCAATGCATTTATATATTCAATGCAGTGCAAGTTGTATGTGCAGGTGCATGTAGGTATATAACATCTGATATATATATATATATATATATACACACACATTAAAATAACATGTGAATGAAAAGATGAAGCCTTAGTTTTATAAGCATGTGCTAATTATTTTTAGGAAATGTGCACAGTCATACTAATCACTCTGAGCTAGAAGGAAACATATCTCCTCCTAGGACAAATATACTTTTCTGGAGTGAGGTTTACTTACCAACTTTTACTCAAAACCCCCGTATTTTATCCAGGTGTCCTGGTTTGGGCTAAATCAGAACTAATTCTGTTTTAGTGCTTTAACTTTTCAGTTAAGTCCCCTCTAACTAACGGCACTTTCTGAAACAGCAGCATGTTTTTCCAGACAGTGACTGCTCCTAGCAGTGCTAAGGCCTGGTGTTTATAGTTCGTACCAAGGAATGGGATGCAGAGAGGCCCTTGCTTATACTTGTTCTTACGGCGACCAAGGTCACTGCTAAATCTTGTACTCCGTGTTGGGGTGCCAGGAGTGAAAAGGGTCGCACCTACAGGGAGGAGCGAACTGGACAGGTGACCCAAACCTGACCAACAGAGTATTCCATCCCATAGACGTCATATTCAGCATAAAGCTGAGAGATCACGAGGGTCTCACCCTCTTCGTCTCTTCCTCTCTTCTTTGATGGCCGACATCTGAGGAGGACTGATCCGTGCATCCCTGAATCCAGTGCCTGAGTCCAGCTCCTGTATCCCATCCCCAGTGCCAGCCCTGCGGTGTGGTGGTGACGTATTGTCATCAGGGTGGGGGGAGTTGGGTTTGGTATTGGTTTTGTATATATTTGTACATATTGTATATATTTCATTTTTTCCTTATTATTTATCTTTTCTTTTCTTGTTATTGTTCCATTAAAGCTGTTTTAGTTTTCTTTTCCAAACCATAAAGTCTCTCTCCCTTGTTCTCTCTCGTTTTCCCTTTTGGGAGGGGAGAGGGGCTAGTAGAGAGTGTCTGTCATTCGTTAGTGGCTGGCCCAGCCCCAAACTGTGACACCAGGAAAAAAAAAAAAAGAAGGGTCCAACAATAAGCACCTAAAAAAATTGATAGTGCAAGATACTTTTCCTTGAGGTATGAGTTTAAATTCGTTGACCCAGAGGATAGAATGAAATGTCATTGCCCTACCTCTGACCATGGACACCTGAATAAAGGACAGAGCAGCGTCTCCGTGGGTATGTGCTGAACCCCGTCTGGTTTTTGTTCATGAGGGAAATCTGCTGGACGAGTCTATGAAACGAGATGTTAAGAAATCCTATTTATAGTCCAGAAAGGACTACATCGAGCTAAGAACTCAGCTGATTAGCTACACCAATATGTAGATCTTTCAAGGCATGCCCAGAACACCACCTAGGAGGCTCCTACAGACTGGCTGTAGTGAGCACATGTGCCTCAAAATTTCTTGTGTTTCAAGGTGGAGCTGCAGATTTTGGGGCTTTGTTGGTGATTAAATCTACTTGCTTTCATCCCATGTTTCAGTCCAAAATAAGCCTCTAGCTTGCAGTGCTGCATTGTCCACAGAAATACTTGTTAACCCATCTACACATTAGGGATCATACTGGTGTTCTGAGATACATGGATTTCAAAGGCTAATTGTTGTTAAAACCATTATGTGTACAAATATCACTGTCACTTTTTCACAAAACCCACTGCTTAGACTTCATATCATGACATAAATATCTGTATATAAGAGGTTTTTCTTTATAAACAGGAAGAGCAATATGGTTCTGCAGTGATGAACCTTCTTAAAGGAAAGCACTGGTCAAGCAGCTGTTGCTGGCAGGATTGTGCCTACTGTGTAGACGTACACAGCCCTGGAGGGTATCTTAATACAGTTTTTTATGTTGCCCTTTCTCATAACCTTTTCTTACCCTATGTTTTTGGGTAAGAATTTCTTGGTGTCCCTCTGCCTCCATCTTGCCATTGAAGAAGCACAGGAATGCAAGCAGCGATGCCCTCCTTACATACACCAATAATGACTTATAAGAGGAAAAATCTCAGGCCAAAGTATAATTTTCATAATAGTGCAATTAAGAAGGATTTGCAGTAAATAATCACCTTGGGTTTTTTTGTATAATTTTGGATTGAAGTTTTTCAATGAAGCAATTTCTTGCAAAATTTTCCAAAACAAAAACCATCAGTTTTCCCCCACGTGATTCTTCTTGTTGGCAGAAATGTATGTAACCTTTGGCAGACTCTGAGTGTGTTCGCACTTGCCTTTGCACAGCTACTTGAGCTTTCTGCAGCAGTAGCAGGTAAGATGAGGGTCAGTAACCAGAAATTGGGGTCAGTTTTCCAGATATCACATTACATATCTCAATCACTAGCTCTTTCTGGAATATTTCATCTAAAGACGTTAAAGTCTAGCTGCGTTTTAAAGCCAAGTCACTCAGTTTCTCCAGATTCAATCTCCATCCTGTGGCTTTTTGCACAAAGACCTGAATAAGATATACTCACAGCTGTTTCTTAGCACATGAGTGGGCTTAGTTGGGAGGTGATTTGAATATTGACAGAAAGCTGAAACAATGCTGAGTTAGTGCTCCAGTCCAGTACCTTCTCAGTTTAAATGAGAGAGAACTGAGCCGGAAAATGTCACAGCGCTATTTCTGCTATGGGAATTTTGCACACAAATTGCAATAAATACATGCAATTCAGAAAGCAGAATTTCCTGTTGTCGGATGGGGGGGATCAACACATGAAATAATTGGATTACGAATAGAGCAATAGCAATAAAACACTTGCTCACAGTGTGCAAAACTATGGGGAAAACAGAACTTTCCCTGCTGTGCTGTAATGTTTGACCCTCCCCACCCCCAACCCAGGAAGTCCCATGCCCTGGCCCCTTGTCACCATGGAGGAGCGCAGAAGGCTCCACTGGGATCTGCTGAGCAGGGAGTGACTGCAGTCAGCCAGAAGTGAAGGGCACAGGCAAAAGCAGAGCTGAAATATCCATCTGACACGTCTCAGAGGAGTCCCTTGTAGCCAGCTCCTGTTTATTTCCTTGCTAGTACTCAAATGAGTTGGTATTTTTCACAAAAGTTAAATGATGACAAAGCCTTGAAATATAGTAATTTGGTGACATCAGAGCAGTGAGATATGACTCCTTGCCATTGCTGTCCAGATGATTTGTGCTTTTCATTACAGCAATATGATAATAAAATCAGGGTCCGGAGAAGGAAAATGACAGACAAAAGCAGACACTTGCCAGTAATGCGGTATAACAAAGTCCCTTGCTCTGCCTGGAAATATAAGCCTTTTACATCGATAGAAAGGCATTTAGTTAATTCTCATTAAATTTAGTGGTAGGGTGACTTTATATAGGTTTGACACAATAATTCAGTAAAGCTGCCCACTGCATTTTTCTAAGTGTCTTTTTTCAAACACTGAAATGGTCCATCAGGCAGTAAACCTGGCTTTAGTGCTCAACTTCAGCAATTAGTGGGAGAAAATAACCAGGAGATGCTGAGGTCTGCAAAGCAACTCCTTTGTCTATTTTTAATCACACCTTTATGGAGAGACACTGAAAATTTGAGAACATGCTACCAGGGAATTCAAGCTCCAGCACTTTTCTCTGTTATGTGTTAGGAACTATACCAAGGAAAAAAGAAACAAAAGTGACAAATGTTGCATGATTAAATGGTTTGGATATTGGGGAGAGGCTAGACCTTGATTTAAAGCAGAATAGTAAAAAATCGAAATTAAAAAAGGGTAATTTTTTTTTTTTCAGTGGAAAAAAGCTGATGTCCAGCTCGCAGTAATTTGTCACATTCATTTGCAGGAAAGATATGAGAGTGAGGATCATAGTAGGGGTGAAACTGCAAGGAGGGTCCAATAGTGCTTGAGAGGGATGTTTAATGATGTTTCAGAGCCAGAAACAGAAGATAAGCTCCTTGGGTAAACATTTGTAATGCAATCATGTAATAACTAGGGCTCAGGAGTCTGCCAGGGGCAGACTGTCCATGTTTTTTTTGCACATGATGGAAACACACCTTAATATGGCATGAGTATGAGGTATAAGTTAGGGAGGGTAAAGCTGTCTGCCTTTGTGCTTAATCTCCTGTGGCTTTTTAAGTGGACAGTAGCAGTTTCTTTCCCTACAAAGGAATCCTCGGGGGATGGGGACCCAAACCTTTGGCACAGAGGATAAAACAAGACTATGACTTGCTGCAGCATGGCTGGGCCAACAGAGCTGCTCTAAGCCCATGGTGCCCCAGCCCCCTGCAGGGTCCTGCTCCAGGGAGCAGTGAGATGGTCCAGCCTCGTCTTGCTCCAGCCTTTGGCTCTTCCCGTATATTGCTTTTCTTGCTCACTAGTCCATTTCTGTGCCCAGACCTTGAGGGACTGAGCCTGCAATACAGCTCTCAGTAGGGCCTGACTTTTCAAAAAATTGTCAAACTGGTATTTTTAGCTCCACAACTGTCACGACACTGTATTTTAGTTGACATGGCATTTATCAAAGTGATTTCAGTAGCTGCCTGATAGCTTTGAAATTATTGACGTTTGTTTCAACAGGAAAGCCTGTACTTGTGAGAAGAAATAGCCTTTCTAATTGGTATCCTGAAAAGAGCAACAGTGCTGATGACAATGCCAGCTGAGAGAGGAAACATGCACCTGAGTGTGGACCGCAGCAAGACCTTCTAGGGTACCCATAGCTCCCAGAAGAACCTTCAGGTTACCCAGAAGCAATAAGTAAGCTGAGTTAATGCTGGAAAATTTCTTCCTGAATGTTAAAATGTCCCACTTAATGTTCAGCATGCTGTCATTTTAGGGCTTGGCAAAGGAAAGCTGGGAGAAGTATCAGTAGTGTTTTGCTGTAAGGTGCAGCATGTTGCTGATTTCATTTGAATAGCCATTTGTACTTTAAGGAAAGCAGAGATTATCTGCTTCCTATTTGTAGAAGAATATTAAAGACTATAAAGCACCAGCTAGAAAATGAGGGCTGGTGAGGGCTCCTAACATGCTAAACATTATAGGGCAAATGGCTATACATAGTGTGCCTGCACATTTTCTGTGGGTGTCAATTATATGCACACAGTATCCACTCTCATTAGATAATTGTCCTTAATAAATGTCCGTGTGAATACACTAATGGCCACATGATTACTCAAGTGTTGAGTTTCACAAGCAGATTTTGTTGGTGGCTCTTTACCTAAATAAGAAGGAGGAAAAAAATATATACAGTAGACTTTTGTTGTAAAATAGTGGATGAATCTGAAAAGAAATATTTCTCATGCACCATTTCTCAATAGTTTAGTTTACAAAGGAGATTAAACAACCTGAAATTTATTTTTTTAAAAAAAGTATGTCTGAGAAAGTAGTTTTCTGTACTAGAATCAGACTAACACAATAGTTTCCATTTATAAACACATATGTAGCCAAATCCTTGTAATTTTCTTGCAGTTCTGCAAACTAACTCATGACCACTTCAGAAATATCCTTGTCTTCACTGGGTTTACAGAAGACTATAATGAGTTTAAAACCACCATTTAAAAACTGAACCACAGATTTTTCTTTCTCTTTTTTAAAATTTTTTCTTTTCATTGCATCTCTGTGTATTAAGGCCTCTTGCTTACTAAACATTATGAGTAAATGCAGCTGTGTTTATTTCTTTTTTTAAACTGCAACTCTCAGTAGCAGCTAGACTAAGAACATGTAAAATTTTTTCATTAGACAAAAAAATCCTTGTTCTGTCTTAGTTCGCATCAGAAAATGTAGCAATTTCTTTGTAGTCTTAGCAGCTCATAAAGAAGAAGAAATTTATACTTTTAAGTATTTTCCAAGTTATTTTCATAAAGATATAGAAAAAGGAGCAGATTAGTCACTATCCACGAAATGCAGCTGATTTAATGGGGTTTGTGTAAATGCTAACAATCATGCCTGTTGAATAATAGGCCATGCATGTATGATCCACTTTTTTGTATACAGAAAGGCTCAGCCTAACATGACGTAGGCTAATGTGTACTTCCAGGTTTTCATCATCCTAGTTAATCTTGTCTTGGTCGCTGTTCTTCTGCTTAAAATGTCTCAGGCACATTCCACCTAAAGCTCTTCTAATAGAAAACATCAGTTTAAGATATTGAATAAAAGACAATGTCTCATTTACCCTGTTACTTTAGTTTCATTTTTCAACAAATGCTTGATTTCCATATATATTTTTTTTGTATACATATCTTAGACTCTGAGCAGAGCTGATACCTATTCACAGTATGTTTTCAAAACACTTCTGTTATCCTTCCATTATGGAATTTTGCAGAAAATAAACCATGCTGTAGAATTAACAGAGAAGGTAGTCCCTGACACAGGAGTCTGTAGGATGCTTGGAAAAACGCCTTGCACTTTCCTTTGAATGTTCCAGTTTCTATTTATTTATAGAGCAACGCAGTGCTTTTGTCACTGTATTTGCTAAGTTTTCCAAATACTTTTTTAAACATCAGAGTCATTGTTTTATAAGTGTTTTAAAGTCATTGCATGCATTCTGCTAATATTCAAATGAAACACAAACTCCTTGCTTGATTTTTGGTGAAGAATTGTTTTGTCACGCCACAGTCTACCCAGAATAAATGGCAGCAACTCGCTGTGGTGTCCAGGAGACGGACAAACTTATACAGTTTAAATTCTTCTTTCTCTTTGACTTCCTTGGGGACTAAATCAGCATCCATGTTTTTTGGAGGGTGACTGGCAGCCTTCTCTTACCCTTAGCCCTGGAGGATCAACCCCCAATCTGCCCATCTCTGTGCTAGCCTGCAAGTTTGTGCCCATCACTCTGCCTGGAAGCAGGGGATTGGAAGCAGCTAATTTTACAGCCTGAGGTCCTTTCTATCCTATGTGCATACCCAGGGTGTCTTTGCAGTTTAGCTCTAAAAAGGCCAAATTGTCAGTCTGTGGCAATTGTACCCTCGAGACGTGCAGGGTCTAGAGAGGGTACCACCTTACTCACTATCAAAATGCAGCCCCTCTATCACTGTGGCTTGTCAGCACGCAAAAAAAGCACCATCAAACCCAATGAGCTCTGGTGGGAGCAAGCAGCAAAGATGGCCAGTGGGCTCCTGGGACCTCCGAAGTCAGCAGCACTTTTATCTCTGACTTCAGCACAGTCAGGATTTCAGCCACCAGCTGAATTAGACAGCTTGTAGGAACTGGTGTTAGCTCCAAAGCACCTCCAATACTTGCAACTTTTTTTTTCTAACATCATCTTCTGACAGTGTCTTGATCTAGAGGAAAGTATTACCCTGATGGCCAGCTCTGTGGTGTGCCAGGGTGCTCGGAGGTGCTGCAGCCCATCCTCGCTTTACTGCATATGGTACTTGAAGCAGAAGACTTGGCTGGAAGTGGTAAGACTGCAAGCAGACATCATCTCCTCATCCCAGTGCAGCATCCTCACGTCTGCTTGTCTTGCCTTTTAGAAAAACCTCCACAGGCTTGATGTGTATTGGAGCAGGGCTGAGAAATAAAAGCACCAGGAAGCTCTCTGCACTTTGTAGTGCCCACCTTTTGCCTCCTCCTATGCTTCAGCCATTCCTTCTTAGTGGCGAATTAGTGCCTAAAATGTGAAAGCTTGATTTCATGCCCTGCTATAATCTCTGACTCACTGTTCCCCAAACTAGTCCAGGTACCTGTGCTTTGAGCTTTTTTTTTTTTAAGCTACATTATGTAAAATATCCTCTATGGAAAAGGCAGAAAGTTAATTACAAAGCACAACTAAGGTGTTGGTTTTTTTTTTTATTCACAGCTTAGAAGGTTTAATTCCACATTGCTATTCATTTCTGATGTGTGCCTCATTGATAAGAATATTATCTTTATAGACATATGGCAGTAAAAATTGGATGAAGACAAAGTATGATACAGGTATAAACATGAGAGGAAAAAGAAACAAAAGAAAATGAGGTACTGAGAAGAGACACAGATTCATGCACTAGAAACACATAAGAAAAGGAGTAGAACCATTTTATCTAATGAATTTATAAACATTGGTTATTAAAAAAATGCTTAGATGAAAATACGTGACTAGGAAAAAAATTAGGAAACACTGTAATTGTATATAAAATGGTTTAATTGTATCAGCGGCTTTCTCCACCTAGCCAGTAATGAAGGGTAAAGTACATCCCAACTGCTACCAATGTGTTATTAGTCTGATTACAAATTTAACAATTTAATTGCACAGTCCTGGGTCAGCTTGTCTCTTTTTAAAGATAATGACACCCAAGGTGAGAATGAAACAAAACATTTCACATTGTTAAATTAGCCACTGGGGGAAAAATTATAAGGTGTCCTAAATACAACTGAGGTACAAAGAAATTACAGTAAAGACTAACAAAGGAATCTGTCTTCTTAATGATGGCAGTCACTATCACATTTAGTGGCCTCGCCGCATGGGTACCAGTGTGTCAGGTAAATCCTTCAGCTCTTCTGGGTCAGTGGAGCTCTGCATTATTGATGTCTCATGTCTACAGCAGCTTTCTGTCCCTTCCTCTGTCAAATTCAGCTTTCTATTAAGCAGTCAAACCTGCCACTCACTGGAGGTCTGATTCTTGTGAGAGAAACCAGATTGCAACTGTGTGATGTAGAAAATAACTACCTACTCTGGAAACATTGTCCTTTTCACAGAGAAAATCTGATCAAGTTCAGAATGCCACAAGGATACCAGAGAAATCCTGCAATCCTTACAACAGATGGGAGTTTCATTGCTGACTGTTGCGAGGCTGGGATTTCATCTAGGAGCTGGACTGCAGAATCCATTCTCATAGCCAGGGCACCATGACTCTGAATATCATAATTTTTCATGTAAAAGACAGATCTTAGCTTGGTACGTCTTCTTCCCCATTCTACATTGAAACTCTTATAGTCAATAAAACCCACTCATTTTCCATGTCATAGACGAGCAATTGATCTATGGGTTTAAAATATCCAGCCTACTGTAAGGGCCGCACCTTCACACTTTCTGTACAAATGTGAGTTGCCCTTGGCTGCAGGAAAGCCAAAGATCTGCATTTGTATAAAATAAATTTCTGTGTACCTAACTCTTCTCTGCCCCTCTAACTTGGCTCCCAGTCTGAAGCAAGGGGATCTTTTCTGAGGCCTTGAAGAGGTGCTGAGGGAACTGTTGCATGGACTCCAATCTGATGGATCAAAGACCTTTATTGTTTGCTACGGTGCAATTATATACTTTTCTCTACTAGTACACACACCACTAAGTAAGCCGTGATTGGTATTCAGGCATGGTCCACGCACCTCTACTACTAACCCTACTGGCTGCTATTTAGGAGGCTCATGTTCCTCTCATATCTAATGGTCTGCACCTGTTTTCTTCTCTGTTATCTTTCTTTACTCTTGTTCAAGATTCAGGGCAGAAACTGGCTGAATCCTATTAACTCTTTCCATCCCTTCTCTCCCCATTCCTCCTCTATGCAACAGTGCCTGACCGGCTTCCAAAGGCCTCTGACTTACTCCTACAAAAAGGGACCTACTTTTCTCCATGAGTTATATAAGGAACTTGGGCATTTAGGTAGTTAAATTAAAAAAAGCTTGAATTATCATATTGGAGTGGTCAAACCACACTGCTGTTTGGTACTTAGCTGTTTTACCCTGAAAACACTGCTTGCAGGCAGAAGACTTTTGGAAACCATTGCATGTATGGCTGGGACAGGGCATATGGCTCCAAATTAACGACCTTGTGCTCTCTTGTGCTGCCCAGAAGCAGAGATGGCATCGCGCCCATTCTTTCACTGCTTCGGAGCACTGTGAGAGAGGGAAGGTGTCCCCACAAAAGGCAATTTCTGGATACATGGTAGGCACGTCAGCCAGCTGAATAGACTGTTAGAAGCCCTGTGCAATGTGAAAAACAGGCCAGCTCTAAAATGAAGGCACTTGCCAGAGCCGAAGGGCCAGCACATGACACCTTTCATTTTCCCTCTGTACCCATGCGCTGCAAACATGCTCACATGGCAATTGCTATATTTTGTCTCAGTGCACAGTTTAAAAACGTTTTACGGTCTGTACTTGTGAGGGGAGGACTCTTTTCTTCCTTGGTAAATGAGTGTTTTCAGCATAAGGGATATTGCAGTGGTTTTTATGCAATATGAGCTTTTTCTCCTTCTACTCCTTTGGCTAAATTCTTGAAAACACTCTCAATGGAAGATACCTGCAGAAAATCAGACATCTTCCCCCACTTACCCTTTTCCTCATTTAGTAGAAAAAAGCTACAGTAAGTTAAAGCCATATTGACAAGCTGCAGTACCCACAGGAGCATCTGCTGTCCTCTGAGCTGCCCTGTCTCCTGCCAGTGGTTGTGTCTGCACTGTGCATTTCAGCTTTTACCTCTGACCTTTTCCACTCTCTGATAAGAAGTTTTGACATTAACCAACAGCATATGGTTAGTTTTCTCTTATTTCTTTTCAGCCTCAAAGAGCTGGGTCCAGTACCGTGTGGTTTGAGTGGAGAGAAGGCTGCATGGTCAAACGATGCTTCACTGGTTCACAAACCCTTCATTTTGTGTGGGATGGCTGCCAGGCTGCTTCCACCTCTACAAAGACACCTTCGAGGTAATTGTCGTGAGGAGTGAGAACCAAACTTATGACTTGGTGAGACCGAAATACATGAGTTTACACACATGGTAACTCTGCTTTGGTGGAAGTTTTTATTGAAGGCCCACATTTCCAGACTGAGAGTGTGCATGAGGAAAAGACACATCTGTCGCAGAGCCCTCCAGATTCACCTCTCATCACCGAGCAGTGGCTGGTGGGTGGTTAAGTTTAAACTGCTTCTTCTACCTGCCCCTTTGCCTAACTCTCACCAACCTGCCACAGGCAAAACCACACAGAAAGAGAGAGCTGACTTACTTTATTGTAATCAATGCACCAGTGTGCTCCCATCAGAAGGCTGTTCGAGTCCACCTCAGTCTCCAGCTGCCTCACGCCTGGCTGTGAGGGACTCTTTCCCAAGGGCTTGGCATGTGTGTGGGGTGAAGGCAAAGCTCCTTCAGAAATGGAACAAGATCTGGGGGAAGAAGATGTCCAGGTGGGCTCCAAATGTCACTTGGATCAAACCAACTTTGATTTATGCTATTGTTATGCTGGACAGAAGTGAACTTACAATCCGAACATGTTTGAGATATGTGCTTTCTGCATTTTTAAGATGAAGGTGTGATGTTTATTTTTAAATAACAGTTTTTGTTGAAAATCTCACCTGTGTTAAAAAATTATCAGGTTTAAGAAGTTAACAATCCAAAAAGAAAGCACAACTTTGGTTTTAACGTTATTTGGTTGACCAGAAATTAAACTGTAGAGGGACACATATATAGTTTTTGTTTCCACAAGAAAAATTAATTTCAGCTCAACTTGAAGAGATTTTTTTAAAAAATCTTTTTCTTGCCATTAGACTGAAAAATTTATTATTCTTTTTCCAAGTCTCTTCATTCTTATTTCTTAATTTTTCCCTCTTCATTTTTTAGAGTAAATGTGCTTCCTTAGTTGGACTGTCAGAGTGTAGCAGCTGTTACTCAGTTTCTGGTGCCTATTTTAATTCCTTCATGCATACAAATGGAATATTTACCTCCAAAAATATGTGGAAGTCAGAAACCACTTTTGTTTTTTTTTATCCTGTAGACCTTTGTAATGGTTTGGCAACAACTTACCTGTCTAGAAAGCAGTCTAGAACACCCATCACTGGCCACTGCCTGTCACGGAGTGTGAGGACCCAGCGGGGTGGTGTGAGGATGGGCAATCAGCTGCTTCCTCCCACTCCAGCTGTCCCTAAAGGCACCCCACTGCTTGGGCAAGCCCTTGGCTGGGAGGTGGAGAGCAAGCGCATGAGTGCTGCTCTGGGGAAGTCTCCCTGAGAAATGACCGTGTCCAAAGAGCTGCTTTGCAGCAGCAACGACAATCCAGGAAACCATGCCTAGCCCCTGGGCTCAATCAATTTGTTAGGTGTCATAAATGGCATTGAAACAGATGGACATTAGTTCAGGCAGCCAAGGCATCCTGTAAATTATGTGGCTCATAAACTCGGTCCAAGTCCATTTGCAGTCAGCAGAAATTTTGCCACAGACTCAGGCTGGGGCTGGATCAAACTCATCTTGTGGAATTTACAGCTACCTTCCTCTAACACATATCTGTCAGCAACTAAGGATACAGGAATATTTTATCACCTCTTCACCACTGCACTGGGTTAATTTTCAAGGTGAATCAGGGTGAGAGAGCATTCAAGATCACCCAGCTGGAATGATGAATTAAAGAGGAATCGCCACCAGCCAGATCTGGCTTCTGTATTTCATCCGGGACTAGACCAGGACTGTCCTGCGATGTGCAGCATCAGCACCTGTCCCCCTTCTCCAGCCTCAAGGGAAATCGCACGCCCTGTTCACCCACCTGGCTCCTACATCCATCCTTTCCTTCTCCTTCCCACTGCCCTAAGGCACAACCCAGAGTAGGAGGGCTGTCAGCTCCATGCCCTGTTTTATCTACTTAAAATCTTGTAATATCTATATAAACAAATGATTAGTGTGCCAGCATGTAGTGTGGTGAGAATATGCAGGCAAAACAAGCTGACAAAATTGAAATGAACACAGAAGATTGAGTTTGTTTCCCCAGTCCTGGTTATGATTCTGTGATTCTATGATTCTAAGATGAGCATCCAGGCTGCTCCTCCAGCAGAGCTGGTGGGAGCAAATCCGAACTCACCCCCTTCTCTCTCTCTTCCTGATTTTACTTTGTTACCTTCAAAATTCAGACGCAAGGAAAATTTTGATTTCTTGTTCTGACCTCTCTCACAGTACTTAGATTTCAGAATCTTTTTTAGGAATTTTCTGCTGTGTTTTGCAGCAGTTAATGATTTAGGAGGAGGCAGCTAACTGCCTGGTTAACATAGGGTAGCAGCAGCCTGGGGAGCTGGCAGTTCAGAAGGTCACTGCCTTTGCCACAAGAGGATAATCAATACAGTTCCTTACATCTGTTATGACATCGATTGCCTGAGATCTCTACAGCTCTCTTGCTGCAGTGGATTTCCTAGAAATTAACTTCATGTTAATCCACAGCACTGACATGGTCTTGAAAAGTGTCATCGAAAGGAGTTACAGGTAGTCACAGATTAACCCAGGGCTGCTGCCTTGAGCCACAGAAAAATACAGCAGGAAGGACTTAAGGAGGGTCCTCACTTAATATTGGTCCATCCTGTTCTGCAGACCTCCAGCATCACAGGGTCTTCCAAGGTAAGCAGTTTTGAGGCTTTATTACCTTTACCACTGAAAAACTATTTCTAATATTGATTTGAATCTTTTCTGCTGGAGTTTGACCGCATTATTTCCTGTCTCAGCCTTAATGACCTTAAGAAAAAAAAATCCCTTACTTTTTATTGCAAACTTCTAGATATTAGAGGTCTTTCATCACAAATTTTGACATGTTTTTTAGGCAGGCAGTTCACATTCCAGTATTTCCTTGCAGCTTGTTCATTTTTAGATCACTAATAATTATTGTCATCATCATCTTAATGTCTTTGTAGAAGTGCGATACCCAAAACTGAGTGTTACGTCCCCATTGAGGCTGTACCAGTCATCACTGGTGACCAGATGAGAGGGATGACTCAGTCTGCGTTGCAAGCCATTTTCCCATTCATATATTCCACAATGACTACATCCTTTTTCTCTCTGATATGACATTGTTCACTAATAATTGAACCTCTTTTTTGAAAGGCTGCTGCATGACCCACCCCCCAATCTATGACTGTGATTAGTCCTGCTTGAAGTGATGCCCTTCACTTGCCTTTACCGAGCTTTAACCTATTTTTTCAGACTGGTTTTCCAGGTTGTCAAGGTTGATTTGAATTCAGCTGTCACCCTTCCCCAGTTCTTCCCAGAGTTCTGCCCCTCCTTGCACCATACCATCTAGTCACTTGATTGATAGATGTGGTCTGTATTCACTGTCCAAGTCATTAATGAGAAGTTGAACAAAATCAGGTCTGTGACAGGCTCCTGCAGAGCCACTCTCTGTGTGACCTACAGAACATTCTGGGCACAGTTATTAACCAGTTTTGTACCAACACCAGCATAGCTTCATCCAGACCACATGTCAGCAGAAGTCATTAAGAAGTTTCTTGCCCTTATAAGTACCAATGAGCACTTTATTGGAATGTGCCGGTGTGGATTCAGGTCTCAGATAAAATTGGAGTTTGGACCTGAGACATCATCATGGTGTTGTTTTTGAAGGTCCCAATCACTGAACCACTGAATGAGAGGGGACACCTCTGTGAGCCTTTCTTTATCTTCAACCTATTTTGTCTGCTGTTTGTTGCTCTTCCTGTGGGAAACCTTCATGGGAATCAACTTTGACTTAGTTCACATTGAATGATGTGGTGGTTTGGCCCTGGCCAGATGCCAGGTACCCACCAAAGCCTATCACTCTCACCCCCTCAGCTGGACAGGGGAGAGAAAATATAACAACGTGCACGTGGGTCAGATAAAGACAGTTTAATGAAGCAAAAGCCGCGCGCAGAAGCAAAAGCAAAACAAAAGATCTTATTCTCTACTTCCCATCAGCCGGTGATGTCCAGCCACTTCCTGGGAAGCAGGGCTCCGGTACGCGTAGCGGTTGCTCCGGATGACAAACGCAAAACAAATGTCCCCCCCTTCTTCCTGTTTTCCCCAGCTTATATTGCTGAGCAGACGTCATGTGGTATGGAATATCCCTTTGGTCAGTCTGGGCCAGCCGTCCTGGCTATATCCCCTCCCAAGTTTTTACCCACCCCCAGCCTACTGGGGAAATGTTGGGGAAGCAGCCTTGGTGCTGTGTGAGCCCGGCTCAGCAGTAGCCAAAACACTGGTGTGTTATCTAGCTACCACTGCACAGCACAGTGAGGGCTGCATCTCAGGCAGACCCATTACAAAAGACTATGTAGTAATACAGCAAAGGATGATGGACAAAACCAGCTGACAGCTTGTGCATGGTCCTGGGCACTGAAACTAGGGACAGGTGACCAGAAACGAGGATCTACACTTAATTTTCTAAATTTCTGCTTACAGAACTACTGTGGACAGTAAGGACCTTGAGGTAGGGTTATATCAGCTGAAGCAATAACAGAGGCCTTTGGCTCCTCACTGGGACTTACTGCATAAGGCAGCTAAGAACACAGTTGTTTCTGTTCGGTTATTTTATGGCACTGAGCTAAAAATCCTGGAGCCAATGACTGTATCCATTCATCTTCCTACAGAAGGGGCAAAAGACAGCAAAGAAACAAAGTGCTGGAGTCTTTGCTGAGTGGAGAAGTAGGGGTGCTGCAATTGCTACAGGATAGAGCTATGCATGAGCGAAGTTCCTGCAACAGGGTGAGTTCTCTCAGGGGTGAGAAGTGCTTGGGTAGCATTTGTTGCCTCTTCCAAGAACATGAGGAGCAGGGAGCATCTTGGTTGGTCTAGAAAGCAGGAAAGCACAGAGAAAAGAGCTATGTACGGCATTGCTCCAAAATGCTGTCCCTTCTGCTCTGCTCAAAATATTCATGTGCCAGGTAATGGAGTACAGCCATTTGCCAGCTACCCTTGAGGACCCCCTTGAGCAGCAGCACAGCAGTCTCATAAGAGACGTACTGTCAGTGATAACCTTGCAGAGAGGCCGTTGCCACCCATGAGGACAAGTCATTCCCCATTTCTGAGGATCTCCTTCCCCTCAGCCCCAAGACAGCCAGAATAAAAATGAAACCACTCACCTTCTTGCTGTAGTGCCTTACTGGATGCACTTGAACAAAGATATCCTGGCATATCCTAACCCCTGCTATGAGGTGTTTGTCTGGAGCAGGAGAGCACTCAGATTCATTTAACACGTTGGTCCTGTCACTGTGTCTGTGGACTGACCCAAAAGACACCCTGTGCTAGCTGGCTGGGCTGATTCGTATCCACACTACTGAAGGCCAGCATGTTGCCCACATCCACACTGTGTAGCACTTTGACCAGCTGTCTTTGGAGTACTGTGGGGTACTCCTGAAGCATAATTATTACTTTTTCAGCACTTCTTGAAAGTTGTGTAGATGTGGCACTTAGGGACATGGTTTACTGGTGGGCTTGGCAGTGTTAGGTTTATGGTTGGACTCAAAGATCTCAAATCTCAATGTCTTTTCCAACCGAAATGATTCTATGTTTCTATGAGTTCTGAGAGGGCTCTCTTACAGCCTGCAGAGTCATGTCTTTACGCATGACACTAAGGTATTTTTTCTGTACCCAAGAGAGAGCAGGAGTGTTTTCGAAATTGCAACATCCCCTGTGATGCAGAAATCAAACTTGGTGCAGTCTGCATCTATGCTGTCTGCTTGGATCAGGCTCTGTGGTGACCTATTCTGTCAAATGTGCCCTGTTTGCCATAGAAAAGGATTAGTTGGTTCACTCTAAAAACAAGCCTGGGAGCAAGTGAGGCTGCCTACGATGTGAACAAAGAGCCAGACTTTCTGTGTGGGAAATATCAAGGCTAGTGATCAATAGCTACAATTTATGCAAGATTCCTACCAGACTTAATGCAGGAAAATTGCTTTCAAGAACCGTAATACATCAGTAGTTTCAGCTGCGTTGCAATTGAGGCATCTACAATCAGATCCAATCACTGGAAGGTTTTTTGAGTTTGATTGTTTTTATCTGTTTTTTCATAATGACTGTAGCTGAACTAGCTGAAGAAAAGGAGAAAAGCGATTGCAAATTGTCGTCTGTAGAAGACAAAGTCTGTCACAGTGGTAAATAAAAGGCAGAGTGTTCCAGAAGCAATGGCAAAGTAGTGAGGTGATCTGTGCATAACTCTTGGGTTGCCAGTGTCATATCAACAATGCGTGGTTTGCTTGTAGAATCTCCTGCAGCACCAGCTCATAAAAACGTGACACTGTGAATTAAGAGAAATGGCGAAGGGAGAAATGAATCAACGCAAATTGAACCATATTATGCACAAACAAGGCATTAAGTATGTGCATCAAGTGACATTTTTGAGCACTACCGTTAATTGTATGTATTTCGTAATTCACTTTAATGTCATTATTTCTTTCAACTACTGACATCTACTGAAATTTCAGTAAATGTGAGATGTAAATAGACAGATCTCTGTTTAAGCATGGAAAACACCTCTGCAGTAAGCAATATCGCAACTTGTTTATATTGAAGGTAAAAGGACAGAGTGAGATATGGAGGTATTTGCACTATTTCATAACCCTGCCATTTGCCGTTTGCCAGTTGGATACTAATTCCCGAGGCAGCTTATTGGGTGTGTAGGCTGCAAACAGGCAACAATTATGTTTTTACCCAAAGTTATTATAGAAAATAACCCAATGATAATCTCTCAGGCTAAAAATTTCTATTGAAGAATCAATTCAGAACTATCACATTTTCACTGAGTACTAGGAGCTTAAAGCACTCTGCTTTTTGTTAACATCATCCTCACCAACTCTCATTAGTATCACTACTAATACAGTTTAATTCTCAGTAGCCCAAATTTAATATAGATAGGCTTGTCTGGAGTAGCAGCCCTAACTATTGGTGCAAGAGCCATAGCCATAGAATAAATGATGGGGAAGGTATGTGGAAATAAAACTGTTGCAGAGGATCCATAGTTCTGGATGTATTTTGCTCCCAAGTGGGACCTTGGTGTCCACTGCAGGAGGAAGTTGCACTATCCCACCTCCCCCAGGAAGGACAGCTTTATTGGCCTGGTCTCTGGGAATCCTCTTTGCAGGAGCTGTGCAGAGGTGTTGTCTTGGTTTCTTTGAGCTTTCTGCAGCCAGGAGGATTTATCAAACATGCTGGTGGAAGTCATGCATCTGGGAACTAGTAAAAGGAAATGGAGAAGCTCTGAATGCCCCGTGTCCTAAAGTCAAGTTTGTTGAAAGATGAATCCAAGCAGAGAATTGCCTGAAAGCTTCATATTTTATTTCCACAGTCTCTCCTGATCAGAAGGAAAGATGGGTGAAAGAGAAAAATCATCATGTGAGACAAAGTCATGAGACAAGTTCTGTGCACCAAGTCTCTTCCATGATTTCAGATCTTGAGCTGACAGTGTTTTAGCTTTTACTGCTACAAGTCTTGGGATTCAGCTGGTTGCCAATGTAACACAAACAGCTGTGGTTCATCTGAATGGGGAAATTAGCTGGATTAGCTTTAGCAGCATAAGCTGTTTGGTAGGGACTGTTATGGGGTCACTTCCCATGGTGGGCATTGCCTCTCAGCACAGGAGCACCTGGGGAGGTCTGCTGGGCAGTCCCACTGTGTGTGCAGTCCTCCATGACACTGCCTCATCACTCTTTTTAGACTGTCTTAAAAAAGCTGCATTCTGCAGCTAACTATTTTAACGCAAGCCATTTCCTTTTAGTTTCACAGAGCAGCAAAAGCATGTTTACATCAAGTCCCAAACATCTGTTCTTTCTTCCAGAACTGCTTTCATTACCAGGACAGAAAAGAATGGGGAGGAAAATAGAAGTCCCTCATGCAGGCAGAGCAGAATTGTGAAAAAAATGGAATTTTACTGATACAGAATTATGTCAAATAATAAGATTTTCTAGGGTAATGGGGCAAATGACGTGTACTTGTTCTCGCACTCCCTTTCCTGCATGCTAGTACAATGCTTGTTGTGCAGAACCTACCTTTCAGCTGCTGTATAATTAAAATAGTGTATGATTGAAGTGCACGGCACAGGTCAGATGCCAGTAGTATTCTAGACCTTGATACTTGTAATGCAAAATGAAGTGGTTTAGAAAGACAATTGCCTAACTGTGTGGTTTTCAAGCTTTTGAGTTGTGAGCCTCTGAAATCTTTCTACGGAAGGTGAGGACCTCTTTAGAAATTTCACATACTGCAGAGCAGTACATGAACTTGTTCTTCCTGATTATATTACCTCTGGGAAATTATCTGTGGGGGTTTATGGGTCACTGGCTTAAAGTAGTAATCTAGAGGACTGGGATTAAGCAATCGGGGTTCACGTCATGGAAGTTAGGTATCTGAATGCCTTTGGAAGACTTGGCACCAGGCATCATCTGGAATGAGAACGTGCACAGGGGAAGCTGTTGCACAGTAGAACTAGAGGTTTCCATCCTTGCTTGACTTGTGATTTTTCTGTACCCTGAGAAAATAGCCTTTGCTATGTTCATGCAATGTGAATTTATAGAACGGATTTTTTTCATCTTTCTTCGTAATACAAGACTTTCAGCAGCAACATACATAGGCTTTTATTCTAATACAAAAAGAGGTACGTGTTCCTTTTCCTCTGACTCTAATCTCAGACCCAATTTCTTGCTCCACAGTACAGTGTAAAATCTATACACCTGCATCCTACAGTGCTATGATGAACAGAGCCACAACCTGCAGCAGTTCTGTCTTCTCAATGAAGAGAAAAGTCAGGTCTGTAATTCTTCCAGCTGCAGCACTTGGCTTTCCCTTAATGGCTGAATTACTCCATTTAGTTAGGCTGGTCAGGTAGGAAGCTAGTAGTTCAGACATTCTAAGTCTGAGATATTAGCACATTGAAGACAGTGTCCTGTGGCTTTTTACAGGGCTCACTTTCTACCTGCCTGACTAAGTCAGATGAAAGATATACATTTCCTTGGGCTCTGTCTTGCCTTTTTCCTTCCTTAACCATGCTGGAACATGAGTTTATTACAACTTACTTGATATTTAAACTTGCCTTCCGTGGAGCTGTGGGCTATAGGGTAGGTGAGGGCTTCTCTCCGGGTCCCACCTGGAGGCTATTTGCAGAAAAGCAAGCAGCATTCGTAAGTAGCCAAAATCATTGATACTCAAGCATATCATCAGCTGTGTCTTTGGATGGTCCATCTTGTGTTGTCAGGCCAGGTGAGCTGAGAACTTCTCCTGCCTCTCATCTGCCAAGGATTTGCAAAAGCTGCAGGAAAGCCCACCTACACTTTTGTTTCTGCATTAACCCCTCCAGCAGCTATTAACTACTGAGTAACAAGGCAAGTATGTCTAGAAATCAGTTTTACATATTGTCTTGCTGTTTGTTATAGCTATGAACTTCAACACAATGTGCCAGTGTTTATGCCCCCACCCCAACCTCCCCAAATAACAACAACAAAACAACCCTCAGGGTTTATATACTTTCAGATGTGACTTGCTTTGGTGCAGACACAGCTCTTGGTCTGCGGTTCTGCTGGCACTGGATGGGGCCTATAACAGCTGTTTCAATAGCTGAGTTTATTTCCTGGTTCCTCATTGCGCATAGGCATCATCAGTGAATAATTCTGCTGTATTTTATTGACATGATACAGTTTTGCGCTCTGTCCATTTCCTGACACAGCATCCATTTAGGCAAGAATGGATATTTTCAGTAGCGAGAAGAGTGTGTCTCTGGACGAAATTATGCACCACAGAGTAAAATCCCAGACAATATCACATACCAATATGTTAAAGCTGCCCAAGGCCATGTACAGGCACCATTAGGTTTGCTCATTCAGCCAGTCTCTGCTTCACAGAACCTGGTTTATCTAAGCTTTACTAAACCATGTTTTATTAAACCCAGGTTTAAGAAACAAACTATCAAACAATTTATCAAGAGCACTGAACACTAACCACACTGTGGCTGTGAATCAATTGGGATGGATCCAGGCAGGTTTTGAGGCCTCCCTGTGGGGCTCTTCCTTGGCGCTTTGCCTCCTTTTGCAGCAGACTGGCCCCAGGATGGGGTCACCCATTGACACTGTGCTTCTCGTGGAGTTAGCTTGGAGCAGGACCACCCCATCATAAAGGAAAGAACAGACACTTGCACTGAGGACCCCAGGTTTGTTGTGGTGGGGTTTTAATTGAATTTGTGGGCTGCATTACAAAGGAACCACAATCTCTTTAGGAAAAATAAAGGTCCCATCAAGTTATGAAGACGGTTAAGAAGCTCATATACATACATATTCTGGGAAAGGGGCAGGAGGGAAGAGGGGCATGAAGAGGTGGAGCAGGGGAGTGGTGCAGAGAGGCAGAAGCAGCACAGTGGGGTGGCGGGCAGTGTCCCGCGGGGGCAACAGCTCCTGGGAGCTTTATGGGACTGTACAGCAGCATGGGAACCCAGCAGCCACAGACACGAGGTTGCCATGTTGGTATGCTGCTGCAAAAAACTAGATCATCTCCTCTTCTAGATCCACAATTCTCCCTGTGCAGGGTGCTCTTTTGGGGGTTTTATGGTAAGGAGCAGAGAAATAGCAAACCAGAGCTTTTGTTCTCCTAGGAGAATGCCAAAGGAACCAGCCTTCATAAAGACCAGGCACTTAGGCTGCTGTGTGAATTCCCTCTTGCTTGACAATTTTATTTTGCCTTCCTTGAGGACAGCCATGAGTCTGTGCTCAACTTAGTTGGGCAAAGCTGTTCCAGCCCCCCTTTCTCAGGCAGACTCTGTGCAGCTCTGGGTGCAACAGGTTTACAGCAAAGCCCAAGCTTCACACGCTCCTGTGGAGGAAGTACTCAAAAATACTAAACCAGTGCTCCCTTCCCAGCACCAAATGAAGAGCTTCAACAGGGTAAAGATAGTATTTTATCCCCACATCTTCCCCCTCTCCTTTTCCTTCTCCCCCCTGTATTTCCTTACAAAGCTCCTAGCTGGGCTCTGTGCGGGTACTCAGCTAGGCATTCATCTCAAATTCTGCTGCAGACTTAAACAAATGATACCGAAAAAATCTCATTTCAGGCATAAGCTTTCTGACTGCTGCTGCTTTGACAGCATCATTTTGTTTTCTTTCTCTGCTGCTGGCATCATGCTGGGCAGCACTTCAGAGGGTGGAAGGAAAATAGAGCAGATAGGTGGCAGATTTTGGAGGAATGAGGCTTGGGGTCAGGGGAGACATGAGGATTAAAATCTTAATTTTTGTATTGGTGTTGTCTTTTTTAGTTCATGGCCCTTTAAAATTGTTGCCATTGTATAGTCTGTGTCATCCTGGGAAGTGCCCTGACTGCTTTCGCTGCTGTGCCCAGAGGCTGATTAGTCTATGGTTAATTTGGGGATAACCGCTTGTGGAATAAAAAGACAAAACAAAACATAAAAAATTGTTGAGCCTGTCTAAAGAGAACAAAGCAACTAAATCTGTCTTGTAAAGATAAGGTAAAGGAATACTAGATGGCAGACTCACACTTGTATGCTGGTGCTGAGTATCGCTTTAAAAAGGGCCTGGTGATGGAATTGTTTTTGTTTACGTTACAGTAATTGAGAATGCATCTTGTTATTAAAAAATCCAGCAGGAGACATAGAAAGTTACAATTAAACATTCTCTTTATTGGGGCCTTGCTCTGAAATGGCACAACTGATAAATGTTCAGAGTGCCCATCAGTGCTGCTAATGAAAAGACCCAGAGTCATGTTTTACACTTTTATTTGGATTTAGATCAACACCACAGATAAAGATACTTTGGTCAAACACAAGAACAGATTACTATGCTGCTCTTTCCTGGCTGCAATAAGTACGGTAACATGGAAAAAAAAATGCTGGTTCTCCTGGAACACTGAATGTAAATCTTGGATTGGCACATACAGCTAATAAATACGTTTGCACTTAGCACTTTAAAATGGAATTGCACATGCAAGATGTAACCAGGCTACTGATCACCTTCATCATTGTCCCTGTACTATTTTTAGTCTTTGCTTGCCATTTTCCTAGCTAGAAAAAAGAATACAATTTGCTGCTCTACTCAGTATTTCAGTGATTAGTCTGCTAATTTTGACAGGTTTAGCAAAGGTCCCATTGAAGTCCTTCCTGATAGAACTGGTATCTCCTCTGTAGCTTGACTTGCAACACTATGCATTGCAGGCAGCAATGGAAGTCCACCGAAGCAAGGTGAGAGGCCTGCCCAAAAGCTGATGAAGAGAGGTTAATACCAAGCAAAGATACAGTAGAGGGACCAGTGTGAATGCAATTCTTACAATATCAAGATCAGTACTACTACCACACAAATAATGACATATCAATAATATATTGTACAAGCTTATACAGCAACACATGTTGATTTGCAACATTGTACAGTTTAAATCTAAAGTGCACAGCCTCAATCTGAGGTGACAAAACAGTACTATCAATATAATAAAGGCAACACAATTACAGACACAATTTATTTCCTCTTACTTCATGTCCCCATGGTATTACATTGAACCAATACTCCACTTATCTATTTTAGATTAAATTAAAATCACATCGCACTTTTTTTTTCTCTTCAAGTATTTTAGAGACAGCAAAACAATATTGCTTTACAAACAAAAGTTGGCCATTTAGGCAAAGTTAAAACCAAAACTTTAGTAGGGTTATAAGTAGACAGGCCCAAGCTGCAGAACTCTTACCAACACTTCCAGATGTTGGGAGGAAAGAGGATAAGTTTCCGTTTCCATGCCAGAGTCACCTCTAATGTTAAGGAATGATGCAGCATATAAATTCTGCAAGAGCTGTGCCCATGGTTTCTAAAAAGGCTGTGAGGCTCCGTGTGGGCTGTTTTAGGCAGATGTAGCCTTACCTCAATTTTCTGCAATTTCAAAAGCCATTGCATACAAGGACGGACTCCAGCACTGGGAGAAACCTTTGACAGAGCAGTTTGTTACTTAGACCCCATCCTTGTCACTCAGATCACAGTCACATTTAATTTAGGCCCTGTCTTGCAGACCTGTACATCTGTAAGAAGTCTACACCCTCTCAGTGTAGCTGTGAGATTCATGCTATTTCTTTAGTAAGAATTTCAGTCAATTTTAATTTTCAGTGTAGTTTGACTGTTCATAGCAAAAACGGTTATGAGATAAGCATTTATTCAGACATGTGACTTTTTTTTGGATAGGCTTTTTTACCACCGAACACAGAAACTATCCAAATACAACCTTATTTCAGTCTTGGTTAGCACTCTGTATTGATTGTGCGTCTGCTCAGTTAGGTCAAGTGGGAAACATAATTAGGAATAATAGCATCCTATTGTTGTACTGTAATTGATCTTATTAAGCGGTTTTAAGAGCTGCAGTACTCTTGAGGTTTTTCAGTAATCAATCCTGGAGATGTATAATTCATGTAACATGGAGAAATGAGGTATTGGTACCTCTTAAGAATGTAGTATGTGGGCTTGTATTTTAAAATAAGCACTAATAAATATTTGAGGCACCTCCATCAAAAGAAAAAGAATCCTAGTTAATTTTCAGCTTCTGTCCTTGCAGTTTTATAACCCATACAAATAAAAATATATCGTTTACAAAATAGGATTTTTTTTAATATATATATATTTCCCTTTGTAAAACTATACCTATTTAAATACATTTGAAATGCTGCTATAGGTAAATTAGAAATTCTGTTCTAATAGTATGAAAAAGGCAAAATACTTTCACTTTTAAACATACAACTTCTATACTCTGCTTCTCACCACCCCCTCTCACTTCCCTCAATTTGATTTTGTTGTATTTTGGGCAAATATGGCATCATTCAGTTTGACTGTTTTTAATTTAATGTGGTCGCTGTGTTAAAATTGGGGATAAAATTTTAAGTATCTTCTGTTCTTCTGTATTTGTTTCAATGCAGCTTTTTGTGCAACTAATTATTAAGGAGGTATTCTAAAACTCAGGAAAGGACTTTAAAGGAGCCATGTTTCTTGATTTTAAACTGTACTCTATTCCAACGCCACAATATAGAAATAGATTTACTTTGGAACAAACTACAAATACATTCGCACAGTTTGTGACAACTTAATTGTCTACTTAGAGGTCCAGGAACAGACTTTCACACTCAGTTATTATAAATCTTGTCCCAGGCGTTCTATTTCATCAGTCAGGAAATCAATGTCTTGGTGAGTTGCTGCAGGGTTCGAGATGACCATCCGGAAGAAGTTCACTTTGTCTCCCAGGGGCTGATAGCTCACCATGGTTGTGCCATACTCCATCATCCTGGCTTTTATCACTGGTGCCACCTGCAGCGTAACAAAAAGCAGGGGATGAGGATCATTATAATTATTTTCATTATTACCACATCATTATTATTATTATAATAACAAAACACAGTGTTTTCTTTTTTAAAAAAAGATGAAGAGCTACAAGAAGCAGTTAAAATGACATTATGTTCAATATTGATAAAAATGTTAACCTCCATTAAGGAATAAATGTCTCATTGAAAAGACATTGGGTTTATCCCGTTTCTTTGTTCTGCTCTTAAAATCACTGGGGAATTTCCCCCCCTGCTTTATCAATACTGCTGACAGGGCCAGAGTAGCTGGTTTTTGTAGTGCTCAAAACATAATTGTTACAATTGTTTTCTGTCTTCTTCTATGCCAGAGTGCCATGGTATTGTTGAGCTTTTGTTGCACTTGCTGGGTTTAGCAATTGCAGTTCACAGTAACTTCAGTAAATACACACAGAGCAAATGAGTGCTCTAGAGATGAGGCAAACCCAGGGAATAGCAAACTTGGAGACTAGAGTAAAGTGATGCCAGACAAACCTGCACTAAAATGACCATGGATGTGTCATTCACCAGATATCACAAGGTGACCTTGCCTTGGGACATAATTTTGGGGATTGCCTGCCTGCAAGGCTGTTACTGTTCACTGCATGACGTTCTGGAGGACACTGCTCACCTTCATAAGGCGGCTCATTCTTTCTTCATTGTCTTCCATACTGCGCAAGCTGGGAGGTATATACCAGAAGCAGACATTTGTGTGCTGAGGCTAAACACAGTACAATAATGGTTTACACTGTAAGAAATGCTCATAATATCTCAATTGCAATTAAGTTCATGCCTCCCCTCCCTCTCATACATCATATTTTGACAGCAGTCCATGGTTTTCATTATTGTGGTCCACTGAGAGTCATCATTGTCATTAATGCAGGAAAGATAATTTTAGGCAATTTATTCCCAGAGTGTTCGATGTGGAAACACAACATCCAGCTCTGCAAATATATTTGTGCCCTACTGAGAGGCATCTAGATTTTGTAGGTGCTGTCCCCTCCAGAGGCTGAAGGGATTGTGTGGCTAAGGTAAGAGTTTATTACAGCTAATTTAGAGGTGAGGACAGTGTCATTTACTCCTGTTACATGACAGCACAATATAGAATCTGGTTCTGTAAACAGGAGTCACAGGTGGTGCATGAGACAGTCTAAGGTTTTCTTATATTTAATGAAATTTATTACTTCTCAGCTTGATTCAGCTAGCTGCTGTATTAATATGCATGCACCACAGTATCTTAGCTAGTTTAACTTACATGGGAGCGCCAAAGTAAGAACTAGTTGACATTTTGTGTATTTTTGCAATTTCCCTTGCTATGTTCCTCTTTGCTAGATGCTAAATGTGTGAATTACAGCAACTCCTACCGCTTCCAGTTCCTTTACTCATCATCAGACCCAGTGGACCAAATTCAGTGATGATGTGCGAGGCGGGGGAAATAAATCACGTAGTGGCATGTGGGTATGAGCCTGTGATCTCTGAAGAAACACAGTGACGTTTATCCTTGTGCTGCAGAGCACTTAGGCATGCACTAAGTGATTGCTACCAGGAAGCAACGTTCTGAGAGACAAAACCATCCAGGGCAAGTACAGAGAGCAAAAGCCATCATAAGTAGAAGGAAAAAAATATAAAATGAGACCTTCTTTTTTCCTCTTTTACAGGCAAAACACCAGCTAACTTTGTAACAGAGATCCCTACCAGGCCTGTCTCCAGCCATCACAGCTGGACAGGGTCGCCCATGAAGAGATGGCCAAACACTGGACAGCCCGGTGCAGTTCAGATGTACAGCCACGCAACTGAGGCTGTACCACCTTGCCCTGGGCACTGTCCTCCAGCTGAGCACTCGGCACACAGGGGTCCCATCTCAGCTGGAGTCCCTCCACAGAAACAACATGCCTAGAGATATTTGCACCCCACATGGTGGTGTCATGTCTGCCACGTGAGCCAGCTGGGCTCCCAAGCAACACTAGCTGCTGCCCCACTGTGCTGCACCTCATCACAGAAGGGACTGCCGTGTAGATGGTCCCTCCAGGTCACCCCAGGTCCCTGCAGGCCCCCTGTGACTGCCCACCTGAGAATGCTGACAAAAATGCTTTGCGCAACTGTCCTTTCAGAGCTGTGTGGGACACTGTTAACCCTCACTCATAACAGACTGTGCTATTAGAAACTGCAACTTGTTTTTATTACCTAAGAGCTGGTTCTAATTCAGCATGTGCTGTGTTAGCCTGAGATGCCAGCGTGTAGTTGCAGTGAGGTGAAACCCAGCAAGATGAAAAGTTATGCACAGCTGCTTCGTCTCTCTTGTTCCTGGATCCCATAACAAAGAGAGAGATCGGCACACCACCATGTTCTGTTACAAGGGACACTGTTTTCTGTCACTCGCTTTTTGGTTTGACCCATTGGGAGCATCCCCATAGGTGACTAAGGCAAGTACTGTTGACAAACTGGGAAAAAGAAGCGGCAATACATACCTTTCCATCAAACACCATTTCATACCCTTCTCTGTTCTTTATTTTATTGTATAGGTATTCTGCAAGTTCCAAGCACTTATCAATTTGTGCTTCAAAACCTGTGGTTCCCTTTAGAGAGAGAGGGAGAAAAAAAGTTACGTGACTATCTGTTCTGTGAACTGAAAGAGCAAAAGGACCATGCAGCACTTGCCAACGCATCAGCACAAGTCATGTCTCAGAAGCCTCTGTGGGGCAGACTAAGGATCTGATTCTATGAGACAAAGGACACTTTACTAAGCAGAGCTCATTTGTCTCTAGCTCTTGCCACTGACTCCCCTACAACCACCTCTGCAAAATAAGCACTCGCTAGTAGCTTGGTTCTCAGCAAAATATTGCTAACACCTGCCATGAAGGGTGCCCTTGGTAGATTTTTGCAGAGAGGCTGAGCATGGTTTCGGACAGCCTGGACTGGCAGGGGGGTCTCTAGAAGGTGTTGAGTTCCAGACATGGGGAGTCTCCTGGTATTTTCAGGATATAGGGGATTTTAATCTTCCAGTAGTGATGTGCTGGGGGCTTTTCCAAGAATATTTTGAGGTTTTTTTAGTTAAACAAAGAATGGGCAGATACACTTTTAGAGCCCAGCCTGATGCCTGTGAAAAGACATATTTTGTTTAGATACTGCCCTGCCTCTGTAGTGTTTTTCTCTCCTCTTTTCTAATAGACACATATAAACTCAGAAGCTGTGTTTTTAAGAGCTGCGGCAAACCCTGCTTTTTCTTCTCTGGGAGAAGTCATAATCCTCTCTCTGTGACATCATAATTGTTCCTGCAATCACCAGCTGCGATGCCACAAACAAAGGATCCAGCTTCATGAGGGTGGAAGAGGAATAAACAGCTGGAATAGATAAACTGTTTAAGAAGCACACATCCTATTTTGTAACGTTAGTATTACAAGTGGGCTGTGAGAAGAGAAAAAGCAGTACAAGGCATATTGAAAAAATCAGATTTAGAAGAAGAAATGTTTCTGAGTAATGGATGCATGTCCCTGCTAAATCTGTTCTGGCAGTGCAGAACTGACTTAAAAGCCCATGTCATTATCCCTCTGTGCACAGAGATTTCAAAACAGGGTAGAGCTAGCACAGCCCCGGGGAGAAAGGCTGTGAGTAGAAGAGAGACATGCGGCTAAAATTGCCTGCCGCTCTGGAGACTGCAGTTAGCACAACAGCTATTGTGACCACAGAAACTTGCATCCTCCTTTACAGACTCCCACACCTCCAGCTACGTTTGATGTCTGTCTCAGAACCGTTTTCAGAGTTTTAATGAAGCACATGAGGATCTTTAAGGCTTTCTGGAAACGAAAACAGTGATGTCACCTCCTCTGAAGAAACCTGAGGCAACTTGACATAATAAGATTGGATAAATATATGGAAGAACTTATTTAGCAACATTGTACAAATACAGATGAATTAATCATTACAGCTGGTGTTTTCAGATTTCCCTGAGAACAGATTTTGATGAGTTTTCCTGTACTCCTTCAAAAGATGACTTTGTAGCTACTGCATGCAATGAAAGTAGGTATTCCAGTCTTGATTTGCCGTGTTTAATTTCTGAATGTCACTAAAACATCTTTTTTTTTTTTCTCCCAGAAATCTTCATAACAACATTCCTAGGTATATTATTTATGCTGTTAAGACTCCTACAGTTACACAAAGCAAATGCTATGCAAAGCCATTAAGTTCAAGTTTCAAAATCATGTGTGCTGCTTTGAAGCTAAATTGTTAAAAGTATAAAAACCCAGAAAACAATAATGTTCTTTCTTTCATGTTATATATGGGAAATTCAGGTCAGATATTTTCTAAGATGATGATTACAGAAAAGAACCTGTATCTGGTGTGTATTATTTTAATGCAAACAAATATATTGCAGGCAGTCCTACCTTTGCCCTCCACATCAGCCATAGCTTGAAGACATCAACATGCCGTCCACATTGCAAAGCCTTGTCTCCCGTGTCATAAGACAGGTCGTAGTGCTTGTCTTGTTGAAAGAGGTAGGAAGCATGCATTTGATTGCAACTCTGCATCAATCCCTTATAGAAACAAAGACACAAAAAAGTGATGTTGGCACAGCTGTGACTAACATTTTGAGGTTTGTTTTTGGCAAGAAATTACAAACATCCAAATTCAGTGGAATATGTGTTCAAGTGCAAAAGGAAGATCAAAAAAAAAAAAAGACAAAACCAGACTTAGCTGCCCAGTGGAATAAGTTTTTCATATACCATTCAGTGCCCAGGACATCTTGGTATGTGACCCAGCAATGTGTAATCCACTCCCAGAGCCAAGGCATGGTGCTGGACATGGTGGTTCCTAGCATCATCATCCGTAAGTTCATTTTTAGATCTCATTTTTTGTTCTTTGTTCTGGTTCCTTTGCCTCCTTTCCTTGAAACGCATCTTTTCTGGTTGAGTCAGACCGAGCCAATTTGGTGACTAATCTAAACAATATCACACCATTTCTCTAATTGCTTTGGTCTCTAAAACTCTGATTTTCATTGTTTTCTTTCTTTGTAGGCACAGTTCTTTTCTGCAAGGCCCTCAGCTGCAGACTGGATGCTTAAGTGCTATAGAAAGCTTTGAAGAGAAGAGCACATGGTCCTTAAACAGCCAGATAGAGCCATTTCTGGGTTGCAGGACACCATTCTGAAAGGCAGCTTTGTGGGAGGGCCAGAAGTCAACAGGGTGAAGAAACCTGGCTCATGAAAGCATGAAGTTTCCTTTTTAGCTTTGTAAGTGAAACGCAGAGAGTCATGTTCTGGCTCTAGTTAAGCCCCCAACCAAGTTTAAGGTATACCTTAGGGCTGTTGCCTAAAACTGTAATTTCCAGTCCAAGAAGAATCAAAACTTGGCTGTTTATCATCATCTGATCTTTATGTGTAACTCAAAACTGAGATAGCAAAAAAAGAGGGAAAAAATTCACTTTCTTCTAATCTGAGCCATCTGTTCTCACTAGAGGTCAAGGATGGTACTGACTTCAGCCAGGCAGGATTTGTCCCAGAGAACTGACCCAGAGGGCAAATAAAAGCCAGCTTCTCTCTTTCTAAGTGCAATCCTTTGTATGCAATCTGTTCTACAGCTGCTAGCAAAACAGCAACCAGTTTTTGGATAGCTGGTCTACTAAGTGGTGGTTGTATAGCAGCTGTCCCATAACTGATGGTTATATGAAAATTACAACTCGAAGGGTAATTTAAATTCTAGTACTAAATGAAATGTCTACTTTTTATTCCAAGTGAACTTAGAGTTCCAGTTTTACTTCCATCTGCCCAAAGTGGATAGATGGATCAAAGCTGGATAGAAATATCTATCATAAAAGTCTAGAAAGTGTAATGATGCCTAGATTCTGGGCCAAATGTTGTGTTGCATGTACACCATACCATTCAGCCCAAGAGGACTAGAGTTCGCCTACAGCTACATTTTATTCTGCACAGCAACTAGTAGGGTTACACAGTTATGCACCCACAACTTAACCATGGACTTTTTGAATGGAAAGACACAAAACTCTATAAAGATATTGCCATTGATTGGATCCATCACTCCTGCTAGACAGCTGCTTTAACTCCTTTTGCAGTCACAGTCTGAGCACATAACTACAGGTCTACTTCTCAGTTTCTTTCATAATTCTCATGACATTAGCAAATACTAGCTATGACACAGTTATGAAGAAAATATACAGGATTTTCAGAAGCAAAATGTCAGAAAGGATCAGAGAAACAAGTATATTGGGACATACCTCTTCTCTTACTAGCAGGGCTGAACACTGCAGTGGGACACCCATCATCTTGTGAGGGTTCCAGGTCACCGAATTGGCCCTGTGACAGCAAACCACATGAAACTCAGACGTTTTACTACAGTGGTGAAACCATGGAAACATTCAGAATAACAATGAACATGTAGCAATGCACACCTTTTTTTTTTTTTTTTGAGCAAGCAAAGCTGAAAACAATCATGGCTGATATTAGGAAAGCAATGGCTTCATAAGGGACCTAATCCATTCAAGTTTGGTTTTGGATGACAATCCTGGCAACTCACCACAGGATAACTGCTCTATCCACTAAACTGAACCAGTATTAAACTTTCTGGGGAGTCATCTATACTTTATAAACATAGGGCAAACTTCCTAAACACCCACTTGACTGATGAGCTTTCTGAAGTTGCACAGCTGATTAAAGATGCAGATAGGAAGCTAGCAAACTAGCAGATTCCCTCCATTGATTCCAGTTTCAGCAAGATTTTACTAAGTAGCTCACATAAGCATTTTTTAAAATGCCTTTAAATATTTCTGGGTACCTCCAAGTCTCTGAGTAACTTGGAAAACCTAGTCTGAAGTATTTTTTCTCATTGCTCTGCTGATGGTAAATTTTCATAGCTCCTTAGTTTTAGCTTGGCTATGGTAATTCACACAAGTGGAGGACTGAGTCCAAAATTACCACAGTAATAAACACAGAATTGATCCACCCTTCCACAAAAGTGTCTATCCTGCCTCCCTTCAGGACACATTCATTACAAAAGTAGCTGTCAGCGTAGATCATGTGATCAAACAGGGTGCTGTCACAGTACAGCCTAGAGAAGACGCATTTGGGACTGTGGCAAGGGCTGAATGGAAGATTGTCCAGTGGTTTATTATTTTAATTTTGTGTTATGTTTGACTGGCTATTTTTTAATTACTATTATTACATGTAATGATTGGCTGATAGATGTATACATTTGCATCCTATTTGGCAAGCTGTCAAGGAGGCACAGTGTACAGGACTTCATGTAGTGCAGTGATTTGAGTTTCGATGGTATAAATCAGTCAACTGGGGCAGGTAAAAACTTAAAGGAGCCAGGACACACTTGCAGGTAACATTTATGTGAACAGAGGTGAGCATGTTAGAAGCTCTTCTTTGTGGGACCTGGAGACAGAGCTATAGGTTTATACATGTCCTTATCATTTTCTGCCAAATTGCTTCCACTCCTTCAAAGCAAGCAACTTCAAAATTCACATGGACATTGGGCAGCACTTCTGTGCTTTCTACTTTGCTATTTAAAGGGGATTGCACAAGTGCCTGATGCAAAATCAGTAGGGAATAGTCTCCACAGGCAACATCTGGCTGTTTGGCTTGGCTTTTCGAGTATTTGGCAGCTTTTAATCAGCTCAGAGTCAGTCCTCTAATTACACCAAAGCTAATGACTCTGAACATGCACTCAGGTCTATGTATTTCCTTTGATATGACATTTTTAAATTTTTATCTGTGCCTACGCAGAATCAGGCAGAAATTCTTTCAGAGACTTCTAGGTAACAGTAGTGGTATGGGTTTCCTCAAGTAAAAGAATTATTTACTTACAACAGCCAGATGTTAATTATCTGCCTAAAACATTTCATTTACCCTAAGGTCATTTGTTTCCCCAATTACATCCCAATTGCACACAGAAAAAAATCAATTATGTAAAATAAAAATGCACCGTTTTGCATTAGCTATCAGCTATTCTGGGCTCCAGTCAGCAGTATGTGCTTGAAAAAACTGCTGACTGAGACAAACAGAGAAGTAAAAAAGCTACATGGATCCACAGATTTTTTTTAAAGCATCTCACGTTTGCCCAAATAACTAAGCACCAAGCACCTATGTGATTTTTTGGCTGTGGGTCACAGATAGGAAAAAAAGAGGAAAATTTTTCCTTTAGATATTTCAAATGGATGACAGGAGAGATTAAAGACTGGCAGAATTTGGTCCTCAGCCATCATCAAACCCAGACTGAGGTGCAGTCCCTGACCAGACGCAGCCCCAGGAAGGATGCCCAGACCCTGTATGGGAGCACTCATTCAGCTGCAAACATGCTTTTCTCACGTAGCTGTCACACCCTGCCTGAGGCTCTGTGAGAAGGACACCAGACTGAAACTCTTGATGGTGGCCAGACCTATCTACTCCAGACACCCGGGCACCAAGCTTCCTTCAGAGTGCCTTGGAGCAGCTCGAAATCTGCCATGTGGGGACTGGAGAGCACGGTAAGGACGGTCCTGCAACTCCTCCTGCCTTTGACAGGAGTAGTTTTGCTGAACTGCCTGTTACCAGAAGGATGTGAGTACTCAGAACACAGATTGCCCCATTTAATGCTCCCTCCTTGTACCTTTCTTCTCTATCGATCATGAGCACCAGCTCCAATTCTCTTCTGTCCAGACCTGTAATGACTGGGTTGTACTCGAATACCTACCATGAAACAGAAATGCCCATAAAAGTCTGCTCTAACAGTGCCCACATTTGAGATCTGGACTAAATGAAATGAGCTGCTGTGTCCACCAAGCATGAGGAACAGCATTGGAAAGGATGAATTTCATTAATTCACTGCCAAACATATGGAAGATGGTGCTTATCAAAGCACTAGGTAAAATCCAGTGGAGTTCTGCATCTAAAACATATTATTTGAAAAATTCTCCAATATAGACTCAACCTGAACTTCTCATTCCAGCAGAATTTGGACAGCAATTTGGGAGGCAAACTTTTTTCTATACTCTGTCCTCACAGGCCGCTGGGTAGATTTTTCTAACTTGCTGGATATTTGTATCCATGTCCTTTTAATGCACGGTATGTAAGTGTGGAGTGCTGGAGGCAGTCTTAACTAACTCAAATTCATAGAAACATTGGCTGCTTTCCAAATTTTGCATGTGAGATGTATGAGAAAGGAAGTGAATCATCAAGGTCTCCTCATCTTCAGGAATAGGATGAGGAAGTTGTTTGTAATTTTAATTGGCAAGGAACAGTAATTTGATTTAGAGATAAAAAAGGTGGAAGGGAGTAACAATTCACTCTCAAACAGCATGAGCTTCAGAAACTAGACAAATGTGAGAATGACTCCATCTAGCCCAGCGTACTGTCTCCAGCAAGTGGCCTAAACAGGTGCCTGGGAAGAACACAAAAGAGGGCAAGCAGATATTAACTTTCTCTAAATACTCTGAGCTTCCACTCATTTGTGGCTCACAGAAGTCCCATATGGTTTTTGTTTGTCCTTCCTTGAACACAGGTAAATCTTAGCATCTATGACAAGGAGTTAGACAGCTTAAACAAAAGTTTTTGAATAAGTAACTATTTTTAAGTTTAAGCTCAGTCCTTCCAGACTCTGAATGGGACCGGCATCACTTTTGTTCATTTGTACGTATCTGCAATGTTCATGAACTTATGACTACAACTGTGTACACATCCAGGCACAGATTTACTGAGAAGACGTCACGAACACAGCCTGGAGGGGGGTATTCTCTCCAGAAGTGACAGAGCAGTGGTCAGTGACTGAAAGGACACCTGTCCAAACTGCAGGTGCATTCAGCTCTTATACTTAAAGGTGTATACTTCAGCATACAAGATCTCCAAGATTCACTTAGGAAATGCAATTGCTAATTCATGCTGGATGCTGAATCAGAAAATGCTGCAGAAACCACTCTGGACCTGCGAATGTATGCTGGAAGGAATAGGAAAGTAAAAAAACCAGGTCTGCCATTTGCACTACAAAACAAAGTGCCACACTACTGTAACACGGAACAAAGACACTCAGCAATGCTACTTCAACTGGAAGGATAGTTTGCATAACTTCTTCATATCTTGGAGATAACATTGATTTTTACTTTTATTTATAGGCATTGCTACGGTAATCACAAGTGTGTTGAAATGCATTTAATATATCTGTTCAAATAACATTAATAAATCATACCTTTCAATGCCATTTAACTTCCATTTGTGTTTTCTTGACATCAGGAGCCCACCACCCCATGCTCCCTAGAAGGCAAGACACGTTATCTTAATGAGAACTCTCTTTTCTCCATGATGACATCTGTGTATTCACATCAGTTTGGGGCCCTTTCTTTTTTCTTGCTGATGTGGCACGTTCCAAAATGACCAGGTAGATGGGGCCTGAGGCATTAACTGTGCTAACAATTTTCTTCCAGAAGCCTGGAAGCAGTGGTGTATAGCCCATAATCTGAGTGCCCACTCTTATTGTCTGCTAACCCCTCCCTCGCCACCTCCTCTGACACTGACACACCGGGCTGTCCCATGCTGTAATTAATGACTTTGCAGAGCTGCTCCTGGGTAAGCACCCTTTTCTCTTTTAGTGACTAAGTGATGATAACAAACCAGGCTTGGATCTCAGATGCTCTGGTGAGTTTTCATCGTATTTCAGACCACTACTGCTTGCCCCCACCTCCTTTGCTTTTGCTCACCAGAGATCTAGGACAAGCAGGCATCTCATGTGACTGAGAAGTAGTTTAAGGTAAATATGAATTCTTCCTTCGAATTGGACAGATATTTGCTGACACAGTAATCCAAAAGCAAGATACCCAGCTCCACAGAAATTCAATTGCCAAGCCTTTTTGGAGAAAAGATTTGCAAAAATGACACAAAAGCCATTCTCTGGCTGAAAGATGATCCTTCAGAAAGATTTATTGGCAAGAGCCCAGATAAAGCTAAGTAGCCAATCTGATAAATTTCTCTAGCATTTGCATTAACCTGCTCAGCAATTTGCAGTACTTTATTCCAGACAAACGTAGCCTTTTCCTCATGTATTTATTTTGCAGCTGCTGCAGAAGCTGAGCCAATGCTCAGTATGGTTCTTATGTATTTCTTGTACTAATGGCATTTAGAGATAAAGCTGAAGGCTAAAAGCACTCAAACTAGGTCATCTTAAGCATCCAGTTGCTAACACTACCACACAGTCATAGATCCTGAAATGTCCCCCTGACCTGAGACTTTCAGAGGGCTAGGAGGTCAGTGCTTGGATGTTAGACTTAAATATGGGAACCAAATACAACAGGTTTTCTACAAGATGACACTGTCCAAATGCTACTACACCTTGTAATCCAGCCCCCCACATAAGATGATACTTACATCCACGTGCATCCAAATTTTGTATTTCTTGCAGATGTCTGCAATAGCTAGGAGAGGATCAAATGCCCCGTACACTGTTGTCCCAGCTGTGGCACTCACCAGAAAAGGAACAAAACCCTGCAAGAAAGCATAGAGGCATCTGGCAAGGTCAGAGTGGTGCAGCCTCCTCAACCTGCAGCGGTTCCAACTCCTCTTGTGCTGCCTCCACAGTGAGCCCACAAGTGTCTCCTAGAGGACACTCCTGCTACATTACACTGGTTTTCTCTTCGCTCAGATGCTACTGATATTATAGTTTCTACCTTAAGGTGGCAGCAAACTTCCAAACCAGCACCTCCATTTATTAGGATGCATGAGAACAGTAAGGGCTCGAAAGAACAATTCTGCTCTACACCACCTCCCTGAAACAAAAAGGTCTGTGCTTCATGATGTCCCATGAAACAAACCTCACCTAGGCATCACAGTGCAAGAAATATCTCTGCTGGACTGTGCCCTGGGCTGCATTGTAATTATCCCAGTGAGTGTCTGAATGTGTGGTGGCCCAGTGCTGTCAGCGGGAGCATCTTGTCTGGGGTGTCTCCTGGGGACAGCGCAGAGGGGAGGTGTGAGGCTTGCCTCCGGCCCCGTCCCTTCTGCAGAGCAGGGAGACAGCTCTTCTGAGGAAAAGACAGCCATCTCCACAGAGGCCAGGGACCACCTCTTGGACTTCCTCCGCTAAATGCCATGCCTCAGAGAGGAGCACTCACTGTGCATCACATGGCTTTTGCACTATGAGACCTTGGGTCTGCCATAATTTATACCAGGGTTTAATTTTAAATTCATTTGCAGTTCTGTTGATTTCATAAACAGTACTCAGAGCAACAAAGTGGCTACGCTTTTTGCAGAACTGGTGTTTAAACTATCAAAAAGGTCTAACTTCCTTCTGTGATGCTCAGTAGGTTTGAGTGGCACTCTTATCATTTTGCCTTGTTTTTTATCTACTGTATTGCTTTTCTTAGAAAAATTGAGCTTTTAATGAAGACTTGTGTTATTAATGAGCTTTGAATGCCATGTGTCTGACAACTATTTACATAAATGTTGAGGGCTGAGTTCATTGCATACTTTAATCTGATGTTTTAATTGTAGCTTCTATCAAGAAACGCATACAGAAGAAATGCATTTTTAGAGATGTGTGGATTTTAGTTTATCTTCCACTCACCGATGAGTCTACGAGGAATATTTTCAATGCATTAAAATATATACAAATTCCCCAAATGAATACTCTGGTTTTGTCAATATTCATCTGAGAAACTGCATCATAGGCTGATAATATAAAAAAGGAGGACATTATGCAGAACAATGTATTAAAAAAAAAAAAAAGCCAAATAGTTCATGAAGATTACAAAGTAGCTCTAAACCTATTTTCTCAGCAACACTGGCCTCACTAATTGTCAGGCTACATTTCTGAAAAATAAAACTAAAGTTAATGGGCAAGCCTGTGTTGTTTTACCAAGGAAAGCAAACCAACTAGCTGTATCATTCTTGGCTTTTTTCTATTTTGGAAGCAGAAAAGCTAGTAAACTTACTTTTTGTTTGGCTTCAAGAATTCTTCTTTCAAGGTCTGATGGGATCATTTTCCCTCTGGAGCAAGAGAGAGATATATCAGAAATTTGATCTTGAAATCGGCTCTTGCTGTTACTTCTTCACTTAATAGGAAACCCAAATAAGGAACAAAGTGACTTTATTACCCAAGGGTTATGCAGCATTGAAGAGCACAGAAAGACTCTGTTGAGTCTGAGTTTTTACCCTAATTATTTTGTCAGCCAGTTTGCATCAATATGGTGATGGTAACTGAGAGAGGTTATCTTGTGGCCAGCCTCAATGAAGACTGACACTGCTCCACGGAGCCCCCTGGTCCTGTCTGATGTTACACGCCTGGGAATATGCTCCAGGCTCCCAGGCAGAGGCTCAGCCCAGGGTCCCAAGAAGCTTGCTGGGTGCCAAATCCCATAGTCCCCTTTCAGCTGGCTCGGAAAATGCCAGCTGAGTTGCATGGCCTTGCACAGTGTGACTCAGCTCTGCTGTAAGCAGTCATCTTCGTCTTTCCACCCCAGGGATGACCCCATTTCGGGGTGACTGTTCCATGGCTTGCTGCATTACATGTGTGCATCTGCTTGAAGCAGGTTATGAGAAGCAGCTACCAGTCTAGACTCATTAAGCACACTGTCAGGCCCCCTGAACTGACCGTGTGCTGTATTTGCAATGCCTTTAGTATGAACCATTTACCTGAGAATCAGACTCAGTGGTTGAAGGCTAATTTATGAAATCCTGTAAAGTGAATTAACCACAAGATAAAACAGTGCTGATACTGAATATTGAAGTTAAGGTTTTCTTCGCTTTAGCTACAAGCAAGACTATCGAAGAGACAGTATGCATAACAGCAGTACAAACATGACAGATCCCCACATTACAGGAATAAAGTCTTCACTGGCTTTGAATGTTGTCCATTTAGATTAACACTATTTTTTTAAAGACTTTTTCAGATTTTTTTTTCCCTAAGCACTGATGTCCTGTAGCTATAAAAAAAAGAACAACATTTACTAAAACTCAAAATAACTTTAAGGAAATTAATAAAACCATTAGTTTTAGTTTTGATTTTGCATAAAAATCCCTGAAATGTTTTCATGACATTTAGATGGATGTAAATAAAAAAAATTATTGCTTTCTTGTAATAAGGTACTGCTAGGTTTTGCAAGTTTTCATCCTTACACAGCTCACAATAAGACAGTAATTATTTCAGTAGAAACGGGTTTGTACTACTGAGTTTTTTTCAAAATCTGTCCTGCATTTTACTCATTCAAAACACTAAAACACTAAAAGATTAACTGAAAACAAAAAGCTCTACAAGTCTAAAAATTAGCCCTGATTTTTCTTCCAGAATTTCAAGGTCTAGAGCATTCAACTCATTGTGAGTTCCCCCCTGACATGTTCAGAGAAAAGCAGTAGTTGTCTTATCCTCAAAAACTGTTTCTGGGATTGTCAGAGGAATAAAGAAAAAAACCCCCAACATGCCAAAGGAAGGCAATGAGTTCCTTCTCCAAACATACTTTAGACTTTAGATGTTGGTCTTTAATGGTTTATGATTTTCTGAGCTTGTGCATAAAAACACACACAGAGCTGGGCGAATCCTTTAATTGCCCAATTTGTTTTACCAAGAAAAGTGATTATCCAACCCCTGGTCACACTGAGTATAGATGCAGCAATCCATGACCAGGAGCGTGTGACATCCAAGCAATGTCAAGCTTTGCCAAGGAGCAAGCAGTAGGTTGGCTTTGAGTACAGTCCAAACATATGCGGGAGCACCCAACCTGCCCGCTCCAAACCTAGCCAACAGCATTGCTTACTTGCACAGCGTTTTCACACGTTATAACCTGAGCTCAGACGACCTGCATCACTTAAAATGCACTGCAAAATAAAAGGCTTGTCCTTAGACAAACCTCACCCAGGTAACATGTCAGGGGGTCGCATGAGATGTGCTAGGCAGCATCAGAGGCAGAAGGGCTACTGGGTGAGGCAGAAGAAGTTCGTCAAGAAAAGGACACTGAGGACAGAATCAGTGCTAGTGTCAAAGTCTTTTTACATTACCCACATCTGTACATAGTCTTCAGGGATGCCACACGAGACTGAAGTGTTTTGACCCCAAACCTGCAGCTAATGTGCTACTGCTATCATTACATCTAGTAAAATAGGCAATGGAAATGTATAGTTGTCCAGTCTGGGGTATGAGCAAGAACAGGATTTTCTGCATGTTTTCCTGGCTTAAAATTCACCACATATTTACATAGTCCCATGACACAGAAAAGCCAGACAAACTTGGCAAGTGTGGGTCAGGATGGGGAAGACCCACCAAGAAGTATGCTTGGTCACACTGGAAACATCAAAAAGATCTCATGTTGCTCTTTCACCCTCCCACAGGTCTACATCTTCACAGAGGGTCATCTCCACCGCATCAGCCCACATCCTGCACAGACAGCCTGCTTTGTCCCTGTAGCATCTGCTGGGATTTAGTGACATACGCAGTAATCCTGCTGTTTACTTCAGGGTGGGCAGGGTAAGCATTGTGGTCTTCACAGAAAATCATCACACTGAATTTGCAGAAGAAGAAAAGGAAGACACGACTCCATTGATCCACGTCTGTCTTTAGTGAATAGAAACAATCGGAGGTTTATTTTGATGTGTGTTGGTTGTATGATGTTGTCAGTAATTCCTCTTCAAGGTGTGCTCAGTCTTTTGTTAATAAAGAAATAGTAAGTCCATAAATCAACATGCAGGCGCTGTGATTAGCACTGTAAATTGCATAGTTGGTGTTCTTCTTTTAATGTAGGAGCAGAGCATTTTGATAGCAGTAAAACCTTCCATTTATGCTAGAGCCATAAATAATTCAATATCTTGTAACAACGATATTTGGGACTCATAGTAGGAGCCTTTTCTATTGAAAAGGTTCTCAGCAGAATCAGTAAGGACTGTTCAATTAATTTTTGTCCCATAGAAAGCTTTTTTTCCCTAAAATTGAAAATCTTCATCAGAAAATATTGATTTTGTTAATACACTTTTGTTTTCTCAAAATGGGTTTTCATAGAGAATCAAAACCTTCTGGTTGGTGAGTTAAACAAGAATTTATCTACCACTGGTTTTGTAGATCCTATGGGATGTGTGCTACTCCCTTCCACGGGCCGTCATCCTCCTTGGCCTATGCTCCCCACAAGGCTGCCAAGACCCTTTTCTCCACATCTCATTGCAAGGGTGTCCCCATCAAGGGCATTGTGGGAAACGCAGTCCATCTGAGAAAGATGGTGGGGGCATGAAGTAATAGAATTGCATTAGCAAATGCTCCTTGATATTTTACTCCTATAAAAGGCCCACTTCAGCTAATTTTAATGGATCAACAGGTGAGAGTCTCTAAATGCTCTATTTTGATCAAAACAAGGCTCTTCCTGGCTTCTTAGCGGAACATGTAAGGAAAGATTGTTAGTTTGGTATTTTGTTTCACTTCAGGATGAAAGAAAAAAAGTATCAGAAATCCCTGAGGAAGGGAATTTCTAATATTTTTGATGAGCTCCAAAAACTGACTCGTAAAAAAGCTACTGACAGAGCCAGATCCTCAAGTGTGATAAATCAGTGTAAGGTTGCGAAAGGTGATAGCGCTACCATGAATTATACCAACAGCTGACTGCAGGCTGTATGCTCTCTCTGAGCTGAGCACCTGATGATCCTCTTCTATGTACCAATAAAAAGACATGTATTTGGCATCTTTACTCACCTTTCATCACATCTAATCAAAATCACACTATCTGTACCAATACCCAAGGCCGCAGCTCCTTTCTTCACAGAAAAGTGACTCTGAAAAAACACATTTATTATTATGTATTATTTTTATTACTACTTCTTATCTAATTTAATATAAAACACTAGACTCTTGCAAGCCCTTCAGCAAGTAGTCCCACACAGGCAGTAATTCTATTCAGAGCCTTTTTGGAAACATATCACTGGAATTTGAGGCTTCATACCAGGTCACTACAGTCAATTAGAGAAACAGCAATCACTCTAATCTGGATTTATTCCTGGAATATTAAATACAGAATTGTGGCTGATGATGGATCCAAATTCCATCTTTGATGCATGCCTGCAGCTTCTATCACTTGTACGGATTCAGTTATGAACTTGATTTACTGAAACAAAAAATTCTCCCCTACAGAATTTATTTAGTTTGTGGCATCCAGAGTGATGTGCTTCTGCTATGTAACTTCTGGCCAAATAATATCCTGAGAGAAACAGGAAGAGAGATAGGAAGCCTAATTGTGATCTCATGCCAGCGAAAGCTAGTAATAACTCCCATTAATAAATAGAGCTACTGCAGTTTAAAATCAGAACTAGGCTATTAGTAAGGCTATTAGTTAATTGGTATGTGCAGAATAAAATGTGGAAGTTATATACTGGAGTGCAAGTCAGCCCAATTTTCTCTAGCTCATAGGACTTAACTCCTGAGCCAGTGATGGTTTATAATTCTAATTTAAATCCTAGTGATTATGATAATAAAATAGTTTATGTCAATTTATACCACCAAGAATCTGATTTTGTATTAAGTCAAACCCACCTGTAATAATATTGTCCAAAGTAATTTTAACTACAGGTTATTAAACTTAAAAAAATGGAAATTTTTATGTGTACTACGATACCACTAACTTTGGATGAAACACTATAAAAAAAGGTCAAGGAGATAAAAATCTAACAGGGCTTTTTGGGTATCCACAACATTAAAGAAGAAAGCAAGACATACAATCTGCCGAAGACCACAAAGCAGAGAGGTAATCACTATTGCTTTGTTAAAGAAGCATTTAGTTTCAATGGTAATGCAAGCAGCAGAGAGCTGTAGGGACAGAGATGGACACGATGGTTCAACACATCTGCTTCACTTACAGGCTGTGAAGTCAGCAAGATTTCAGTGCCTACTATAGGGCTCTGTACATAACAAACACTTTAAGAAATGAAAATCAATTCTAAACCAACTTTATGAAAGACAGAGGAAGAAGAGTAGAACTGCAACATGTACGTTCAACTTCAAAAGTAAAAAACCCCCCATGTTTTAAAAATCGCTGAGGGGGTAGTTTTCATTGAGTCCTGACTGCTACCGTTAAGGTTACATGCTCCAAACTCCTTTTTTCATATGCCTGTATCTCATCATTTGGGTTGAAATGCTTCAAGTTTTCATGATGTCTACCAACTTTTTCAATATTCAGACCTTTTGAAGAAATTTGGATTGTTCTTGAGCCATGATTCACCAATGATACATGGACAATTTGATAACACTTCTTCAGGTAAAAGGTATTTTTCTTACTACATTATTTTTTTTTTTAATGCAGTGGGTTGGTATAGCTTCCCCCATGGAGCATGGCTGCAGTGTACCAACAATATGTACAGAGCAGCCATTGATCACGTTGCCTAGATTTAAAATCAGCTTGAAAGCCCTAGCACAGCAAACCACCCTATCCCCTGAACTAAGCACATTCTGAAATGTAAACAGAGGCACGTCGGACTGACTTTGGCACAAGCTGAAGATCAAATGAAACGCATACCCATGTGCTTAGATGAGCAACAAGGGATTTGTGTCTGTGCTTAAGTGTTTTGATGAATTAGACTGGGTTCACTGCAGCTAGCATAATCAGGCTTAAGTCATCAACTAAGCTCCCTCTGCATTTGGGGGGAAACAGGCCCCTCCAGGGAAGGATTCATCCAGCATGAGCGTTGCTGGTTTGGACTGGGTGCTGAATGACATCGGGTGAGGAGATTTCTACCCCTTCCCTATAGACCAAGCCCTGTGGCACCTGCTGTCTGTGAGTGGAAAGTCTATGGCACCTGCAGGCACCAGAGCTCTGGGAACTGACAGATGTTTGATCTTAACACTCTGTTATCATCTAGCCTATTAAAACCACAGGTTAGTGGTATGCTCAGGTTAGATATGGAGTTTGCCCTGTTGTTTTTCTAGTTGGGGTCACATGGTGCTAGGAAGTATTTATGCACTGGACACCACAGCCTTGCTCAGCCACCACACCGATATTTTTAATGGCACATTCTTCATTTCATGAAACGAAATTTTTGAACACACTCATTTCCACGAGCTTCATCAACTTCACTAAAGTCAGTGGACTTTTCCCAAGTACAAATGCACTGTAGATTAAGGCTTGGACTCTAACCAATCCCCAAACCTCTTTACATGGGGAGATACTGAAGTCTCTTCTGAGCCTTGCGGGTCTCCCTGATCCCCGTGGTGCAGCAGTGCAACTTTATGAGAGCAAGGAGGAGGAGAGGCCATGAGGAGGCTACCGGCATGAGGAGGCTTATAAAAAATTCCCAAGTTTAGGAAGATATCTTTGATTTCTGCAAAAACTGAAGCAGAGCTAGAAAATTGCCAGCATAATGACAGTTCATTGATATGCTATGTGAAGCTAGAATTTAATTTATATACTTAAAAAAATTCATCTGTTTTTTATTAACGTATTACACAAACTCATGTGCACATACTGGGTAGTGTATATATAAATATAGGTAGAGATGTAAGAGTGAAGAGTCACAGATATATATCGCTGGGTTTTGAGTCAATGACATTACATTGATTAATTTTGCTCCTTATTCCATACTGGTTAAAATAGATTTACTGTCACAATTTGTTTTTCTAATAGAAAATAGAACTATTCAAATGCCTTAAAAAAGAAAATACAGATTTGAATGGTTTACTATAAGGAAGAAAATTATGCCCATGTGCTCAAAGGCATCCACTGGAAAATGGCCAAGCTCAGCTGCCTCACTGAGAAGTCTCATGGCACTGCTAAAATAGCATTGGGGAAAAAAATGAATGTAGTATTGATAGCTCAGTTGCCTGAAGGCTTTTTACAGACTGAAGGGAATTCAGCGGTCAGGAACCAAAACAGGTTTAGGGATAAACTGGGAAGAAATACGGAAGTCTGTGCACAGAAGGGCAAATGCAATTACAATCTCTAAACAAACTCTGAATACAAAATTGCTCAATCTGTGTATACAGTCACAGACATATGACTGCTGTTATGTTTTTGTCTCTCAGGATAACATCAGAGGAATTACCCCAACTGCCTGAGAGGCTCTAAAAGAGCCAAGATGAAAGGAAAAATGGAAAAAAATAGTTTTAAGAGCAAAGAAAACTTTCCTAATGACGATGAATACTAAACTTTGTTTTAAGATTTCTGGGATGGTGCCGAAAATTTATTTGCCTGTGTAATATAAAGGTAAACACAGAAAAATACAAAGGTCAAAGAGAAGAAAAGATTTGTAGAAATAAGCCTGGTTAGACAAAACTACTGAGAGATTCAGCTGGGCTAACTGGGAAGAAGGACATTAACTGTGACCCCTTTGAGAATACAGGGGCTACAGACTGTTCGGTCATGCAAGGAAGTGAGTGTGAACACTGTCTTTCACAACACAGACACATCAGAGTTACGCAGATCTGAAGTGTTAGGGTGGGAGAACCACTGTTGAAAAGGGAGGACAGGGGCAGACTGCCTGATGCCCATCCGGAAGGAAAAACCAGGCCAGGAGCAGCTGGCAGGTCCAGAGTTTCACCACTGTCCTGTGGTTGCTGAAGACAGAGGGACACGCAGGTGGGAGTGGGCTGTCACTGCGGCTTGCTCCCTCCCTCCCTTCACACACTGCAAAAGGGTGCATGGAAGACCACAAATACATCCCCAATAGTGAGAAACTTCAATTTCTCTCTGAAAAGAAATGTGGTTAAAAGTCAGTGAAGGAGAAGGTAGAGAGTATTAGCCAGTATTAGTGACAAAAGTATATTATTGGTCAGAAAAAAAATTGGTGATTTTGAGCCAGGGGAATTTTCCCTTTGTCTAAAATTTCAAATGCTGTTAGGAATAGGTTTGTTTGCCTGATAGCCATTTTTTCATAGTCAGCTTTGTAAAGTAAAAACACAGTGTAAATTTATTACAGATGCAATAACGAATAAGCCTTTTGGAAAAAGGAAGAATTAGAGTAATTTAAAATGCTATGATGCTGAAAAGTATGGCATTGTTTTCTTAAATGAACAGTGCTTCAATATACAGATTCTTCTGTTTTAATAGCTTGCTAAATTACTTGTTTATAATCTGGCATGGTTGAAGGTGTGAGGAAGAACCACCCTAATGCCGTGAGACCCAAAGGCCACAGCTGTTTTTTCAGATTGCAGTTTGTCCCTGCTCACATAAATCCAGAGTGGCACAAGCTTTGTGGAGGGAGCTCATCAGAAGCGAGTTCCCAACTGCTGAGCAAGCTGAGCCATCCAGCAGCCAAATCCTCTCTGAGGTCTGCAGGCCTGGTTGCCAGCAGCCTGGTGCCTGGCAGCTCTGGACTCCCAGCCTCACCCCATCAGCCACAAGCCAGCAAAGGAGGTGAACACGCTTTCCTCTCCACCTCTTCCGGGCTTTAAACAATGTTGGATCCCTGGATGTGTAGGTTGGACTACTTCTCTTTTAATTTTAATAATCTAAAAATGTGTGACTGGTCTAGGCTTGCTGTTTGGGCTCCCTCAATAGTGGGGAAGAAAAGGTACCTCCAGAAGGCACCTCATCCCCAAGGCTTTGGCATCCATTTTAGACTAGGATGAGTTGTCATCTGCAGATCTTGCTCTTTTTATTGGCTATAAAAAGTGTATAGACAAACTCAGTTTAAATGTTTACACTTCAGGTGATTAAAGTTAAGTGACACGAATCCTATCGTTAACATCTAATTGTAAGCTATAGCTTTTCCTTCAATTATCTACAAAAGGAGTATACTGTGTCCCATCACATTTTTAAATACACTGTAATGACATATATGTTTGCTATTGTTTCCTTTAGCTACTGCTATTCAGTTTTTGAAGTTATTTGTTAACGTCAGGGGAGAGAAGACTATATTAACGTTTCTGCACAACATACTAATATTTCCACCTTTTGCATTTTTTAAATATGTAACTTCATACTGCTTTTCTAATCCAGCAAGCCTCACTTGTTTTTTCCAGTGCTGATATTTTTACAGCATTATCTGTGGATAAGAAATGTTGCACTGAGTTTAGGAGGATCCAGTGGTAGTGTAGAAGTCATGCGAAATTGACCCGATGAAGGATTAGACCCAAATGACGAATGTCTCCTTTAGGATAGGCTGCCCTAGAGCACTATTTTCCTAGAAAATGGTTTTACTTTGATTTGAATGGTGCTACTTGAATTACATTGCTCCTCAAATAAGACCAAATTTTCACTGTTTCCCTCAGCTTCAAATACCAACAAAAAAACCTTTTCTATCAACTATGCATTAGGTAATGCAAAAAAAGAATGTGTGAATCCATGAGTTTGATTTTTATTTTCCTTAGGTGGAAACAAAACTACTCCCTATTTACTCTGTATTCTCAGAAGTATAATTTACAGCTCCGTAATTTATGCTACCGAATGGAAAACATGATCTCCAAGCTCCTCAAATCTTTCCCTGGAAGCCCCACCACACAGGTCAACCCCTTGGACTGCTTCTTGCAGGTGGCAGTCCTGCCAACTGTCTCCTAAATCGCCTGGCCAGAAGGCAACGCTACATATCACAGAAGTGGTGGGATCAGCTTTTCATTCTACACAGAAACCAAACCAAAATTTTCCAGAGTCTGTGTGAAACGGAGGTCTGTCAAGCTGTCTGCTTTGAGACTGAAGTCACTTCTTAATTTCCTCCTGCCTCGGCATCAAGAACCTCCATACTAAGTTCCAGAAACTGTTCAGACAAAAACTCTGCCAGAGCCACTCGTCTCCCGCAGCCATTGGTGTAACCTGCGGTATTCCCTGCAAGTAATGGGGCTTGTCCACAAGGGGAAATCAGCGTGCAAGAAGCCGAAGTGGTGATTTATTGCTGACTGCCTCCTCCAATCTAGTTGCTGTGTGGATGCTGTGTGCACTACCGCTGTGCTGGTGCTCCCCTTCCACCACACACAAGCCACCTCTCACCAGCACTCCCAGTGCTCTCCCAGAGGCTGAGGTCCCTCCAACTATGTCTGGCTACCTTCAATGCTGACACCTCACACCTGAGCAGCCAACAGACCCTCCCTTCAAAGTCAGTGGATGCTGGAGCCGCACTCCCAGTGAAGCCTCGGGCAGGAGCTAGTTCATGCCAAGAGCACAGTAGATGAGAGGATGCCAGAGGCAGAGAGTGCCTCTCTGTGTCCCCCTGGGTCTCTAACTGGGTGAAGAGGTCCCCTATTGTCAGATCAGACTCAACAACCTGCCAGTTCTTACTCTGCGTTTTCTTTTCCAAAACTACAACAGGAGTTGTACCACTATCTCCTTGGTGAGCACCTGACAAGGCGTTCCTCCTTAGGGGGCTACTGGAGGGGTGGGAAATGAGGACAGCTGATGTGGACTACAGGAGCACCATCTTGCTGCGTTAGAGAACAGAGGAGATGAAGAAATCTCTATGTCTTTCCAATAATGCCCAGATTTTTTTCATTCTCTGAACTTGGATTGAGTCCGTAGAGCCTCTAATTAAACATCAAGCCCATCGAAAAGCTGCTATTTTTATACTACCGATAAAAAGGCCAAAGGCTGCTTTGTTCTTTACAGGTAAACTTTTCCCCTGTGCACCCCTTTCCTCCTCAGGCTAAGAAGATTTTGTCTTTTTTGCCGCTAGGCATGATGCCTACTTAAGAGAATTGCTAATTGACCAGGTCAAAATCACAACAGGAAATGGGTTAAAATTCAACAGGACTTGCCTTATAGATGAATGGATCAACTAAAATACTCTGAGAAGGCATCTCTCCCTTTCAGCCGCTTTCTCCACATCGAAAAAGGGATGTGCTCAGCTGAACAGTCACAGCAGCCTAAAGCTGATGCACTGGGACACAGGCGGAGGCCTTCATCTTAGATTTTTCACCATGTTTGAAATGATAGACTAAAACAGATTTTTACAACTGGCATCCATCACTTTTACCCCTCTGAGTCAAGGTCTCCTGCATCATGGGCAGTCCAGAACAGCTGCCCTGAAGGACATCACTCTGCTCCTGCAGCAGTGCAGATAAAAGAACCACTGATGATGCACTGGTGAATGCAGAGGATTGAATTAATTCCTGAGCACAAGTGCACCTCAGTGAAATTATACCTGGGCCAAGACTGACCCAGGCAGTTATAATGTACTTCACTGTCATTGATGAAACAGAAATAAACAGAAGCAGAGTGAAAGATAAGTCATGGTCCTACTGAACAGCTCAGGGAAGATCAGCTTACTAGGAACACACACAGTTGGAATAGTCACATAACCTATTTTAGGCACCTAATGTAGGTTGCGTATGTCAGGAGGTTGATGTCTCTCTGTGGTTAATGCACAGAAGTAGGTGAACCCCTCCCAAAGGTGATTTAGAACATCTAAATTAAGGAATATTTAGGTTCCTAGTTTGGATGCTCCGAGTTTCTCTCCAGAGGTACCTCTCTTCACTGGTTGTGCAGAGAGTGAAGAAATTAGGAACATGATGCACTCCTGAATTAGGAAGGGAATTACTTAGGAGCTGTGAATTACACGTCCCTTTCTTCACCACGGGCAGCTGAACTTATCACAGCATCAGACTGAGGCCAGATTCTGATTACAGTAATACTGGCAGCATAACTTCCTTCATTTATAGCAATGGAAGCTCTAAACTGGTAGAAATTAAACCAGAGTCTGGTCTGTGATGCTGAAATTCTTGTCTGAGAGTTGATGACACTGGGATCTTTGTTTCTGACTGAAAATTTCAAGACAAAAGTCTTCAAATTTCTAAACACATAAACCAACTTTAAGCTGTTTACTATCATACACATGTGGAAATGATAGTATCTCTCTTACAGTCTGCTTGTTCCATGGCCACCATCTCACAAGAGCATCCAACTGTGGCAAAGAGAAACCAGAATCAGGATGGGGAGTCTAAAAGTAAGTAGAAGATCAGCATGATGTGATAAATGAGACAAATGACATTCTCATATCTTAGTGTCTGTTCAGGTTCTGCATGACATTTCCTATCTAAAAAGGGATTGTACTTCCAGGCCTCTGCAATTCCTGTAACAGCCTCTGCTGTGCTAAGGGTTAAACCCAGATCCCATATCCTTTGGGCAATTAAGGGTTAAAGGGTCCTGTCTTTACTTAGTATGGTTTCTTAACTTCCCTAGAAGGTGTGCCATTACATACTTTATAAAAACTTGATTGAGGAAGTGACAAACTGCAATTTCAAGATACTTTTAAAATGTAACAGATTTCAACTGCTGTTCTATGGATCCTCTAGTATATTTGATTTTGGAATGTTTAATTTGCTTCTTCCCTGGCATGAAAACACAATTATTAATGGTCATTTCAGAATTTGGAGACTGAGAGCACAATTTGGTTCATTGTTTAACATTCCATCACCATGAATACAATCAAATTCTCTAATGATTAATAGGATTTGCTATTTCAACTAATCATGCTGAACCTTATTTGCAAGACTTATTAGGTCTGTAACTTCCATGTGAATAATGCATCTCTAGCTGTACAGCCAACTTTGGTGAGCTGATACTCATTTGTAGAATATCCTTTTCTTCAACTGCTTTGAGGACAATTACTCTGCAACACAGAGCCCGCAGTTTATCGCATCTCATCCTACTGCCATGAAAGGCATCCTCAGAGGGATTTCCTCTTAGACATTTCTCATAAACGTTTAGGATGCTTTGCTCTTCACACTTGCACAGAATGGAAACACATTCTCTGGTAAGTCAAAAAAGGCAGGCAAGAGGATGTTGTTACCTAACATGGACAGCATCCTGCTGAGCCTCAGCCATGAAAGAGTCCTTTCTAACTGAGCCCACACAGCTGGAGAGACATTTAGAAGGAGACCATGATGCCCCAAGACAGTTCGCAGCCTCTCCTGAGTATAACCCTTCCTCTTCCCCTTCCTCCTGCACATTTTCCACTATAAGCTGCATGGAGTTTTAAGTGGTCATAAAGCCAAAATAACGCCCCAATACAGACAGAAATGTGACTTCTGTATGGTTGTTCAAAGAGCAGAAAACTCAGTGTTCCTCCCATGAGGACTGCTCCGATTTCTCCTGTGCCCATCTCACCTTACCTCTTGCACTGCCAGATCCCGTCGGTGCCTGTGACAAATCTCCATGTGCCGAAGCTTTTGCTCACAGGCACAAACCCACAGCAAAGCCCAGCTCCCCACTGTATACCACAGCTGCTCTGCTGTACACATGCACAGCATTTCCACACTCCTGTCTTCATGTATGTAATCAGTCTCTCACTAAATAACGGCGGGAGTGGTTTCAGCAATAAACATTTTGATTCAAAAGCGATTTTCTGTTTCCCCAGAGTGACCTGAACAAAAGACATTCCCGGCAGAAAGTGCTGAAGCCCGACGATGAGCTCATCATTTGATGTGGCCCTTACCATTCACATCGACATTTATACAGACTGAAGTGAGAGCAAATAAAAGGCAGTGGTTTGTAGAGCCTGCTCTCCCCGGGTTTCAGTCGCAGATAACCACACAGCTCATCCCTCTATCCATCAAAAAAGCCAGCCCCTTCCCATTGTTTTATTCCCAGTGAAGGAATAACAGAAATTAAGACAGTTGGCTACAAATTCCCGTTCAGCTATTTTCTTCATTATAAATTCATACAAGCAGATGTAACCAATAGGAAAAAACAGAAACACATACATGTTCTGATGTGAAGGCAACCAGTCTGGGAATAGCTGCCATTCCTTTTTCTTTAACTTCTGGGAACATCTTGAAACGTGCAATCAACATAGCATACATGTTAGATATGGCACCACCTGGAGTCCACAGTAATATACTGTTACTTTTTCTATGCATTGTAATATCATTGCAGAACAAATTACAAGTCTTGCTACAGTTTTTCTAACTCTAATGTTAATGCTTCTGCCTCATGGCAGAAACATGGATTCTTCTTCCTGATGCTCCTCACAACTGGGTTGTGTAATAACAGGATCTAGTACATCCAAATAACTATGCGAAAAACACCACTGCAAAAAATTATTGGGACTCCCTTTCATGCTCATTTTTGCTATCATTTCTCCTTTAGCCCCTAGTCTTGTCTTTCCACATGCTATCAACACATAATCCTGACTCTGTTGCACCTCCCAAGCAGACGTCACCATAAAGCAACTTCCTAAGGGATTTCCAAGCGCAGCCTAATCTGTGCTCTCCCCTCCCAAATCAGGGTGGCATTTCATGCCCTGGCGCTAAACCCCCACAGTGAGTCTGAACAGACACTACCTTCTGGGTAACTGGAGGCGGGGGGAGCGGGGGAGAAAGGAAAAGGGGTCATTCTAACATGTATTTTTAGTTGTCCTCTGAGGGAAGCAAGGGGAAAAGGTTAGATGTCCCTAACACTAGCCTTAAAATCACTGGCATACACTGGCTTAAAATACCCATTTCAAGATGGGTATTTTACCCACTTCAAGATGGGTTATCAAATGACAGCTCTGCAGTATTCTGTTCCCGTATTTCAACCGTCAATGCATAAATTAAAAACAAGCATTTCTATTTTCCTTTTTTGGTATTTTTACAAACTGAGCCTCCATGTCTGCAGTGGAACAATGTTTGGTCATATATTAATGCTGCATGAGCACTATGGGAATATAATGCAGAACCTAAGGCAGAGCCTGAGTACTTTTATATAAGTGTGCACACAAACACAAAGACACACACATGCACACACACACAGAGGCATGTATATATAAAATCCATCAGTTTTATCCTGTATATATTATATATATATATATATATATATATACAGATTGATTATATATTGATGTTTTTGCACATACATTTGTATAAAGCAAAGAGGTATATCGATCATGCTTTTAGGCTTTTAAATGAACAGGTCAGAGTGCAGCTGAGCTAGAGTTCAACTAACCCAACTTTCATTCATCTAAAAATGGAGTGAAGAGCACAAGACAAGCACTTCCAGAAGATGGTTCAGCTCACCCTAAGGTAGCTGTTCATGGTAGGTGGGATGACTTGACCTGTGGACACATCCAACCCACTCCCTTGAATATATGGGAACTGCTGTAACTAGCCCAGGGTAGACACCCAACACTTGGACAGCCAAAGTGAGATAAGATAAAATCCACCTTTAAGAAGATCAAGGTAGCTCTGCTGAAAGCAGTGACATCACACCACGTTACACCAGCAGGGTGCTATGTACTGCCAAATTTAACATTTTGACTTTTTTAAGATTTATATTTATCCAACTGGATAGCCCACACAGACTATGCCCTTCATTTCTAATCAGTGTCCAGGCTCTGCTCTTGCAGTGAGGCTGCCCCTGCTCTGGGCCCTCCATGACTCAACGGCCCTCCTGTGAATTGAAGGGAAAGTGCCACAAAGGGATGGCATCACTGGCATGGGGGTCAGTACAGATCAGGCTTTCTCTTCCCCTTTCAACTACCTTGAGAGGAGTGAACGTATTTCTACACCTCTTTTCATAAACGACAAAAGAAACTGAGAGATTAAAAGGAAATGCTTGGGTACCCGCCCCTAAAAAATGCAAATGTCATGTAATGGCTGCTGCTGCTGATTTAGGTGACAACTAAGGTGTCCAAGTTGAAAAAATTTGGCCTATCTAATCCAAAGTCATTGGCTCAGTGTCAGTAGAACTAAGACTGAAAATTAAGTTTCTTCAATACCAAACTTTCCTATTAGTATTTATTACCTAGACATTTAACCTTAAGCTTATCAATAAGCCTTCATTCTGCCTTTCATTTTGCAGCTGTGTTTATACTCACAGTTAATTGCAGGCAACAAAACACACCTACAGAATTTGGAGAACCTAATCAGGCCTTTATGCTTTGCATGTATTGATACTGTATATTTCATTCCAGAGAATGCAGAAAGGGAGAATCTTTTCTTTGCATCAGTAAGGTCTTCAGCTGAAGCCATGACAGTCTGAAATGAGAAGACAGCCTAGAGATGATTTTGATTATTGCCTAAAAAAGCAGAACCTGCACACTGGGTATTGCTGCCTTAAGAGAGGGAATTAGAAAGATGCACTTTGCACCAACCAGGAATTGCAGAGAAAGAAAGGATGGGAGGGGCAGTACCATGAAGAGGCAGCACAGGTACATGCCTGCTAGAGAGCCCGTCCCCATGCAGGTTCAGCCAGATGAAGTGACCCCCCCACATCTGACACACTAGCAACACCCTGGCCCCCCAGGTCAGGTAGGGACCTCTCACAGACCTGGGAGGGATGGCAGTTCGTCCTGAGGCATACATCTTTCCTGACTCACACCATCCCAAGCACAGTTTGGCAGACCTGGGCAGATCTGATGCTGATCCTTTCATCTCTACCTGCCGCCTGTGCCCAGCCTCTGCCTACTAGCTCTGGCTGAGCAGCATTGCTATTGCTCTTCTCTCCCCTCTTAGGTCCCTTACCAGCCCGGCTGGGCTACTGTGGCTCCAGGCTGCAAGGTGAGGAACTGAAGACCAGCTGTACTAATTCAGGCCTGGGCCTGGACAGTAACCAACCACTGTCCAGTTTCCAAAAACTTTGGCTTAGGACCCTGGCTCATAATACATGGTTAGATGCTGCCCTGTGTGGTGGAGGCTGTGGTCAGAACCTTCAAGTACTACAGTAAAAGCTCCTAGTGCTTTTTAAATAAGGACCCAACAAGAAGTAATGTAAATTTTTCTCATCTTTTCCTCCACCTCTGCAGAAAGGCCCAGGACAAAACTCCTGCACCACTTCCCATGTGTGCATTCAGATGTGAGAAGTTGAAGATGAGCCTTGCCTGATCTTCTGAACAGCACCTTCACGCCCCCAGAGAGCTGAACATCCTAAGCTGTTATCAGCAAGGCCTTTCCTTTGCTCAATAGTCCAAACTCTCTTTCCCTCCCACTTAAGTCAATGAACTTTCTTTCCAGAAAGGCTCCTTCTCCACCAGCTATCAGTCTGTTCTCTTTTGACAAGCCAAGATGCTACATCCAATGTCAATTCTTTCAACTTTTTGCAATTTGGTGAGATAGATAGGCCAAAATTTTTAGCAATGAAATTCCAGAGTAAGATAGGAGCTGACAAAGAGTATAAGTGGAATGATTAAAAAAAAAAAAGTTTTAACAATGTAATGTTTGTCACAGTCAATGATTTCTCTACAGTTAATCGCACTCATTTTTTGCCTTATTGACTTGCCCTGAAGGAACCAGGTTTCTGAGCCTTTAAGCATTCAGATTAAATAGCCACCCAAATACCCCCACTGAGCTCAACAGGCCAGCTCACACATGGAAAGCTAACCGCATACTGTAATGTTGGCAGGATCTCACCAACTCCACTAAAATTACTTAAAGGGATGCTACATCTTTCCCTCTTTGCTCCAACTTCCCCTGAGGTGATGGAGAGCATTATTGTGTTTCTTTCCTCCATTATTAATACAATAGTCTTTCTATTTCATGTAATCCATAAAAAGTGGGGGCGAAGTGTAGCTGCAAGGCAAATGTCTCTTCTGATTATGTTTCCCATGTGCCATTACAGCTGCTCATAATGCAGCGCAATTTGCTCAAACAGACCCTCATAATCACACCCCTGAAATTCATAAACATGCAATACTTTATCTCAAAGAGGCCACTGGTGGTTATTAGCAAGTGTCCTCTCCAACATGCATATTTAGTTATGCTTACTCTTTAACTACAGGGGATGTCATACAGCATATAAAGAAAGCTTGAAATGTCATGTACCAGGTGAAAATATCCCATCGCCACAGCCCCCTGGCCAGCCAACCATCTCTCTCATTTTCCTTAGTGTGACATATTCCAAAAGTACAAACACTGGAGCAATTTCATAGGTGAACCTGAAATGTAGTAATGTCCATATTTAATGCTTTAATCTACAACACTAACACATCTTTTTCCAATATTACATTACATTATAGCCACAATATACTCTGTCTTGCACTGGGTAGAGTTCTGTTTTACAATACTTTTCATAATCTTCCTTCTGATTTGATGTCAAATATCTAGAAGGAGAAATGCTGAGAGCGCTTGAGACTCTCTTTCCACCCGTTTCATGAAAACAAATCTTGCCCACCTCTTCCAGGCACAAAGCTTTGCCCTATATTCAAGAGCTGCTGGGCAGAGCCAGACTTTCCCCTTGCAAAAACCTGTCTGCACGTCTAGAAGCATACATGTCAGCAGTCCTATTCATCATGACAAGACAGTGCATGAAGCTAAGTGAGTGAATAAAAATGCTTCCCAGTCCCAAAGAGAAAAAATCCCCACACCTTAAATTCTGCACCTTTTTCTTACAGAAAGCAATGGCTCTAACTGCTGTGAGTATGGCCTGTACATAACCCCTCTACATCAATGCAACTGTTCACTTATCATACCTTTAATTTTACATATTTATGCATGCAAATTTTTTTCTATATATTTTGGGGGGGGGGTAGAAAAATCAACATCATATTAATATGATGAAATTTTATAGAAGACAGCCTACAAGACAATGTCGAAAGTCTTAATGTAAATAGCTGTAGCAACGATTTAAAAAGCAGAAAATTGCTCTTTCCGGCAACCTTAATATAAAAGTATTCTTTCTTTCATTCACCTACAGCAGCTAAAATTCCAGAATAAAACTGTAAAATTATATTAAATATTATTGTGGAAAAAAATCTGCTACTTACATATTAGTATTTGCTGCTGATGTCAGCCAGTCTGCTGCCAATCCAACCATGTCCAATCCAGTTGAAAGTTGATTAAAATATCTAGGGTGCCCTGCATAAGATGGAAAATGTTACCAAGAGACTGATGACTCCGAATGAAACTATTCAGTGCTGAATGGTGTATTTACCTCTGATTTCTATAGAGAAGGAAGTGCTTTCAAGGTATGAAACAAAGCAAACAGCAATAAATACATTTCTTGGAAAAGGCAGGACTTCTTTCTCCTTCCAAACTCAGTAAAATCAGTGTAATTACACTGAATTACAATGAATTCCAATATTCCCTATTATCCTCTCAATGTGCCTTGAAAATTAGCACATCGCTGCCTCACAAAAATAGCTGTTTGCTCCTGTTAGTGTGTCACATGTTGTCACTGGATGTGGTTTTGCCTGGCTAGGTTTGAAAGGCACGCACGAGACACCATCTGAAGAGCTTGCCAGTACATATAACATCAGTGATGAATGGCTAATGATTATAATAGACAGGGCGAAATGAGAAAATGGAACATTTTGGTGACTGCTTAGCACATGACTCAATGGCTGATGATTGTACGAAGATGGCTGGGAAGGTGGCGGTCCTTGTCATTTCTTCCCTGTCAGAGTACAATTACAAATAACCTGGCTGCTTGCAATTGCAATTTTAAACAAATCCCATGAAAACCGGCACTGCTGCCCCAGCAGAATGATGCACAAGAATGAACTCAGTGAGCTGATAGTCAGTCTACCTGGTTAATCTAATTGGCTCCTGATTTTCTTCTAAAATCCTGCTAGAGGTTTTTCTTAAAACCCAGAAACCATTAAAACTCCATTTTGACTAGTTGTTCCCTGCAAGCCCCTGTTAGGTGGCATAATTAGCAGTACAAATTACAGATGGTTCACAATTACTTAAATGCCATCTGACTCGAAGGCAGCCTCTGCTTGGAAAACACCTGTCCTAACCCACAGACAACGTACTGTTATTGCCATCACAGAAAACAAAAGATAGAGCAAGATGACTGAGGAAATGCGGACCCAGCACCGAGAGAAAACTTATCTTCAGTCTCTGGTGGCCTCTTATCAGGCGCAGACACATGGCTGGCAGAACAGCACGGGGAATTGCTCCCCAGCTCCCACCCTGCAGCACACAAAGGCAGAGCAATCGGGCTGTGCGGGCAGATCAGAGCAGGGGATAAGGGCCGGAGGGGGGTCACACACGCACAACCCAGCTCCCTGCGCCCTTAACCTGAGACAATCCCCATGCTGCTGCCATCCAGCTAGACTGTGTTTTACACTGAGCCCTCCCCAGGAGATAGGAACTGCCACTTTCCCCTGGTCCACGCTGCCCAGGACAGGTGGCCAAAGCCCCTCCAGCACCAAGGTATGCTGCTGAGACCCAGCACCATGAACAAGATCCGGCCCCTGCGTTGCAGGTTCTCGAGTGGGGCAGGTGGGCCTGGGGCACACGTGCACTCTGCACCGCTGTCAAAGCCACTGTGATCCCACGCCATGGGCTCTGCCTGCGTAGGATGCATCTCCCCTGACAATGGGATTTTGAGAGATATTTTGGTATTTATAGCTCAGGTTCAATCTCACAGCCAGGCTCCAAGCGGGTTCCCAAATTCCCCCAGAAAGCAACAGAAAATTAGGAGCTGAAAGCCTTTAGTGAATCTGCACCACAGGAAGGTTCAAAGAGGCCAGAAAAACTCCTGCTTTGGAAATAAATACACACTGAAAAGCTGGGGAATAGCAGAATTCATATTTGCAGCTGCAGTGTCTCGGTGGCTCTTTGTCAGCCCCATACCCAGCCCCAAGCAACAGCCCTGTTGTCACTGCCTGTTTCTTCAAGGAAGCCTCGCAGCACACCTCCTGCTTTGGGAACCGCCGTAGGAACACGACTGGCTGCACGCAGGGGTTGGGGCAGTCATACCCTGTGAGCAAGGTGAGGGGAGCAGCACCATGCTCCTACAGAGAAATTAGTACAGGGAGAGCAAGAGCTGCTGCTGCTGGCACGGCTGCTGGCAGAGCCCCCAGCATCTACACCTGTAACATGGCCCCTTCCATTCTGTGCCCTTCCCTTCTGCAGCGCGGCTTTAACATGCAACAGCAGAGAACGTAATGCCCCAATGTGACCCAGCCTCAGCTGCAAGGGTTTGTCCATCCATGTGACACCCCAACATGTGAGCGAGTTCTCTTCCCTCACCCAGATGGCCACAGAATATCGTGGCTTTCCTCAAAATACAGGCCTCACTGGCCAGGTAAGGAGAGTTTGTGAGAGATGCTCGAAAATCACTATCCAGGTGCTGTCTGCCTTGTACATAACCCCTCTACATCAATGCAACTGTTCACTTAGCATGCCTTTAATTTTACATATTTATGCATGCAAAATTTTGTCCTGGTTGTCACTGAACAAAGAGGTGACTGGAAAAGAGACTGACAGGGTGCAGGGAGCAGGGCAGATGTGAAAATAGATTACTGCTTACTGGTTGGTTCAGCAAAACACAACGTATTTACACATATCCCAAAGCAAATCGGGAGATGATGGGCAAGAACCAGGGCCGAGGCACTGGGACAGCCAGGGCTGGGCTTTCCCTGCCGAGGACATGCCTTTGCCCTGAGTGCTCCTCTCAGCCGTGCTCCTGCCTGCACTTGGTTTCAGGCATGGACATCCCTAACATGGACGTGCAGCCCCTGCAGCCTCCACAGGGAACTGAGGAGAAGGGCCGGGCAAAGCTGGACAGCACAGATAAAGGCACGGCCAGCGGCACTGCCTTTGGCCTTGCTCGCAGCCCCACCGCGCACACGGCCTGGCATCAGGGCCTGCCAGGGAGCAAGGCTGGACCAGCACCAGGTCCTCGCGCACCTCCTGGGGTTTCCAAGCCATTTTTAAACGCTTGCATTTCAATTCCCCCGGCAAGCACTGCACAGGAACCAAATTTCGCATCCATCTTTCCCTGCATTTGCAGACGTTGCCTTTTATATTCTCTCAGACAAAATTCTCACTGAGGGTGGATACCAGTAGCTGGTAAGGGGGCAGAAAGCCATGTGTGGCTCCCCCAGGCACCCCAACGGGCTGTGGCACACAGCCAACACCTGGGAGCACCCCCACACCCACCCCTTGGCCGAAAAATCAGCCATCCAGCTCTTTGAATCCCAATCGCGGATCACTGCTGGGACTTGGGGATCCAGCTGTGAGGCTAATCTAAGCAATACAATTTATTTTCCAATCAGCCTCCCGGGTCCCTGCAGCCAAACGCAGCCCAGCCGCCCCCCCCTCCCAGCCCAGGAGGGGCTGTGTCCGAAGGGCTCCTGCAGTGGGAGAGGAGGCAGACCCCCGCCCCCAGAAACCTCACTGCATTGTCCTTACTCTGAGGGCAATTCAAGCGTTTTACTCTGAAGCACATGCTGAAGGGCTCTGGGTATAAACCCCACGTGTTTCATGAGCCCCCCCAGGCTGGGGCAGCCACCCCAGGATGCCAAGGAGCAGTGGCAGCCAAACAAGGCAGCTCTGCACCTCCCAGCCAAACCCTGCCACGCTGCCGCATCTCACACAACCTCCCCAGCACCAGTCCTCGGACCCTGAAAGCATTACTTTCATTAACACAAATGAAAAAAATGCCAAGAAGGGAAAGCCTCGCATATTTACAGGGAGGAAGAGAAATGGTAACACTGTTTTAAAGGATCTTTTTTAGATGCACAGAATGAAATATGTCGATTATGTGAAACAGGCTATAACAAAAAAAGATTAACAAAAATTGCTCAAGAAACCCTATTCTTTGATTTCCCAGATTCACAGATCCTCTATTTCACAGCATTCTGTGAAAATACGTTTCCTGTGCCCTACCCAGACACATCACACGGATCACTGGACTGATCGACTTTGTTCCTGCGGACATCATTTATCTAACTATTTATTCCAGTATTTTACAAACGTTTTGACAGCACCTGAGTTGTGCATCAAATACATTCAGCTGCACATTTCCACCTCTAAACGAGAAGGATTACACAGATCCACCTCAATCTTTACTAGGATCAGTCTGTTCTGTTCCCAAAAGGTGACGAAACCTGGTTTTTGTTTTCCCCTCAACCTCTATTCACAAATCAGCCTTTTGTCTCTTTCAGTTCGCTACACATTTATTTTTAAGCAATTTCTGAGTAATTCAAATTCCCACGAAGAGCTCCCCACACTCCACATTATTTCTCAATCACAGCCGTAACTGAAGCTACGCTTTTTGTTCCCTCTGCCGCAGCTTGTTTAAGGTGGCCCCGGCTGCGGAGCCGGGGGCTTTCCCATGCCTGGGGGGGCCCCACGCTGCCTCCCCACCATGAAGCCCACAGCGGGGCACGACTAACAGGGGGTGGGTCCGAGACAGGCAGGAGTCAACCCATCGCTGCCCTCCCCAGTGAAAAACAACAAAAAACTATTAAAACAATTTGTGCTTTTTTTTTTTTTTTTTAATTACTTGAGACTGAAGTTGAAAAATACCTCAACACTCCTGTGCACAGTTCTGCCAAATTCTCCTATTTTTATGTCCTGCAGGTAAGGGGAAACACACGGCAAATGGCTGCTCAGGGCTCCCGTTTATAGGATGTTTATTGCGATTTTGGCTGTTAAACGGGCTGGTCCCTGCTGCACCCCCGCCCCGCGTCCCCGCTGCCCCCGAGCTCCGCGCCCGACGCACCCTCAGTCTGCTGGGGGAGCAAGGGGCAATCCCCGGGCCGCGGCACGGAAAAGGGAGGAAAAGGCAAGGAGGAAAGTCGCAGAGGTGGTACGAAAAGGCTGCTCAGTGGCACACTCGGCGACTCCGACGCCCAACATCATTAATTCTAAATCGGAACGGGTGCGCGATGCTGCACTGACAGGTATGGAGCGGCGGTGCTGGAGTATTTTATCATTCAGGAAAACGGTTTCTGTCTCTGCTAGAAATTGCTTGGAACTGACAAAATGCAGCTGCTGCTTCAATCTTTAACGTTTCAAGATAAAATTAAGTGATGCCTTTAATCAATGGATGAGCCCATATAGGGTAGAAAATGAGCACGGCTATTACCTGTTTTAATTGCGTACTTCAGAGTTGTTCTGCAGTTCAATAAAATTTCTTCCAAGGTCTGTGGCTGGTCTGCCAGTTCCCAGTTATATTCCTGGAGCAGCTCATTTGGGTAATGGAAATCAATAACTTTTGTTGATCTATCAAAACTTTTCACCACATACTGAAGTAAAATGTCCACAACGTCTTGTAGGAAAGACATAGTTGTTATTTCTCCATTGCATGCCGGCAGAAGATCTAGGAATGGAGAAATGAAAAGTTAATTTCGTTTTACGACCGTATACACGGGTTTGGACAAAGGCTTCTCCCGTTTATGTTCAGGAAATCTTTTCACTGTGTTCAATACAAACAGACTTTGTTTCCATTTAATAAGCAAATTGGTAAGACTGTATTTTAAGGAATGTTCTGAGAGATCACAGGTTTTAATATCCTAACTAAAATAGCAAATTTTACCCACAGTGTATTTCAGACGAATTTTTAAGACAATGAGAGAGAGTGGGGAAACAAGAAAAAAGGCAAAATGAACCTCGGGAAAAATAAAGATTTGGAAGCAAACGCTACAAGCAGCACTCTAAAAATTGCCATTTGCCTTGCAATAAAATACCTTCGTTGTGACTCTCCAGTGCAAGTAACTTGTTGATGATTTACCGCCTTCTTCCGCGGCGATGCTGCCCAGTCCCTCAGCGCCCACACGGACATCTTTTGTTTAACTGCGCTGGCTCGGGCAGAGCCGAGCTGTAGCGGAACCCCCTAATCTGGGGTAACCCGGGAGCGCCCAGCCAGGCAGCAGCAGCAGAGGCGCCCGCAGCAGCTCCGGCCGGCGGGGCCGGGAGGGCAGAGCTTGTCCCGCTCCGCCGCGCAACCGGGAGAGCTCCCGGCCCGCGCGCTTTGGCCGGCAGCGGGGATCTGTTCGGCAGCGCAGACGCTACCTCCAAGGTCAGAAAAGATGAAGTGCAAAAATACCTCGAATTAAAATAAATCGGCCAGAGAGCGCTCGTTCTCCCTCCTCCCCTCAAACCTTAATTACCGCGCAGGGGCTTCAACGAGAAGGTCGCTGCTGCTGTCAGCGCTCCTCAGAACGAGCGCCCTGCAGGCTCCTCCACGCAGGGCTTTCATTGCTTTTGTTTTCGGGATTTATTTTTTTGCTTTGGGTTTTCTTAGAAACGCCCGGGTCCCGCGGGGGCGGGGAGGCGCAGGAGCGGACCGGGGCCGGGGCCGCTGAGCTCCGCGGAGCCGCCGCCGCGCACCGTCGGGCCCCCCGGCCTCCTCGCACCGCAGCCGGAGGCCATTTCCCGACCGAACCGCTGGTTTTCTGCCGGTTTTAGAGATGCAGCGTGGCCCGGGAGCGCCTTTACCTGTTGAGTGCAGAAAGGCGTAATTGACCTCCGCTTTCTGGCAGCCGCAGGGTTTTTTGTCGCAGGTACAGGCCGTCCGTGGCTCCGCTGCCCCCGAGGCTGCCCTGGCGCCGGTTTCCACGGGCTTCTCGGCATCTCCGTAGAGCAGGGCTTGACAGCGACACGGACACACGGCCTCAGCACCGCGGCATCGGCCCCCCTCGCCCCCCCCCCCCCCCCCCCCCCCCTCGCCCCGGGGCAGGGCCCGCCGCCGCCCGCCAGCGCTCCGCGGGCGCGCAGCCTCGCCTCCGCCGCGGGCTGCCCTTACCGCAGAGTTTGTTTCCGATCCCTCCCGTGAACTTCTGGGCGACCTGACACCAGGCTCTGGCTGCAAGAGAAAATGGAGCGAAGGGTCCGTGGGGACGCGGGGCGCGGGCCGGGGGCTCCTCGTCCGACACCCGACGCTGCTCCCCAGGAACCCCCAGCCCAGCCCAGCCGAGCCGCGCCGCGGTCGAGCCGCCGTCGGTCCCCGCCGCTCCGTCCCGCCGGTCGAGCTGCCACAAAGCGGGCTCCGGCGACCGGGCAGCGCTGCCGCGGCGGCTCCGCGGCTCCGTCGGGCCGGTCCCGCCAGGCTGCTCGGCGCCCCCCTACCTGTGCCGGGGCTCTCGGCGGCCGCGGAGCCCTCCTCGGCCCCGAAGGGCCAGAAGCCGGAGCCGGGGCTTGCCATGGCGGAGGCGAACCGGCGGGGCGGGCGAGGAGCGGCGAGCTGCAGCCCAGGCGGCCTGAGCGAGTGTGCGTGAGTGTGAGTGTGCGGGTGTGTAAGTGCGTGCGTCTGCGCCAGGCGGCGGCAGGCGAAGGGGCGGGGGCGCCCCGGGCACGCGTGGGTGGGAGCGTCTCCCGTGGGCGCCCCCGGGCCGGGCTCCGCCGAGCCGCCGCGAACTCTCCCCGCGGGCGCCGCTGCCCCCTGCCTGGGACGGGGCGGGCGGTGCCGGGGGGGGGGGGGGGGGGGCTGAGGGAGGTGCCCCGCCGCGCCGGGTCCCCCGCACCCTGCTCGGGGGGGCGGGGGTGGGGGACGGTCGGGGCAGACCCGAGACCTAGGGGCAGCCTGCGTTAGGGCTGCGGCTGCCTCGGGGGGTGAAGGCGAGCGAGGTGCCTTGAGCCGCCCCCATCCCACCGACGGCCCCGCGGCACGACGGCCCTGCGGCCGCAGCGCGGCCGAGCCCCGCGACGCCGCCGAGAGCTGAGCGGAGGGGCAGGGTGACTTTCCGGGTCTTGGCGCAGGCGGTCCAGCCCGGAGCTCCGAGGAGAGGGCTGGGACCCCGGTCCCTGGGGCTACGGGGTGAGCTGCAAAGCGGCCGAGAAATCCACGCCCCCCCGCCTCCGCACCGGGCCATCCCTGCGGCTGCGAGCCGGGGACTCCCGGGCGGCACCGCCGAGACCGGGACAGCCCCTGTCGCAGGTGGCGAGCAGCGGGGGGAGTCCAGGGGCGGGGAAGGCACAGCCCTCCCGAGCCCCCCGGCCCGGCCCGCAAAGACTGGCGGCGGCCCCGTCGAGCCGAGCCGGCGCGGCAAAGGCGCTGGTGGAGGGGCCCGTGTGGGGCGGGGGCGGCGGCAAGTCCCGCGCCCCCCTCCCGCTCTCGGGCCGGGCAGAGGGCCCCGGCCGCTCCTATGGCGGGAGGAGTCCTGCGCGACGCCGCGGCTGCATGGGGCGGCTCCTGGCTCCTGCGCTCGCCTGTCACGGCATCTCTCCTGGCATCCTCGGGCCGCCCCCGGGGTCTCCCCGCAACCCTCTTCCCCCGGGGATGGGAAGCCCCGCGGAGCCGTCCTCCACGCCCCAGCGTCGCCGGAGGAAGAGGGGGAAACCAACCGCTCCCTTTCCCTCCCCGACGTCGTTTCTGAAGACCACTAAACCTGCCCCTTCCAGCCGGCCCGTTCTCCGCGGGAGCAGGGAGCCTTGGCTGCCTCTCCGCCCGCACGGGAGCGATTTCAAGCCCTAACCCCAGGAGCGGGGCAGGCGAGACCGTGCCCGGCCAGGGTTCGGCCCTGCCGAGAGCACTGGTCACGCAGGTCCCCACTGCTCCTCGCAGCCGGGCCCTGGCGGGTGCAGCAGTGTCCGGCCGAGGGCATCTCCCTCCGCTTTCTGCATGCACCCGCATGGCTACGAGGACTGTCCTCCCGTGACATCTCACGGAGATGTCCTGGCGTTCTAACACTGCCCTGGTGGGAAAGTAAAAGAAAACCAACCCAGGCACATCTTCGTGTGACATAACAGGTCTGTTCCAGTTTCCACATCACATTGGCTTTAAGGAAATGTAGACGGTAACTCCGGCGTTCCACGGCGAGAGGCTGCTGTGAGCTCTTTGCCTGCCTTGCTCGCTCACGCAGCAGTCCAGGGTGGTTCGCCAGCTCTGGGTGCAATTCAGACACAGCCAACCGTATCGCTGCCTTGTGCATTTTTATTTGGTTTACCATTTTAATAATACATGAGAAAGCAACTTTAAAACAAATTTCAAAATTTAAACAATATATCACAAATTTTACATTGCAGCACATTTTAGTTCGGTGCACAGCCTTATAACTAGTTATGGATCCGGAAGCAATGGTTGCCTGTCTCTGGGGAAAGGGCCAAGTGTGTGTGGGAAAACAAACAAAAACCCAACCCCTGTGGCTCACTGCTGCCACCAATTGTAGTATTTAGGAGAGCTAGGCAAGGGAGCAGGATCAGGCCTTTATACTAGCATCATGAAATTTGCCTTCTCTTGCTTTGCAGCTGGGAACATGCAATTATTAATCCTGAAAGTAAGTGCAGCAATTATCTGTGCGGTTTCTGTGAAATAAGGTCTTTTGAATAAGGAATTGGGGGAAAATCTGAACATGGCGGCTATTGCTTTTATTTCCACTTAATTTCCAGCGGAACTGATTAAGAATGATCGTTACGCTCAGGCAGCAATCAACCAGAGAGTTTATTTCTATTCCTTTCTTGGCACCCCAGAGATTAAGATTCCTAAAAATCTAATGCAAAGGAGAACAAAGCAAACACGATTTAAAAGTTCATCACTTAGTCACAATGCTCAGAGGCAGAGGAGAGGGCTGGATATCCTTTCCATAAATGGACATCTCCAACATAAAGATTATACACACAATATTGACCTTTAAAACTGGCTACTGGCTTTACAGTAAAGTCAATAATGAAATAAACAGCCATAGTATGCTATGCAATTAATCACTTATGTTTGTTTTCATTAGAGGGACACTTGCAACAAACAGTTCCTCCCAAAATTTAGGCATCGTAAACCTAAATCAAGCAGAAATCCCCCTATGGTGCTCTTGTAATTTTTTTTTCCTGTAAAACAATTTATTAGAAAAATAACTAGGGTTTTCTGAAGGTGCATATGGGAATTTGAGAGCTTAACTAGGGACCTATAAACTAAATGATCTATTTTAATTGGATGGGACTGATGAAACACAAAAAAAGAAAGAAATATGCATTTAGGAAAGTAAACTAGATTTAAGCTGCTTAATGTCTAATAATTTTAAGATGTAGCAGTGGTATCCAAAAGGAAGCTGATTTTTATATTAGGGTTTTTTAAAGCATATAACATGCGACTGACAGTGTCCCTTTGCAACGGTGTGGGGCTGTAAACCACAGTAATTCATATTCACATGAACACACACGTTGTAAACTTGAAACATTGGAGATTTTTTTTTTAAAAAAAAGGAAGCACGTGGTATAAAATGATAAAAAAGATTATGCTAATAAAAGCCAAATGGCAGCAGGAACAGCAGCAGCAGCTAGAACTGCTGGATAAGGCGCCGGCGCTGAGAGGTCTTCCGCAGCAGTCGTCTGTAGTCATAGGGATTATCTTCGGTTTTACTCTCTTCCAGGGGGCTTTCTGCAACCCTCGACCTAGGGATTAAGCGCAGAAGTGTTTTAGAAATTAAAGTCAAAACATTTACCTTGGCAAACACTCCTAATCGACCGCTTAACATCCACCCTTGGGGGAAAAAATAAAGGGAGCAAGAAAAAAATCAACTGAGTTTGCTAGGCCTCTTCCTGTGCTGCATAAAGCAGGCACCTTGGAACAAACACATCATATACTAAAAGTGGATAAGCGCAGAAGAACAACATGTTCTTCTGCAAAGGGGACATAATAAAAGGACACAAAAATATTGACAACGTGGGGGGTGCTTTGCAGTAGTGTTTGCCTGATGGTTACTGAACCAGATTTTCAGTTGGCAGAAATTTGTTTGCTCTGTTTTTAACCTGCCTGTGGAGCTCACTGTAAGTGTCCATCTCTTGTTTTTTCAGATAGCAAGATGCATTTTGGAAGCCACCTCTGACAGGCTAGAATGGTGACCGGGCACCAGGTGTTACTATGGAGCAAGATTAAATATAAAAAAGTATATTACCCTGAAATAATTACAAAAATTTGTTGTGTTCTACACTAAAGGTGTACCCCACCACTGGTCCTACACCAGTGTCGAAGGTAAACTGCCAAATAAATAATACCCAATACTTCACTTCTGCAGACTGAAATGACTGCATAGTCTTTAGATCCAGGTGACCCCATTCGAGAGATGCTGAAGTGCAGAAATGTTTATTAATTGCATTCATCTGCCCTCAGAGATAACAGTGTAAATGTAAATGTTCCACGGATTTTTTTTTTTTTCACTACAGCTAATGAGGATGCAATCAGAGCAGCACGTAATAAAAGGTAAGAAATTCCTTTTAGTAAGCTCAGTGGCAAAATTCTCATTCATCTAAACCAGACCTCTGGGTGACAGATTTGGCATAATTAACCACCCTAGAAATGCAACATTTTCCAAGAGATGTAAACTACGCGGTAATCCCTTGATAATATTATTTTTAATTCCATACCTTCACAACATCTTCCTAAAATTAATTTAGATCCTACTTGAAAAAATACCAAAATAAAATACATTAAGGGGCACAAAACGTTCTCCAAACATTTTCTCTATTACTATGGATATATTTTCAAACTCAGCCATCATCCCAGGCTTAGTGTTCCCCTTAAGCCTTTGACCTAGATATTTCCCAAGTTTTTCTTACCTATATGAAGACACAAGAAGATACAAACATATCCAGATACATAAACATGTGTTTGCATGTGCATTGTGTGTGGGTGCACCGTCAGGAGAGTATGAATTTCCTCAGCCCAGCAGAGGCCACCCTCTATGAAGTCTGCATGGCAAGACAGGAGGCCGAGTAAACCCTCCCTTTAGGGTTTTTCTCCTGGCTGTCCACCTTGATGGGGTCCACCACAAGCTACAAACACATCTGCTGCTACAGGACAGCCGGGAAAGGAGGCAGTCAAATGGGTTTCTTACCTGCAGAAAGCAGGCAGAAAGTTCGGCACACATCCACCCTATTTAAAACCCACCTGATCAGAAAGAGAATTTTAGGTTCTGCTTTAGTTTAATTTAATTTGAGATCAGAGATTTACAGCAGGATGTCTGTCCATCTCATCTGGTGCTTGGGAAGCCAAGAACTAGCAGGCAAGCTGAACGCCAATCATACTAGCATTTGTCCCTGCTGCGTAACGATGGGAAATTTTCAGCTGTACATCTTACAAGTCAATACAGCAAGATTCCATGAATAAAAAAATAATTTATGTCTAATTTGAAAGTGTATCTTTCTTTTTATGAATCTTTTGAACATCTCAACAAGGTTATACAACTTTTATTTTTTCCTATTATTATTTTGTATGAATTACCGCTCAGTAGCTCTTAAAATGGAAGTCCTGCGCTCAGCTGGGTGTCTCTTCTTTCTTGTGGTAGAACTGCTGTCCTTTGAGGTGGAATCAGTAGATGAAATTTCTTGGTAGTAGATATCTAAATCTAGCACTTTGCTCAGACTGTCAATAAATAAGTACACTAAGTTAACAGTTTCACGTTTCAATATTATATTCAACATTCAAAAATAAGGCAAACAAATATAATTGTTAGTTGTGTTTATGTGTTGAGGATCTAAGGAAAAATATATATAAGCACAAGAAATCAGTCTCTGAAATGTGACTGCTGTATGATGCAGACATTGAGAATTTTGAAATGCTAAATACTTTCATCTGTACATGAAGCAGAGATATATGACTAAAATTGTTTGGGTTTGCCCTTATACTCAATGGAGAGTATGGTATAATCTATCTTACCTATTTTAGATATCTCTTTGAGGAAGAGATGAATAATTTTCCTAAAAATGACTATTTTTTTCTCTGAATACAAGAAGAGAATCTAAAGCAACTAGTTCAGATATCAGTGTCCATAATGCCAATGTCTCTTATTTTGTTAGATGAATGCTCTCTAGGGTATCATATGTACAGAAAAAACCAATCCCAACATCCAGGCTAGAATGGCTAGGGAAAAAATAATATCCTAAAAACAACCTGAAAAAAGATTCGCATATCGGTAGCAATCAGAAACAACTCATTGATTTCAGTTGCTATGTTCTACTAATACAGAGTCAGCACATGAAAGAAGATGCAGTAATGGAACTGGTTAACTAGATTTAAGATGAGTGAAACCTAAGTGAGGCCAAATGAGAGGAAACACTAGATCTGGGTTGTTTTGGGGTATTTTTTTGCTAAACAGGAGACAACAACAGGTGTGACATTTTTTCAGGATCCAAATGACATCAGGAAATGATCTGTAACAGCCCAGACATGGGGGACATGGACACTTAAGTAGATCCTTTAAGCAGCGGCATAATTAAGTGCAATTTAAACTGTGGTTGAATAAAGCTAGATGCTGTGAGCACATATGATGTGCATGTAAAGTCATGTAACTTCCTTTAAGACACGTATTTTAGATATGGAGTTTGTATTCTGCAACCTCAGCTGAGGATAGTGCTAAGAGCCCATTCATCTTGCATCTCTGACTAGGCTGCCATAGCATGTGTGCTATGGTACCATAGCAAAGTCACCGGGGAGCAGCAAAAAAGCTTAAGTATAGAAACACAAATAAAATAAAGCTATGATGTACATCAGGAGCTGTGAACCAGGTCTACAGCACACGTAAGGATCTAAGACACAGAAGGGCAGAATATATCTATTGCTTGCTTTATTTCTGCAGAGAGCCATCAAAATAGGTTAGTTACACTGTGAAGAAAAAACTTCTGGTTGAAATTTCAAGGTCTGTTCTTCCTCACCTGTTATTAATAATTACGGTTTTATATTTTTCATGATCTATTTACAAACAGTCATATTTTTTAGGACAGAATTTTAACAGTCTTTGTATTTTCGCTGACAAAAAAACCCGGTTGCTCATTTGCTTTGACTGGAATTTTAAGTGCCTTCAATTATTTTCTGTGTCAGAACTATCCTTGATGTGGACCTTATCTTAACTTATTATTATGCTTGTGTTGCCATGGTAAAGGGCCATGCTGTAGTAAAACTGAACAACTGAATTCTAGAATGGATTTTTGTCATTTTAACTTTGTATATGATGTCCTTCCTGTGAATCACCAAATTACCATGCTTTTTTTAATGCTTTATTCTCCTGTTTGAAGTACAGCTAAGATCTACTTCTACAGTACCAAACTGACAATAGTGAGATAATGAAAACTATTACCTTTCTTTTCTTGGTTTCCTTTTTTCATCTTGTATTGATTTCTAAGAAAATACAAAGTAATTAAAAAATACTAAAATGAAAGCTTATGCAAAGATACAGTTCATCAATATGTTAGGTAGGAGCATTGTATATTTTTCGTTAAAAGAAAATACAGAGAATCTAATTTGCTGAGCAAGTGGCCCAGAAAAATCTCTTTTCAGAATCTTTGAGACTGAGAATGGGATTAGCATTGTTACTCCCAAATTTCAGTTGCCGTACTGTGAGAAAAAGCTTAAGTAATTGCGATCAGAGCACAGAAGGAGATCTAAAACTCAAATATGTATAGTCGTTTTAATAAAGTTGACAACAGTACCTCATTAAGGCAAATTTACAGTGATGCCATGAGAATTTCTATGAATACAGGCAACGCAGTGGGATCCAGCATAACCCTATTCTCATTAATGGCAATGCAGTCTTGTCGCAGGTTTTAGTAGAATAAAATGGACAAAGGCCCCATTTAAAAAGCAGTATACTAGGTGGCAAAATCACATTTAGGTGATCTAGAAACATAGAGGAGAGGAGATTCATGGGAAACGTGAATATTTCTTATCTCTAACAGATTTCTGTCCCTACAGCCAAAACAATGCTATGCTGCAGCATCTAACGCATCACACTTCCAAAGTAGTAATTTTAAGTGCAGACAGTTTTAATTTTGGTCTCAATGGTGTTTCTTGCAAACGAGTGAAATCTTATTAGAATTACTGATTGTAAAGTCACTGAGAATCAGAAATCCTGATGGAATTTAGTATGCAGGCAAATGGACAAGACATATAATTTCAAAATGATAGGCTGATTTAAAGAAATACAATCCAAAAAAACCTTTTAATGCCCTGTATGCAATGGCCTATTGTCAGGCTTCATTTGTATCTGTGTACCCCTTTAGCTCATTTGGTATGCAAGGAGATGAGTGAGAATGGAAGGTGTCTAATTAATATCTGTAACACAACGTGAGAGAAATACCCGTTTTTGCAGAAAACAGAGAAAATGTTTCAAAAAAGGCGCTCATATTAGGTGCCTTCCCTTTCAGATGATCTGGGCTTGATAATCATCTGTGAATACCCGCAGGTCACAGAGATTTTTAGTAAGGTAGAAAATCCATGATAGCTGGGAAAGCTGACTACCCTCAAGTATCAAGTTAAAGCTCAATGACTTACCCAAGGTCTAAGAATTTAAGAACTAGTAGGTCTCCTTCCTAAGCTTCAGGGTATAGATATTTATGCTGAACCTTTCCCTTACCAGTGAACTTAATGTCAGGAAGACAGGTTTCTCTTCTTCACACCTTCTTGAAAAATACAACTAATTGAAGGTAATATTGATTAATACTTTGAAAAACTGCTGCCAAAAATCAATTTTAAAATTCCCTGGCATTACTGCAGTTTTTGTTTGCACTGCTGTGGTGGCCATTTTCTGATATGGAGCTGGCCAGGTAACAAATTAGCTTTCAGAAAATACTATGTTCCCAGCTGTATAGTCTCAGCTTACTAAATATGCATTTACTACTCTTCTCCTCAGAAATCCCCTAAGACAGAATTTGGTGTCATGCCTTTCATTTCAGTCCTTTATCTCACCAATCTTGCTTTCACAAAACAAACCTTATTCTTACATGCCAATTTATTTTTAAGAACAAAATTTCTTTTCAGAATATCACTGTTTGAAAGCTGTGTTATTTCAAAGCCCCCCCCGTAAAACATAGCCCTATTTGTCTTTTTTGGTATGCCAGACACAACTTTCCCTAAAGGCCCTGGTGACACCTTCTGTTGAGAGGAGAAGCAATTGCCACGGTTAGTTTATTAGCTGGGCTCTCACCGGCTGTTAAAATAGGTCACTAAGATACAGGCACCTCGAGCAAATGAGTTTAATTGCTTTTTTTGTTGGAAGTGCTTTCTGATCTGCTTTTATATTTCCCCTCTTTCTGTTTACTTTCCTGCCCTTTTTTCTATATTTAAGGGCATTGAAGTCAAGAGTGGAAAGCAGCCCTTGGTAGCTGAACTTGGACCTAAGGCTATATATAGAGACACTCAAATCCATTAGTCTCCTGAGCTGTCAGTATTTGCCAATTCCTTCATAATCACAATCTGACACATTTGTGAAGGAAGTTACAGTGTGGATACTAATACAGCCTATTTTAATATTTGCTCTCTCCGCAAGATCAAGCACTAATTTAAACACTCAAAATAGCTCTCCAAACGAACCTGTTCCTCTCCCACGACTTACAAAGAAACTATGCAGACCGGGCACTTAATTTGGGTATTGAAAGTGCAAATGCTGCTTATGCACATAATGAATGTATGTATGTTTATGTACAAAAGTAAGAATTGGTCTGACCTAGGTCCCAATCAGGGTAACTCTGAACCTCAATTTCAAGTCTAGTTTGAAATGCGAGGTTTGTGGCCTGCCTCCTTTCAGCAGACCACAGCTTTTATGCTGCATCAGAAATTAATATAGAGAATCGGGCAATTAGAAAGTTTACGTGGGAATTATCTGGCATTTTTAGCCCACAAAAGCTTGCTAAACTCACATGTATTAGAGTGTAGTAGGTGGAGTCTTCTGGATTATTTAATGTCTTGGGCTTCCGTGGTCTCCTTGGAGGTCTCTGCATTGGGCGAGAGTCTTCTACTTTGGCCGCAACTGTGAAAAAGCAGAAGACAGAAATGCTTATTTCTTCATTGTATGGGAGGCTTTTATAAAAACAGGAGTGAATTTCACTAAAGAGAGAAAAAAAATCCACATAGCTACTTTTACTGCTTGTCATAACTCAAGAAGGCAACAGTTTTGAGCATTTCCATCACCAGACTGGAAAGCAGAATTGGTTTATCTGTTTGAGTCCTGACTACCCGTATGGACACATGCCATGTAATGAATGTCAAGCTCAAACAGCCCAGCAGTCTGCCTGGCACAGGCTTCTCCTTCTGAAAAGGGCTGACACTCCACATTCAAAAAAGGACTCTGAAGGGTAACCGACACTGGAAGGCTACCATCTCGTAACGTGGACCTGGGCAGTGGGGATGATGTTTTTTCAGACTCAAGTCAATGATTAAGATGCCAAATGAGGGAACTAGCATTAGACGTCTGATTTGGAAGTTAGTCCTCTACATTATCATGGTGTAGACTTTCCCCAAGGTCTCCTGCTGAGGCTGTTCTGTTTCAAGACAAATCACCAAATCATGTATCACTGGGCAACACAGCATGACCATGTCCATCACATCCAGTGTAATCCAGTTTAGCATATTCACCTTCTGGTCTATTTCTACAAAAACTTCCTGCAAACATGCAAAAAATGTTTTCACTGTGAAACAATGAAACTAAAATCAAGATTTTAACACAAAATGGAACTGCTGTCCTCTGGCAGTCTCCAAACTCACGAGTTAGACACAGACTTGTGGGTTACACTGGCTGGCACACGGAGAACTAGAAAAACGTCTTGGACATTTGCTTGTTAGAAATCTATATGCAATTCCGACAGTGCCAAGATATAGGGCTGCCAAGGGTTCATAGGCTGTTTGTCACAGAGCCAACACAGAACGCAGGGCTCCTAATGCCTCATTCTTGGAGACCACAGAAGTGACTCTGGGGGGCTGAGGGACCACAAATGTACTGCATGGTGAGCATGACCACCTTACATTTGGGTTCAGCTATAGGAAAAGCTAATAGGGGGCTACAGCAATTCCTTCATGATGAGGGAGAAGGGGGTTACACAGCAGCAGAACACCTACAATAGAGATGGGTCACAGGGACACATGCAGGGTCTAGGCATGGTGAGCCATGTGTCCAGGTACATTGCATTATGCAGGGAGGTTTTACATTGTCCTTGTCCCATCGCAGAAGTATTCAGAGGACAGTCCATGAGTAAAAAATATCTCCTTACTCAAAAATGAATAGTGTGAGGGTGTAATGCAGATCTAGCTCCCAATGAATTACTGAAGTGTGTTCTGCTGATCTACTCGTCTTTCACATGAAGCAACTTTAACTCCATAACCCAGATGTGCTAACTATATGTGACTGAGTCTTAGAAGGAAGAATGTATTTTGTTCTCTAATGACCACCAGTAATCCTTTTACATGACAAAAATAAAACCTCGTCCATGTACATTAGACATCTTTTTAATTAAAGAGGTAAAACAATAATTTTAAATGAGAAACTATCAGTAATACATCAGTGTTGACTCCTGCAAAATTAGCTGTGCAAGTTTTTCGTTATGCGTGATAAATAAAGGCTTGTAAAGGTCACGGATATATAGAAGAGCCAGAACGAATAATGTTAATTTAAACTGTAGTTGGATAATGATTGCATTTATTGTTTTAGTTTCTTATCTGACATGCAGACTGCTTCTCATCTAAGGAATGAACAAGTATCTTTTAACATTTTACACTTAAGAAAACAATGGTATTTTTCTAAGCCAGCATATAGATAATTCATGTTAAACAATGAAATTTAGATGCAATAAATTCATTTCAGTAACCTGTATTAAATATAAATTACAGTCTTTGATTTGAATAGGTATAGCAGGCCTGACTGTGCTCTTATGTGGGCTGTTGTTACCCTGCTCCATTTCAAATGGGCCACCTGGAGTTATCTGAGTTTCCATTTGTGAGAGAGTAGAGGCATATCTTCCCCATTTCATTTTTAAACACAACAGGAGCCTAAACTAGAAACAATAACTTAAAAAAAACCCTTAAAATTCAGTGTAGTTGAATAGAAACACCTAATCCCTCATCTGTAGGACATTTTCAAAAGTTATATCAAAGATCATAACTGCATGAAAATCTGGAAAAAGAAAATGAAGCCAAAATGAGGGCTTTAGGAAAATCCCAAGGAAAAGGCTCTCATAATACCTAAAGATTTTTTATTGTTCTCCAAGAATTCATCACTATGTAAGCTGTTATGTTATTTAATTCATCACTGTCAAACACATAAAGTATTATCATATTCTAGATTACAATTATTCCAACGGAAATTACTTGTATACTTCTTGTGTATGTGCTATGCAAATAGGACTCCTCTTATATTCAAAAAATATAATTTTGACAATGATAAGAGTTTCAGTAAAAAACAGCTTTTCATCTTGGCTTATATGTTGTACACATGTATGAGCTATGCAGAAGAACTGCGGGGACAGAAACACAATGTTAGGGCAGGCAGCCTTCTAAGCTTGGACCTCCATCGTTCCTTTTTAAAATTACACAGAAGGCTGAAAACGCAATTCTGAATTTTGTCTCTGAATTACACAGTAAGTAAAAAATAGTTAGATGGGTTTAGCTCTGTTTGTTCCACCAGAAAGTGAACCCGTGATTTCCTTCTGCACTAATATTTGTGTGTTTGTTGCTACTGAAATAAAGCTGACGTGGTAGTTTCTTGTGTTGGGTAACTCACTGCAAAAAGTAAAATTTGCTTTTTTATTAGTCGCTGATAATTCCAGAAATCATTTACTTAGTAGACTTAAAGGTGGAAGGCAAATTAAATACCCAAGCCTAATAAATGGTGAGTTCGATGTACTTGTTTTCCAGATGGCCTATATCTTTCTGCAGTAGGCAATGAAACAGAAGAGTGTAAAATCATTTACTTATTAATAGGCCAACTACACTGCTTCTAGAGTCCATTACAAAGAAAAGCTTTTTATTGAAGCCCCATCTCTCCATAGTAAAATATCTTATAGCCTATTTTTCCTTAAGACTTCAAGTATCTGTAGTAAGATCTGGCCATGTGCTTTACATGTAGAAGGAAAACTGACGCTTTCTATCTAAGAAACATTTAAGTAGATAAGTTACAACATTGATGTAAAAACCATTCACAGCAGTAGCTGTCAAAGCACTTTGGAAATGTCGGGTTGGCACTATCATCCCTATCCTACTAGCAGGATAAATGAGATGCACAAGGCAAGACGTACCGAGACTTCCTTAAGATTATGTCCCAGCTAGTCACTAGCACAGGCAAGGAGCTGGACTGAAGAGCTGGGCTGAGACTCCCGGCTCTGCAGCCAGCCCATGTCCTGTAGTTATATCTACCTGAACAGGTGCTGTCAGTGCTGCCACACATTCCCATTCCTTAGAAGGAATGTGCAGGAGAAACTGGAAACAAAAACATTTGATACTACACAGACATACCTTTTTAAAGGTTTTTACCAAGAGGAAGATGGGTTGAACAAGTTGAAAGGAAGGATTTTCCTCAAACTGCCCAAGTGCATGCAGTCAGCACTCAGTGAAGAGAAAGAGGTTTTGCTCTTGTGACCTGAATGCTTTGCTTTTAAACCTCAACAGTGAATGTCAGCCATGCTGTAACCCATGCTCAGGAAGTTAAACCTCTCTTCTGTCCAAACCTGAAGCAGACTGTCAAAATATACATTCAATCAAGTAGTGATGGAAAGTTTAATAAAAGTTAAAGTCATTCCCTGTGAGAAGGAATGAATTACAGAGTTAAGGGTCAGTGAAGGGATGTGAACAGTGCAGCTGCCAGGTTACATTAAAGAAGGTTTAGTGAATCTAAGGAAAATTCTTTATTCCTATCAGTATCTCAGCTAACTTCTTTAACACTACCTCAAAGAATCCTACCTAAGTTGCACATTCACTCTTCGACTCCACGGTGTTCAGTTACAAGGTGTTACTACTTTCATACTCAGCCCTCACTAAAAGCTCCAAGCACATGAAAAAACAAGAAAACAGACAATGAAATTTAGGACCAGCTCATTTAATGTATGTGTATCTTGAGCACCACCATAAACTACAGAAACTGCAGAAAGCTGCATGTGCTTGAAACATTCAAGTATGAGCAAGAGATGCTTGAATAAAGATGAGTCAGTATTAACAGCCCTTTAGGTTGAACTATGTCTGCACATTCTGACACACAATGATAAGCTTGGAAGACAACAATCTCAAGTAATCAACTTCCATGGATGCTAATATAAATTAACATATGACTTACAACAGATTTTATCCTGAAGACTGGAGAAATAGTGTGGTTACAGCTGTGATAAGCATCTAAGTGATGAAGGGTCTCTATTTACTAGGCCACCTGGAGAAACAGATAAATCTGCCTTCAGGTCATTTAAGTGAAACGTTACACTTCTGATTCAGCGCTGTTCCGCATCTTACGGTGACAGAAGTGTAAAGCCAGGCTCAAAACACAGCAAGAAGAAAAACATGAGTAAGAGTAGTAATTGTATGGGTTTTGTAGATGGCCTTGGAAGTAATCAGAAAAATGCAACTGGAATTCCAGGACTTCACAATGAGAAGTGCACAGCTATTACTGCTTACAACATTTATGTGCATACCTTTTTACTGTCCTAATTGTACACAACGTGAAAATGTAATTACTCAGGTTTGGGATTTGTACATAGACAAGCACTTCTCTTCAGCATTCTGGTTAGTAATTTTTAGGTGTTTATTCACAGCATGTTTACCACAGCCAGATTTGGAAGTTATGGTTGATGGGTGCAAATTCTTAGCAATCTGGAAAAAAAACAACACATGGATTACTCTGGCACAGACCTAGAACTTCGCGATTGCACACAGCAGGAGTTGAGAATGTTTGATCTCTCATGCCTAAGTCCTGGCAGCCCCGCTGACGGAAGCAGTTTCAGTCTCTGTCTGACACTAATACTCTAATTTCTGAGAGTCTGGTGACCTGGGATTACTGCTATTTAAGAGAGGATGTTTAAGGAAAATGACTGTACTCCACTCCCGTGACCTCCCAAATCTTATGCTCTGCCATGGATCTGACCAACTCCCAAGACAGATCTTGTACGTCCTGGCTGCATTGTGTCCAAATGGCCACTCCAGTAGTTGAGAACCACCAGAGAGCAGAAGCGCTCAACTACCTTGCTTTACTCCAGCCCCACGCCTCAGTGCTCCCTGGCTGGCCACTCACTCACAAAGAAGACAGACCATCCAGTGAACGCAGCTTTGCTCACCCAGTGCTACACAGGCCTCCTTTTCCTTACAAAGGCTGCCCATGAAAAGCCCACAGTGCTGCAGCAGCCTACAGCAGGAGGAATCCTGGATGAAAACCCTGCCTATCTCACTGCTTCAGGTAGCTGAAAAGGTCCTCAGCTGCAGCAGAGTTCTTGGTACCACGTGAATTTCATTCTAAATATAGCAAATTCTCTTCCTGAGATTTTGTACTTGAACTGTCATTTAATACTTAGAAGGATGGGCACTGTTGTTCATCTGGAGACAAAAGAAAAAAAATTGCTCCTATAATGATCAAACTCCCCTCACTTCAGGCTTTGACCTCAAAAAACTTGACAGTGGCCATTTGTGCATCTATTCTGACAAGTCAGTAACCCAAGGCTCACTAGCGGTCCAAAGGTGCAGTCCTAGGATGCAGCCATTATGTTTAGCTGAAAGCATTTAGCAAGCAAATATAACCTACACAGAAATTCAAATCACAGGGAATATTGTTTAATCCAGAAACCTTATGCAGCTTGCTTTATGCATTTTTATAAATACAAATACATTCACTTAAGAACAACTTAACCTTGTGGATTTAAGATTCATTTAACCTTTTTGCTCATATGTTCTTTAAACTGCAGGCTTTGCATTCTTATTAAAATAAACAGTCTCGAAAATCTGAACATTTGTCACAGTATGTCATCTAGCAGTTCCACAGTGCCTTCCCTTTTGTGGGTAGCAATATAATAAAATATTTTATCAGAGGAACCAGTAAATTCTCAAACTGAACAATGGCCACCTACCCACAGATGAAGTCAGATGAGTATTCCTATCTGGCATACAGCTATAAAATACAATTCATGTATTATAGCTGTAAAATGACATATAAAACTAGTGCTGAGGAATAAGTGTAAATAAATTTAAATGACCAAAGTAATAACAAATAGGTAAATACTACATGATTTAAAGAACAGCTAAAGCTCAACAAGCCTTGCCTTCATAAGGATAGGACAGCAAAGATAGCCCTAGAGGGAAATCTACAGTAAAAGCATATCCTTCTGTAAATATGCATGTATAAATTGTATGGTAACACACACATAATATAGGCAAGAAGACAGGAAGCTTTCTCCCTGTGTAATAGACAGTGGATCACTCACATCTACCTGCTTTGCTTTAGCATCATAGTCTGCAGTACATTACCTCAAGTCTTCATTCTACGTAGTTATCTTACTACATTGCACACAGGAAGAAAGTACAATACCCAGAATAACCCCCATGCTGTAGACAGTACAACCTAAATAAGCTGAACACAGGTACATTTTTACTTAAGTATTCTCTAAGTTATTGCTTCTTAGTGAAAACGCACCTACTATTTCATTTGACATGAATTCAGCTTGTAAAGAGTAAAGCCTCCTGAGCTCTGTACTCACCTTGTCTACATTCCAACTTGCAGCAATTTAATCAAAATCAAAAGCATGTGTCTAGCATATTTATTTTGAAAAAAAAAATTTACTAAAATTCTGCATGAGCTATCTTGAAATAAGCATGCCTTGACCACAATGTATGTTTTAATCTATACGAATATGAGCATTCAGGACTCTTCTTGATGCTTCCTACTGTTTTAAAGTTATGATTGATATTGCTGACATTTTTTGTAAAAGGCCATTAGTCAAAAGAGCAAACTATCTACTTTTAGCGGTATCCAGGGCTAAACTGTAACAATTGCTCTATCACCTGATGACCTCTCACCAGCCCAATACCAACAAACAGATACAGAGTTACACTCAGCCAAATGACTGGCCAGTTGTCACAACTGACCAAAGAGCAGACCTTAGGGGAAGCCAGAAGAGGAGCAGGAGGAACCCCTCCAGGAGCTCTCTCTCCTCAGCAAACCTTCCCCCTTTATAATGACCATGACATGATGGGATGGGCTACCCCTGTAGCTCACTCAGGTCAGCTGCCCTGTCTGACTCCAAACTGCTGACAGCCTGTCTGCCATGGCTGGGCTGGGATTCTGTCCCAGCCAAAGCAGGACACAAACATTCAATTTTTGCACCCAGAAGAGAAAGAGAAAAAAGGGCAAAAATTATTCTGATGCTATTAATTACAACTTTCTTACAGATTTTCCCTGATGCACAAGAGCTAAGTGCTGTCATGTCACACATACAGACATTTGTCAGGAGAAAACAAAGAAAAATAAATCCTCCTTTAGCTAAGACCACATGACTTCAGCTTGTAAAAAAAATCTTAGTTCCTTTTATTTATTAAAATGAGGTCAAAGACCTGGTCTCTTGTGCGACTCAACAACTGTTTCAGTGTTATCTTAAAAAGCATTTTGATTTGGTTCAAAGAAGTGTATGACATTTTTCACAACAGTGTTCAAAAGGATACAACATAGCACTTCCACACACTTTACCATTGCAAAACTGCTGTATTATGACACCACAGAGATTTAAAGCAGCGGGACATTTTCAGAGATAAAGGGAAGTGAAGTTGCTGACTGGTCACCACGTTAAGCGGGATTGCATGCACAGGTGACAAACCCTGGCATCCTTTTGCCTCCTGTAGAGCTACTTAATTTACAGCAATGTGAAGGGTAGACTTTGCTCCATTTTGCACATAGCATTAACATACTGGTACATTTTCATCTGGTTCAGTTGTGTAAGCAATGAGATCTTCAACTGATAAAACAGGGATTTGTGTATTCCCTTTCCCTCTCTCTACCTCTCTTCTCTAGCTTCTGTAGGAAAATATGTAAGAACCAAGAATTATTTTCCAAAGCATGCATTTTTAATTCCTCAGGTTTATCTCCTAAAAAATCTGCAGCATTTAACAGAGAACTCAGTACAAACCCATTAATGACAATCACAAACATTGCTCTGTCTTTAATTAAAGATCATACCACTTAGTTTTCTATTTCACATTTGTTTTCTCTTGCAGACTTTGGTCTTGAAAACAGGCTGAACTACATAGATTATCTACCAGCAGCCAGTTTACACTTGGAGGTTTAACTTTTGTAAACACCCAGCCCTCATTTTAGCAGCTTGCCTATTTGAGGACTGCAAAGCAGGGATGAAGTACTTTTAGGATCTATTCAGTGTAGCCATGGGAATGGAAAGAAGTTTCAGCATATACGACAGCTGAATTCAGAATGTTATAGTGAAAATAGTACAATTAGCTCTGGGCAGTGAGGGACAGTCCTGGATCTGATCACAGCTCTGCAGAGGTGAGCAGAGATCTTCCTCAGAGGCAGTGCAGTGGCATGGGCTGGCACAAGCCCCTCTGCAGAAATGGAGACCCACCCAGACATCTGCCATGTTTGCCCTCATCTTCCTCTACATCTGCAGCCCAAGACACAGGCTGACGAAATCCCCTGTTACGTCTATGCCAACTGCAGAGGCTCAAGCAGCTCAGTCAGCTTTGTGGACCTCTCTGCTTACTCTTAGTGATCTGCATGCTCTGAATCCCATGTCTTCCACCTTACTCTCCCAATACTTCTCCCCACTGCCACCTAACCTGCTCCAAGCCTGCTTTCATTTTGGAAATCTCACCCATGTTAGCTGCAATTTAAATAACTTTGGAGTGTATTTTCAGGAGTAATGTCCTCTTAAGTATGTGAGTCAAATGGATGCAAATTATTAATAAATTTACTTGTAATTTTAAGGACATACCCACCAACATGGGTAGGAGCTACAAGTTTTGATAGCCTCAGTTGCATTTGTGGATAGCTAAAACTTTACTTAGCATATACGTGACAAACTATAGTAAATTATTTGACATAGTACCTAAAAAAATACTTTGTTTTTAAAACATGGTCCCATATTTTACCAATAGCACACACAGCTGAGCAACATATGAGTAAAAAAAGAGCCAACGTGGAAATTTTACCAAATAAAAGGATTCCTAAAGATGCTATGTCTAGGTCTCACAATGATTCATTCACTAATCTTAATCATTACTGAAACAAAGTTTCAAGAAAAATGGTAAATATGTAACCAGGCTTGGATATTTCTCTGGTAGCTATGTTCCAGGTATGTACTGATATGGGGCTTAGGATAAAAACATACAGTCTGAGTTATATGACAAGCCAGAGCTAACTCATCTACTAGTTCCCTGGTGTTTAAAAACATGACTAAGAGTCACTTCTTGACAAATCTGTTTACAAATGAAAATTCTGCTAACAGTAAGGTTCAACATTACCTGACTGACAAACATGAGTAGAAAGTCGACCACTAGCTTGCTTATCTTTGGACAGCATCACGGGTCTCAACTGATGTGACAATATCATTTCATTCAATTTTTGCTGCAATGCTAAGTAGTCTTCAGATAATTTTGATATCTGAAAAATATAACACAGGATTTTATATTATTATATAAATAAGTATAAATGTCTCAAGGTAATCAAAGGTAAAACAATGGACTAGCAATTTAATTTAAAAGGTATTGCTTCACTCACTGCAGTGTAGATGCCTACCACATTTGCCTCCCCATCCCGCTTAAAAAGGAAGAAAAAACAGAAGAAAGACACGTATGAAACTCCACACTGCAGTCCAGTCCTGCAGCTACTTCACATCGGTTCACACATATGAGCAGCCAGTGACTTGGTGATGCAAAATAGCTTCTACAGCTGTAGGCATACTTCTCTGCACATGTGTTAGTCCCTGACATTGACACAGCAACTTTTAGTTTAATTTACAGAGACATCTCACAAGTGTACTGAATTAAGGGCCTTGCCTGGTAAACGCACATTTCAACAAAGACAAAGCTTCTACATTTAACCTATACCCTGTTAAAACTAACAATTTTTTGCCAGTGCTCTTTGTCTTTCCCTCCTTCCTCAAAAAGGTATTTTCTCCTGCAGCCCAAAATACGCATTTGTATAGAATTAGTGAATCATTAGGTTGTAATAGACCTCTCAAATCATCAAGTCCAACCATTGACCTAACACCACCATGCCCACTAAACCATGTCCCGAAGTGCCATATCTAGATGTTTTTTGAACACCTCCAGGGACGGTGACTCCACCACTTCCCTGGGCAGCCTGTTCCAAGTTTGACCACTCTTTCGGTAAAGAAATTTTTCCTAATGTCCAATCTAAACCTCCCCCGGAGCAACTTAAGGCCATTTTCCCTTGTCTTATCCCTTGTAACTTGGGAGAAGAGACTGACATCCACCTCACTACGACCTCCTCTCAGGTAGTTGTAGAGAGCGATAAGGTCTCCCCTCAGCCTTCTCTTCTCCAGACTAAACAACCCCAGTTCCCTCAGCCACTCCTCATCAGACCTGTCATCCAGACCCTTCACCAGCTTCGTTGCCCTTCTCCGGAAATGCTCCAGCACCTCAGTGTCTTTCTTGGAGTTAGGGGCCCAAAACTGCACACAGGATTTGAGGTGCGGCCTCACCAGTGCCGAGTACAGGGGCACAATCACCTCCCTGCTCCTGCTGGCCACACTATTGCTGATACAAGCCAGGATGCTGTTGGCTGCCTTGGCCACCTGGGCACACTGCCGGCTCACGTTTAGCCGGCTGTTGACCAGCACTGCCAGGTCCTTTTCTGCTGGGCAGCTTTCCAGCCACTCGTCCCCAAGCCTGTAGCGCTGTTGTGACCAATTGACTCATTACAAAATCTTAGTCTTAGTTTAGAAAGTAAAATCTTGGTGCCACGGCAGCCAGTAAAATAACTTAGCCATTCTGTCACTGCTCAGAGTATTATGCTCAACACACATAGCTTACAACCTTCTTACCTGCCGTGAGAAGGCTGCCAAATCACAAGCCTCTTTCTCTGAGTCTCCCTTCAGTGTCTTGGAGTCCTCAGCCTCCATACTGGTGCTTTCCCTATCTTTTGTGTTCTGGGGATCATTATTTTGAATGTATACTGTTTCTGTTGTCTCCTTTATAGTTTTCTCTTGACTTTTGCAAGGTAGTTTCCCTTCTTTTCTGAGTTGTCCCCTCCTTCTGTAACCCCGGAAACTGCTCTGAATAACCACTGCTGCCTTCTCTTTGTCTTCTGAACCTTGTTTTACCACCTCAACTTGCTTCCGTGAGCCTCTTATTGACTCTTTTCTTATAATGCCTTTACATCCTGTAGGCATCACTGCTTCATGTTTCAGGCGGTTTCTTTCCACATCCTTGTCAGTCCTGGGCTGGACCACAGCAGATTCTTGATTTTGTCCATCTGCACTGACTGTGTCTTGATTATCGTGCTCCTGCTGGGGACTAGGTTCAGCTGTGATTTTGACAGATTTGCTGGACAACTCTTCCAAAGAGGCCTGTTCTTCACCCTCACCATGTTCTACTGCAGGGTTCTGCTTCACAGAATCTCCCTCTCCTTCAGTAGATGTTTTCTGTTGCTCTCGTACATTCCTTGTGTCACTGTACCCAGAGCACTCGCTATCAGTAGCATCATTAGTTTCACCTTGAGTCTCCTCGTTTGCTGCTTCTTCCAATGTATCACTTTGAGCTGGCTGCAGTTGTGCTTCAAGGAATTCCACAGCAGATAATTCTTCCTCTGCTATTTTTTTGTGCTGTTCCTTTATTTTTTTACGTACTCTGTAGCCTCTGTAATGGCTCTGAACAATGACAACTGCTTCTTCTTCTGTTTTAGGAAGGGCACTCTTCACTCCAGCTGGACTTTCCTCATTATCTTGAAAGTCTTCATCCCTTTCCTTCTCACTAATGGATGCCACATTTTCCGTTTGTTTCTTTCTAAGTGATTCCCTGAATAGAATAGAATTTTGGGCAAAAATTATAGCTGAAGGAGGTGAAGGATAGTCACAACTTTACAGCTACCTTTGGTGCTGTTTGTGACTGGAATTAAAGATAGCAAAGCAATCTCTGTCTTTCTGATGACTATTATTTCTTAAAGTGAAAAGGAACATCCCTGTTCTTCAAGGAAAATTGCTAGGGGGACAATCTAGCCTGCATGAGGGCTGATAAAACAGCAAAGGATTAATTTAAATGTTAACAAAAACATAAGGCCGAAACTTTTTAGCACCTCAAATATGTATAAATACACACAATCATAAATGTATTAATGAAAGAAAACTGACTCAGGTCACATTAGGAATGCAAAAAGAATGATCCTGGCTATATGTCTAGGTCAAATTTAAAAGATCTAGTCCCTAAACTGTCTTTGTTACTATCAATAAAACTTCAGTGCTAGGTGAAATCGGTCACCCTCTTTTTTCCCTCTGAAAGAGTCTGAACTGCTTCACAAGTGTTTTCCACCTCTCTGGACTAGTCTCCACTTAGTTAAATGCTCTCATTGAAAAAACCATGGTGATGAGCAAAGTGCTACTAGCTCCATTTCAGAGACCGGGACTACAACTGCATTGCAAAGATATTTAGAATGTGATTCACCTCACCTAACTTTTAGCTGTTTGACCTGAGCCAGACATCTGGGTTCCTGCTGTCATCACCTATGCTTGTCTCAAACAGTGACTTAAGATGAGAAGGACAGTTCCTTGCAGATGTCTGTTTCTTGCTCTTGTCTGAGCATTTTTAATGATGAGCTAGTTCCAAAAAGAGACTCATCTACAGATCGCATTAACGTTACAGGTAAGCACAATATTGTCCGTCTTTCCCCTGAATATGCCTTTATTCCTTTGGCTTAAAAACATGAGAAAATTGGCTAGTGGCATTAAAAACCTTCACATAAATGCACATTTCCTCTGCATAAATATCTAGAATAATCCTAATTTGCTTCACTTTTAGCTTACATTGCTCTTCTTCAGCTGAAAAGGGACACATTTGATCAACGTAAGAGATAGGAAATAACACTACCTCCTCCTTTCGAAGATCTTCCTTTCTTTATATCCCCTGTAGTGAGACTGAATTGTTATTGCTGCTTTGTTTCTTGTCTCAGTTAGTTCTTTTCTCTTCTTCCTGAGTAAGTATCCTCTGGCAACTGATACAAATTGTAATACAAAACAACCTTAGGCAACAAGCAATGGGTGTCCCACACATTCCACAGAGTCAAATTAAACAAAACCCAGCAAGGAAATATGGACCAGGGTGGTTATTATGATTACATTTCATCTGAAATTATTGTCACACAAAACTTTTTTGAGATTTCAGAAAGTTGTACCCATTCTACATGAGAATACAAACAAGCTCTTTCTTCTTTTATTGGACTAAAGAAAATGCAGGAAGATGCAGAATGAAGCAGAAGCATAGTGCTATAGAAGTATCTCTAGAACACAGTGCTCTTCACGTACCTGCTTCACCTGATTCAGGCAATTGATTTGACTCAGTCTTTCATTTCCCTGGGAAATGCCTGATTATCAGGCTACAGAGATTACCAGGCTCTCTTCTGGCACAGGCTTGGAATTAGCTGGACATTCAATAGATCAGAGAAAAACTGAAAATTTTATAGCTCAGCAGTTACAGAAGACTTAGCTCATGCTCCTTTTGCAAAGACTCGTTATTCAAATTGAAAAATCTCAGCATGAAAGATGTGCTAAGCTCCATGGCAACCAGGTGCACTGTGGCAAGGGTACATGCTGCTTGTGCTTTGTGGGAGGCACAAGTTCAAGTTTCTGGTCTGAAGCAGGATGAATAAGGACTCAAACATGGGTCTTTCCTGAGACATGTAGGTGCTGACTAGTCACTGGGGGCTTGACACAATTGCTGGCACATAGTATCTAGTACCATCTGAACTGCTCCAGGATAGCCAGTGCATCTACCTGGAGCTGGCAGAAAAAGCAAGACAGACCTGACTTTCTGGAGAGAGAAAGTTGGATATACCACATGAAATAAAGCTGGAAGCCAGGCAAGATAACCTAGGGCATCTCAAATGACACTAGATACCAATAAGCAGACAAATGAGCTGAGCATTTGGTAGTTTTGAATAAAATGAATCGAACTCTAGGCTTTGCCGACTGTAAGAGGAGTTTACACACCTTTAGGTCACCTTTAGACATCTACACTGAAGAGTCTTAATCAGGAACTGAATTGCATTCAGAATGTAAAAATTCCTAAACTTGCAAATATTTTTCTAATGGGAACTGGCACAGTCTCCACAGTGCTGTGATTTGGACAAGTCTGCATTCCAGGGATTCAGTGCAAATCCACTAATCCTTGGCAAAATAAAAAGAACATAGTGCTTTGTCAAATTATTTCTGTTGAACTCTAATTCCAAATGCAGTACCAAGACTATGAGGATAGAGGATTCAGGTGATTAAAATACCCTGAGGAGATGATAGATGTGGGAGCTCTTGCTACAACTCTGCTGGGGGCATTTTGCATCACAGGGAAAGTCAAGCTCACTTAAGAATGGGGAAGGAGCATAAGCAGTCTATTCTAACAAGTTCATATTACTTCGTGCTAGGTTTTATTTGCTTTAGCATTCTGTACTCATAATTTAGACCAACTTGGGCTCCACTAGATGCAGTGGTTCAGTGTAAGAAGCACTGTATAAAAGGGACACAAATTACATCTTGATAATTTGATATAGGGTAAAGAAACCCAAATACTTATTTGGAAGCGACACAATTGTTTTTTATACTGCAGTCTGACAGGGCCTTAGAAAAGTGCAAATTGTAAAGCACTTGGAAAAATTCTAGAGTTTCTTGGACTTCTGAGCCAATCCTCATTCCATTTTCATACAAAAGCAACTCAACAAAAGTTATTTTGAAATAAATGAAGTTACACTGTCAATGGACACGCCAATATAAACTGTCTGGTCTTTTTAGACTCATTCTGGTTCACCTTTGAAGTTTCCTGAGAACTTTGTTATGAGAGAGTAGCTGTTCAAACTGTAGGAGGAGTTTCATATTGCTTTAGAAATAAAGGTGGTGGTGGTGGGGGGACTGAGAGAGCTAAGTAAAAATGGACTTCCATTTTGTTCTGGCTTCTTGTGCACTGAAAAAAGTTGAAATGAAACTGCACACAGGACAGAAAAGGTGGACAACAAGAAACAATGGGGAGATCAACAAACAGAGCAAAGTAGTAAATACAAACTTTTGCATTTGCTATATCAGGACACAATTATATCCTAATATAATTGTGTCCTGTATTCAGCTGGGATTTTCTTCCTAGTAGCTGGTACAGTGCTGTGTTTTGGATTTAGTGCAAGAATAACGTTCACAATATACTGATGTTTTATTTGTTGCTAAGTAGCACGCATCCTCAGTTAAGGATTTTTCAGTTTCCCATGCTCTGCCAGTAAGCAGGTGCACAAGAAGCTGGGAGGGGGCAGGCCAGGACAGCCGACCCGAACTAGTCAAAGGGATAGTCTAGCCCTAGAACGTCATGCTTAGTATATACACTGGGGGGAGTTGGCCAGAAGGGGCAGATCGCTGCTCAAGCATTGGTCAGAGAGTGGTGAGCAGTTGCATTGTGCATCACTTGTCTTTTCTTGCATTTTATTTATCCCTCTTTTTGTTATATTCCTTTTCATCATCATTATTATTATTATTATTATTATTATTATTATTATTATTATTATTTATTTTGGTTTAGTTCTTATCTCAACTGATGAGTTTTACCTTTTTTTCTGATTGTCCTCCCCATTCCACTGGGAGGGGGGAGGAGTGGGTAAGCAGCTGCATGGTGTTCAGTTGCTGGCTCAGTTTAAACCACGACAAATTGACAACTTTTGGATGTATAATTATTTTTGGCACGTCAATGGATTTTATTCTGGTTTTAGATTGTTTTCTACACTGGTGAAGCTTTACCAGCTACAGTGAAGTGCTCTTGAGTACACACTAACATTGACTCAGTGCAATTAACAGATGCATCTGACAATGATTAAAACCAGCACTGGTGTTGATATATACTCATGAAGGCGTAGCTGAAGTAGCTGAAATCTAGATAGCATGGGTACTGGCAGCACGAGCTTATATTTGGGGTGGCCACCTTTGCAATTGCTCAAAGTGCTGTGCAGATTTGTGCCAGCTGTTTTCAGACCTGTGCCTTTACTTGTACTGCTGCTGATTTCAGAGCTGCCTAGACTACATCTGGCTCAGGGACATCTCTGTAGGGATGGGGGAGACAGAAATAAAGAGAGGAAAAAGGGATGTCACATAGCATACATCTGGGTCCAAGGTGATTATTGCTGCAAAAGGGAAGGCATATTTTGCTAGGCTGGATTGAGTGATGGCAAAAAAAGAATCAGAGACATGAGTGAAATTACAGGTTGTAGTCTTCTCAAACATAACTATTACTGATATGTAACAAAACCTATTCCTAATAGAACAGCATGCACACAAACAACACAGGCAGACAGTGTCATATGGGGCTTCAACAACACCAGCTGTAATACTTAGACATATCAGACTAGGAGTGAGAAGGCTTGCCAAGGCATTTAACCAGCCCACTTCACAGCTGTGGAAAATGCCTCTAAGTCACTTCGAGGTACAGGTGATGGAATATATTAACCCATTTCAACCACTGTGTATAGGCATATAATGGATAAATTATACCTCGAAATAAGTAAATGAACATAGTCAATCAGTGTAGCTAGGCAATAGCAAAGAATCTGGATCAACGTATTGTGTATGGATAGCACATTAAAAGCCACAGAAGCAAACAGTTCTTACTTGCTTGAAGTTTAGTAATATATTCTTCCACCTTTTTATTCCGTTTTGCATTTGTGTATTCTTTACGAGCAACAAAACCCCTGTAAGCTGAAAAGAGATGTCAAAAATTAAGTAATCCAGTAGGTACACAAGTACTATAAGAATAAAAACATTCTGGAAGGAATTACAGACCTCTATTAAAATATTCATAAATATTTTGCAGGCTTTAGCTTTCAAAAGAAATGGCAAACATGCACAAGCAGTAAATCTACATAAAACCTGTTTTCTGGTGAGTAAAGTTATTATGAATGAAATGAATACAAACCACAAAAGAATCAGAATGTAAAATAAGATGATGTTTCAAATATATTAAAAATTTCAGTTGATGTCTCCATCAACAGTGTAATTTGTCTTATTATCTAGGGCAGCTAATACGTGTTATTTTCATTATTATTATATTATACAACCTTGTCAGAGCACGCCAGAATATTATTAATAACAGTATCATCTGTGCAATCACATCCTTCCATTGTTAAAATCGCCTTTTAAATGTAACATTGATAAATGTAACTTCAGTAAAGAGATTGTCATAACCTGGTTAAAAGAAATTTTTCTTCATAAGCACAGATATCACCAAGTACAAGATATTTTGTCAAATGTATCAGCAGGAAAACATCAAAATCCACACCCAGCATGCACATCCATCTATCAACCGTATGCTCATACTAGCTTTAAGTAAAATGTTAAATCTTTTAAAGCTATTACCTGACTGTATTTTAATAGCACTTTGTTCCCTTTGTTCCTTTATCTTTTTGTATCTCCTTGAACCCAGCCATCCTCTTACACAAGCTTGAATCAAAATAATCATGTCAACTGTCTCCTTCCGCATTAAATTTAGCTGTTCCACGTGATAGTATTTGAGGAATACCTTAAAAAGATCAGGCAGACAAGCAAAAGTTTTAGTTACCCTCCCAGGCCCTGCATTCACTCAATCCATTTAACATCAACACGAGTTACAAGTTGGTTTCAAACGACGAACATACTCTTTAGCTGTAATACCTAAAGGATCATTCTTGTTAAAGGCAGCATTTTGATTGTTTAGAGTATTAGTTTACCTTATTCTCCCATTCAAAATCTTTTGTCAGTTCTTGCTTATTCATGCGAAGATGTTCTAAAGTCCCAGTGCAAAACTTCAGTCTGTAACTATAAATCTGTTTTCAAACCTATGAGGCTGACTCTTTAGCTACCCTCACAAATCTGATGTATGTTACCTAAACGTGATCCAAATCTGGAACCTTCAACCTCTCTGCTTTCCAGTTTTAAATCTAATGCATTTTTTATTCACTAAATTGTTTTTATCAAGCATGAAGCTCATATAACACCTGAAAAACTGGTCTAGCACAAGGGATACAAACACATTCCTGGTGTGTATTAGGATAAAATAAAATGTGTAGAAAGAGCTTGTGCAATTAAGACAATAATTGCAGAATTCCTCTGATCTTTGGTCACTCATTGGTACAGACACAGGTTAACCCTAATTAAAGTAAATGTACGCTACAGATCTTACTTTTGGCTCCATGTTGTTGATTAGCCTGACTAAGACAGCAGAGGGAAATAAAGGTTGAGGAGGAGGTAACTTCATGGTTTCTGTCCCACCTATCCAGGAAGCTGTCTCAGAAGAAAAACAATTGTTTCTTCTATACTGAGGTGATTTTAAATAGTTTAGGATGCACCCCTTTATCCATATCCTTCCTGGGCACTTCTGTTACATTAGCAAACAGAGAGACTTGGTGCAGTGCTTGTCTGATGCTTCTTTTCTCTGGAAGATCTGCTGAGATCTGCCAGTTGGGGGTGGGTGGGTGCCCTTCTCTGGCACACTGGGAAGACTAGTGAGCTAGACCCAAAAGCAAGAGTATGGGTACAGATATGGTTTCTCTTATAACAAAGTCTTCCCCCTACTTCACATATATGGGATCATCCTCCTATCTCTTCCCCCAGAGTCAGCAAAGTCTGCCACAGAGGCCTCAGGCTGGAAAGCCAAAACCTTTTCTTCTCCCTTTGCAAGTCTGATTGCTCCATGAAAGCTTGGACTAAGCTTACTGGGATCCTTACCACCACATTTTTTGAAAGAAAATCAAGCAGTGTTGTTGTCATGTACTGCTTTGCACTGTGGCCTCACTAAAGCTGACCAGAATTTTAACACTTTACAGGGTCAGGATTTCAGCCAGATATCAGGGAACAGTACCCAGCAAAGGGTGGGTTTTTTTTAAACCAACAGAGACCAAGAGCTACCCCAACCAAACAGGTGAGAAAACAAATTGCTTAGTAAGTTAACAATGGCATACTGTAATAATGCAGATACAGTATACTAAAAAATTACTTTTGTTTTCCCAAGAACCCAGTTGTCAAGGTGGGCTTTTTCCAAGATGGCAGCACAGGTTTCGGGACTGACTGGAGGATCATCATTTGTTTTGTAACAGATGAGGTAATACCTAAAGACAAATATAAGATTCTTTATTCCATTAATAACAAGCTATAGATGCAAATACATATAAACCATTCATTGAAATAATAAAAACAGTTGCATGAAAGAAAACATAGCACTGAAAAAATCAAAAAAGCATATGAAAGAAATTGCTGTGATTTATATGCAGTACTGAGAAACTCAATCAAAACTGGATGAGTAACATATTGCACACCTTGGAGTGTTGTTTGATTCTATTACCAACACCAGAAGACTTTCAAAAAATGTGCAACCCGAGTAGAGTTGTGCACCAGTTCTTTGTTGCCCTGGCTCTCTGCATTCTATAAAAGTGATTTCAGTGGCAAAACAAAAATATTTTTAAAGCTTTTCTGCCTAAATTATCTTATTTCATATATAGAAATGTCATGAAAATTTCATAACTTATCTTAAGTGCTAGACCATCTACCTTTGAGACAGTTAACATAATGTGAGATGCATCCCAGCTCTTGTTACCTGCTTGGATCCAGCTTTGCAGGTCCTTTGGAACATATAGATGCTGTTATGACATATCATATGTAAGCATTTAATCTGGCAAACACATTACTCAGAATTAATTCTGACTAGGAAAAGAGGTCATGATGCTCACACATAAAAATTACCCATAACATACCAGCTCAGCTGCTGCATAGGAAGGTTCTTGTGTGTTCCAGGACTTTACAAAATGCTCCATAACAAAATGAACCATATCTATCTCGGTGTTTTTTTTTTTTTTTTTTTTTTTTAATTCAGGAAAATTACATGCATTATATTTGTTTCCTGACAGTACATTCTGCTTTTTTCTTGTTATTCAGTCTTTATACACAAAGCTTGGGTTGTACCAACTTTAAATAACGGTAACCATTTCCTCATGGAATAATAAAAAAGAGACAATGTTGATAACTGCATTATCACCAATTCCTCCAGCTCCTTTTCTTTTTTTTTTACTACACAATGAATTGGCTTATTTTTATTCTGACAAAATAATTTTGCCATTATCCCAGTCTACCCATAATCTCAACTACTGGAAAAAAAAAAAAAAAGACATGGAGATAGATACTTAACAAAAATCCCTTTTTGTCTGAGGGCCATATCCTCAGTGCTGGAGATCTGCACAGCCTCTCTGCAATCAGGGCCACACTCTCTGGCGAGCTACCCCATTATGTTCACTGCTTTCTTCCTTTTACCTGAACAGTAACATTTTTTTATAAAAAGCAGTGACCAAAAGCCACAGCACATCTTGGTGCACTGGTAACTACCTCTTCTCATGCTGTACCCTTCCAAAACCAGTAATAGTCCCAGGACTAGTCTTTCCAGAAGCAGTGCTATAAAAATATCACTTTGTCCTTCTTCTCTCTCCTCATGCACCTGCAGCACTCTGCTGCTAGCTCTCTGTTTCTGGTGCACTATTACTTTTAAGTGCTTCTGTCTGAATGCGTGTTGCTTCCTTCTTCCCAGTTGTTATCTCTGTTCCACAAATCTCACTTCTGATTGAGGCAAATACTCAGAGTCTTTATTTGTAAGAGAGAAGTACAGATTAAGTGCTCGGGATTAATTTTTTGGGGCGGAGGAAGACGAGATAGTTAAAGGAATTATAAAATCATAGTGAGTTCATTACTCTTCTTCTTAACAAGTGACTAATACTTAAAAATTGTATTTTAAACAAAACTATGCAATGAATGAACTCCTCGGCCCTAGATTAGCAATACCAAATTATCATCTACCCTGTACAAGCAGATGCTGCACAGCGCTGAACGTCAGGAGCTAAAGAAACTGTGGTACTCCTTGGATTCTGTTGCTTCAAATTCTCAGCTTTAATTTGAAGCATTACATTTCTAAAACTCAAGTCTTTGAAGAAAACTTGCAGATTATAAGCAAGACAATTTTTACCCAAATGCATAGGGAACCTGAAACAATCATCCTGAGATGCATCACCTTCCCCTTCCAGTCCAATACAGGTCACTAATCTTGTGCCTGAACTACTCTCTGTCATCCAGTCTCTAATCTTTGTCACAGGAAATGTCTTTGTATTCTTTCTTTAAAGACCATGCCAAAGACGCTGCTGATGCTTAGCAAACACTGGGCAGCAATGACAGGAGACAAAAAGTCTTCTTCACACAAATGTTACCGTTTTATGAAGTTGGCGAACAGTATACGGTGTGAATAACCCTGTCTTCGAATTCTCGCTGTCTCCAGAATTCCCGTGTAACGCAGTTGAACCAAAACTTTTTCTTTATCAAACTTGTTTGCCTGCCGGTCGTTGTTTGGCTTGATGCACCTGACAAAATGAGGCTGGCCGACGACCATTTTGGATAACAAATCCATCAGCGAATACTGTAAAAAAGTAACAAGATATCTGCCACCAGGATATTTATAAAACTTGTATATAGGTCCATGTGTAGCTGAAATTTTATTTCATATGATCAGAATCATGTCCAAACCCATTTACATTTCAGCAAGCTGGTACTTTAGTGGTAAATGAAGTAAATGGCCCAACAACAATTCTAGTTTTGGTGAGATCTCTAAGTCACTAGTGTATAATACTTGAGAGAGACACTGATTCCAAATGGATGTACCAAATTCCACCCAGAACATTCTCACAATATATGTCTAGCATATGATAGAAACTCTCCTTACACTTATTTGCTTCTCTTGGAGCCTTTTTAGGTAATTACAGCCCACTTTTTCTTTTCCTTGTTGTCATCTGTTTGAAGATCTTTATTCACCCAGAGCGTAAATCATCCATCTATGGGTGGGAAGTGGAAGAGCGGCAAGCCAGTAAATACTGCCATCCCTTCATTAGACTAGAGGAAACTAAGGCCACCCCAGATGTGGGGTTGCTTAAACTGCTCTGGCCTAGTACATCCTGTTCATTGTATAGGCTGATGGTGATACTATAGTTGCCCTGCCAAGAAGAAACTTTTGAGGATGGCAAAACTAGAAGTACACAAAATCACAATCGCAAAGTTGCACTTTTCCCACCTACCAGGGTACCAAGCTAGTAGAGGGGATGCAGTTTGTAGCTCCCCATGCCAACTGAGATGAATCTGGCTGTAAACAACCTTGACTGGTGTTTTGCAAAATTGCTTTATGGGAGGATCTTATTAAAACACAAATGAAGAGGCTCATTCCTCAAGATTCAACCTGACTCAACAGAAAGAGGCAGCCAGGAGGTAATACAGTTCAGCAGTACATTGGATACAGGAAACTAGTGTAGGACGTCAAGAGCCATATGTTTCCTATTAAAATGTGCAATTCCATTCTGGACAGACGCTGCACCATGCAGCAAAGTGCTTAATTAGCTTCATCACTAGTGTGCCAACTGAACACAAACAAGTAAGACACACTAATGGATAATTTTTTTTTCCACTCAGTCTGAGGTGGCTGATGCTTTTCTCAAGCACCCATAGTTTTCTGTGTACGAGTAAACCAGTGGGGCTGAAGCTGAATCTTCATTTAAGAGCATTAGCTAGCATGATCTGAGCAGAGCTTTCCACTACAGAAAATAATAACAGAAAAGTGTAAATATAATTAACTCATTTGCAGCCTCTGATGCTAGGTGCACTGGTAATGCACTGAACCACAGACATTAGGTTTGAATGAGAGTTAATAATTTTTTCCATCTAGAACTTTAAAATGTCATGCAGCTTTGAGCTGCCATGATACCTAAGCTGAAATTATCCTTTGCAGTCCACAAAGCTGTGCAACTGTATCTACTAAACAGAGATCTTGCTCCTTACTGCACTCTGTCATAGATGTAAACTCTTACGGGTCATGAACATCATCTCAGCCATCTTTATGCTGATGACTAAATAAGAGTTGGAAATTCAGAGCTGAGCCCAAGCAAAGCAATTCTGTGCATCACTTTGGAGGAAAGAATGCTCTTCATAGCTATTTTCTATTGCAGGACCAGCAGCACAGCCAGTGCCTGGGAAGGTCAAGAGCACTGCTGAAGGAGCCACAGGGACGGACTCAGGACAGCCTCTGAGCAGCGATCATCAAGATCTTTCTCTGGAGCTCCTGCTTCAAATTAAGTTTGCCCTCTTGCTTCTTAAACTCTTAAAGAAATGCTATACCACTGATGTCCAACCTCCCTTTATGTCCCTTGGTAGAAAAGCAAGCAAGTGAAAGATTAATATCACTCTCGTACATCATCATGACAGAAATGTGGCTGGGTAATCAAGTGCAATTAAAGATGAAACACCACATTCTCCTCTAGATATTTGTACTGCACAGACTGCTGCACCATATATGTAGTTCACAAACTCTAAATGGATCACTGTTGACTCTAAGTCAACAGGTGCATTTCAACAGGTGAAAGAATAAACATTCATGCTACTCTAGAAAAATTTATTAAAAAATCTGATCTCTTACTCTAAAATAAGAAGCAACTGTCTGTGTTTTCATGCTGGTTGTCTCTCTTGGATGATGTCCAGTATCTCCTGCTTCATTCTATAGAGATGAAGAAAGAAAACTATACTTTTTATCTCTGTTGAGCCACAACAGAGCAGCCCTCAGAGAAAATAATTGGTTAAAAAAAAAGTATTCTAAACAGAAAAAGTTACAGCACGATCACTAGCACAAATCAGTTACACCAGTACGTTACATTACTTTGCCACACAATACACAAACGTTCACACACAGAGGACACAATTTGATAATGGAGCATCTAAATAGCTGCCACAAATAACCTGGCAATGTCTGAGGTCCTGTCTGTTATTTCATCATCACTGTTATTTGGTAGTTCTCTAAGGAACTTGACTATACTCCACACCAATATTTTAATTTCTCTTTTTTGAAACAATACAGCTGGGAAATAATATTTTTTTCCCCTGAAGTTGTTATAAAACTATAGCCAGAAAGAAGAGAAATGTTAGGTTTTTACCTCACGGAAGGAATATGAATTGCACAACACAAAGATATCCAGCTAAACAGAAAAAGAAAATAGGAGAGGGAGAAAAACCAAGGAAGGGGTTATTTGCTTACTCTTAGTACCAATGACAGTATTGCCTTTCTAGTTTAAATTACAGTTCAATGCAGAATCACAAAGTGAGTTTTATTACCTTTGTATGACTGATTGATTTCTGGGGGGTCCACATTTGGTAACTGATTGTAGTTTTGCTTTTAGTGTGTGCCAGGTTACCTGTGGGAAGATGAAAGAAAGCAACCTACCAAAATGCTTACATGTCATCAAAACTAAAAACTATGCTGAACCACCATATTCATGACCCCAGTGTAACCATAAGATTATAAAGGTCGTTGACTTTTTCGGAGTATGTCCTCATTTCCCCTTCTACCCTTGGGTTGGACCAAGCTCTGAAGAAGCTGGATGAAGATGGAACACGGGCTGAATTTTCCTCCTTTAGCACTTATGTCACCTACTAGAGCAAAAAAATTAACAGACTGCTGGAGAAGGTAAGAAAGATACATCTTAGAGCATCCATGTGTTTTTACCCTAAGGATGTTATTGTGCTATTCTAGTTCTAAGGCTACCTATATACTAGTAAAAAAAAAAAGTGCTAGCACCCTTCTCTGGCCCTGAGGGCAAGTGACATGGCATGACTCAAGTCTATACAGCTAAACTCTGTAATTCACTACTCTTTTAACTTTGTGGTAAAAATAAGGTTGTATCTTTCCACAGAGCTTGTTGGAAACCATTACTGGCCTATGCTTTCTCTTGAAGGGTGCACAGGTACTTCTGGGAGACTGCCAGCTGACATGGTCCAAAACTGTCCCAGGGAGGCATCCTAACAATTAGTCAGAATGGGCAGTCCTGTGAGAGTGTTTCAGCTACCTTTCACTGGCCCTGTTTGGTTTACTAGCATAGACATAGTCTTAAGACTCTAACCTTGGAACTCTTAATCAAGTAATGCCTTTATCAAAATGATTTGAAGGACTAGGTACATTGGAGTGGTTTACAGACACTGATCTTCTAAAGGAATAATGAAAATTCTGCTGAGCTTTCCATCATGTCATGCTATGTTGATAAACCCCAACCATTGCTGCATGCTGCCATTGCTTCTGCTAATAACATAACACTTCTGGAATCTCATACTCCACTGGGAGAGCCTGTAATCTCTCTGTGCTCAGCTACTATCAGTAAAAGGTGGATAAGAATTGGATAAACAGCTGCAAATACACAACATACTGAGCAAATGCATCAGGTATTATGTGATGATATCAAGTGCTAAACCTCCCTTGGGCTTAGCTGAATATCACAGGGTTGGAAGGAAAGAGAGAGGATTACTCACACCTAACTTCAGCTATCTGAAAGTGAGGTGTCTACAGGATCCCTGCTGTATTCAGTGGAGAGAGGCACCTTCAGAGGAGATTTATCCCATCCTAAGAGAAATACCTGAGATAGGCAAGATGAGCTGGACTCTGCATAAACCTCTACATTTCCACTTATTCTAGATCAATAACCTAGATCAGAAATCTTACTTTTAGTTGGCTATAGCTGGATGGTTTGGGTCAGTTTCGAAACGCTACACACAGTGTTTCATAATATTTAACAAGAAGACGAAAACAACCTTCACAGTTATCTTGCAAAACACTACATAAGACTTTGGAACAGTTCTTGGGACCATCTGGGCCCTGACTTTGGCTCTACAGAAATTATGGTTTAGTATCTCAGCAGATATCAACAAGTCAAAAAGTTCAGGCAAGGACATTAAGCTCAGTGTTCTCCCAGGAACACTGACTTAAAATAGACCTTCAAGACCAAATTTTGCATTTCACCAGCAAAGCTCCCTTTGTGAAGAACAGGAGCCTTGCCAAAACCTCAGTTTCTGTAAGCTACGATAACATTTTAAAGAAATTTCCATTAGGCTCTTCCAATTTAGCTTTTCTGTTCTGCTACAAGTACATCTCCCATGTAGTTGTACAAGAAGGTAATGTTGTAAAGTACTTACTGTATGGCATCAATGCCATCATGCAGAGAGTAATACAACACAATAGCAACCTGGTTGTAAGGAGACTTACCCATCATCCTAAATGGCAGGTAGAACACTGTGCAAGGACCTGGTTCAACTAAGGTGCAACTTAGGAGTAATTTCTGTAGAGCCAGTCATGTTCCTCCACCCCAACTCATGAACTCCCCGAGGAAAGGCTCACTACTAGGACCCCATCAGTTACCTATTGTAAAGGACTAAAAGACTGGGGAAATAGAGAAGTGTCTCCTCACTCTTTGCAGCAGATGTTAGGAGCCCCAACCCTGGTTCTTTACTACTTTAGAGAAAAATTGCACTGAGACAAAACAGGCAATTTATATATGCCCTGTCCAAAAAAGGCCAGTGACTTACCTGATCCTTTCTGTTCAGTCCTCAACTCAAGGGATGCACTCCACTCCCTGTCTTGCTCCCCTACCCTGAAGAGAGGACCCTGAAAGAAGCCTCTACCACTTCCTTGGCACTTGACCAGACCAATCCCTCCCCTGCAGCTTGAGATGGCTGGGGCTCCATTCTGTATAGATTCTAGGGTTGGAAAGTTAAGCCACAAAGTGTATAATGTCATCAATAAATGGTCATATGAAACCTAGCAATGGTCATTACGAAGGCTAGAGAAGAGTAAGAAGATTACCACAATAGCAATACCTGTTTTTGTAAGAGGATGGGTTACCAACTGTCGCGTCAGATTGTTTTCAGATGATCGCAGTAGCAGTACAATATCAGCTGGCAGGGTATCTCTATTTTTGGCTAGGAATCCACTTGCATTATATAGAACCTGTTTAAAAAATGCATTTATGCATCTTCTGGGCTTTTGAAAAGTAATTGTAAATTTAAGTGTATCCTTGTCCTCCTTTACACCAGTATATGTGTAAATGCACAATTAACGATACACTTGTTTTTAACCACATCACACAGGATTACCCATACGACTGTATAATCTTTCTGTCCCATTCATATCGTGCTGTACTGGACCCAGGAGTTACCACTCTTCCTAGAGATCTCTGTATTAATTGTAGAAGAAGTTTGCAAAATCACAAACTGCATATTGGCAATTGAAATGGCTCTAAAAATTCCAGGAATGGTGTACCTAATTTAAAATGTACCTCCAGGGCTCTACCTCAATGATGTTGTAAAGGACCCACAAGAAAACCTGTCCTGTGAAGAAGAGTAGAAGATACTGGCACATTTAATTTAGAAAAAACCCTCGCAAAACGAGCCAGTAAGAGTCTTAAATTACAAAAGTGGCTTGTAAAGGAAGAGGAAATAAATTGTTCTCCAATTCCACAGTAAACAGGACTAGGAGTAATGAACTTACAACACAAATGGAGATACGAGTTAGGCAGTAGGAGAAACTTCCTAATGAAAAAGCTTGTTGAACACTGCAAAGGGCTGACGGGGTACTGGTAGAATCCCCATCTTCAGTGGCTGGTATCAGGAACTGTACAGGGAGAGCTGGCTCTCCGCTTCTCAGCAGTGAGATATGCTATGCTGGTGAAGTGTAATTCAGCTGGAGATGAGGTTCAGAGGAGGTACTGCAGGTCTTTTCATAGCTGGCTATCTTACACAAGGGGCAAGTTACCTTCCACCAGCTGATGGGCAGCATGTTGCCTCTTTTCAGGCCAGCAGCTCCAGTACTGCACAGACCAAACATAGCTTCCTATGTGAGACAGCAATGCCCACTCCATACACTTTAAAAGAGATCAAAAGGAAGTGTTTTCACAAGGCAACATTCAGGTGACCAGTGGCATCTTGCTGCAGTGCGTCAGCAAATCCTGCTGAGTTTGAAAGGCATGTGCAGCAAGTCACCTTGTACAGGAGGGTAAGACATTGCTCATGAAATGAAGCAAAAAGCAGGGCCTGTGCTATCTATCTGGACAATGACAAAGTACAGAACTAAGGAAGGCTGATGGGGTGTAGAACGTAGTAGGAAGAATGGAGCTGGATCCTGATTCAAAGCAGTGAGAACAAGCATGGCGCAGGACTTTGGGGAGCTAAAGGGAAGAGCACTGAGTTGCACTGCACAATGGTTATGTTTTGATTCTTCTATAATACTGTCGGTTCATTTACCTGGTGACATTTAGGAAAAATACACTCCTGCTATATAACTTTTCAATTTACTTTTGATGTGTAAGGCACTTCCAACATTTCCATGTCAGGCCTGAATAGATAAAGGTTGAGAACCAACTCAGCTGATCTCTTCTATTTCCTTCCAGCCCTACCATTCCACAATCCCCAACTAATATCATATAGGTCTCTTACCTTTCCTGCATAATGATAAATCCCAAAGGTTAGATCTACTCTTTTGGGTCTCCAAAAATATTTTGACTTCAAATTATCTTCGAATTTTTCTGAAAGGAAACACATAGCTTGTCTTACTGGAGTTATTGTATAATAATTGTCTTCTGAATCTGTATCCTCTAAGGATATTGCCTGACTTCTCAGACCATGAGGAGACACAAAATAGACTCTGATGTTTTTAAGGACAAAGATACCATAATGGTCTTGTTACAAAAGGCACTGGATAGAGAATATGGGAGCTCTTGGATCAGTTACTTCGTACCAATTTTTTTTCTGTGTGACCTCAGAAAATCACTTGCCTTTCCAAACTTTTGATCTTCATATATGAAACAACATAGTAATCCTTCCTAAGGATTCCTTGGGGAATTGTGAGGAAACATTTGCCAATTGATTGAGGGCCTCTATACTGTAGACTAAAAAGTATGAGGATAGAAAGACAACAAGCTCATATAATTGCTTTAGCATGGGCATCGTTACTGGATATTATTAGGATTTGTGATTGGGTGTTGGTTAAAACTTTCATCTGACACTTTGAACATTCAAAAATAAGTAAAATAAGGATTTATTTGCACAGAAATCCCACTGAAATAACTAATTTAACTGTAACTGCAACTACTCAGCAGCACGGAAATATTCAGGATCTGAATCACTACATATTTAGGTGTTTCAATTTTAATTTCTGAATAGAAAAAAACCCAGGAAGCATAATTTGCTGAAAGGCACTGAGGCAGCTTTGCAGCTATTACCCTTAAAAAGTACTAAAATTGTTGTTCAGATATGGCTCATCAAAAATCTCAGAGCTGAACATGACTCGACTGTGAAAAGAGTGTTCTTGGCATATGAACCTGGAGTTTTAACTCAGTTTGATCTTTATCTTACCCTGCAGCTAAAAATTACTGAAGGCAGGGGAATTCAAAACCTGGATCAGCACCTTAGGTTTATTTGTACTCTTCATGTTTCTTTATCAACTTCAAAGACACAACCATCCTCGCATGCATGCCTCCCTCAAACCCACTGTGACACTGGAATATGGGCTCACTAAAAACACAGCTAGTATGCGGCCTAAACTGGACACACCAAACAGACATCTAACAGGGAGACATCCAGCAAAACTGTGAAATAAACCATATACTTACCTACAAGTGTCTGATCTGTTGCTTGTGGGAATCGACTTTCTTCATCCAGCAGGGACAATAAACCCATAGGTTTCTGCAGGAACATATCTAAGAGGGGCCTGTTGTCCTCATATTCTATAACTCTTGCATCAACACCCTCATATAGGTATTCATTCTGTAACAGGCAACAGAAGGCATGTTTTGTCTATGTATACAGAACAACTTCAGAAATTAATTCAGAAACAATTGTAGAAAATTAAAACTACATTGAAAAAGTACGGCCCGGGGCTAAAGACATCAAGGTTTTGCAGGAACAAATGTCAGTTGGGATATATCACACTGTCAGGCTATAGATTTAAATTTACCTTTGGATATGTAGGTGCTTCTGTAACGGGTCTGTGTGGCAAGGTTTTTTGGTAGCGGGGGCGGTTACAGGGGTGGCTTCTGTATGAAGTTGCTAGAAGTTTCCCCTATGTTAGATATAGCCAATGCCAGCCGGCTTTAAGATGGACCCGCCGCTGGCCAAGGCCGAGCCCATCAGCGACAGCGTTTTTTGCCTCTGTGATAACGTACTTAAGAGGGTGAAAAAGTTGTTGCGCAGCAGGAATTGCAGCGAGTGAGAGGAGTGAGAATACGTGAGAGAAACGTTCTGCAGACACCAAGGTCAGTGCAGAAGGAGGGGGAGGAGATGCTCCAGGCGCTGGAGCAGCGATTCCCCTGCGGCCTGTGGTGAAGACCATGGTGAGGCAGGCTGTGCCCCTGCAGCCCATGGGCGGTGGAGCAGATGACTGCCTACACCCCGTGGAGGGCCCCCACGCCGGAGTAGGTGGATACCTGAAGGAAGCTGTGACCCCGTGGGAAGCCTGCACCGGAGCAGGCTCCTGGCAGGACCTGTGGCCCGTGGAGAGAGAGAAGCCCACGCTGGAGCAGGTTTGCTGCCAGAGACCCTGTGAGGGGGGCTCACGCTGGAGCAGTCGGTTCCTGAAGAACTGCACACCATGAAGGAGACCCACATTGGAGCAGTTCATGAAGGACTGAACCCATGGGAAGACTCACGCTGGAGAAGTCATGGAGGACTTTCTCCTGTGAGGGGGACCCCACATTGGAGCAGGGAAAATGTGTGAGAAGTCCTCCCCTTGAGGAGGAAGAAGTGGCACAAAACAACAGAGTGATGAACTGACCCCAACCCCATTCCCTGTTTCCCCCCCTGTGCCGCTTGGGGGGAGGAGGGAGGAAAATCGGGATCAAAGTTAAGCCTGGAGAAGAAGGGAGGGGTGGGGGGAAGGTGTTTTAAGATTTAGTTTTATTTCTCATTACTCCTCTCTGAGTTAATTGGTAATAAATTACACTTTTCTGTAGTCGAGTCTGTTTTGCCCGTGACGGTAAATGCTGAGTGATCTCCCTGTCCTTATCTCAACCCCACAAGCCTGTTTTTTTTTTGTTTGTTTGTTTTTTCTCTCCTCTGTCCAGTTAAGGAGGGGGAGTGATAGAGTGGCTTTGGTGGGCACCTGGCATTTTGGCCAGGGTCAACCCACCACAGCTTCCTATGGCATATTTGGTAAAGAAAGATGCTTTCAAGGAATATGCAAGAATTAAAGAAACAGAGTTGAAGAAGATGAAGTATAGTGTTTGCAGATGGAGACCTACCTCAGTGTCTATTTACTTCTTTGGTCTGCAATGTAAAAAATATTTCTTAATCATTTAGAGCTACATTTACATTCCAAATTCGTTACTCAGATCTATGTGATGTACAGTGGCCAAGATTTACAAAAGTGACTACAGATTACAGAGGCCTCACTTGTTTGAGCCCCCTTCTCAAACACCTAGAAAAGTTCTTACGTGGAGAAGAATAGTGCACACACTTTCTAATAGTTAAAGAATGGTGTACATACATTATAAAATTAAATAAATTGTCTCAGGTTGGCCTCCACAACATTTTCACTCCTTTTAAGGAACTAGGGAAGGTATTCAGCAAGATTAAAAAACAATAGAAAAGCTGGTGGGGTTTTTTGTGTGTTTTTTTTTTTTCTCCTGAAGACTGCAAATATCTGGAATCCTACCGGACTGAGAAAAACCTGATAACAAACGCTGTGTCCACAGTGTGTTGCAATGGTTTTATCTTGAAAATAATTTAAATTATAGCTGAAGAATACAAGAATGACTTTCTTTAATCCTTCAGCAAGGCAGAGGACAGCCAAGAGAAGGATGCTCTAGAGACTGCCACCCTCCATTATTTTTGCCTGCATTACGTAATACAATAGCAGTTATCTACTACACAGTGCTCCCATATACACCAGGGCTGCCTTCAGACCTGTGCTGGCTAAACTATGAAACACTTTAATTAAGCCTTTCGACCTACTTTAAAAATCACCCCTCTTCCAAAGGGTAGGACTATAAAAGTGTTGTATTAATGTATGGTGTTAACATCACAGTTGTGCTATCCAGAATCCATTGTGAGAAGAGTGTAATAAACATGAATGATGGCTAATATTAATGAGTTCAAAGACCTCTAACCCTGAAAGACCTCTCCTTGTGTGTCATTCACTTGAGTCTGAATGAGTGAAGAAGGTAATATATCAAGTGTTTTGAAAATGAGTTAAATGTGATACACAACAGAAAAACACACGTTATTAGACTTCATACCTCTTCATTGCTAACCCAGAGAGAAACAGCAAAATTAATAAAATCAGCAACCCTGTCCTGGAAATACAGACCCAAATAAATAAATAAATCTGCTGATCTATTTGAAAGAGAACACAATATATATCTGAACCCTTCCAGTATCCAGATTGATCTAATTTCCCAGGATACTCTTCACTCTAAGGATAGGTTATGGCTCAGTTTATAGGCCTGTACAAGGGTGTAAGCAGTAAGAATCTCTCCTATAACCCCATGAGGGCTCCTCATCTCAGACACATAACATTAACTTCACTCATGTCTCCCCTGGAGCAGTGGACAGGTGGTTTTGCTTTTCATTTTAATCAATGATCTGAGTAGCAGGACACGACAGAAGAGTAATAAACGTATCGGTGATACAGGCAAGAAGTTAATTATATACCTGTAGCAGCTAGCGGCAGGAAGGGAATGAATCCGTGTTATTTCCGAAAGATAACACCAGAGTAGGGGCAGTTTAACCAAGGGCTATGGCTGTACTGACACACAGATGTTATGTTCATGAAACCAGCTGTTACTGCTTAGGATTATCAAGAGTACACTTATCAAGTGGGAAAAGGGAAGAGACTGCTCAGGATGAATCTATCAGAGACGAGTGTTTCTGTGACACTCAGACATTCTCAAATAAGCTCTCAGAGACAACCCATCTAATGATTAACTTTTTCCAACTTCAAATGCTTGTCAGAGAGGCTGGTTTAGAGAGCTGATAAAAGAGTTCTGCTTGAAACTGAAAGGAGGTCTGTAATAGCTGTCCTACTACACCATAACAGCAACATCTGCTCCCCTCCTTGCCCGGCCAGTGTGGGGCCTGACCTCCAAGCCTGTAGCGTATGTGACCATTCGGTCTCCTGTGTCTGCACCTCAACAACTGAATGAGGGCCAGTACTGACAGTTTCAGTAAGGCTGCTGTCTGCCCAGCAGGATACGGAAGGAGTTCACTCCATCACTTCCCATGGGCTCCCAGAGGATGGCTGACAACCAAGTCTTCCAGACACCAGTGTGACAGATGGCTCAGAAATAAGATACCGTATTACATTTTCTCATGCAATGCTGGTCTTCAACCATATTATTAGGATACAAGCAGCAAGGATAAAAGCCTTAATGATGCATATCATAAAACTGTAATGAAATAGATCTTATTTGAATTAATAAGCTGAATCAGCTTCAGGATTTTGTAATCCCCCATGATGTTTTATGACAAGAAAGCTCCTTAAAATAGCAGCTGCTCATTGAAATTCTAAAGCATAATCCACTAGAAAGTATTCCTATGGATGGGATGTCAAAGGGAATGACTGAGTTACACTAATACTTGGGCTCCTATCTCATCTTAGTATTGCATGATATATTTTTTGTGATCAAAACTAGCTAATATTAGGTTGTGCAACCTGATTTCACTTAATAACAAATGAATTATTAAATGCACTAGGAAATGGTCTGCATGTTTAATAAAAAAAAAAGTAATGGCATTTTGCTGAGAACATGGTATCATGACGCTCTGGTCTAAATGGGAACACTGGAGACTTATTCAGAATGAACCTTCTCCAGCTTAAAGCAGAAGATTAAATTGTCATATGAATGTAAAATAAACATTGCATATATTTAATGCAAAAAGTAGCATTCTTACACCTGACAGTAAACTTGCCACTTTCCAGAATGTTTTAGGTATTTGACATTACACCTTTTACTTTTTATAGAAGAATCAAAAATGAGAAGAAATGGGAAGGTTGACTTGCTGGACAATGTTACCTGCAGATCATCGAGATGACAGAATTAACTTACATTAGTACCTTACATGTAAAGGAAACAGCTTGAAGGACAGGACTGAAGGTGCAAAAGTTGTGCTTTGCTTAATATTACCATAATAAAAGCTTGTGCCAGCATTCATTCCACTTAACTATAGACACATGAAAGAACTGGGTAAGCTGAGAGCCCACATATCCTCCCCAGTCAGTGGAGACAGAGATGTACCTATTTGTTTCCACTGACTACCTGGAATCTAAACTATCTTTATCTTAAACCATAGTCCCCACTTCAGCCTTTCTGTTAAATTAGGGAAAGGAGACTGCATTCAGGACTAAAGAATAAAAAGAATAAAAAGAATAAAAGTCTTTATTCTTAAATCTAAATATTAAGTCAACAATAAAGAATAAATTCCCTTAATTTTGACTTGAGTCCTCCACATTGGCATGCAGACACTCTGCTCTAGCAGAGCACATGAGACACTCAGGCTCACCTGAGCCTCGGGTGGTGACAGTACCACTGTTCCTTCCTACTATTCCTATCACTTCTGAGGCCATATTTTTGTAGGCCACACTTCCAAGAAAAGCAAAACTGTAAACACTTTTCAGATTTGGATACAGAAAAGAAACCACTGACCACACCAAAAACATGTCACCTTCAACATTGAAAGACAATTCAGCCTTATCAGTTCATTTACTATGTGGCTTCATTGCTCAAGCTGCCAAAAAATCATTCACCTTCCCTAGTTATATAATCACTACTTATTATGTTGACATGGGTTAATTGAGAATTAGACTATAATCAACTGATTTAGGCCTTGACTTCCCACTGGATATGTCAAATTTCATCTTATTGCATGTGGTATTGAATTGAACAGGGCAAAACAGGGAAAGAAATGTACCTATAAGTTTTACTTCTCTTGAAGGAAGAGTGAAAAAAATTAACTTCTGCAGTCTTCCTTGGGGAGATTTACAGGGTGCAATGCAGTGCTGTGTTTGAGGTTTCTGAGATAGCACAGAGCAATCCCACATGTCCATCTGGCATTGCACAGGGCTGGGGAGAGATACTAGCCTGGGTCCCCAGCAACAGGATAGCTCCATCAGCATGACACAGCTTGGGCTAATGAAAAGTCAACGCAAAGGTCTCAGTGACTGCTAGCATCAGCCTTCTTGTAAACATCACTCCTGTCTTTTAGTATTAGACACTACAAGTGTGTAAAGTTAGGCAGACGTGTCAGTGAAAAGCTGGTGTCATCCTATTGTTTGGCTTTTACATAACTCATACTTTGTATCATTAACAAGAACAATTTCAGTCATATGATACTGAAAATATTTCCTTTTTTTTTTCAATGTATAGAAAATTTGCTAATTCTATTTTATATTTTCCTGCAAATACCTTTCTTTTATTTGTCTGCAGGGAGGGCCTGTATTTACAATTAAAGTACATTACTGATGTTAACACAGGAGAGCCATTACAGTGAACATAAAAGATTCTGAAGCCACCTGCTTTCTTGATGACTGCTCTTGTGACGTAAAACTGGAACAAACACATTATAAATAAGTGAAAAGTGATGACTATGAATCATACTGCAAATCATCCCATGCCATTGGGCTGTAATGCAGAATAATACTTTTGTCATTTCCTGTCTCTGAAAGGGTGGGGATTTACACCCACACTTGCACAAACTTAATCTATACAGACCATTCCGCACTGCTGTATTAATCTCTTCGGAGACTGCTACAAGATAATATAATGAAATTTGGTGTAGCAATGTCACGTAAATCAAAGTAGACATCTTGGTTGGTATTACAGGCAGGATGTGGACACTTGTAATAGGAATATTAGGACTAGTATAAATTAAATATCAATGGAAATGTGCGTACAAGCACCAGAAGAAAGAGTCTTAGAAGAATGGCCTGTGATTTGAATGAAGAACATAAAATTAAGGGAAATGTTTACATCAAGACCAGAAGGCTTTCACTCACTTAAACCACAGAGCAGACAGCTAGTGAGTGGAACACCCTCTAAGTCTGACAACAGGAGGATGACTGCAATGTTACAGCACATCACATACGCCTTTCCTTTTCCTGTGAGCCCACCAAGGAAACAGATTGTACGGATAAAGATTCCACACAAGCAGATAATGACCTTGCCTAAAGATTATGGAGGCTGAAGTAAATAAGGTTCTGAGGAAAAGAGCTGCCCTGTAACAAATGATGATTGCTAAAGGGCATAAATGATCTGTCCTAAAACTATTTCAGCAAGAAGAACCTAAGCGACATGATCTGGTGTCCCTTGTTCTCTGTGTTGCTCACAAATGATCCTGGCCAGACCCCTTAGATGCACACATCCTGGTGCTTTCTACATGGCTGTGCATCAATGAAATTGATGACAGAATGAGTGGGAGTGGGTAAAATTGATGTACTTAGAGATTCTGTAAATAAAGATCACCTTCCCCTTCCGGAAGGTCTGTAACTGTCATACTAATTTCCTACAGGGAGAAATGGATAAACTGTGTGCTGTCAAAATCAGAAGTTAATTTTTTCCCTCACCTGCTAATCAGCAAAATAACCACCCTGACCTCTCTGCAGCAGGGCACGTGCAGGAGAGCAAACTGTTCCTACGAGATGCTGACACCACAAACCTCTGCATTAACATAGGCCTGGCCAAAATGTTCTGTATTAGGATATCTAGAAACAAGTAAAGGCAGATTACACTCAACCGAACCCAAGTCTAATTAAAAAAGATGAGGAATATTAAGACAATATGTGCGTGTACAGTGATAGGGTTAGGAAAGCCTAAGCAGCAAAAAGACAACTAAGGAAAATGTGGGCCTGAACAGGTGTGGATGATGTCGAAAAGGCTGAGATACTCGATGCCTTCTTTGTCTTGGTCTTGACTGATAATCCCAGGTCCCTGGGACCAGAAGGAAAGTCTGGAGCAAGGAAGACTTACCCTTGGTGGGGGAGGATTGAGTTAGGGAATACTTGAGCAAAGTGGATATACACAAGTCCATGGGACCTGGTCAGTGTCAGGATCTGGCAGGAATAAATATCGGTGCTGCAGTCTGAGCTATTCCCATCTTCCAGCTGTTAGAAACAGCAGTAGCCAAGTGCTCTTTTTGTGTGAATGTATGCATTTTGGAAAGATGTTGAAGTAATTATAGTAGTTCAGGTTTATTTCTCTCTGATTTTTAGGTGGTATTAAAGACAAGGAAATACTTGTGATTGAGAATCTCCCACATAAATCTATAAAAACAAGTACAAGGTCTAAGACTGCAAGACAGCACTTCTGGCTATAATTGGAACTAGGATAAAACACTGATCTGTATTTAAAAAAATTCCATTTTACATAGATATATACACCTCTAGACTGACACATGCATGTACACACCTGCATACATAGACACATTCCAAACTTATATCTGTCTCATTCTTAAAACAAACAGTGATAAAATACTCTTTTTCTAATAATAATTAAAGTTAGTATTCGGCAGGATTCTCATCTATGTATCACAAACCCCAATAATTTCAATAAAACAGAGAAAGTATTATTTCACCTAAAATTTGAATGTTGACTGTTCTGCTCATACAGAATTCTGGAATATTTCCATTTTCAGCAACATTAATATTTTTTTTCCCTGGACATGTTGTTTCTCATGTAACTATTTACAAATGTAAGGTTGTATTTTGTGAGGGTTTTCACTCTTCACTTCAATTTCATAAACTTTCATAATCACAACTCTATTCCTTTTCTCTGTTTTATATCAAATTATTTAGGTTAAATCCATTGTTATCTAGCTTAGATGATCTCGTTGCTAAATAAGAACAAAATAATTGAGATATATCCAGTTTTTAATAATGGAATTTCAGTGTTTATTAAGCTTATTAGTAAGCTATTATGAACACTGCACTTTAAAAATTATCTTACCACTCATTTATTTTTCTACTGTAGCATCACACATTACATCACTCATGTTATTCCTCAAGAAAACAACATTACATTTGCATCAAACCTATTATCATTGTGATATGTTGCTTAGATACTGTAAATTTCAGGTTTAATGCATTTTATGTAGACATTTTACTTGCAAATAGCAAGCACTGCTTCACAGAATACATACCTGGAAAACATTTGTTATAATCTGCATTTTGCAACCTATTACAGAGAAGGAACAATGTGGTTTCTTGAGACAAGGTTTTATATGTTCAGCAATATTAAAGCTTTATCAAAATATTCAACACATACCTGTTCCCAGGCAAAGACATGTTGATTGAAGTAGAACTGAATTTGTTCATTGGCAATGTTGATACAGAGTTGTTCAAAAGAATTTTTTTTGAAATTCTCAAAGCCAAAGATATCAAGAATTCCAATGTTCAAACCATCATCATTTCCACTGCAAAGATTAAATAAACTTTCTATTGTTATATCTTTATTTTACACCGACTAGCTTCATTATTATTTTACAAAAGGAAATAATAGGCCAAATCTCTATGCCAGTTAAACAGGATCATTTTTGTTGAACCAGATATCTCTTAAAATATTGTTTGAAATACAGTAAATACACATCAATTCAAAGATGACTGTATTTGCAGACCAGATACACTGAATCACATAGTGACTGAGTCAACCGATAAGCATATAGAGGATTTACAATTTTCTTTTTAAATTAATATTTGCTAGTTATTATTCTATTGTAAAAAGTTGACTACAGCAGAGACACAACATTCAGTTCTTCTTATTTCTCTTGTAATAAAACAGGTCTTACTCACCAGCATCTTGAAAATAAAGATTGTTGTCATTAAATATTATTTCTTCATATTATTTATTCACAACAATTAAAACTGCTATTTTAACATGAAAGTCAAAAGAATGAATAGCTAGACCTTTCATGCATCTAAAGAACTACTTTAAGTACTGGAGTGTGTTATGAATTTAAATTACCGATTAAGTTTCAGAGAAGTACTACTAGTAAAAACTTTAGTTTGAAATTCTAGCTAAGGCATTCTGAGAGATACGTGGTCATATCTACAACTGGAAAAAGCTCTAATATGTGTATTTACTTGCTGAAAAAAAAATTTAAGAGGATATAATTTTATATCAAACTGAAGTTGACATTAGTGTCTTTTCCTAGCTAAATTAAAAAAAAAAAAAATCACATTCTATCTACAAAACCTCTTTGAGGCGCTCTCTGTAACCATTTTCAAATTTTTTTTTTTGATAAAAGTTTAGGAAATTGGATATGAAGAACCAGCCTCAAGAGACTCATGAATAGTACTTGAACCTTTTTGTGAAGTCCATATCAAACATGGAAGCGTTTCATTGTGGAGGGATCAAAGGGAGGGATCAAATTTGGTGACTATTTTATCTGTCTGGAAATTACATTTTTGGTGAATGGACTCCTGAAATTTGTCTTCCCCATTCCTTCTCAGAGCTAATTACATACAAATATCAAATACAAATTATTTCACTACCACAGAACCAAAGCGGACTTCTGGGTTTTTTTTTTGTATAGTGAACATTTCGGGTCAAATTTTCTCCCTCCTCACCAGCATAGGTATTCAATTTGAAAAGGGCTTTGTAACAGGCATGTGAGAGAGGCACACAGGTTAGCAGTGCTGCCCCACCTATCATCAATTTTATCCTATCACTTATTGATTAAAGTTCTGTTTATTGATGCTCTGCTGTAACCAAATATTTAAAAGTTTAGACAAATTTTAGGATTGCAATCTTGGCTTTCCTCTGATGCTTAAAAAAATAATATTCCAGAAAATCCAGATTTGCAAACCAAAACTATTTATTATTGGTATTCCTCTTCAGGTAGTTATAAGTTTGCCTCTTTTCACTGCTATTACCAGCCACAGAGGGCCATGACCTATAGGACCTACAATGCAAGCCACATCATCTCTTGGATTGATTTGCAAAATGTGTTACATCCTCATTCTCAATACCTTTCTTGTTTCTGTGTTTAAAATGTCACCTTGTAAGGGTATGGTGGACATTAATCTCAGTAAATGCATTTGGAAACTACTCTCACACATATATGAAACCACACTCAAAACAATAGTGAAAGAAGCAACTGCATCAATGCAAATAAGAGCAGAATTTGACCTATGCAATCAACAGAAGAATGTCAAAAGTTGACCCTGAAAAAGTATAAAGAAAAAAATAGTTAGTATCTAATTTACAAAGGGTTAAATGAGTAAAGGTCAAAGAGGAAAACACCAGATGCCTGTGCTATCCATATCTACTGTGTTTTCACTGCATACTATGAATAGGATAAAATCTTTTATTTACATGGTGGTGTCATAAACAGAAAGGTAGCAGAGAAAAAGTAGAAGAGAACAACACTAAACACTCTAGTGTAGACGATATTATACCCACAGAAAAATCTCTCTTTATTGTGGAAAAGCTTCTTTTACCTTAAATGTTTGTCAGGTTTGAGTAAAGTGTTGATGCGATTGACTATCCAGCTAAAGAGGCGCCCATACAGTGCTTTGGCCATGGCATCTCTGACATCAGTGGCCTTTTCCACAGTGTTGGGACGAATAATTGTTTCTCCTCGAGTCACCACACAGTGAGAGGTAAGGGCCTCTTGCAGTTCATCTGCCTGAATACACAGCAAGGACGCACCTAGGAAGGAAGGTCACAGGCATAGCTCAGAGGCAGATTTTGGAAGGAAAACCAGGCATTTTTGCAATCAAAGCTGCAAGTGCAATGTATTATGAACATGGGCCAAATCAAAGTCTTGAACTATGACTAACGAGGGTGCTCACACCAAACAACTGTCAGTATCTAATTTAGTCACCAACCTTCCTAGATTCCACTGCATTCAATGCATAGGTGATTCAAAGCAGAGGCCTTCGGGTTCTAAATTGCTTTATCAAGGAGGTTATTTCTCCAAACTGTCTTCGGAGAAATGCTAGAGAATCTAGGTGACTATGTCAGGAGTAAGTTGTGAGGTGTGAATATCACTCTCAGTTATAATCCATCCCTGTAAGCCACTGCTGTTCTCCTTTTGCTGAAAAAAAGGGGTGCTTCTTTCCCAGTTCCACAATATTTTTCTATCTATGGCAGGAAAATGTGTAAGAAGATAGCATGAAGAATTCATTATCTCCCCACCTGTAATTACTGAGAAAGAGTAGCAACTTGAGAATCTTTGCCTCTTTCCCTCCTCTGCCTCCCAGCAGCCTATAATGTAAGGTATCCCTTCTGAAGAATTAGTAAGTCATATTTCAACAGGCACATGTGGGGAACAAGTAATAAGTATCTGAGAAAGAAACTGGGAAAAAAAACTATTCAACGTGTTAATCAGGTTCTCCATCAAATGTTCAAATAATCTTGGAAAAATTCCAAAGATTTTCCTTTCAGGCATCTGCAGTATTAGTCATGTTTCCTGAATGCCAGTGAACTGGTTAGTCAAATAAGGTGCATAACATGGAAAATTTTTTTCTTTTTGCATTCGAATTCGGGTGGGCTTGGAATTAATCTATCTTCAGCATTTAATTATTCTTGCAAAATTTCCATGTGAATACACTTTTCTTGATAACTCTCTTGCAGTAAAAGAAATTTGCTATCAAAACACTAAAGGAAAATAATCTTAAATCAAGAAAAACACTCACAATTCTCAAGGGCTACTGGATTGGATATGTTGCTCTTGTCGATCATATGTTCAGATACCACTGCAGTAAATTCAATGTTACCTACATTTAAAATGGCAGCCAGGACACTGTACACACTTCCAAGTTCCTGAAAAGTATATTAAAAAAAATGCAATTCTTAAAAGCCAGACAGATTTGTCACCTTGGTTTGTGCGATGGGCACGTGTTTGTGTTGTTTCCTTTTGTCTGCCATATGCCCACTACTTTTAGGAATACTGTTCTCAGCAGTTATTCCCTGTTTTGTACTCAGCATAGTATTTCAAGTGTAAGACACACAAAGAGGGCAAGACAAACTACAGACTAATCTCTCTTCCATATTTGTTGACAGGACAGAATTGGCATGGAGTAGGGAAAGCACAAAATGATGGTGAACATAATCCTCTTACACAGAAAGAATTCAGAGATTATTTATATCCACCCTTCACTGTGTCTGCAGACACAACCATGTCTAAAAATGTGATATCTAGATCAATAAAAATATAAAAAAAATCTGCATCTATTTTTCTTGGATCACGGAAGGTACTTCAAATAATAGGTCTGCAACGGCTCCCACTGACATCATCAGAGAAAGTTTCACTGGGAGAAGAATGAGACCTCACATCTCTGATATGGCAAAGCACATTATCCTTCAAAATGTCAGTTAGGAACTGTGGTACTCGCCAAATCACCTTAGTATGGACTTTACTTAAACATATTTAAATTTCAAATGATTTAGTAGGTTCTGAAGAGGGATTCTTCCTTGAAAAACTAATATTAGTCTGGACAGTAAACAGATATATACAATAAATAATTTTAAGTACTTTATTGACAAATAAAATAATATTTGCAATTAATGAAATAATGATTTAATTGCAGGTTTGACTGAGAGTTGAACAGTGAATTTTCATCTGAACTGTGAACGTTTATCAGTATACTTGATGATCTCTAGGTGTTTTCTACTCAGAAATTCTGAGGTGTTCCTGTAAAGCAGACTAGCTTTTAAGCTAGGAATCTGTGATACTATATATTTTAAGGCATGCAGTAATAGTGTATTTTAGAAATAGCAGGTTTATAAGTGTTATAGTAGTTTTATAAGAAGCAGGTTTGTAAATCTGATTTATAATGATGGACTTCAAAGTTGCACAGCATTTTATCTCTAATATTCAATAGTTTCCTGGTACCATGTCAGGCATCATTTACTCAGATAAAATCCTTAATTGCTCTAGAACATTTGATCTTGTTTTCAACACTTTCAGAAGTTAATCTAGCAGTTAACAATTAATTATTCCAGTGACAGCAAGACAAACTAGATAAGCTCACTCTAAAAAATTATGCTCATGATAATTGGCATACCTAGGTTTTAAGCAACCATTTTCATTTTAAGCTTAGGGACACAGATGAAATGCAAAGAAATTGATAGCTTAACTTCTGCCATTATGCTGTAAAGTATGTATAGCTGCTGACATTTTTGTGCACTTTTCCAGTGTGTTTGAAATCTGGGTTGATCTGTCTCATACAGCATGATTATTGTTCACCTCAGGCAGTCCTTTTCTATTAATTTTGCCATGCAGCCTGAAATAAAACAATGTGATTTTAAGACAGGGAGTACTGACAGTAGTTACTATTAAAGGCTGCCAGACAGTTGAAAACAAATTTAAAAGAAATAAAGCCTTGTTTAGGTCTCAGTTTTAACCGGAGTGGGGAAGGTATTCTGTCCAAGGTTTTCTGCTAATAAAAAAACATGGAACATGCTTATATAGAACCTCCTCTGTGCACTGGGATGAATATCAAAGCTTAAGGCTGCATTACTAAAAAGTGAACTTAGAAAAGGAACTCATTGTCTTACAGTATCTCTTTCTCACTGAAAATAAATTGTCTCTGCACATATATACTGTGTCAGAACCTCAGTGGGGGAAGCAGACTTCTTTCTTCCTTCACTCTTGCAAACATAGCCTCAGACAGGCTAATTCACCCCGTGGAGAATGTAAGGCAGGATAACATGGATGGGGCTCACGTGTAACCACAGTTAGACTGCCTATGGGACTCAACCTGCTTCTGAAACTGGGGGGGTTCTACAGGTAGATAATTCTTTACAGATTCAGCCCACGGTGACTGGCTGAGTTAATCAAGTGAAGATCCATGCCAGAACCGCACAATGTGGCCAGTGACCTAGTTCTAACTGGGTCTTCAATATGTAAGGAAGGTCTCTTTTGGATGAGCAGGATTATTGTTTCCATCCATCCCAGTAAACAAAAGAACCAGGAACAAAACCAGACTTGCTGCTTTTCATGGTATAAATTAGGACTTATCAAGGCCTCTGGTGCTGTGACAAAACTGCTATCAGTGCTGAACTGTGCATATCCTTCCGTGCTGCTTCTGGAAAGGCAAAAGTACAGGTGTGAAAGGATGTGATAGTACAGGTGCAACATCACTAAGTGCAGTTGTGAATAAGCATGTAGAGGAGAAAGAGACTGAATCCACTGCTACTACAAATTAATGCAAAATGAGTATGGAGGAACAGAATCGGTGAATAAATCTGTTCTGCTAACTATTTAAATATTTACATTGAGGGAAGCCAGAAATATTCAACTGAAGTGAGTAATTTTCTGTGAAAAGCTCCTTACAACATGCAGTTTTATCAAAGAAATTAAAACATACATCCATTCTGCAGCACTAGTGCTATATTTCACACATACTATATGGATCATATGCCTACCACCATTTGTGATAAATAAGTCAGCGTTAAACTACAGCTGTGATGCACCACTTCTCCTAAGAAGAGAGAACTAGGGTTCAGGATGGAGTTTCCTTCCCTTGCAACTATTTTATAAATCCAGAGGCCCGTTATTATTTTAATTATACTAATGACAGCCTGAGGAGAGGGGTTTAATGGCCAGCAGAGCAACGGTATGAGATCATAAAGAAAGACTGGGTTCAGTTAATGTTCAGAGATGGGATTCACTCCAAAGGGATGTAAAAACTTTATTCAACTTTACTCCTGAAGTTGTGAAAATGTATTCAGTTCATCAAAACTAAGATCAACTCAATGAATTTTTAGAACTCTCAGCATGGACTTCATCTTCAAACAGAGATGAGGCTCATATTCACAGGCCTAAAATTATAGGCTAATAAATAGTTACCACTTCATTTTCTATGTATTTAATTTGCAAAAGCCTTTTTTTTCCCAATTACTTAGCTGTGCTGTTTTCACTGATTTCAATGTGTTGTTGGCTAACACCATTTTATTAGTTTATTAATGCCTTGAAACCTTAAAAATTTAAATGTGGTAATATAACAGTAAGTTGACCATGCAATATCCTAAAACATAAACACACCACTGCAAAAGGAAGAAAATAACAAGGAAGATTATTTGAATGCTTTATATATGTTCTTCCTGATTAAGGTAGCCATTAAAGTTCACCAAAGAAAAAAGGGTTATGAGCACTCACCTCCAGTGTAAAACCTATGACTTTGAAGCACTGTTCAATTAATTCAAACTGAGACTTATAAAAGCTATTGTTCATGAAATCTTGCACTATTCTGAAATGATCATTTTGCAGATATCTGAAAGAGTTGATGGATATACAGTTAGAATGTAAATGAGGTTGAGAATTCAACACTGCATTTCTTAGTAATAAATTCATGTAAAAATAAACTGCATTACCTGGGAGGTCTATATTCTGGCAGTTTATAATGTGCCAGTTTTTTCTTTTCTGCCAGACCAGCATAAATATAATAAAAAATATGGAAATTTTTCTCTCCTCTGAAACAACAGAAACAACAAACTGGTTTAGTAATGTAGCCGTTATATTTACTGGTGACATACATGCTATTATTATTTTAGTAACAGGCAAGGCTCATGAAAACTGATAGAAGACTGTAAAAGAAGCTTTATCACACAAGTTCCTGTGAACACCCTTTCTGCGCCATTGTGTGCTTGTTCTGAAGCTGCCAGGGCGGCTGCTCAGTGCTACAAGCAGCTAAATGCTGCTCTGCCTTTGATGCAATTGGTAGATGCTGGGTGAGATCTTGCACGTTGCTCATCCACCCACATTAAATGGGCTGCTTAACCTCCAGTTACTTTAAAGAATCTTCTGACCATGGGAGAGCTATACACTCTTGATTCATTGAATGCAGTATATTTGCTGTGTCCTTTAGTCCTGAACCCAGAAAGCACATAAGCAGACATTAAACAAAGGGCCTTATGATGTGGCACTCTGCCTAAAAGTTAGGTGCTCAAACCCAGGACAGAAGGTTTATTGCACACCCAAGGGTCCTGTGCACCTTATAAGGAAGAACTGGATGCTTGGGTGGAAATTTGCAGCCACCACTGAACCCTGAGGTAGCCAAGTCAGTTGCTATGAAATGGTAAAAAGGAATTGCGTTCAAACCTGTGGTCGCTGCATGAGCTGGTGTGTGTGTGTCAGGAGCACCATTACATGCTTCTGTGAAACAGGGCTGGAGCTCAGTGCACTCCTCTCCACATGGGGGATGCCTAGATCAGAGTCCAGCGGCAACTTAGTTTGCATATTTTACTGTGGGCTGTCAGTAGTAGGAAACTAGGAATAGTTTTCAGGTAGCTTATGGATTTATAAGCTATTCATATATCAACTACAAGAAAAAAATCCCAATACCTTATTCATCTTCATATTTTGATTCAGGACAATTTACTGCATTGTAGACCTAGTCTGTAACCCCCAAATTAGGTCAAATATAATTTTTGTACTTACACTGCCTGGTGGACAACTCTGGATTTTTCAAGGAGATATTCTGAAATCTGAGCTCCCACTACAGTGCCACCACAAGTGAATTTCATTTCCAAATATTTTCCAAATCTGCTCGAGTTATCATTGATGATAGTGCCTGCATTCCCAAATGCTTCTACAAGGTTATTCACCTGGAGGATCTTCTCCTGTAGAGTCCTGTTATTAGCCTGGATATGAAAAAGATATTGCTTAAAATTATCAGTAATCATTCAGATACATTCATTCTTCAGTGTTTCTTTCTTCTTCTAGTTGGTATTGTGAAATGTGACATCATCAGGGCAGCCATTCCCATGTGAATCATATGGAAACAAAGGCATGTATCTATCATGAAACCTGTCAGAACATAGCAATCTGCCAAACTAATGGCTGGCTGGAAGAGATAACACGCATAATGATAATGGCAATACCAGAACGAGTCCATTTCTGTGGTCCAGCACTCTTGAGATGGGCAGCCTGCTTTTAGGTCCTTGTTAACACCTGCTTACTGCTGCACCTCACCATACCAACAGACCAGTTTGCTTGCATCTCACCTGGGACAGGCAACATGGCATTTTATTTAGGAATTGCAGTAGTCACTTCCCAGAATGACCGTGTGTCACTGACAGCAATCTGGTTGTGGAAGGATGTGAAAAGCTAGAAGAGGATTTTATGTAGTACAGTTTGGGTGATTTGAAGACACTCAGTTAAACAAGGGACAGACTAAGTCACAGCCCACACTGCAGCGGGTACTTCCTTGAGGAATCCCCAAAATATTTTCAAGTGACCCTAATTCAGGAGGGAGGAAGGGACAGATCAGCATCATGTTCTAGTCTGCCCTTACAGAAGTTCTTTGGAAAATGTATTACAGTCTTGCCCCCCTACCAGTGCCCTGTCCATAGGTTCATTCAGTTAGGCCTAAGGTAGCAAAGCCTTCCAGTGGTGTCCCCTTTGAAACATACCTTGCCCAGGACAGTGAGCTGCTGAACCAGAAGATGGGCACTTTGTGTCTTGCCAGCTCCACTTTCTCCAGAAATAACGATACACTGCAGAGAACAAGAGCATGACTCTGAGCTCATTATTCATCTCTCAGCCTAGCAAGGAACACAATTAAGCCACCTCATCTTTACCTGATCAGAGTTGTATGTTACCATGGACTGATAACCTATGTCAGCAACAGCAAAAATGTGAGGAGGGTTGGCAGTCCGTTTGGCTCCAATATACAGTTTGGAATGCTAAGTGTAAGAAAAATGAAAAAAATATCAGTGTCCCTTAACAACTTTTTTTTTATCAGAGTTTAATTTTATTTTCAGATTAGTGTACAACATGCTGAGGCTACCAGCAGCGATGTTTTCTGAGTGAGCTGTTACTGCACCATAAGAACAGCTAAAAAAGATGAAGCACAATTTTATATGATGTCAGCCCTGATTATGCTGTGAAACTCAAATTATTAGAAGAAAATTTAATGTTGCCAAACATCAAGGACCAACTTATAATTTAATTTCATTTGTACTTCACATCCTCTTAGTATTTCTGCATGATAGTGATGTCAAAACTTAAGATCTCTTCTGTACCTGTAGTATCTAATAACTAATAATGCCAAATTATTGTATGACCAGACTTTCATATCTGCCCCCTTTTCTATAACGGGGAGGCAAATTCACAAAAGTTAAAATTTTACAGGGTTGCTTTGTGAACTGTCTGATCAACTAAATAGCTATGGCTTCCCCAGCTCTCTCAGGAGGAAATGCCCCCAGCTCCTGCCTCCAGCCTTTCACAGAAGTTCTCCATAGGAAGTACAGGAGAAGGAATGCTCCCTCCCACAAAGAGGGGTATGATTCACTTGAATAAATGCACTTATCTGTACAGATACTGCTTCTGAACTAGCTGTGATGGGCAGGTAGTGCCCTTATAGTCCGTGGGGTTCTAGTCAACAAATCTCATTAACATAAGGAAAAACTTTTTCACTGTGAGGGTGACAGAGCACTGGAATAGACTGCCCAGAGAGGTTGTGGAGTCTCCTTCTCTGGAGACATTCAAAACCCGCCTGGATGCGTTACTGTATGACCTGCTGTAGCTGGTCCTGCTCTGGCAGAGGGGTTGGACTAGATGATCTTTCGAGATCCCTTCCAACCCCTAGAATTCTGTGATTCTGTGATTTATTCCATCCTAGAATGAATGTTAAAACTCACCAGAAGAACAAGAACCTCAAAAATCCTATTTCTATCCATTGATTAAAATGGTTGACTTGCTCAGATATAGCTGTTTGCACTGTAGATATGATATAGACATGGGCTATACTACAGACACAAACATTTTTGGAGTTTCTCATTTCTGTGCTGAAACTCAGCACATGATAAGGATGTGTGTCAACATGCACTTGAAGGGAGAACTCTATTGGTAATTGTGTTTCTCAGAGTGAACTGAAGTAAATCTCAAGAATGGTCTTACTTTATACTTAACACAAATATTCATATTTTGATGGAAATCAGTGCTAGTTTAAAAGAACCAAACCTAGATTTTCACACCTGTGAAGAATAAATATCTATGTTCCGAAATGGATTGACAGCGATGAGAATGTCCCCCACATATGTGTAGATCTGATCCTTGGCGTAACCCTTCTGCAACTGCTCTGTTACTGTATTCTGATGGAGAAAGAATAGGAACATTGAATCACATGAGGAAAAACCCCCAATATTAGGAAAATGTATAAAGTATTCATGAAGTTACAATGACTGAGTATAGAGCAGGAAGGTATCAACAGTCAGGAATACAACTGATCATGATCAAAAGTGAGTAACAAACACACTGGCATTCCTAATTTTTTGTGTTCAACCTCACTTCGAGTGGCTGTAGAAAAACAAGTTAATAAGTACTGCTTTAATTCAATTAATCAAAGGTTTCCATGAGACAGTCCTGTCTTCATTTCTAACACTACAGCTTTATATAACTTATCAGGCAAAAGCCATATGCTTGAATTCATAACTGCCATTACAGCTGCTCTAACACTATTCTAAGTGATAATAAGACACAGATGTTCAACTGTATGGATCCTATTAATGTAAACAATCAGGCATCTTTTTATACTAACAACCAGTCTCTGCTGTGATTGTCCTTTGCTCCTGCAGAGCCAGTTGTCCCTGAATCAAGGGCCATAATCAGATTCACATTAACAGAATTTTTTAGGGGAACTTCTGCCCTTTTTGAAATTTTTTCTTGCACTGATAGAAGGTCTCCTGTGTTGCTCTTCTGATTGGGCTCTCTAAACTGGAAGAAAAGTTTGAATGGAAGGAAGGAGACAGTTCTGAGAAGCTGCCATTCATATGTGAAAGAGGTTTTAAACTGGACTGGATTTAGTAAAATATCACATAGTCAAATGATGTCTTTAGGTGGAGACTTCCTGAGGGCTTTTCTGAGAATGGTCCACCTCTGAGGAGGTGCGATATACTTCTGGCTCATCTGTTTTTTTGTGTGTCTTCTCTTTAGCTCAGATGTTTATATGCTTCATGGCAAAAGACAAAAAACAGTCTTGCTAGCATATGGCTATTCCCAATATTAAAAAATTGCTTAAATTTGAGCTTTGTGCAGTAGATGAAGTATGGATTAGCTCTATTAGTATTAACTAAACATTAAGCTACTATAACCAAGCTCTTAGATGATGGAAGATGGTCTGTGGACTGTTAGTATTAGGTAGTTTACCAGCTCAAAAGCCACATTTAGTATTCTGGACTGATGAAGATACAGTATGCCAGAGAAGTTTCACAGGTAAGAGAATGTGAATTATAGTCTATGCACAGCCCGGTAGAGGAAGAATGACTGTTCACAACCACTGATGGCCTCTAAGACCTGCAGATAACGTGCTGTGGCCTGATTCTTCTTTCTGGTTTTGAAGCTTAAAGCATAAATACAACAGACTTCTCCCCTCCCTTACGCATGTTCCCCTGCTCCTAGTGGACTCATTTTTGAACTCTGGCAAATCAGTCAGATTTGTATCAATAATTTTGTCAAAAGTTCACCAGAAAGCATTAACAGGTCAGAGCCTCAGGTGACCAAAATTGATCTCAATTCATCTCCACACCAAAGCAAGTCAGTGAGAACCCAGCCTAGGAGAATATGGCAAGTTAGTTTATGACAACTCTAGATGTCCAAGCAACAGGGCAGAAGGCACTTGTTCTTGGACCTGGACCATTTTCAGGTTAACACACCACAACAAACTAGATATTTACCTGTAAAAAAATCGAGCAATATAAATCCTGTTAAGCAAATGCTGCTACAGTACTGCTCGGTCTAAGGCTGTAACTGCAGAGCGTGTTTTAGCTTTGAGTTGGAACCATTCCTGACACAGTAAATCTCACCTAAAATATTTGGCATAAACTGGGAAAGTCCCATGGTACACTTACACAATTTAAGTGTGACAATATTGTTGAACTTGAAAATTAACAGCGCAGCATTGTGTTGTAATATGTGATTACCCTTCTTCAGGAAAACTTGAAAAAGGAGGTTCTTACCTCATCCAGTACCTCCAAGGTTGCTAAATCATCTACCTCTTCCTGGTTTGAAACTAGTGATTTACTGTAGTTCCCCTTCTTTGTATGAATACGTTCAAATCTAGAAAAGAAAGACATGCAATTTCCTGATTTAAGGAAACACAGAGCAGATCTTGCATCTGTAACCACCTTGAAGGCAACTCAGCTAAAACACCCCGGCTTCCATTGTTCTGAATTCAAACATAAGAACGCTTGAATAACAGGAGAGGATATAACTTTTTAGTGCAGCACACCTGTATTTAAAAATTCAAAATCTATGGTTTGATCCCACAACTGATACCACGAAGAACTTTTTCACTGTACAGATCCCTGCTGATCAGACCCCTTCATCAGCTGCAAGACTGCAGCTATGCAGTACAGGGAATAAAAGAACATATTTATAAAGCATTTAACAGTCAAACTGGCACCTACATGCAAAAAGAAAAAATACCCAGATAAAAAATATGGATAGGAGGTGTATGATGAAATACTATGGCAAGGATGATGCAGACAAAGCATTCAGGATGGAAATATTTCTATCTTAGTAATGACAATGCTCTAAAGCCTGGCTGAGATGACCCCACTGTAGAGAAAAGCGCTGCAGAATCACTGGGGTATGTGAAATACATCCTGACCAAGAAGAATTTTCCTGGACTCTACAGGAAAAAATCCACACAAAATAAGGAAACAAAATTTCAAATCTTTTTCTTATCAGGGTTAAACTTCCAATTAAGTTTGTCTTCAAGTGAAATTTCGTTTCTCTTTTAATCAAAGCAAAGAAAACTTTATGCAATCTCATAGAAATTAGCTAAAAAATTCCCAGAGACTTGGATCATTCTCTATCCAAGGGTAAAGGCATTGCTAAACAAAGCAAAAGCAGCAGAAAAAGCAAGGTTTATAATTCACATTAGTTATACTTGCTTTATGAGATGGAAAATCAGGGAAAAGAAAACTGGATAAGTAACAGAAGAGTTCACAAACTAAATCAAGCTCAGATGTGCAACATGGCACAAGCACAGAAAGACTATCTCCTGATATGACCTCATTCCCCTTGATACTACAGGTAGGAAGGTACCTCTCAAACACATGGAATATATACCTTGGTAAACTGAGACAGCAGGGAAACCGTGTTGTGTGAAACACTCTCACTCTATCTTGATTCCAGACAAGATCAGGGAAATCCATTATTTAATTTTGATATATGGCATCAGTAAAAACAGACAGGTGTTTTCTACCCAGGCAAGAACTTTAATATACAGTGAACAAGAGGACAGGTGAAAGAGGGCAGTTGCACCAAGATGGAAAGTTAGAATGAATGAACATCACACTGATGAGGCAAGCTAAGAGACTTCTGAACTCCCACAGTAAGATCTACTGCAGGGTTTAATGGGCTGTACTGGTTCCACGAACATCGCCTACTTCATGGGTACTACTTCAGGTCACACAGGCTGTGCACTGATGTAGAATGCAGGTGCAGAAAGTGAAGCAGGCACCCACTTGGCATCAGTCACTGATTGCCAGGACTGAAAAGGGGGTGGAAGAAATGGGCAAGTGATGCCCTCCCAAACTGTGAGTGCAATCAAGATCTGAATGATGGAAGTGCATGCATGTGTGCACTTCATCTAACACTTCTTTCAATTTCTCTTGTCTCTAACTATGGTCCCCTGAGGGTGACAGAATGGCCTGTCCTCACCAGGTGCCAGTAATGGAGCAGTTTCTTCCCCACTTAGGCAGGTGTCAGCTACACTGGAGTCTTTCCATTGCCCATAGTACAAAGGCAGGAATTTCACACCCACAGCTGACTAATTCTGCAACCCTAATATCAAGACACAAACACGTAAGGCTTCATTGCAAGAGCTAGTATAGTTTCACAGTCTCTCTGCCAATATCAGCCCAATACCCAGTTTGGAGCCTAAGTGACCAGGAAGCACAATGAACAGTATGGATTGACAGGTTCTACAGTGCCTTGAGGGAACAGAGGGACCAATTCTTGCCAGTTCTACACCCAGCTGTTTTGCAGACTACTCTCAAACTGTTGTTAGGACCCTGAAGCTGCATGGGAAAGCAACCCACTTCCAAATGTTTTCTTTCTTTATTTACTACAGGCCAAAAAAAGACTGTTGTAGATACAGTTGTAAGGATGATGGTGAGGCTGAATTACATGGAGGTGAAAAGCAATGGGAACACTACACAGCACAGTACCAGAGCCTTATTACTGCCATGCAGCACAGAACATGCAACGCGTGGGCTTATCCCAACAGGAGCACTGCAAATAGACAAAGAGACATGCAACAGGAGTGCATGTCTGTGTGTGGGAAGAAAGCTAGCTTTTGCTGCAATAAATCCACAACTGGGCTGTAATTTGGTATGTATTTAAATAGTTGGAGCAGAAAACACATAGGAACACAAGCAGGCAGCATCAAAAGGGATGGGTCTGGTGTAAAGCAATCACACCTCTCCTAGATCCAACCTCTTCTCCCTTTCCTTTGGAACCCATTTGTACCACAAGAACTTTCCCGGTAGCACTGCCCTTGCAATAACACTGTGGGACAATTTTTGGTCGTACGTACCCCCAAGTTATATTCAAAAGGATGTGGTAATATTAAGATTTAAATTAACTCTTCAGCCTTACATCACCTGCTGCTGCTTGATTTGCATTTACCAGCTAAAGGATATTACTGCATTCCAAGCCAGAGGGGCAGGCAAAATCCTACCCTCTCAGTAGAAATCTGTCCTCTCTATAACCCACAGTCCTATTTATACCTCTTTTTAACAGTTTCAGTTGAAAATTTAAATTTGGACAGTCGAAATAATTTCTCCTTTGTTCCTGCATGAAGGTCATTTTGTGTCCAGAGGATGCATCTAATATCAGTATGACTTTTAGAAAGACCTATGAACACATATACGAGGGAAAGATGTGGGAACTGCAGGACTATGTCAAGCTCTGCTGATCTATTTTTTCTACTGTCAAAGAAAGACCCAAAACAAGACATCTGTCAAGTTATGCTTTCCATTTCTGGTGGAATTGTTACACATTGAATCCACTTAATTTTTTAAAATGCTACTGCATATGAGTGAGAGTGGTATTTCTCCAGATTTGTTTCAATTACTGTTTTTCATTTAATGTAGGAAGTTAATAACCGCCTTGCAGGAAAGGAGAGCAATGCTCCAGTCATGCAGCCTTTTCTTTTTCTATTATTTTTTTTTTCTTTTAAGGAAACGATCTCTATTTATGCCAGGGAATTTTAATTACATAAAATTGATTCTCCTATAATCCTCTTCAGCTGACATTATGAGAACACTAGTGCTTGTTAAACCAGATTATATTCTCCATTCTCCAGAGTACAGCAGAGCAGCAGATTTGCAGAACACAGTATTTTTCTGCTTTGCTGTCAAAGGGCACAGACCCCTCAAGGGCAGTTATACTGCTTCACTTGCTAAAACTCCAACCACTTAAAAAAATCCACATCAGTGCTGTTGACATCAATGCTGAAATTTCATTATCATCATGCACATCATGAACTGAAATAACCATGTTTCTCTGTTCTGTTCATAAATTATTTGTTGGAGGCATTAGATCTTACAGCCATGCCCAACAAGCAATTCAAGCAGCTAAAGGCCAGAAGCAGCAACCCAATATGGACAAGAAAATGAGCCAAGGCAGCATTGTTGCTGTGCATCCTCCTTCACACTCCCCCGCTTATCTTTCAAGATTCAGTTAAATCAAAACGAGGCAACTGCAGCTTTTTCTTCTTCAAATTGTCAGAATGTATTTAAAAGATTTCTGATAGTTCCAAAAATATCATAAAAAAAGAAAGTGTGACTCATGATGCCCTGCTGAACTCTCTGCCTAAACTGGTTGGAGAGTCATCTACAGACTAAAAAGTGACAGGAAAAGGGCTGGCCTTAGCCTGAGTGTAAAGAAGAAACTAAAAATAATCTCTTTCTGTAAGGTGGAGGTGGGAACAGCTGTACACCTCCCAGCGGTTACAAACAGCATTAAAAGTGACAAATAGAAAAGAAGAAACACAGAGCAACCTGTACAGGATCTGTCATTACTGGTGATTTTATTTCTCTGGAGGCTGCACAGAGCAGTATTAATTCACACTTAAAATCAATTTTTTGTCTTCAACCGATGTACCTGGTAAAATATGCTTAAATAAAACTATAGTCTTACATCTATGCAAAATCTGTACCTGAATTTAGAAAAGTGTATTGATAAGACTCCATCTGCATCTGCACAATGCTTTGCAGACAAACCTGTGCTCCCTCTATGTTTAAGTGATTGCACAGCACTGGCTGCAGTCTCAGGGAGCTGGGATCAAGCTTATGCAATGTTGCTGAGAGCACAGTGCCGCCCAGGGCTTCTGATTCAGAGGTGGCCCATGTCCAGCCAGTTGGGTCATGTCCTGCTCTGCACAATCTTTTTGCCAAAGTCTGTGCTGGTTTACCATGCCATGCAAAAAAAGCAGGTTATTGGTCCTTCATAATAGCCTCAAGAAACGGCTGTATCCTGGACAAATTTCAGGGAAAAATGTGTGTTCTTAACTGAGCAAATAAGAGATCTTTAAAAGGACTAAACTCTTTGGGATTAGTTCTTTACTGCCCTCATGAGTCAGGCCCATGCTCTATGGTCAGAACCATACTGAGAAGATGAAGAAGCTCCAAAAGTAAGCAATGCCTGGTGAGGTAGCACACCTTCAGGAGAAACGAGTTGCTGAGCAAGTGGACTTACACAATAGTAAAGTATCAGTTGCAGAGCATTACTCCCAGGGAGTCCTGAATGTAGGAAGAACTTCTTTCTCCTGTTTTGCTTCAGGAGGTAAACTATTCTCCATTCGGGCATTGCTGCTGTCCGTTGTATCATATGGAAGGATATTCTTATTCTGCTGTACAGACATCTATTAGCTATAAGCATATGGGACTGGAGATCTGCTTATTCTAAGCCCATTGTTGCCCGAAACTATTGCTTCTACAGCCTGAGAGCAGTTTGCAGCATAGCCATCCTACATAGGAGTGTTCTCAATGCAGGAATACACATCTTGTTGGTACAGCAAAGCCCACACTGAGTTACAGGAGAAGAAAAAGTGGATTGAAGTGCTCAAGGATTAGTCTGGAACTCTAAAGTCTCAAGTTTAAGCCCCTACTCTGATACAGACTTCATCTGGAGACCTTGACCAAGTCAGCACTGTACTCTGTGTGAGCTGTCTTATTCTGCTTTGCATACTCCCTTTGTCAAGCTAGTGTGGTGATCTGCTACCTTCATTACAGCCTGTCCTGCAGAGTTAAGCTTGAAGGATTTTTATCAGCTGCTTTCCACTGGCAGGAAGAGTCAGAGAGACAGAGAGAGAACACCCAGAAAATAAGTGACACAAACCTAAGAATCAGGGAAAGTCGTGGAAGGAAACTATATGGTACTCCCTGCTTCTAATAGGGGCAAATAAATTGATAACCATCTTTATGCATGTTGTACATGAACTTCTATGAATTTACCTCCCTGAATTTTCCCAACAGTTAAATAGAGCAACTGTTTAGTATCCTGTCAGTGGATTTCAGTCCTACCCCTACATGGCCAATATAGAAGGACAAAATCTTAGGAGAAAATTCAGCTCACCCAAAAGCCCTTTTTCTGAATCACTGTGCAGCAGAATGGTCTCTTTCCCATATTTATTTAGAGGGCATATAAAGATGAGGGTCTTAACTTGGGGACCAGAGTCAGCTGCTGAAATCTAGGTGCAGTGAATATTCCTCTAATATGCAGCTCATTCTGGAATGAGTCATAATTCCCAGGAAATACACATTGTACTAATCATTGCACATTTCTGCAGAGATTACTGTAAAAGCAGTCAAGATTAAGACAGCCAAATAACTCAAGATAGAAGTCTTACAAGCCTGACTGTCAGGTGTAGATGCGACAGCTCTGAAGGCCATTTCAAAGACAGCTATTTCTGTTGCAAAGTAAAACCCTTTACAATGCAGGTTTTTTCCCTCATTTGGCCTAGCAAGAAGTGTATTTTTAGAACAGTTTTGAGGTATATGCTGCAGCATTCATTTCTAATAATTATTTTCGTCACTAATTATAAAATTTAACAGCTATAATGTGACTAACAAGAATGAAAGTATATGAATGAAGGAGTCACTAAAAATGAGGGGAAACTAAGCAGTGAATGATCAGACTCAAATGAAGTTATTGTTTCTTCATTAGAGAACTTGTCTTATTTTCATTAAAGAATGTGCAATAAACTGCATTGTCATGTTTTTTGTGTCACTATCAACACAGAAAAGAACTCAAATACTGTATTCTAAGAGCTAGGTGGTCCTGAGGACTGGAGTAACACATACAGGATGAAGCTTATTTGCGTAAAACCTCAAGATCACATGACTGGGATGTAACAGAACTTTTTCTATTAGTTCAAAGTTCCTCAATTCGAAAAGACTGAGGGAAAAGAAGTATTGAGATGTTTATGACTCATGAAACCCTCTGAAAAGAGGCAAATACTACCTTATCAAGTTGCACAATGAAAAAGGCTCTTCTTGCTATAGCCACAACAAAAGCAACTCTTGCAGAAGCCCAAGACCCTGGTCCTGAAAGGGACTCTCCTCACCAGGAACTCACAGTTCAGTGAGAACCCTAATGCTAAACAAAACCTCAAAAATTAATTGCACCTAGTACGCAATTTTGCCTGCTTCACCTCCTCCCTAACATGAATTTATCTCCTATAGCTTACTTCATCATTCCAAGCAGACTTTATAGACATCTCAGCTAAGATGCTACGAGAAAATGTTAATGTATCAAGGGATATTTTCTCATGTTCTTCACATTGTAATTTCAGCCTGAGATCCGAGCTAGAAAATGCTAAATTGCAAACATATATTTTTAGCATGAAGAAGTGATGACTTTAGAGAAAAAGTTATTGCATTTGCTCAAAGCAAAAAAGTGGAATTTGTAATGAAGCTCATTGCTAGTATTCACGCTTTTTTGAGCCTTGAGTAGCACAAAATATGCTAGTGTTGTAAGCTGTTCAGAGGCTACTGGAAAAAAAAGTACAATCTTCCATCACCTTCATTAAGTCTGGAGCAGGTCTATGGCATACTGCTGTTTAAAGTTTTATCAGCATAAGTTGAGATTTCTCTGGTTACTCAGGAGGTTGGTGGGCTCTGTTCCTCTTGCTAGGTGTTTAGAAAGGATGCAGTACAATGCAGAACTTAAAACTAGGTTCCTCTTCACTAGAGTAACAATAATGGGAAGGTTCAGAGGGCCCAGTGCAATGCCCTAATGACTCAGTAACTGTCAATGTTAAGAAATACCTCAGGAACAATGGTGCTTATGGGAGTGACTGTAGGGTGGCTCCACTCTGTGCCTAGAGATCACAACCCTTCCTGAGCAAATACAGTGCACAAAGATCGGATCTGAGGATCTGGCCTTCTGCAAAAACCTCTGAGAATGTGACATAACCTAACGTGATCTCTTCTTTTTGAACTATATCAGCTGCACATTCAGCAAACAACAAGATAAGATGACACAAGCACATCAACAGACTACTACTGCTGAAGGCAGTCAGAACTAAATTATACCCTAGCACACTGGGCAAAGAGGGTGATTTGATTTTGAGTGAAAACAGGAATAGTGCACACAGGAAGACCCAGTGGCTGGACCTCAGCTGTTAACTTCCCAGCATTTTACTTTTTTCTTTTGAAATACAAAAAATTTATTAATAAAGTCAAATTGAAGAGGAGAGGAAACACATACTGAGAAAATAACTTGATTCCTTACTTTCAGCTTTAAGTCAACATTACCAAATTTCTTGAGTTTACATGCCATGCCCATTTATACAACATGACACAGGTAGGAGGATTTCTTCCCGCAGTAGAAGGAAAGGTTCTTTAATCCCTTAAACTACCTGCCTCCCAGTGCCAAGAAGCAGTAGAGCTATGCCTTCAAATTACGGATGGAGAGAGCGTGAGATGGAGATCAGGACAGAGCTTTATAAGGAAAGTTGCCAGCACCTGGTGAAAGTTCAGGAATTTCACAGTATGGCCCCAACATGGCAGTGTAAAAACAGTCCCAGAATAGGATAATCAAAAAAAGAAAGCCAGGAGATTTTAAGATGAGACATTTCCAGGTGACTTGTCACTACACAGCCTATGTCTTGACTCTGAATCAGATTTACATGGTACTTCTGTACAGACACTGCTTTTGACACTATTTGTTCCGTGCAGACTGAAGGTCAGAAGATACATATGATTAGTATTTAAAGACTTTAAAAAAAGTATGACTACTAAATTCAAAGATCTTTGTATAATCTTTTTGCAATTCAACAGCAGAAAACAAATGCTATTCTGCACTAATGCCCTTTACAGGCCTGGAATTCTAATTTCTTCTAAAGTGAAATGATGTACATACTTTATTTACAGTTTCAGCTACTGGAAAATAATGTCTGCTTTTCTTGCTTGTACAGAGAGAGCAATAGATATTAAGATGGGTATTCTTACTGATTCTAGGAGAAGCCTAATCTTTCTATGCATGCACTGCTATGAAAGACAATCTTCCAGAAAATGTAGTCAATAAACATGTTAAAACTGAAGTGATTATAGGTACAGTGACTGCAAAATGTGATTTTTACTTGCAGTCTTTCATACTACCTTCACTGATCTCAGGTATGAGAAGATTTGGTTATATCAATGCAAATGAGATTTAAACTAGCATCAGTCTATTTGTTAGTAGTTTAAACTGCTAAACTGAAATACGGACCAAGCTATTAGTTTAACAATGCCATTGAAATTACATCTTAGTTAAATAAGTACATTTTTTGCACAGTTTCACATAATAAATTATTATTATTTTCAGAGAGAAAACGTATGTATAAATTACACTTGATCAACTGTAAAAGCACAGGTAACTTCATCAAATAGTAACACATTTCCTTAAACTCTGGTTAATGTGAAGAGTGATTGCTTAATAAAACAACAGTCTAAACAGGATGGAGAAAGTACCAAAAGGTTGTCCTCTTCCTGTGCCATTTGACTGCTCTATGCACATACAAATTGGGCCACTTTCTTATGTTTGTACTATATAGGAAAAGAAAGTTCATGTAATTTGCTTTATGCAGCATTTACATGAAAAAATGAAAGGATTTTGAAAAGAAAGAATAGAACTGGATAGAAAACAAACGCATGAGTTCCATAAAATGGGTAAAAAAGCTCATGATATTTAATTGACTTGGAAGACTGATTTTCAAAAATTATTTAGGCCTCGAAAGGACCAGTGGCACAAGTGTTATCAGGATTTCAGTTAATATAATTTAGTCTTTTGGACTTATTTTACCACATATCTTTTCCCCATGATTTATAAATAAATACTTTAAAAAGTCTGGAGTATGTTGTTGCTTTAGTGCTCAGCACTGACAACCGATAAGATTATTTCAATTCCAGAATCTTTCTGGATTAAGCAAATGTCAAGTTTGCACCATATAGAAGATACAAATGCAGTCTGAGGCTTAAATTTAAGCCAACTGCATAGTTTTTTACTAAATTGCCAGAAAAGAGAAACTACAACTCATCCCACATCCACTTAAAGTCAACGAAAACTTGAAAATAATAAATTATTTAGAAATACATTTTTTATTATTGCCTTCAAAGGATAGAGTAAATAGAAAATTCTCCAAAACTAGAACTGAAGACTGATGTATATATTGTTACTGTAAATACGTGTGAAAGGAAATGTGGCAGAGATTAGTAAGTTTTTCCATACAAATAATAGTGCCAAAATGTCTTCTAAATTTTACGTTCCATTTACAAAAAAAGAAAATTTATCATCCTTTACCTTGAAGTAAATCAATACTAATCTACTACGTTTCACATCTGATACATTACTTCAGTGTACTGGGTGGGTTTTTTAAATTGTAAAATCGAGCCAAGCCATTTTCAGTTGTTTTAAACAAAAGCCATCAGGTGCTAAGTGATTTATTCAGACTTGATATTACCAAATACTAGTGGAAGAAAGAAAGTATCTCTTCAACAGATGTAAGATTTGAAGTTTGCAAAACAAGGTCTGGTACTACTATCACTTCTTTTAGTCAGTAACATCCAATTCTTGCAGGAACCTGACTACTTATTTTTAGCATACTTGCTTAAACTAAACGTTAGCTGAGCATGCAAATGTAAGAAAATGCCAAACATTCATTTGACCTAACCTTAGCTTTCTGAAAGCTGGGATCCTAATCTGCATCTTGAGTTACAGGAGAAAGGGGAGGCACTTATAAAGATTGTTTCATCCTACATGTGAATCATGATGCCCCTCTCTTTCCATTGGCTCTATAGGGGACCCCAAAGATTAAGCTCTCTATTCCTTGGCCAGCTAAAGTTATGAGAGGTGAATCTTTCTCTGACCGCTAGCCATTCTGAAACAGTGAAAGTATCAAAATTGTCCCAACTGGTCTACTTTTTAGCTACTTTTACCTTGCCTTTTCAGTGACTCCCATTTGCTGATGAACATCAATAAATTCCATGAGTTGCCTTTGTAGCACGTTTTCTTTTCCTTCAATTTGCTTAATAAAATCATGCTGCAAAAGACAAGATACTGTCGGACGCTTCTCATAATCTTTAGTCAAGCACCTGTGCTGGCAGAAAAAGCATATGATCATTGAGATATCGCTGTTAAGTTCTGAAATCCTTGTCTGTAGTTCATTTATGCCTCCCTAATAAATACATCCATCTTAATCACAACAGCTCTGTACTGAAAATTGCTAAGATTTCACAGAACCGATGAGTGCAAGAAATTAAATTACTGCATTTTAAAATAAAATATTCTTCAAATTAAGAAAAACAGAAATGTGAAGTGTGTTAAAAAGTTGTTATTTCATGTTTTAAATCTGAAGCCTCACTTGGAAGTCAAACTGGATTAACAAACTAGGTTTTGAAGGAAAAGTATTAGTAGCAACAGATTTCCACAGAGAATACAAAGATATTTTACACATGACATTTACACATGTTCCATATTCAGCTACAGTGGTCTCAGTTGTTACTCACTTGTTAATGAAGTCATTGAATTCAGGTGACCACAGTTCAGGCTGCTGTAGTGTTGGAGGAGGATTCCTGCAAAGGTCAGCGTGATGATAAGTTAATAAGATACTCACTTGACAGAAACAATGTGTGAAGGCAGGCTGAGTAATGAGTTTTAGAAGGCCATTGAAAAAAGATATTGATTTCCACTGGTAAAAAGAGCATGGGTAGATGACACAATGCCTCACTGGTTCTCCTACTTTACATAACTAACAAGGAGAAATAGCACGGAGATGACCTACGAAGTATAGATAAGAATCACTGTAATTTTTTCAATCAAATCAATAAATGGAAACGAAACTAATAACCCATTAATCACAATTCACTTGTAATGGCAAGTTTCTCTTTTCAAGCCTGAAACAACATACTTTCTTAAGAGAATTTTTTAAAAGAAATTTTATTTTAAGTTTTCCCAGAGGGATTAAATTAATCAACTCACTCAACAAAGTGTCAGAAGGAACTAGCTCTTTATTAACTTTCTTATTGATCACAAGATAATCAGAAGTCAAGTGAAGGACTAAATAGAGATCTATTGTAAATAAATACTACTACTTTCTCTTCTGTTGTTAGAGCTGTTTATTCTAGGTGTTAATTTGGTTCAAATGGTTTTAACAGTCTTCTTTCATTCAAACAGAGGTGCCATTTTCACAGAGTATAGTCATGAAGACAAAAGGAATGACCTACAGTCAAGGTGACTTTTCTGTCTATTTTCAATCATCATAACTACATTTCTTTAAGTGCTGCTTAATGCTTACTCTATCACTTTCAAGTTTTACTTAACCGAAATAAAGGGTATTGACCTTATAGTTCCCCCAGGGCAGAAAGGTGCCTGGTATTTGTAAGGGTATAAGCCAGAGGTTTTTTTCAAGGCCTAGCTGAAATGACTGACCACAGCACTTTATAACTGCTTTTCCCATAGCAAGTAAAGCTAAGAAGAACATTCATGCTCTGCTTCAGTGTCAAGTCAGCCAATATTTCTAAAACCTGAAGGTAATTTAAACTAATTTGGGTGACTTGGCTGAAAAGGACTCAAAGCACTCATGTATACTATGTTGTCTCAACTGTTGTGGTATGGGTGCAACTGTTGGAGTGAAATCCACAAACTGTTGTATGATCATCCCCTACAGACTTTAAGATTGATGTTCTTTGAAATGCTGTAAGTGGCACTTCGGGTACTTTTATCTCCAGCTTCAAAGAAAACATGAAAAAAGTTGCTATTTGCACTGCCCAAGGACAGCAACATTGGAACTGCCAGGAGCAGCACAAGGTAATGAAAACTGGCAGCCTACACGTATGTGTATGATGGAACAATACTTTGTTTCAAAGGACATGAGAAAACTCTTGAGGACAGGTATGGTGGGCCTGTGTGCCACTCACCACAGTGGCATACTCAGGCTGTATTTCTATCATAAATCTTTCTTTGTAACAGAACGTAAGGGACTCTAAGTTCCTCGCTCACATATATTGGGCAGCAGTCCACTCAGGAGAAGACCTTATGGCTTCTTCTTAAACGTAGCCACAGTCAGCTCTGAACTTCTCAATGTGTGCACATGGTTGAAGCAGAGCCTGCAGAAAATACAGCTGGACAAAATATTTCTAACCTCCTGCTAGTATAAATAATATGAAGAAACTTCACAAGCTTACACAGTCTAAGTTTGAAGAAAGTAACAGTTAAGGAAAAAGTTCAGTCTAACCTGGTAAGAAATAAACACATCAAGAAATTACCTTGGTATTTTGAAGAGTGCCCTCATAGGGTGCAAATCAGCAAGGGGTGGATCTCCATCTCCCAACTCTATTGCAGTAATACCCAGTGACCATGCATCACATCTGGCATCATAGGAGCTATCTAGCTGTTGCTCACAGGCGATCACCTGTTGGAATAAAAGACTGGGATCATCACTGGATGGTCAAATGTCCAAATTTAAAGAGTACACCCAGAGCTGGGGGGAATATCTTACAGGATGGTGATACTCAGCAAAATAAACAGACTTGCACATATTTCACAAGCTAAAGCATCCTGTTGCTGAAAGAAAGCAATGCTTAAACTAGAGAAAGCAGCTGTCCATGAACACCAGGCTCTCTGACCAGATGTTCCCTGATCCGACAAATGGGTGCAAATCCTTGTCTTTTTCAGCTGAAGATGGTAAACTGCATCCCATAGCTGAGGGAAGTAGAAGGAAATTCAGCAACTCTAAATCTCTTTTCTATGGATTATTCCTGCAAAATAACTAATGAAGCTATACTGTTCTCTCTATGAAGCGCAAGAAGCAGGAAAGCAGAAGTTGGATGCACTATCTCCTACTGGGTCCTTATTCTGCCAAATCATCCAATTTCAAGACCAAGCTAATTTCTTGACAATGTGTTTGCCACTGGATTACAGCAAATGTATTTAATTGCATATACATTTCAGCTCATCTACAATGTCAGATGAATCTAGAATTTTTTATCCCATTAGCTACAAGTCTAAACTGATGTGTATATGCCATTAGCTACATGGCTAGACCAATGTTTATAAACAGACTATATTTATAAAAATACGTGTGTATAAACAAAGTACTTTCATAGGCTTATTTATAACAAAGCATTTTTCCTGCCTCAGCTTAAAATGTATCTTTATACGCTTCAAATTCAGGCCAGAAAAATCTCCAAAGATACATAGTACATCTTCTCATTCATAATAACCTCTTCCATTTCTTGGTGTCAGCTATGGATATATAGTATTAAAACCTTTCCAGGTAGAAATCAAAAAATAAAAGCTATAATGTATCACAGTACCACCCTGTGCTCCTTCCATCCATGGGGAGATGAGATATCTATAGCTTCAGAGCTTGGAAGGCTGGAAAGGCTCAAAGGTAGTACTCCTCTTTAACATCTTAGTAAGCAATTCAATGTCTTGCTCTCAGTCTCTAACCTTATAATTTCAAAAATAAACTCCACTTTATCTTAATCCTTGCAAACATGTATGAAAAAAGTTTTAAAACAATTTTTAGAGGACATTGCTATTTCATGTGGTGAAAAGACCAGTGGACAGGAAGAAAGGCAAAGAAAGAGCAGAAAGGCAGAATGCGGCAGCTCAAATACCAGTGACAAAACGTTTTGAAACACGAATCTAACCTCTGGAGCCATCCAGAACGGGGTGCCCACTGAGGTGTTCCGACGGAGACGAGTGCTGGTCAGCTGAGCAGACACACCTGGAAGAATGAAGGGAAGCTATAAGCACAGCAACTGCTATTTCCATCCAAGACAGCCCTTCTGAACGGTGACATCTTTGTCTTGTCTCTGCAGGTGAATCTCAAATACCTCTTTCCAGTTCTCTGGAAAGAGAGGCCCAGTACTCAAATGTACTCAGCACTTCAGCTGAGATTTTCCGCATCCTTTGTTTCCAGTGACTTCAGCAGGACAGGATTTAGCTCCAAGTGAGTGTTTCATTAGTAATCTAACTCCATATACTTTCACTGACTAATTACAGTTTTTTCTATACCCTGTTTTAGGACAGTGGTAAAGCACTTTAGGGGGGGGAGGAGGGGGGAAGTACTGTACCTTCCACAGATTCTTTTAATGCTCAATACTGACACTAGAACTCTGTTTCAATATTTATATATTTCAGGTTGAATACTATAAAAGATACTTATCCTCATCTCTTAGCTACTCTGCCATAAAAAAAGAAAAAACGAAACAGCAAAACCTCAAAAATTCTTACAAAACCAGAAGTCTCTCCATGCTCAAAGCACATTCTCAAAGCAACATCAAATGCCTGCAAATCAGCTTTGTAACACCAGAGGTACTTTAAGGAATTAACTATTTCAGGTCAAGAGCTGGAAAGTGAAGTCTAAAGATTCTTTATGGGTTTAAATTAAAAGACACTGAAATATTAGGAATTCAGTTGGGCTGCAGCACACTTCTGACCAGCCTGCCACCAATTTCCTTCCTTACAAAACAAGAGTGTATTGGTTGGAAATATCTCCAGTGCACGCAAAGGGGAGAGTACAACATGTGGAGAAAATCAGCCTCTCACCTAGCACATCCTGAACTATTATGGATTTGAGTAATAGCCAACTGTGAAGGTCCACCAGAGGTATATTCTGAACTGCTGATATCATGGTTGGCAAGAAAGGTGCTGTGCTCTACTCTTGTTCTAACCTCAGTCTGTTCGACACCAAAGCTTACTTATTTTGCCTTCATACGTACATCTGCTGTCTCTTTAAAAAAGTAAAAAAGATTCAGTTTCATTCTGAGTGCCATTTCATTATTCTGAAAAACATGAAGCTGCAGTGAGCACCATTGGCCAGTTTCAACTCTGTGTTATCTGGTTTGAACACCCTTGACCTTATCTTCCTGAAAACCCTGTAGATGGTTCATAACAGGGGCAATTAACATCAACTGCCCAGTGGAAATACTAACTAAACCATTGTCTAGAGAAAATTTGATTGCTTTGGGTTTTTTCATTAGTGGTCAAGAAACCATGGAGAGCTTGATCTGCTTTTTTCCCCCTAAACCTACATGTTCAGCTCCAATTCACAAAATATCTGCATTTGTGGTCACAGAAATGTATATAACTGCTGAAAATAAGGCAGCAAGAAAGATCCTGCCTGTTCCTTTGAGACAAACACAACCATTGCTTTTGTGGCTGCCTCCCTCTCATCTGCTCCAGGCTTGAGAAACTGGAATCTCTTTCTCTCTCTGTGCCTGCAGACAGTAGAATACACAGTGTTTGCACCACGGAAAGCAGGACAATGTGAGTCTTAGCACAAAGTCCATCAATCCTGCTTCAGCTCAGCTAAGCAGGGGCTTTGTTTTTGCTACTTCAGGGAGTTGTCTAAGGTCCAGCTTCCGGCTCACAGAGTCTATGGCTGTTCTGAGCCCTCAGCAAAACACGTCACCCAGAAAGCAAGGAATAAACACATATCACCACAGGTCTCTCACCGTTGCAGTGATGCCAATGAACATCATTGTGCGATCCTCGGTTTTGGAGGGAGAGGAGGCTACTGTCCCCTCTCCCATTCTACGTGTTGTGGGAGTTCCCTGTGCTAAGCTCTTTTTTGTAGTCTTGGATGAGGAAATGGGATTCAGATCTGCAGGCAGAGAAAGGCACTAACTAAATTTTTATGATTCCAGTGTCAGATTTTATAAATAATCATAACTTTCTGTAGAGATAAGGAATAAAATACAAAAGGAACATTAATGTGCACAATCTTCTCTGTCTATGCACTGTTTGTTTTTTTTTCTTTGAACTGTAATTATTAAATAAACAGAAGGATTTTTTCCTCCTCCCCCTTTTGTTACTCCAGTGAAAAGCTAATTTAATTTGAATTGTTCACCACTACTTTCTTTAGGCTCTTGGGTTTTTTGTGTGCTTTTTGTTTGTTTGTTTTTTCACCCTTTTGCTCTTAGCAGTAAAGTGGCATTTCAGATTATGGAGTGTAGGTCTTATGACAAATGATATTTCCTTGGGCTTTTTCTGTGTATAGAGGAAAGAGGATGTAATTCCACACTTAGTAACATTTCTTCCAGCATTTCAGTAACCAGTCAAGCATATAGCTGGCCAGCTTTCTTTATGTCGTATATTTTCTAACAAAAACATCTTGCTCCTCCCCCTTCCCCTTTACTACTGCTTTGTTGGAAATTGAGTCAAATATTCTCCTATGAAAATCTAAAAATATGTCATAAAATGGTGTTTTATTACAGACATTTTTTAAATCTTACGAAAGTGAAGAGCTTAATAAATAAGTGCATTAATAGTATCAATGCACACCATACTCAAATGAAAATATTGTGAATCTAGTTGGAAAAAGGCTTTTGTTTTTCCTTTTCTTTCTTTTTTCAGGCATTAGTTTACCAATAAATACTAGAAATTAGCAGACTTACACCATTAGTATTATTCAAGCTTTTCATTGGAAAAACAGGCATATTGGAATAACATTGAAAGTAAAGCCACCTTAGTACTCAATAAAAGAAAAACAGTGCAGAAATGAGCTCCCTATTACTAGGAAAGATTTGTCTCATAGTAGCACCCAATCTGAGCAGACACTGGTCTGATCTAAATTGTGAGGCTGTACAACAATGTTTTATGATTATGTCCTGTGACAGAAGTATGCACATTTTACTGGTTGATGCTAATGGGGGAATGGTGAGCCCTAGCAAATTCTACTAAATTCGCATTCGTCACACAGCAGGGAGACTGCATTCCGACTGCTCGACACTGTATTCACACATAAAAACACAGGCCTTACCCAAAAGGGCTTACACTCTAGCTATCACACTGCCTCTGGCTACCTCTTCCATAACCCTTCTTCATTTGTGTCTTCAGTGTCCACTTCCCTACCAAAGAATCATCTTTGTGACCTTCTCTGGATTAAGAACCTGCAACTCAATCATTACTCAATCTACTCTCTGGACCAAAACCTGCTCAAACTGTTAACCCTGCAGATCTAAACAGGCTGAAATGCTTTGAATTATTTCCCAACATTTTTTTAATCTCCTAGAGAAACAAATGTAAAACAGCAGCAGCATCTTACACTGCATTCCCCTTAAGCCTGCCGGCAGATATGTTTTGGCATCCCTGTTCCATGCTGTTTGCTGCAAAACGTGGCCTCTCCTTCCTTGCCTCTCTGTCCAATGGTGTGAAGGCAGTCCCTCACAAATCACTCAACTCCACCTTTTTACGAGATCCGGAGGCAACAAGTCCTAACCATTTAAGGTTTTCCTTCAGCACCCTAAGCTTTGCTTTGAGAAGAAGTTGCCATTCTTGTCAGGATGCAGGCAGGGAAGTAGCTACTTCCCACATAACAATGGTGGCATCATAAGTCCTCTGTAATTGATGTTCTCTTTGACACTGTCTCATTTGTTTGCTTCTTTCAGGATATATTAGTGTAATGGTAATTATCCAGACAGGATAATTTCAGAAAGATCAGCTGAAATGCATAAAAAATGCTAAAAAAAATTACATATAATTCCTTCATACTCCATAATGACAAAAGACAACAGGAAAATAACAAGATTAAAAGACAGCAATTCTGATAGTCCAAATGGCAAACACCACAACACACCAGGCGTGTAACCACATGCAACCGTATTGCAAGTATGGTGCCATTCTCACTGAGACTGTAAAGGGAGGTCAGAGAGCTTCTCCCAAGTTTAATTACTGAGCATGGAGAGAAAGCATAAAGATATTTAATAGAAAATGTGACTAACAGGCCATAGGGACACAAAGGGTTGGTTTGATGACTTTACAAGAGATATTTCAGAACGTTTTTGAAACAATGTCAATACTCATAATTTCTTACAGACTCTCAACTGACCTCAAAAGCAAACTTTTAAATGGAAAGAGCACAGAGGCAATATGGTTTCTTTGAGCGAGCTGTTGGCAGAAAAGCATGCCTGAGAACTTCTGCTCAGTGATAAGTGCTCAAATTAAATCTAGAACTAAAATTGTGTTCTGACCAATAAGATGGAAACAAAGAAATAGGAAACAAAATTGAAGTGAGGAGCCAAAATTTTAAAATTTTCAGCAGCATTTGATGTTGAAAGGTGCTACGTTATGTCATGATGAAGCATGACTTTCTTTTCATAAATCCATGCTGCCTACTCCCAATCACCCTAGAAATTATTTCCAGGATAATTTGCTCCATCACCTTCCCAGGCATCAAAGTGGGGCTGACCAGCCTGTAGTTCTCCGAATACTCCTTCTTGCCCTTCTTGAAGATAGGAGTGACAATAGCTTTCTTCCAGTCCTCAGGAACCTCCCCCAATGCCCAAGACCTTTCAAAGACTATCAACAGTGCCTCTGCAATGACATTGGCCAGCTCCTTCAGCACTCTTGGGTGCATCCCATCAGGTCCCATGGACTTGTGTAAATGATCCCTAACCAGATCCTCCTCTACCGAGGGTAAGTTTTCTTGCTCCAGACTTTCCCACTGGTCTCACGGATCTGGGATTCCTAAAGGCCAGTCTTACAATTAAAGACCATGACAAAGACAACATTAAGTGCCTCAGCCTTTTCCATGTCCTTCATCACCACATCCCCTGTCTTTATGTATTATTGTAATGCACATAGTGTTTTAATGATGAAAACTAGATTTTCCCAAACACTCAGGAAAACATGCACCACAGATGCAAATCTTTAAGTAAAATAGGGCATATCCAAAAGATAACTGAATGGCCCTTTACAACTCCAGAAAGACCAAAAGACCATGTATATGAACTGCCTAGGAGATGAAAAATACATGGTGTTTACTACAAAACCAAGAAGCATGGAGTAAAACAGGGATAAAAATCTGTACTATAACATATAGGGTGATATACATGGAAACTAAAGGAATAAAAGTCTAGTGGCTTTCACGGTAAACTCACCACGAGGATTAAAGACAAAGAAAAGGTATTTTTAGGCACATAAGGAACAAAATACAAATCCTAGATCAGACACAGAATCATTATAAGGTATACATTGATAATAAAATAGCAAACAGTGACCTAAAAAAAGCAGAACAATCACTACATCTGTGAGATACATAATCTTTTTTTAAACAAAAGGTTTTAATACTGCTTCTTTCTTGAAGAAATCCGAGAACTTTTGTATTACAGGAGATTGGGGAGGATGGTGTGGCAGCATACTCTAGCCTCCCTCAGTCTATGATTCTGACTGCACCCTTTCTTCATGGCCTCCAGCAGAGCAGGTGACCATGGGCTGCCCTCCACATGCTCCTGACAGTTCACTGCAGCACAAGGCCAATGATTCTAATCAAATCTCATGCTCCAGGGCTCCAGCTGGTTTCCTGAAAGGGATGCATAGGAACATTTGTTTTCCTGATGCACAGCTACACACAATCTGGTACAGTGTGTTGGTGAGGAAAGTCCTCCTTCTTAGATGTTGTCTTCCTTTCATATTAGATTTCAAACTGACTGCCACTTTTGAGACCCAAAAAGGATATTTTTTCCTGTACTGGGAAAACCCCGGAGATTTTTCTCCTTATTATATGACATGGTTAAGATTATCTGGGTTACTGTCAACATCTAGGCTGATGGGACAGCATATTTAAAATACCTAAGGACTGGAATACTTCAGTACAAATGAGCCACTGGGTTCAACTTTCAAGGTAAAAGTGAATGGGTTTAGTATACACAGGTGAGACCAAAGGGTTTCTAATAACCTTAGGAGCTGACTATTTTGTGACCCTTGAGAAAAATCAAGAGGAAGTCTTTGCTGGCCAGAAAGGTCTATTTTCTTGCTTCATGTGTCTCTGGCATATGACACCAGCTTTCTGTGTCAAGCTTCTTGAATGTTTAAGCCATCGGTGACATCTTTATGTGAATTAGTATAAGAAAATATTTGAAAGACCAAGTGAACAGCTTATCCTGGATACAGCATTTGGCCACATGATTTCTTTTTTTTTTTTACTGGACTGCACAAAGGTTTTCATTCACACATGGCCCATAAAGTTTTTAGGGACTAAGCCTTCAACAAAGAATTAAACACTCAACAATGAAAATGCTCCGCAGCTCAAGTCAATGCAATCCATCTTATCCCTGCTAACCCTGTTTTGAAAAATTTGGAATTACTACTTTGATTGGGTTCAAAGCAGTTTGACAAGCTGCTCAAGAAGAAAGCTTTCTTCAAAGTCTTTCACTTTTATTGGCTTCTGCCATAGTCTCCTAGTAAATGTTTTTTTGAAGCAACATGTGAATGTCATGCTATATGGTATGCAGAAATGACAACACAATAATAGACTGGTTTTGATCCGAATCAGTGAAGCAGGCAGCTTTATTATGGATGCATGCTAGAATGACTAAGGCAAATACAAGTCTTGCTATGATTCATTGCTTAAAGTAAGCCAAGGGCAGAAAAAAAATATTTTATTTTTGAATACTTTCAAATTAAATTATTTTAATTAATTGTTTCATTTTTGCAGAATGATTCAGACAGCATTTATAGCTAATGCAGGGCAAGAAGAAAGAGATGCAATAGGATATTCTGACTACTCCAGAAGAAGTAATCTACAAAAGTTTAGAAAACTACTCAAGGTCATGCTGAGCTTCTCTTCAATGCCAGCAAGGACATGTGAGACTGGGAACCATGATATATATTAAAAGGGACAGAGATTAAAATGTCCTTACCCAAAATGCCCCAATACTCAAACAACTGACTTCTCAAACTATTCACTGAGCACAAGGTGGCTCTAGAGTCCCAATACATTGCATCCCAACCTGCACTTTGTGCATTTGCAGCACAGCCCTGTGAGCCTTCTCTCCCTCTGCCATGTGCCACACAAGACTTGCTAGACTGATCTGTGATCAGTCACCAAACTGCATCTATCAAGCCTGTTCATGGTAGGGAGAGGCCATAGCACTGTATTACAGAAAGGGAAAATGAGAGTTGGTGATGTATCAATGAAAGGACGAAGCTCAGTGCTGTGGTTCCCTCCCCAACCTCTGTCCCAAGATTTCAGATGCTTTCCCCACAAGACCAGCAGAAAGCTCCCTCACGCATCAGAAAACCAGGAGAGGTGAGACATTAAGCAGATGGAACTATTAAGATCGAGTCTCACCATTACTTGGAGATTGTCCCTATTTTGGACATTCTGTACAGTGTTTTTACTGATTTTACTGCTCTTGCTTTGTCATTATAGCAGCTGCTGGCTCATCTACACTTCAAAATCTCAACTGGTTTAGTATAGTTACAGAATTTTAAATATTTTGGCCTGTATTTCTGTATTGGAATAGGCAAGAATACAATGCAATAAAACATAACAAAAAACCCTATGCATTCTAACTTACACTGATCAATTGTCACTGATCATTAGTAGAGGCAAAGCATTACTAACATTCCATAAATTGTAAGGAAGAAGTAGCACATCACTACTGAGTCACTATACCGAGTCTAAGTCAGAATTACTGCGCTCTTTCTAGGGCAAAAAGTCCCAAGAAATTTATTTTATGAACTCAGTTGAATTATGAAGTGAACTTAATACTTTCATTTAGTATTGCCTAAATGAAATGATGTATGCATTTTAAAGTAAAAATAGAGCTAATATAAAAATACTACCAGAAGGAGAGTCTTACAATTGGCTTATTTCACCAATTGCAACTTTGAACAATAAGGCCATCCAGAAATGTCAGCATTAAGATTTCCTTGGCTCTTAACTTTGGGTGGCTTCAAATAGCTCTAAAAGAGGAATGATCATTCTCTCCATTGCAAAATAATAACCCTATTATATTCCAAACACAAAAGCTGACCTTTGTCTACCTGCAGTTTCCAAACTACATGGAAGAAACAGTTCAAGTAGCAAACAAAGTAATGTCAGTTTTCAGTATACCTAAATAAAGCAATACAGAATTCCCTCCCCCAATCTGATTTTTCCTCAATGATTCATACTCAGGTTAAATCTCTAGTTGACTCAGGCTACTACATATCCATGATAAAACTGTTCTAGCTACATGTAAAGTGTGATATCTGAAACTGTATTTGGAATGCCAAGACAGTATTCACACACAACTTTCAAATCCAAGACATCTGACATTTGAAACAAAAGCAGAAATATGCAAACTAAGCATGTCTGAAGCCCCAAAATCACCTTACCTTCACTATACATTCCATTAATGTTACAACACATGTTTTAATTATGCAATGTCTTTACCCACAGTACTAAACCAACCCTTGAAGTCATTATTCTATTAACTGCATAGAGAACAGCTTGTAATTTTCCACCATCTGCCAGTAGCAGTGAGATTGCATTACCTTCTTTCCATGTCTTCCACTGGAACCTGTTTTACCTATAAAAAAACCTTAGATCTTTCCTATGTATTGCTTATCCAGACACTCTAATGATGGAGAGTTTTAGATATCATTAATGAAATGCCTAAGAAGAAAGTGAAAATGGACAGTGCCAACCCTTATCAATATCCCCTTTCCCACAGTGATAATACTAGATAAACCGGGGGAAATCATGGGATGTAGTTAGAAATAGAATTGAATTCAAAGGATTTAATGAGTGCTCCAACATTTTATTTTCATTACAGGAACTTTAATATTTGCAATATCCTTCTAGACGCCTCATTTTTTTTTTTTTTCCCAATGACCTTTCATGGTAATAATGTCAACAGTCTAATTACATGTGGTATGAAAGCATGTTTTCATTTGATGCATAGAAGGATGCGGCCTTCAGCAACGAACAGTGCTTCTGGAAAACTATGCATTTGCCTAAGTGGTGGAATACAATTTATACTCACATTTTTTCTGGACATTTCCAACGCAACACCTGCTCATCCTGAGACATTTCTAGTCTGTGACAGCAGGCTTCGGCAGTCCCATAGAACTATGAGCTACCTGTGCTCTTGTTCAAGGCTATCAGTCTACAACGTCAACCCTCAAAAACATAGCTGAAGAGGAATTGTCCATCAGTGCTACAGTCTCCTCTTCTTAGCTAAAAGAATCACTTGCCATGTGACTGTAGATGTTTCAAAACTTCTAGTGGAAAAATGGTTCTCTCCTCCATCACTCCCCACACGTCAGCAACCTGCCTAGTTGCGGATAGGATACTCATCTTCAATAACATCCAAGCATGGAAAGCTCTGGCTTTCAAGCTCCCAGACTCACTGCAATGGCAGGGGATTTCAGAAATACGTCAAATCTTTCAAAATGAAATGTCACTTGGACTTTTTCAGACCAAAGTTAAAATAATAACAATAATAATACAGTTAAGTTTCTTTTCTCCCATTTTGGAACAGCACTTTATTTGACATCTCAGAATTTCCAAACAGGAATTGTATCTTAGACTAACATTATTTAATACATGAAAGGCCCTGTGCAGCATCCTGATTTCAAGCAAAGAAATTGCATTGAGAAGGACTATTCAAAGAAGCAAGTATTTGTCAGCATAAGCAGATGTTATATACTCAGCTCCTGATGAAATTGGTTACACAATGTAAGATGCAGATGAATATATGAATTTTTATTACAGATGCGGTGTGTTGTGTGTGCAAGTGACTTCAGGCCAGTTTTTTAACTGATGAAACAAGGTCAGACACTGGAAGATCTTTAGGCTGTAAAGGCTGCAGACAAATTTGTCACAAGACTTTCAAAAGGTATCTAGCATTAAATTAATTTGGATTGGCATGTTAGAAGTTTTTGAAAATTTTATTTTATTAGGTGTTTTTCTGCACGTTTTGTGGCTAAAATTTCTTTTGAAATCTGGCTTTTTAACATCAATCCACCACATGCAACCAAAATTCTGAAAAACAGATGTCAAAGATTTCCTTCCCAAAACACTACTAAGCAACTGTGAATATAATTAAGAACACTCATAGAAACAGAATTTGGTTCACACCTTGCTTGCCTCCAACTTTGTTTATGCAATATATTATATAGCTGTCACCCTTTGAAGTGCTGCAGGGAATTTAATGTAAATGTGTATTTTTCTACCAAATCTCTATCCTATACTGAAAACATAGCAGCTACACTTCAATGCAGTGCAGCTATTATTTGTATTGATGCTGTAGAAGATGCTCCTTACTTGAAGCATAATTGCTGTGATTCTCAGGCATAACATCCTTCCCCAAAGGTTTTCTACTAGAACAGCTTAACAGCTAATTCCCACAAACGTTCAGGTAGTGAAATTGCCTTCAGTCAAACTTCTCTTACAAGGAAAATATGTACTTTTAATGTATCTAGAAGTTTAATAAATTCAGGGACTGAATCTGTAATCATGGGATGTGCTTAGAGTAGACCCCCTTGGCTGCTATTCATTATCTGTAGTAAAAAAGAACGATTTTGTTTATCTCTGCTGATCTATTTTACCATACTGGATAGATGTGAGGAGAGATGATGCTTCCCCAGTAGGAGTATTTCAAACTTCTTGTGGCTTGGACAGTTTAAACTAAAACTTCTATCTGGCAGCTCCTTGATAAACAATTGAGCTCCAGAAGCCTTGGTGTGGAGATGTTATAAACTCATTTACTTGATTTCTTCATTAATCAATCACCTGGGATTGAGTGTTTCTTAGATACGAGAACATTACTGGAATGATTAAGCAATATTACAGCAGAATTTTAAGGGAAAGGAAAAATTTCACTCTTCAAAGCAATCTGGGTAAGGCACTGCCATGGTATTGTCTTTCTTATCTCTTTAACTATCAACACCTCTACAAAAGGCAAACAGTTCAGACCAGAACAGTTAGCCTGGATTTTGGGAGAGCTTTCCCACACACTTTCTGTGTCACCTCAAGCAACTCAGTCTCTCAAAGTTTCAGATCTCCAGCTGTTAACTGGGAATTATAGTAATTTACTTCCTCATAAGAGTGTTGTGAAGGTCATCCATTACAGACTGTTCAGCATTCAGAAACTATGGTCACAGCATACATAAATGCCTATGACACAACAACCACAAGGCAATGTATATAAATTGTGTCACAAAATGAAGCTCCTGGAAAGTCAGTACGGCTGTGTGAGAAAGGACTCACAATGGTGGTATGCTACACACCAAGTTCAAAGAGTACAATAAGAACAAAGGAAAGAAAAGCCATTCTCAAAGGTGATTTAATTCACTGAAAGTTAGCTGTTTTTTCACTAATGACTCTTAAAACTTCCTAACTGTACTTTTTTTTTAAAAAAAAAAAAGACAAAAAAAGACACAAATTCAAGTCATATGACCACACAACACATCCAGACTGAGAATAGGTCCTTTTCTAGTATTGTGCTCCGTAAGGCACTTCAGAAGTCCATTCTTTCAGATACAGGTTTTATGCACCTGTTTTACATGAAAACTACCATAAAGAGTATCAGGGGAGGAGAGCAAAGGGTTCTTCAGGAACACCTCATCACCAAGCAGTATGCAGGAGAACGATGCACACAAAATTATCTTCGGAAGAGCTCGCTTCCTCTGTCAAGTGTGTTTGGTGGTTGAAGGAGTCCTTGATCCATTGTCTCTGCTCCCCTATCCACAACAGAAAAGCTGTGTGCGTGCTAGAAAGGGCTGTGTGAATATTTGAGTTGGTTTTTTTGTTTGTTTGTTCGGCCCCATGTAATAATTGGTTCAACCTAAAACAATAATTTTGCTTCCACTGAGTATTCACTGGGACAAAAGAAGATTGTGCCTGCATGTCTATCTCATTCTGTGGCCTGCAGATTCACAGGTTTACATAATAAAAGATGGCTATCAGTTTCAGACCCTGATCCAATAAATGTTTACGTACAACAGTTTGTAGCAGCACTAACATGAGAGATTTTGATCAACTCACATTCCTGGCTAAAAAATACTCTTGGAATCAGATTAATGTGGGTTTAAATCCTCTTAAGTAGAAGACACAAATCTTCCAAATCCCAGCTGAATACCTTAAACATCAGCCTGAAGGGTGAATGGTATGTCTTCCATGATGATTTTGTGAAAACTGTATAAATTTTCCCCATTTGAAACTACTCATTATTGGATTCAGATTGGTTTATGGCAGGCTGGGGGGAAGCCAGAGAAAATTTCTATCTATTCCTTAAGGTGCAGTTCCTATATTCCTTTGAGAGGAAGGATTGCAGATATTATAGGCCCCTCTTCAACCCACATAAACGTGTTTCTTGTGCATATTCTCATCTGGCATCACAATTTTTCCCACATGATTTTAAGATTATTTTTCAATTACAGCCTTAGCAGCAGATTGCAGTAACTGGGAAATAAAGAATTCAGGTTCTCATCCCTACAGCTTGTATGTTTTGACATCTGCATAAGTGAATTAATTTTCAGAGGCATCGATCCTCCATGGCTCTAATTGCCTTCAGCACCTCAAAAAAAAAAAATTAGTATCCACAATACATTAAAAACCTGTGGCAAAAAATACTGATTTTGCCTCACATTAAACTTCCAGACTGTCAGAAAACACTAGTAAGTATACGGCAGATAATTTAGGAAGTCTGAGGGCTTTTCAATGGAAGATTTTATCTCAGGAATAAAATAATGAACATAAACACATGAATTTTCAGAAGAATTGGTAACCCTAAAATTGTGGGGGTTTTGTGTGCAAAGTAATGAAAGTGGCATAAATACAATTTACTGGCAGGAAGACACTACACTACTGTGAGTTGAAATCCCATTATTAGTTTAAACAATTGTTATGTATCAATTAAATAAATCTCATTAACAAAATAGGAGGATAAAGGAAAAATGAAGATTTTCCATCTGCTGAATGGAATTATGATATTTACAGTTGTCTGCTATGCTGTGAAGTAGTGACTAATAAATATAATTTAAACATTAGAAGACTATGCTACCAGAGGATAATAGTTCGTAATAACAAGCATTGCAAATTTTTATACTCTCTTATATAAAACAACAGTCAATACACTTTTAAGGCAAATCACTGTGGTGTGGCTAATAAATAACAGGCTACATCCACTTACCTGTGTCTCTGCTTTTCCCTTTTGGTGATGAAACCAGACGACAACATTCAAGAATCACTTTAGGCCTTACAGACTTGAATAGACTCTTCTCATTTAATGCCAGTTCTTAGGTTTAGACTTGCCAAAAGTAACCTGTTACTCTTCCCAGACCTTGGGAAGTGGGGATTACCTATGCAATATCTCCCTCTCCACTGCTCTCAGGTAGTACCTCTTATTTTGTCTCAAATCAAACTAATGAAGTATAAGTGACTGAGGTGGAGCCCTCCCACTCTTCACAACATCTAGTAAGTTCTACATCCTCTCATACACAACATGAAGCTTTTGCCTCTCAGCTCCTAATATCACTGAGCCAGTGCACAGTCCTGGAGGAACTAAGCACCAGCGCTATTTTGAACCCTACTAACTCGCTTTGCCACTTTGCTTACTCTGCCCCAAAGCATTTGGCACATACTACCACCATTTAAATTTCTATTTGTTAGCTATGCTATTGAAACAGCATTAGCAAAATTGCTGGAAAAAACAAAGTTGAAAAACATCAAGTCTGTGAGTATTTTATTTCTACGAAGTTAAAAAGTAACTTTGGTTATCCAAGTTATTTTTAACAAAGAACTCAAAAATGTAATAAAAATTTAATATCATTAATCTTTCTGATTTGTTTACTCTCTTTTATTTTCCATACTTCAGATGTACAACATTGGTTGTATATATAAGTAAACATAACATACCAAAATCCACAAGCTTGACTCCTCCTTCAGTGGTCAAAAGGATATTATTTCCCTTAATATCACGATGGATAGTTTTGTTTTCATGCAAATGCTGAAGTCCCTGGAAGGTGAGATGTAAACATGAACTTTTTACTAACAGCTCTGTCCGCTATTACATTTGCAGAAACAAAAATGTAGCAGAAAAGTATGAAAAAACTTAAAACAGCTTTATATTTTTTTAATAGAAAACCACAGAGATGTCCTTGTTACTGGAAAAACAGTTGACACCATGAGGAAAAGATTTTTTAATTGCCCCACTTTATGTCAAACAGAAATTTTAAGATAAAAGTAGAAAAAAAGCCCTATAAATCTACATATTTTATACCTTTAGAGTATAAACTCAGAGAAAACTGCTAAGTCCTAAATTCCACTGCAGAAAGTCAAATTCCTTTAAAAGAAAATGAAAAATATAGACACTTGAACCTGATTAGCCAAAAAAATATTAAAAATTATTGTAGCAGTATTTGAATTCACTAGAGCTGTTGTTCATTTTGGTATAAAAATATTCTGGATCCAGAGATAAGAAGTTGAACAGTATTTTGGGCATATTTCTGCTATTTCTCAAAAGAAAAGGAATTTTGATGCAGAACTGTATTTACTAAGGAAATTAATTGATGGTCAGAAATCAATTTTCATTATCTTAATAATGAAACAAACAGACTAATTGTTCTTTACCTTGCTTGTTCAAAAAGAACCATCTGAATTACACAGTACCTTGATTTCATAAAACATTGCTATAATACAAGATAATGAGCCATGTTAGATAGATCTTCTTTCATTCAGAGAAAAAAATACGAGCTGAATATTGACTGTCCTTTCACTGAGAGCTTATCTTACCATCAGAGCTTCATGTAAAATGTAAGCAATTATAAGTTCATTCATCCTTTCACCTCTCTTCAGAAACCCTTTCACAAGATCAGTCACAGATCCACCATTGCACAGCTGTAAAATATCAGGGGAATATAAAAACAAATCAAGAAGTGTTGGAGTAGCCACTGGTTTTAGTTTTCAGTAGTTCTTGTATTTGTAGCCAAATGAGCTATTAAACTGGCAAACCACAAATTTGTCTTTATGCCTACCATTTATACAAACAACATACACAGCGACTTTTGCCAGTTTTTTCCACTACTTTCTGAATTTTATTCTTCTTGCCCAAACGCAAGTACAGCAGTCTATCTCTTTGTTTTCCTATATACACGATTGCTTTTCACCGAAACAGAAGTAGCTTACAGTGCAATAAATTTGCTGTGAAGGCATGTTGCGTGGGGCATGCTAATTGCTTCTTACATTCACTACGTGCAACTTGCCAGCAATGCAGATTATTATAGCATCAATTTTCAGGTACAAAAGCTACACACAACATAAAATGGATTTAAGGCATCAGGTAACAGGTGGCAGAAAAACTCCTCCAACAGGAAAATCTTCCAAGGGGAAATCTGTCCTCTTTGCCAAACAGCACTTAATTCCTAGGGTAGAAGGACGTTATAGCCAAGGGATAGGCGTCATGGAAGATGATGAAAGCACCCTGGAAAATCTCCCACTGAAACAAGGTGGGCCACGGGTGTAAGGCTAATTATAGCCCTTGTAGCATCAACCCTGTCAGCTTCTTGTTCCAGATGTACAGGCACAATCTACTCTGGACAATCCCTTCTCCTGTCGTAAGGTTCAGTTAGACTCCCTCAATCCCTGTCCTGTCCCATATACATGGGAACCAGAGGTTTGGACATGCTCTCTGAAAAGATTAGTGAGCACACATTACCAGCAGATTAGTTTAGACCTGCAATATTTCATACGTTCATTTTTATCATGCACAATTTTTCTGCAGGAAGAAGCAACAAGGTAACTTTAGTGACTAAGTCTGTAGCAGTCATAGTTGCAAGAATGAAATTGGTACTTAGACCCATAAACTATCCATAATGCACCTAACAATACTCATTGATTGGAGAGCCATTGCCTCTGTAAAGGAGTAGCTGCTTCCAATAAAACAGTAAAACAAATTGTAAGTTTTATACTGTATCATCCAGTAGTTTTTCATATGAAAATAAATACCCACATAAGACATTTTACCATGCAGCACAAAACAGTAATTCCTTTTGACTTCAGATTTTGAAGTGCGTTCAAATCAAGGGTATAATTTATCAATAAAACCTTTCAACTGCAGAATTCCAGACATCAGATACTTTTGTATACAATTTTTTTAATCTGTTCTCCTATTTCTAATCTCCTAATCTCTCTCTATCTCTTATCTCCTAATCTCTCCTATAACTCTACATTTTTTTCTGTGCTACATTCACCAAAAGACTTGCACCTTACAGTATAAGATATTTCATAGCCCTTTGTACCCAAAATAATTTTCTGAGTACCTTTGGAACCCCTGGGTTGCATTGAACTTGCACCACATGAAAACCTACATAAATACCATTCAATATGTAAGTCTTGTTGCAAGACGTGTTCCCCATCAGGTCAATGAAGGCTTTGGTCTGACAGATGCTGAGTTCTATGGCAACAATCTTGGAATTCGCTTAGTCTACCCTTACTTCAGTGGGACAATACGCATGCTTAGAGAGGGAAGAACTCATATGCTTAAATGATGAGATTAAGCGCTTTGCTGGATCAAGGTCAGATTCCCAAGCAGGATTTAATTTACTGTCTTTAGCCACGCTGGTCTGCCTTCTCCATTGACTTTTTCTACTTACTTTTTTTTTTTTTTTTTTTACAATGACAGTATCTTTCCAGGGTCTCTATTGTTTCAACTTTGCCACATCACCAACATGTTTAATCAAATTGAATGGATGATGACAATCCTCGTTAATTAATGTACTTGCGTTTCAGGTCAATGAAACTGTTCAACAAGTGACAAACCAATCGTGAAATAAACTACACATATGACATTCTTCAAACTATTTTTCTTCATTATCTAGTATTAAAATTTTGCTTCTTATAGATGGATCTTCTTCTGTTTTCTTTACAGAGCTGGATATCTGTTAGTCTTTCTGTTCTAGGCAAAGAATACCAACCCAGAAAGGAATACATTCTTTTTGTAGGTGGGAGAAGAAAGAAACTTTACCTCAGAAATCAACTTCTTCAATGTTTAGGTAGCAAAGCCAAGACTGAATTTATTTGCCTGAGTAAGCAATTTTAATTTTTACTTTATTAAACATGTTGTTTTAACTAATTTTTCTACCCCTCTCATAAGACATAAATTCCTATTATGAGATAAGTATCTGTATTATAAGATAAAACTTATCTAAAATATCAGGTAATGTAAGGTACCAAAACTGTGATTATTTCAGATCAAACCAAAACTGAACCTGGGTATGTAAAAGGTCAGCTGAGCAGGTCTTGAAGGAAAAAGCAGAAGTCACCCACACCACCACGGAAATCCTCCACTGACTCCCAAGGCAGGGTGGCTGCTTGGGCAGAGTTCAGCTGAGGATGTGATAGTCACAGGTTCTTGCATGCACAGGGCAACTTTTTTTCTGCTACTTCTGTCTCAAAGACTTGCCCTTTTACTTACATCAGACAATTTGTATTTTTCTGACACCATCAGCATAGGAGGAAGAAGGGAAAAAGGCTAAGTATTAGAATACAAGCAGCTGTAAGGAGGAAAAGGGATTATTGAAATACAACTACAATTAGAAAAGAAGATTATGGCAGACACTGTATGTGTGTGCTCTGAGCTGCATGGGGTGGGAGGGAGAGAACGATGACGACAACAATGACACAGGTTAGTGTTAACCTTGTTCTATTTTTCTACAGGCTAAACAAGTCCTCATGGGTAAAAAGTTGCATCTGGTATAATTTCCTATTTCTTCTGTATATTTTTTGCAGGTAAAGCTGCCATATGTCCCTATAACCATGCACATAACTAAAGTTCAAATGGTGATTCTTTCTCAGGCTATCAAATTGCATGTGTGTTCAATGCAAGGTTATCATAAACACATCAAAAAGTCCCCCTCCTAATGAGCCAGGCTCTCCTCTTCCCTCTCAAAAGAAGAAGCTACAGAAAACTATAATACTCCTTCCCAAAGCAGTGCTGGAGCATGCCTGCTTGGGAATCTGAGTAGACAGGGAGATAAATCATTCTTGGGCATGTTGACTACGATCTAGTTCATGACATAAAAACTTAAAGGGGAAAAAATCCCTAAACCGTTAAAAAAAAACAACAACACATTTCCTTAACTCATACAGTCCTTCAATGAGAGATTATGGGATAAACATTATTTAGCAGCACTGCTGGACTGGAAGTTTCCCAGGGTGTTGTTAAATATTGCAGCTTATAATTATGATCTCTGCTGCTTCTTAGTAGCATGCTGTCCACAGTAAAATCTGTATAGCCTCTTACCAAAGTTACTGAGTTTGAGTTAAGCTAACTGTAATGCTTGGATGATAAGAAATCATGAAGGCAACAGAGCAATTTTTTAAAAAGATCTTTCTAGTTTCCATTGAAACATCTAGGGAAGAGAGGAGCTGATAGGTATCTCATTGCAATCCTTTCGTTGCAAACTCACACTAATCAGTCTGTGTCATGACTCCGCATCATTTGGTAAAAACTCCTCAGAAGAAGGGCACTATAAGCAGAAAACAAAAAAAATGCATGGAGAACTCATGACACAGACATACAGTAGAAGCTACATGTCTATCTGAGCTGTGCTACAGGGCTGCTTCCTACCCTGAAGGTCAAAGCAACTCACCAAACACAAATGTCCTTCAACCTGCCACAAGACATGGGCTCTTCTGGTAGGAGAGTGTAATAATTCTATTTCTCTCTCCCACACTCCCCAAAACACACACACACATTCTCTCTTGCACGCACAGACATTTCTCATGGTTTGTATCACTTTTATAATACCTATTTTAAGCAACCAGTGATCCCAGGAGGAAAATCGGGTATGAGAGAAGTGGTGGTGCCACCTGTTAGCTCAGGTTTGGCAGCAGAAGTAGTAGTAGATGTAAACTGAATGGACTTTCTCAGTTTGGTTCTCAGGTACTACATACTCTGGTACGTGAAAAGCATGCAAAACCAAAGCCCTTCAGTCTGAACTGTGTTTAGGAAGCCTCCAAAGGCTGCATTTTCCCAAGAAAGCATAGAAATCCTCTTTAAAGCTTTGAATAAATTTAATTTAAAGAGAGGTTCTTATAAATGTCCAGTCTATGAGACACAGTAAGTGAAGATATTAATGATCCTTCCACAAGGATGTTATTTAGAAATGTCATCTTGGTAACTTTGTACCTGAGTAATATTCATCAATTTAATGTTAGTCACTTCTTCCATTGTTTGCTTCTGACTTACAGGTATTTTCTTTAATAACAGTATTTTTAGTGCACACACTGACTGAATGCAAATATTACCTACAAACACAAGCAACTGAACCCTTCGGGCTACCTAAAAGAGGGCGGAGAAGACAGAGACAGACTCTTCCCAAAGGCGCACAGCAAAGAATGAGAGGCAACAATCTCCAGCTGCAAGATCACAGAATCATGGAATGGTTTGGGTTTGAAGGGATGATCATCCAGTTCCAACCCCCTGCCATGGGCAGGGACACCTTCCACTAGACCAGGTTGCTCCAAGCCCCATCCAGCTTGGCCTTGAACACTTCCAGGGATGAGGCAGCCACAGCTTCTCTGGGCAACTTGTTCCAGTGTTTCACCAGTGTGAGCACCAGTGTGAGCAACTTGTTCCAGTGTCTCAAGACAGTAGATTCCTACTGGACATAAAGGAATAATTTTCCCACTGAGAGTAGTTAAGCACTGGAACAGATTACCCAGCAAGTCTGTGTTATCTCCACTCTTGGAGATATTCAAAACTTGAATGGAAAAGACTCTGTGCAAACCTGTAACACTGACGTTAGTCAACTTTGAACAGGGAGCTGGACCAAATAACCTCCAAAGGTCCCTTCCATGCTATAATTTTCTACAATTCATAATATTTGGATTTTAAAACATTCAGTCCCTAGTTTGGATATTTAGACAGCAGAAACAGGGGGAAAGGACTAAGGAAATCTTGAATACTCAAAGGGAAAGAATAATCTGATAGAAGGCTTGATCCATGTGCAAACCTACCCGAAAGGGCTGTAAGCTCTGATGGCCATACATAGCTGTATCAGAAGAGGTGCTTATGAATCTTCTACAGTGCCAATGAAGGGCTCCTCCCTTATGATTTTCTGGCACTCAGAAGGCAAAGACTCATACTGGGATGACATACAGTCCTCCACCCACTCATCTGCCACAACCCTGCGCTACTGTAATTGAGCTATTAGTATGCAAAGCTATCTTCAGCAATAGATTTATAAAATAGCATGATCCTAACACATGAAATGTCAGTTAAAATTGCCATCACATCACAGTCACACAGGTGTTCTTTGTAGGTCTTACTCGCTCTTCATCTGACCCAGCTAATACATTTCTCTCTGTTCAGCTCTTCTCAATTCTGATGTCCATTGAATAAGAAAGGATTCAGTATCAGTTTCACTTTTAAGAAAACAGTTGCACTTTTGTTAGGGCTATTACAGCGTTTAATCATCCAACTGCTCCCAATTTATGCATCTGTACTAAGCTGTCAGGTAACATTTGCTTGCATACTGCAGTTGTCATGGTGCTTTCATCTTATTTCAGTAGCTTGGATGCGAATAACGGGGCAACTACAATTACTACCTTACCTATCTTTACAGGCTGCACAGACATAAATGACTGGGTAGTACATCACATATGCACAACTTCTGGCATGCACGAATGATAGTTATGAAAAAGTCGCATTGTCCAACCTTGCTTTAATGTTATCACACATAAGAATGCTAAAAGCATCTCAGGCACTAATCTCTATTTTTTGCTGTTCTTAGAATAGATCAATAACATGACCTGTTCCACTGAGCATGCAGTACAGCAGCGCTGCCAGCCTCTAAGCTGACTGTACCTTCTTTTTAGCACTGGCTGCTGTAAGAACAAAAGATTCTTATTTGTTACTGTTTTGTTGTCATAAAACTACAGAAACATAGGAGTAAAAGGGACTTCAAGAAATAATTTAGTCCACTGCATTTGCGCTGTGTAGAGATCTTGTACTTTCAGGTGGTCCTTGACAGATATTTGTCTAACCTGCTCCTAAAAATCTCCCACTCAGGGAGGCTCCAATCTTTCTAAGTAGCCTCTTTCTGTGCTTCACTAGCCCAATAGTTAGAGCATTTTTCCTACTATCCAACCTAAATCTTTTTTGCTTCCAATAAAACTGCTTTATTTTTTGTCCCTCCCTCCAGTAGTCTTTGATAATAAATTACCATTATTCTCTATTTTGTATCATCTCTGTCAGACTACGGTCATGATACGTCATTTTTTTCTCTTTTAGCTGTACAAAGTTCGTTGCTGTAACCTTTTGAAATCATCCATGTTTTCTAAATTTAGACTGCCTGGAATTTGCCACTGATGTTTAAGACACATTTTGCCCCAAACTGCATACAGACTTCCTCTGAAGTCTTGTGTTACCTGGGAAAAGCTGAACAGAACAGAACAACCTCCACTTTGCAGAGAATCCCCTTCTGAAGTCCCATTGCCTAGTCAGGTATGTCCTATTTCTTCTTCCTACGGATAGCAGTGTGTCTACTGATTTTTTTTCCCTGTAATTCAAAAAAATCCTTCCAGTATTCTCAACTGTGAATCTGATGCTGTTCTCCAACGTGCCTCTAATTAAACCAGGTGTCCACTCCTGACTTTTTATGCAGACTTTGTTTCATCACCCAAGTTATTAATGAACAGAAACAGAACAGAAGCCAATGCCCACTTGAGATCCTCCCAGCCCAAAAGTGAACTACTGAGTCCAGTTTTATGAAAAAGAGGGTATCAGCTTTATTGTTTATGTGCAGTTTCTGTATTTTCACATTTTCCTCACAAGAATGTCACATGGGACCATATCAAATCCTTACAAAAGATGCATCTCGTCTATTGCTTTCACCTTGCTACACCAGTTATCTTGTTAAAAGAAGAGATTTTATTAATATTTGCTTTGGCCCAATCCAAGTCAACCACTTATCATGTTACTGGGTTCTGGATATTTCTAGAGTGGTTTCTATTAATTTGTTCTAGTATCAAAGTTAAACAGACTGGTCTGTATTTCCCTAGGTCATTATTTTTCCTCACCTTGTAAAGACATATATTAAATATACTCATATCTCATTTCTCTCTTGTCTTAGTAACGTAGTCTTGTCTTTATCATTCTCCACATTAACCTTTCTGAGCTTATCCTTAAATGCCTGTACCTTAGCTGTGCATTTTTGTTTCTCCTATTTGAAGGCATTCTGAAATATTAAAAGAAGCAAACCCTGATGCACTCTTACTCATCTCTTACTGTGCTTTTATCTTTTCTCTGCCTCAGCTAATTTGCTATTGTGTGTTTAAGGTCTTTCAATAACTGCCAGCTTTCCTTCATTTTTATGCTAGATTTCCTAAGCACAGGCACCTACCAGTTCCCCCAGCTGGGTGAAGCATAGTCTCCTAAAGCCTATTATTCTTACCCTGCTGCTCTATCGTCCTTCCTTTCCTCAGGAAAGTGAATACAATTATTTTGGTGCCTTTTTCACTCAAATTTCTTTCCACCTTCAACTTTTCAGAAGAGATCTTCTTTATTTCTTTGTTAGAACAGAAGCAACCTGATATAGCCATTTCCAGAGTTACTTTCTTTGCCTTCTGTCTCCAAGACAGAACTCGATGGACTGTCCATCTCACAATCCTGGCCGTCACACAGGGTCAGCTGTGATCAGAATAACTCCTATTCTCTGCCTACGGTGTGATATGTCTTCATAGACATTATCACCAAAGAACACATTCCACAGACAGCACTTAACACCTACCACAAACACTTGAAGGTCCTTGTGAAGACTTACAGGGAACTAAATCAGTTTCTTCAATGGGCCGAGTGGTTCAATACATGGGTCCTGTCTGTGTAATTTTAATTTCACCTCAAATGGAAGACAGATATGCAATAGAACTGTGGTTCCTATTTTTCCTAATAACAGTACAAGATGACCCATAACCAAAAAAAACCCATAGCAATGCTCTATGCTTTTAGGTAAATTTGATTGCTTTCTATTTAGTGTGAATGAAACACATCTCCGAAACAGACATCTTTCCTGAGTTATTTAGCTTCAGTGATCATAAACTGTGTGGTGTTTACAATTTTGTTCTCTTCCATGATCTAGCACCTCCAGGGCTGCGTTAGTCACAGCCTTAAGGGTATTTGTTGCTTCTGATTTCTTCACTTTCAGTTCGGCTTTTAACTTCTTATTTTCTTTGTCACACGCATGCACTGGTGAGACAGCCAGCCAGAGGAAAAGTTTGCCTATTCCATCTTATGCAACACTGGCCTTCACAGCCTCTTATCTTTCTCAGTCAGGACATTGATATCCCTACGTCACACTGTGGTCAAAATGGAAAAGGCCATGTCTATGCCAATATTGAGTCTTCCTATACACAAAAGCTTGTGGCTTTGAAAATGCAGTACTTCTTGATACCATTTTTCAGCTGTAGAAACACCAAAAAGTGAAGTTTCTTATTTTAAGTGATCCTTCTCAGGGCTTGTTTGTACTTTTGGACTGCATCAAGTCATTCAAACATAATATTATGATCTTTACTGTATACAATAATCTTGTTTTCCGTCACATTTCCAGTGCTAAAAACATGCTTTACCCTTGAAAGTTCTTTCAAAGTCAGCATAATCGAAGCCATCAGGCTTTACATACACAAGAAAAAAAATGAAGTAATCCCCTCAAAGGGGGATTTTATCTGTCCTGAAACATTTGTAATAGTGTTTTGTCTCTAACAGAAAGAAAAAAGGCAAGTAGGTGACAGTGCTGTACAAAAGGTTTACTGGGCATAGCAAGCTGAATTCCCCTACTAGCTCTTCCTGATGCAAACTTCATATTGCATCACCCCGTAATTCCCATTCTTTCTTTATGTTATGATATAATACATTTACAGCCCCATGAAGTCACTAATGAAGAAATTAATGTATCACCTGTCCACATCTCCTCCCCCAAAACAGTATACGGCTGAAGCAGAATCAAGCTACGATTTGGAATAGTGCTGTGTAAATCACCTGGTAACATATCTACAACAGAAATTCTGAAGGAGCTTTAACAGCCTGGCAACAGCATAACACAGCTGTAATTTTTTTTTTTTTTTTTTTTTTTTTTTTTTAAATCAAATAAATGGAAGGATCATTTTACAAAATCAGAGCTAACCTAACTATGAAACTGAAAGGCACTGGTCAGTAAAGAGTCCAGGACTTTGAGGAAATGCAAGAGACTGTTTACCAAGAGAGAATGTTTTAACACAGAAAACTTTGTGCAATTAATTTTCTTATAGACAAGGAGCAGTGGTAAAAAAAACATTTAGAGTGCAAAACCATTCACTCGACTAGGGAGAAAAAGCAGGGCCTAAGTTTGGGATCAATAATGCCAACAGAATCATTCCTCCTGATTGCTACAAACTTAGCCAAGGCTGTGGAAAATACACAGACTCTCATAAGCAAATAGGGCAGCTTGCAGTAACAGTGAGTACTTTACAGCTTTCATTGCCTGCTCAGAACCATGTTGCTTTTGTTCACTCTTCACCAACTGGGAAATGTTTGAAAACATCTTCCTCTTTTGTACCACCATTTCTACACAATTCAGGGTTCAGACAGTAGTCCGAGTACTATCATGTCCACACTACACATCATTCATTTTATGCCCGTGTTCCTAGATGAAGACAATAATTTAGTATAATTCACTGTAATTTAAATGACTGTGATAGAAATCTTCCCTATTGAGTCTGAAAGCATGTCTCGGGAAGCACAGATCCAAACAATGGGGCTTGTCTAAAGGCTTCTTTTACAAAAGGAGTGAAGCTGAAACAGACTCAGCCAAAAGGCAATTCCTCTCCTCTCAGCAGTGTGCAGGACAGGTCAGCTTAAGCGCTCTAGGAGTTTCCTGCTTCTCTCTGGTGACTACAAAAGGAGCTACAGCGACCCAGTAACTGTCATGGGACCCTAAAACAGCAAGAACATCCCTAACGACATACCAAGACATTCTTACAGAGTTTGTAAGAACCAAAAGGATGCTAAATTCAAAAGACCCTTTTTATTTTTTTTTTCTTTTTTAAAATAAGCTACTGGAATGATTAATTCAGAGAGACTAGATCAGACAGAATCGAAATTAAAGTGCTCTGTAAACCAATCTCTCCCTGCTCACTGTGTCTGTCTGCATAAGGCAGTTCCTTGCTTCCAGGGTTTGATTTCAGTGAAGTCAGCAGCTTTTTGAACTGGAACAAACTCTGACATCCTTTCTGGAGCCCAGGAACCTTTTTTTTTTTGTCACAACTGACATCTGGCTGTCTGCTTTCTGCATGTCCCGGCTCCTTGTTTCTTGCTATAGTACTCTTCTCCCATAGTCTGCAGCCTCCAGCCCTCTCTGCCCAACAAAGAACAAGGATGAGGAGACCTCTCTTCCTACAGACAAGTCCATTTGCTCCAGTCACTCTCTTTACAAAAGGACTCAACATGTAAACTGACAACACAGCAAAATCATATGGTCTATCACACTTGAATTTAAGCATTTAACCCTCAGGTATCTGAAGAAAGAGCAGACAAGCTTTAGCCCAAGCATTCTTACAATGATTGATGCCATCCCCCACCAAAGCTAAAGGAGGTTTTGTAATCCGGGATTTAACCAAAAGCTACATAAATGTGGGTTTTGGTGGGTTTTTTCTTTGTTTGTTTTTGGTGGGGTTTGTTTGTTTGTTTGTTTTTCGGTTGTTGTTGGTTTTTTTCTTTTTTAAATCACCTCACATCTTTAGTAAAGACGTGATCAAAAATAAAAAGTACAGAAAGCAAAGTGATGTTAAATATTAGACTGTGAGAGGCATAGTATTCACATGCTATTTAATTACATAGTGGAATGGTAAAACTCAGGGCTTTTTTTCTGGGCTTTTGCTTTATTCCATGGTGGCAAAAATTGTTAGAGGTTACTCAGAACCAGCTTTTTGTATGTGCAGTATTGTCCAGCAAGGTGGCCCGTAACATATGCTCACCAGTTGTTTAAAAGATGTGAACTGTGCAAACCACAATGTAATATGAAACACTCATTATGCAGAGAAATCACGAGTATTTACTAAAACCTTGAAGCATCAAATAATAGTTGTAGCCACACGTCTTTGATCTTCAGAAAATACAATATAATTCAAGAGTGAAAAATTGCTATAATTGGGAAGCAAAGAGGGACACATTAGAAACGGAGAAATGAAGGCTGATTCAGGCATGTAATGGATCAAAACATTCAGTGTTGGTCTGAATGGAGCAATTATAACCAAAGACATTACTGAAAAATGACCCACGTTGAGAAACACGAAAAAGCAATTTCAATTGTTTAATTTTTCTTCTATATATGTCATTTGGAAATACCTGATAATATTTAGACTAATGACAACTCTGTTCTCCCCACGCCATCCCCTATAAAACCCAAATGGACTAGTTATTTTCGACTATGCTAATTTCCTGAAAGATTGTTTTTTATGAATCTCCTATATATAAAAAAGGTGCATATAAGCTTTCTTATTATAACTCTTTTTATATATTCCATTATACAGAACAACTTCCATCCAAAGCTTTTTTAAACTCCACAAACTTGCCTTTATTCCCTCAGATAGAAACTTATCTGCATATAGTAACTGCTGTATCTAACAAAAGGGAAAATCCTAAATAAATTATTCATCTGTACATACCACAAGGTCCTCTATTTCATGTAAAAGAGAAGCAACCGATACAGCGATGTCTCTAGTTTTATCTCAGGTAGGCTGACCTCTTTGAAAGCCAAAATGAGCCTGTTGGATCCTGCTTCTAGGTGTTCCCACAGATTCCTTTGGGACTCACTCCAGCCAGCACTTGTCACTCAGAGAGGCCTCGTCGAAAAATGCATGTAATTGAATTTGGATTTTCCCACTCTTGCCAAAACTATCACAGCAATAAGAACAAATGCAGTTTCGATACTCTGTTCCTTACAATTGTATTTTATTTTTTTTTAAAGAAAAAATCTTAATTCAAAATTAGTTCAACAATTCAACAGCTTCAATGACATGAAATTGGCCGCTAAACTTTAGATACACTAGTCCTAAGTCTCTGCCACCATGTAACATCCCAAAAGGAGATCGCATGATCAGTACCTCACCAGGCTCTGAGCCTTCCTGCAGGTTGCAGGCTCAAAGGCTGCAGATTTTTCCAGCCAAACATCTTTCCACATCAAGAACAAGCATTAGCTGCTTTGCAACACTGACAACAGCTCCCTCTTCCTGAGAGGTGCCATGAAGAGCGACAATGTCATTAGCTGAGAAAGGAAAGAGATCAAGCTAATGGAGAGAAAAATGCTTTACTGCTGGCCATCAGGACTCTTACATGGCACTGGAAAGCTCAGCAAGAGACAAGGACAGAACAACCGATCTTGCTCTGAGCTTTTCTTTCAATGCCCAGCCTGCTTCGGCACAAACAGCATTCCGAAGCAATAGTCTATGCCTGGACGCAGAAAAGGAGCAGTGTCTTGTGAAAAGTCTTGTTGCGTTGCCCATGTGGGGGTGACCAGACATTCTCACTGCAAGAACCACACCTGTCCCCTGCCCCATACATGTTACAGGACTCCTTGTCCTTTTAGACTGGGATATGGGATGGAGGTAAAAGCATTGCATCCCTGGTCAAGGAAGATAAACAGATAAACAGATTTTAAAAAATATGGATCTATTTACCCAGCACATATAACTATCAGTCCCCCTACAGAGCTCCTAAAAAACAAAATTAATGAGTTAGACGTAAATACATCGTCACCTACTGCAAAATTTGAGAAGCGTGTAAAAGCTGAAGAATCTCTCTCGGTTGTCTGTGTTTTGGTTGTTGTTTTTTTTTGGTGGGGGGTGGGGTGGGGTGGTTTTTTTCAGTTTCTTGTTTCTTTTCATGTTTTATGCCACCCAGTCTCCCAGCTCTCAAACAGCTGACACCTCACCCATGTTAAGCCACACAACAGCGGCAGAAATATTTGGATGAGAGATCTCTGCCTTTCTTTGTGTGTGTGGAGGTAGGAAAGGGATCTGAATTTCATAATACAATGTTATGGTTGTCTTGATCCTAGAAGTTCATATTATGCTTCTGGCTACTGTAGCCTCAATCTTTTAAAAATACCAATACCTAGATTTTGCTTTGGACAGCGGTTGCTCCTCTTTTGTAGCAAACCACATTGCAACTTAGAATTACACTGTTAGTATCTCAACTGCTTAGCTGAAAAAAAAAATCTCCCTCCCCCAATGTAACTAGACCTCCTGAGACCAATAGTTCTTTAGATCTTTAGATGCACCTACTTCACAGATAGGACATTATATAGCGGAGCAGTGGATTTCTTCTTACTTTAAAAAAAAAAAAAAAAAGGAAAAGAACCCGCACTTAAGTGAATTACACCATGTATTAGAATTACATGCAATGTTAAAAAAGCAACACGATCAGAAACTCTTCCATGTATAGTAGGTCAGTGAAGGATCTAAAACTATTAACCACACAAGATTTGGGCATTAATTATACTAATTTTTCTCCATCTGACACATACGTAAATTGTGCAGTCAGTGTTCAATTATGAATCTGTGAGGAAAATTTATACATATTTCATGAACTCTAGGGTGCTCTCTATGACCACAGTTAGCATTTGCAAACATCTGGAAGCATCTGATTTGCTAAACTTCACTCTCCAAACACCAGATACAACTGTGTAACAGCAAAGCAGACTCACTCCAGGCCAGATGCAGCAGTGCAGATGAATTGTTCAGCACCCTTCATATTACCCAGGAGTTACTGCAACACCTTCTTCTCTTGGCCTTGGTGAGTTCTTATCCCTAACTGGCCACCTCTGACAATGCCACTCTTCCCTTGAACCTTCACTGGCCACCCCTTCTCAGTCACATCAGATACGAGCTCTTTGCTTTTACTGTCAGAACCCGTAGCAGTCCTTATACCTTTCCTTAGGCAGCAACAGATCTACTCCTAGCCTCGATCAACTCATAGTGCTGGCATCCATCACCAGCTAACTGTAGGCATAACATGTTTTCCTTTCTGCTTTGAAGGAGCAGCCAAAACAAACAGAACAGCTATCCTTCAAATCCTCCTTAATAACTCTCCTGTGCTGCAATGCTGACAAATGCTTGCAGCTGCTTGAGACCACAACTGACTTCTGTTATCCCCTTGGTTCTCCACTTTCAAATCCATTTGTTCTATTTGGCTTAAAGCTTTAATGTAAGCTCCCTGCTATGAAGGCTCACTTTTAGGATTGGAAAGGAATGAGTAACTGATACTCTTATGTGTTGTGCTGAACTCTCCAGCCCTGGACAAATTCAAGATTGGCAATTCTTCCAAAGGATCTGCACAAAACCAGAAAGGACTTAAATCAGAGGACCTCAGCTTGTTACATATTCAGTATATGTAAGTGACTCAGCAGACAATTGCAAGTGCCCTTATAATTGGTAATTGAGTAGGAACTACACTGGTTGGCTACCCTGTGCCTACCGCCCAGCAACAGTCTTTGTCAGATAGGTTCTCTCACAGTTCTTACCCTGTTACCAGCATTTTGGCCAGATGTGCAAGCTTTCCCAGGCCAGGCAAGCCACTACAAGTAATCTAGTAGCAATGGGCAGCCATGACCCCTGTACAGTAGGTTGGCAGTTTGGTATACTCACACTTTATTCATTTTTCCATATGGGGTTACAGTGTCCTCACTGAGATTAAATGGAATCCACACAATGGGTTTGTACTTTGTCTATGCTTGCAAAAAGAGGAGCAATTGCACTGAAGCACTACAATTTTCAGTACAGTTCGAATTTTTGGAACAGTCTGAGATATCCCTAATACAAGAATCATGGTTGCTGAAGAGCATGAGGGAAAAGGACTGCAAAAATTGGACTGACTCTTCCCAAATAGCATCTTCTAGTGCCACCACAGGAGACAGAATGCCATGCTACATGGACCATTGGTCTAACTCAGCAGGGCATTGCAAACATTCATGAAATGTTCATATATACACTACGAGAACCGGAACACCTAAAAGGAATGCTTTGACAGTCTTCTTGACATTCAGCACAAAAGGATCTATTTCTATAACTTCCTGGCGATTCCCTCCACCTCTCCAGAAAAGGACATACACCTCTCCAAAAATGGAGAGGTTTCTACAAAATGCTTTGATATTACAAAACTGTATTTTTAGGTGGCAACTCACTCCATCCAAACTTTTTTCCCTACCAAGCTGTTTTAACTCATGAAAACAAAAATTTTTTTTTAACTACAAAAATAATGGATGTTCCCTAAGCATAAAAATATATTGAGAATGATAAAATATACTAGCCCAAACCAAAATCCATCTCAATTATGATACATATAACTACGTGTCTTTTGAAAATAGACTGAGATGCTTCTTAAGGTTCTACCTGATCCTACACAGGAAATGAACTATGGAAAAATGTTGCATTATGATTCTTGTCCATTGTCTTACAGTAGTGAGTAAAAGCTGTATAAGACCTACCATTTACCTTGCTGTGATATTTTCAGCCTTCACTCCATCTTGACTAGGTTGCTCTTTGCATCAGATCTCAGGCAAGGGCCGTGCCATTTGTTCTCCCCACCTGCCCTAGACCTACATGCTCACCTGTAGGGCCTGATACAATTTACCTCTCTGCTCCACTTTCCATCAGCTGATTTCCAACTATCTTGGATCTCTTCCCTTCTGAACTAACATCCAAAGCAGAAAGAAATGGGCTATAGCACACTCTGCCTTAGCTGTGTTATCAGGCTGATGTCTGCTGACATGAAACTGCTAAGCTGATTCATCCCAAGTATAATACTCAAGTCTTTTTAGCTACTTGGTCAGTTTTGGCCTCAGAACTGTAGCTCAGCCACTTACCTTAGCCTAGTTCAAAGCTGATCAGCCTCTGTTCCCCAAAACACAAACATGATCAACTGCAATACAAAACAGCTACCAAAAACTATGGGATATGCCAAAAATCATCACACTATATATACTAAAAAAAGTGTAAGGATTGAACAGTACAGTTCATATAACCAATGCTGAAGACTGAATTAGGAGAAAAGAAACCTGGCAACAATCTTTCTTTCCAGACTGGCTTGCTGTTGATACATTGCATGTGACATGCCTTAAAGAGCTGAGGATTTTTTTTCTCTAGGAAAAAAATATTTATTAACATCTACATACACAGATTCAAACACTCCACAGAGTAACTTTGATGGTAAACCATAGTGTTGGCTCTAAGACCATCACTAAATGCTGAGTTTTGCAATCTACCACAAACCCATTCCTAGTGGAATTTGTGAAACTTTTCCTCCAAAACCTCCTGCCCACAGATCCCAATACAGAACACAAAAGCAGAGCAGAGCAACTAGTTCTGCTTTCAATGCCCCACTGCTCCTGTAAGCTCTTCCTGGCAGCTGCAGCTTTCAGGAATCCAGAATGCTACAGTGCACAATATTCTGCATTTGATTCTCTACTTTTCCCTCTTGACATCATTTTGCATTCGGATACTATGGAAGCGGCTTCAGATTATTCAACTGCAGTGGTCTACACTGTTTGTCCTTTCAGTCTTCGGGAACGTATTAACAGGCTAGGTGCAGACTACAAAAGGTCCACCTTTATTTGAGAATTTGCAGAGATAAGAGGAGATGAGAAAGATCTCCTCCTTGGTATCAAACTCTGCAAATCTAAATTTCAGGACTGGATTCCCCTCTTCAGGGGGGTGTGGGGGGGGATCAGTTCTGAAGTGAAAATGCTCTTTTATGATAAAATAAATGAAAGAAACCCCAAACCCAAAGCAATGGAAACAGAGGTCTCTGTAAGCTAAAGACTGATCACCACCTTTATGAATTTAGACACAAATATATTGTTTAAAAAACCCACAATAAAACAAAACGGAGATGATGAAGGTATCATAATTCTTACAAACTGGAGGACACCTAAATAGCTACTGTGAAAAACAAACTGCAACGGCCCTGTAAAGCTGCATACTAGCTGAAAGGAAGGTGATGCTTCAACAGAGGAATCTGATCCGCGACAGTTTTCTTTCACAGGTACTTTTAGTAAAAGGACTGCTTCACCAACGTCACCATTGGAATTTATTTTTCTACTTATGTATATCTATGTGTACACACACCAACTGAAATCCATTGCATTCATGGATCTACATGTACAGTCTCAGAAAGCACCCAAGACTATTTCACACACTTCATACTAGCACTTGCACATGTACAGCTTGGCATGCAAAGAATAAATATAAAACTTATACTCCAGATGTAGGCTTGTGTTTTTCACATTAAGAAAATAAATCCATGTGAAAAATGAAAGTGAAAATAAATCCATGTGAAATAAAAAGTTAAAATATAACTACTTGACTGTTTCCTCACAGTTCGTTCCATCCTTGCTGTTTCGCATCCATCCTTTACAGGCCAGAAGTTTCACAGATGGAGTTTCAAATGCGCAGCTGACACAACAGAAATTAGATTTTCAAAGATACTCACTGCAAAAAGAGCTGACATCTTTTCATGTCAGTCTAACCTAATAATTTATCACGATTTCCAATGCAAGCTATTCTTAAAAACATCTTCCCAATGGAAGTCAGAAGAATCTAGAAAAGCTTTTAGAACTTAAACATTTTTTAGAGCTTGTTTCCAAGATTAGATACCATTGTATCATTGAGATATTTGTCAGGAGATTCGTATTCACTCAGCTGACAAATCATAAAATACAACCAGTTCTTCAATCTCAACCTTATCAAACACTGATCAAACATCAGCAAGAGCCTTGATTGTTATGAAAGGCATACTATTCCTGTCGGAGGTGTTCTTCATTTTCCTCTGGGGAGAGAAGGAAGTTTTTGCAGAACAGGTTATAATGGATCTATGAAAACAGTAATGATCAAGCTCTTTGCTCCTAGACAGTCAAAACTAAAGACTGAAAGACACAAATTACAGGCCTTACCTTGCTCTGACTCCATTTGAGGAAATCATGATGCTTTCAACAGTATTTGGTAGCCTGTTTTTATTGACTTATTTATCTATTTGTGCATTTACTTGCACCAAAAAAAAAAGGCAATTCAACTAATTTCTATCACTTAGAGAAAAAAAATCATAGTGGTTTCTTTAACTATTGTTTCATATCTTAATCATATTTAAAGAAATGCTACCAGAAGAAGATTCCCATGACAAGCCTTTCATCAAAGAAAGATTTTAGGTAGTAAATCCTATGAAGTCCTATTAGAATTTATATCCTAATTCTGAAGGCACAGTACTATCAGCATAACATCAAAATAAGAACGCTGAACTCGAAGCAGACTTAATTCAGAACACTGAAAGACTAAACAACAGCATTTATCACTTCACGTGCAACCAGTCTAAAGAAAAACATAAAACAAATTATGTGCATCTCATTTATTGAGTTGATACTCAACATAGAACTGTCAGCTGAAAGAAACACCCTATTTTTCTGAATTATTTACCTCAAGAACTAGCCAAAGCTGGTCTCCGTTTTTCACATCTTTCTTATAGTACATGCCATAGAACTTGACTACATTGGGATGATCAGAGAGAGCTTTCAAAATGTTGTACTCTGCTTCAATTTCTTCATCAATATCCTAGTGTCACAAACAAGAAATACACAGCAGTTAATAAATAAATAACAACAGCCATTGAGAAAACCCAACACATAGCATTTTCTGGCTATTCAAATATAGTTTGAAATAATGCAATGAAAAAACCAAACAGAACATGAATGTACCATTTGCAAGGCTATGAAGTTTGGCTCTGTTTACTCAATGCAAAAACAGCCATCTGGTTTTTCACTTGGTCTTCATTGATTTCAGGTAATGAGCACAGCAGATACGACAAAGCAGCCCTCAGGAGAATGGGGAAGGAGCATTTCAAGGCAAAGCCAGTACAGTCCACAACTGGGTAGGTATGCAGATACCTCAGGAAGCCACTTGTTACTCCTCTAGTCTCAAGGGTATCCCCAGCTAGAGATGGTGCAGCTGGAATTATCTCTCTACCCCTGTGCGCAAATAAATATGACTGCAGCCGCATCTTATTCATTTATCATCCCACTTTCTAGAATCACCTGGGATTTTTTCTCATTCTTTACCGTCACAGAAATTGATGACATCCATGATCTCTCTGGCTTCTCCTACTGAGCTATAAGAGTTGTGGCTTGTCAGTCTTTTGTTACAGACTTTGGCTTTCTTACACAGTGAGGGAAATCAATTTGGAGGTGAGAGATGAAGAAAAGTTTTGTCAATACATGCGCCAGGAGTTGTGCAAGCCCTTTCAGACCAAACATGGGTGCTAGCAACAGTGGGCACTGGATGACTGAGGTAACCCTTCCAGCTATGCACTGGACTTGCTCATTGAGGGACACTATCAGACTGTGTTTCAGTCATGTTGAGAAAATATTCAATCCATCCTGGCCAGAGGCAAAGACAGAATAGCTGCAGTCATTTTTCCCCATTGTTTAGATCTCAAGCAAAATCTTAACATATTTGTTTCCAGATTTAAAACATTTTTAATACAATTTGCTATTTACCACCCAAAAAGAAACAGAAATTAATAATCAATTCTAGAGGAAGGCTACTGATGAACTCCACTGTCCATATGAATGGATTTCATAGCAATGAAAAGCCCCTACTCAGTGTTGAAAGCCTGTCTCACCACTGCCAAACAGAAGTGACCATGGCAGAGAAAAGGGGTGCTTTGTATCCCCAATGAATGACGCTCCTCATTTTGTTCACCACCAGAGGCATCTGCCCCTAAGAGGACTTTGCCCGCTTGTTTCTTATATAAGTCTCTCCAATGCTAAATACAACTCAAGTTTGTTCTATGAGCCTTCTGTCTTGAGACCAGCTTTACTGGTCTCAAGGTTATCTTCAGGAATCAGGCCATTAAACCTTCATATTGAGATTACAAGAATAAGCCTTCTCAAAAGGAAGGGGTTTACAGATTTTTTTATTGGAGTAGCTGAAAAACAGCAGAAATTTTCCTCTTTCAAAAAAAAGGAGGAACTCACTTTAAGTTAATTTTCCCATAACACAAATTACAGCCAATAATAAAAAAAGAGATGCAAGGAAGGAAGAAAGAATCAAGGCACTGAAGGTGACAGAGGAAAGAAAGGGAAAGAGTGGAAGATAAGAAAGGATGAAGAGAGAAAACACATCTGGCAAAAACAAAAGGACAGATGATAAGGCAAAGAAAAAAAACACACCACAACCACCATGAAAAAAACAGAGTCAAAAGCCAAAAAGCTACACAGAAAGCATACAATAGCCCTGGCTGCCTTGGGGAAATCGGAAGAGAATTAGCCCACTGTTCTACTGTGATTTAATAGAGGTTTCCGTCTCCTGAGGGGTACTCAGATTTTATGAGATTTTTACTATTGTAAGGAGAAATTAAAAAAGAGAGAACAAAATTAATAGAATATTCATTCTGTGCATACCAAAAAGAAAAATCTTCCTCTTCATTTTATGAAAGAAGAGAACTTGAAATATTTACCTGTATAAGAGTACCTCTTTGAAATGGTAGAGGGAATATTACCATGTGAACTTAGACATAGATAATTTGGCTAAGAGCCCTAAAGTACAATGGCATTTACTTATAGTCCTCAGGACAAGACTAAGAGCATTCTCAGTTCCATCTTCATACATTCTCATTTCAACACCTTCACTCCCCTGTTTCAGTTTCAAAAAGCCAAGCTGTTATTCAAAACAAAGAATCTGAATGCTCTAAAGGATTAACATGAAATGCTTATTTCAGTCCCACACCACCCATGATAATGTAGTTTCCCATTCAATTTCGAAATATCCATTAAACCAAGTGATATAGAAGCACATTTCTTCTGCTTGTTTTTTCAGCCCACCTCTTAAGTGGCACAACTCTTGAAACCATTTTCAAAGAAAAAAAATTGTAAAATTTAAAGAAGAAAATACAGAAAGTATCTTTCTTCATTGCAATGGCTCCCTCTGCAGCCATTAATAATACTTTCAGTTTAAACAAAAAGAACTAGTTTATTGCTTTCACCCTGTTTCTAATATTGGATTGCCATTTGAACAGTAACATGGAGGTACAGCAGCTCCTCCAGACATCCTACAAATAGAAGTGGGAAAAGAAGTAAACAGTATTCTTAGAATAAAAAGGAGAATATATTTATTTAAAAGATTCAGGTCTTTGAGTGTGATGTTGACTGTATTACTGACTTCCAAATTTCATTAAAATAAGGAATCTGTTTTCATCAGCTACACCTTTTCCCTTCTTCAGTTTCTTGCGTGGCACCTTTATGCATTGTATTTCTTTTGTCTTCCTTACATTCTACTCCCTTATCGCCTACTTAATCTATTTCTCTTTCCTCTAGCATCAGCTTTACTAGCTCTTCTTTCTTCCTGTCATCATCCTCTATCCTTTTCCTACAACCTCCAAAGCGTACACAACATTAAAAGTTTCCTTGATGCTGTCAGTAATCCCTGCCATAGCCAGTTGCCACTTAAGAATCATTTCTGAACACTTGTGAAACAAATGAAAGCAGGTTATTTCCTGCCGTGTAGCATTTAGACGAACACCAACTGCCTATTCACTGTAAGCACAAGAACATTGTTTACAGAAAGCAACAGAGTCAAAAACAGAGCTTCCAATGCATTTGAATTCATGAAGATCCTTGGCTGCAAATCATGTTTACTTTGGGAGAGGTACGAGATATTGAATTGAGATGAGTCTCCTTGCGTTGCTTGGAAAGCATGCTGAAATTAAAAGTGGATCAACAAGAAACACAGCAAACATAATGCAAGACGCTATGTTTTCACAAACACATTTCATGGACTTATGGGCCATGGGATCATAATTTGACACTGTGTGACATGCAGGGGTAGACAGAGCCCTGTGTGGCTGTGCACCTCCAGACCTGCAGCGTTTCACACGGCATGATGTGCTCTTCCCTTCCTGCCCTGAGGTTGTGCAATGGAAGTACATGCCTCACAACCCTATACGGGAAGCAAAAGATGAGCTCAAAGGAGCTGCTTGAAACAGGAACAGCTCCTTGTCCATGTTTTGCAGGTTACTGTTCTCGAGAAAAATCCTCAGCCACGTGCTGCACCGCTGAAGTCAATGGGGTATGCCTTTACAAACCAGACTAATGTTCTTCCTTGCTCGTTGAACATTAATCTGCCACCCAACAAATGTCAGCTATTGAGAACAAAAATGTACTCTACAATCTAATAATTCCACCTCCCAGTCACCTGTGCTTTGTGTATAGAAGCTATTGCCTTTGTATTTTCCATCCCTCTGTGATATCTATGTATTTTGGCACATTCTGAAAATGCAGAACCAACAATAACAATAAAAAGGAAGTATGCTATTTTATTTTTAAAGTATCACTCATTACATGTAACTCATCTAAAAGCATGTACTCAAAATAGATGTTTGAAGGTACATCTAAAGCACTTAAAAGTATGCAACTTTCTTACTAGCTGGTATGTAAAAAAAAAAAAAGCAAAGAGAATTACAGTAAAACAGAAGCACCTAGGACTCCTGGTACCGAAAAGGAAAACAATCAGTTCTGCTTCTGAAATGAAGAGATAAACAAGAGGGAACTAAAAGTAACAAAGTTTAGGTATACTTCCGATTTATGACATATGCAACCACTTCCAAGATCACTTATGATATAAAAAATAGATTTATAGCTAGCCTGATACTTAGCAGGCAGGAGCAGTTTATTTCACTATCACTTCTAATGCAAATGATTTACCAAGATTAGAAGAAAAAAAGACTGCAGAAATTCACTTACAATTAAATAAGCATAAACCAAGTAATTTAAGTAGCTTACGTGAACAGGATCCAAAATTTTGACTGCTGCTTTGCTGCCATTTTTCTTATTTAACACCTTGAAAACTTTTCCGTATGTTCCTTTGCCAATAGTCTCAATTATTTCCCAGGTATCTGAAGGATCAGGAAAGCTATCAAATATTATTGTTTTCCCAGTCAATGGAAGCATCTCAAATGATGGCTCCTAGGAAAAAGAGATTTCAATGTTCACTCAACAAATGGTTAATAGCAACTGTTTTCCTACAAATGTGAAGAGCCATACACATTCCAGTCTCAAACACTAGAAACGTTTTTGCATGTAATGTGCATGCACTGAAAGCATAACAAACAAGAAATGCTGCACTTAATACAGGTAATTGCAGTCAACACAATATCAAGTGAAGGGAAATTCAAATAATAAATTGAACTAATTCCAAGCCTGAGTGAAGTCAGTAGAAGCTTTCCCATGCTCTTCAATGAAACTATAAATGTCACTCTGGGATTTTTTGAGTGGCAGGGGATTGGTATTCAAGTTCATAAAATCCAAAAGAATTTGGCTCCATTACAAAGAAACAGTTAACAACCAACCAAGAAACAAAACAAAATATGTTAAATAGTAGCATTAGGTTCATTCAAACTTTTACAGCAAACAGTCACTTTTATAATCCTACCCTTACCATTAAAATTTTTATACAGACCTCACAAGGCCAAGCAGATCAAAATCCTACCCTTACCGTTTAAATAGATCTCATAAGGCCAGGCAGATCAAAGTGGCAGATCTTTTCAGAATATTATGGTCTTCTAACAGCCAAGCATTCACAGTCATGGAATATACTGTAAAGGAAACAAGTTTTACAATGATGGAATTGTATCCATCACTGACCAGGTTATACCTATGTCCTGGTCAATGATGGATACAATTCACCTATACATACCTTCATAGTGACTAACTGTCCAGCAGCTACAGTGGGAAAAAAAAAAAAGCACACACACCCCCCAGACAAACAATAAAACAGAAACCCCATCTTTACCCGTTGTTAAGAATAGACAAAAATTCAGTAGAAATGTGTTAAAAATTCTCATTCTCATATTCTTAAATGTAGAGCCAAGACTGAAAAAGAGAAGGGGGAAGGAAGAGGACAGACTCAAACCCTTACTAAGTAAGCAAGCTCTAAGTGAGCAAGCCAGCTACTGAGTGCTTACGTCCTTCCTGAGTACAACAGCATGCAGTCAGTGAGCCAGGTCTGGAGAGTCATTTTCATATAGCCATTTTTTAAATTTGTATATAATACTTTATAAATGACTACAATGTAATTATTCTTGGATTTTTTTTTATAGCAACAGCACAAATCTACACACATAAAGTATATTATGTGATATTACTCCAGTGATAGAAATTACACTGTGATACCATACTACTTTTTTGATAATGAAGAGAATGGCTTCAGTTTCATCCATGGCTTCCAGCATACTACCCACAATTTCTTTATTAATCTGCTTATTCATATAACCATTTACATCCCACTACACATGCAGTATGTATATCCACTATACACACAGTATGTAGACCAACTAAAAGAAACTGAAATGGACTGCTATGCAAAAATATGTTGCACCAGCTCTTTCAATCACCTGACTGGCATACTGGCACATCACGTGTATTCAGACTAATTTTCTACTGGATAATACAAGCTCACCTGGGGAACACAGGGCTTAGGATTCTTGCCATCATTCTGCTCTTGGTTGATTAGCTCACCGCTGAGTGGGAACACAGGCTTCTCTTCTCTCCCTCAGCTCCCCTCTCCATCCCCGCCCCCCCCCCCCCCCGCCTTTTTAATATATACATGACTATTACCAACTTCTATACCCGCTCATGCAGCAAAGTGGTGAAATACCCTCTTAAAACCATGAAACCTGCAGCAGTCTGTCGCATAGTGGGGACTGCAACCAGTACTGGCCATTGATTTCAAGGGCTGTGCGAACAAAATGACCCAATTTTACCTGCTACAATGAAATCTCCCTTAACACAAATCCAGGTTAAGGTAAAAGTAAAGATAGGGGATCAAGATCCGGAGACACGCAGTTGTAATATGTAAACCCTAAAATTTCCATTCCAGATGCAAAATTTGCTTTTTCCTTCTGTCTAACCCTCCCCCTGGGATTCATATAGACACAACTCAGACAGGACGTTGCTTGCAGTCTCTTCCTAAGGTATTACCTTTCCACTTCATGCCTTGTATTTATCTATGCATTGGAGCTTCACCACTTCCAGGCAAAGCCATCTCTTCTCCAGAGAATGAACACAAACAAGTTACAACATTTTTTTAAAACCTTCTTTTTCTTTTGCCTATAAAGTAGTAGTCAAATGCAGGCGTTCTGAGGGTTTTTTTAATCACTTTATATGTATATATAAAAGCTTTGTAATTAGCTCATAACTGGGACTACACAAAATAACCAAATTGGGATGATAAAGGGATTAGAATTCGTAATCCCAAAGCCTTGCTTTGAGGGATTCAACAATGATGGAATTTCAAAATTTCTCTATTTGAGCTTTAGGTTTTAGAATTGAGGTTAATGACTTGTTTAAAGTTTTACTGGATACTCAATCCACAACTAGTGACTTTTGGGGAGAAAAAAAAAAAAAGTAGAGAGTTATCAACGAGCACCTTCATAAGAACTGAGATGCCCAAATCATACTGGAGCCTGTCTACATGCCAATTATTTTCTACAGAATATGTTTTCCATCAAAATCTAGGTCCTGGTATGTCCCACATTAGAAGAATATATAGCAAGAGCCTCCGACCCAGGCAGCTTACAGTAGGAGATAAGCAGAAGTTGAAGAAAGGAAGACTCATTTCCCCCCCTTCAAAGATGAGTACTTAAGATGCACGAATGCAAAGACCAGCTTCATACATCTAGCCTGCACCAGAGCCAAGCAGGGAAACTCTGATACCTTTAATCTCCAAATAGATCCTTAAGCAAAGGTCCACCCCTCTGCACAGAGGTTTTATAGCAAGTAGAACATTGTAAGAAAAAACATGTATGTCAAAACCTGCAGGTTCAGACAGCTTCCCAGGTTTCATTAACTTCCTATGCATTAACAGAATGCAGCTGAAATTCATTGACTCCCAGTATCGATTGCTTATTTGTCTGTGGAGACTGGTACAAGGAGAACTGTTAAAGGGCTGAGGAAACATGATCCTGCAGGTGCTATTTGGCTGCCAGAGTAGAGTGCTAGAGACACTGTCATATGCTTACATTTTCGTCTGCAGATCACACCAGTTGCACACCATCCTGTCTTAAGAAAAGTCATCACATGCTTAACAATAATGCATTCGATAGCGTCATACTTAGTTCAATAATTTAAGAGTGCTATTCCAGAAAGAATTACTCCCACTAATCCTTTGTCTTTTGATTTACAACTTCAAAATCATAACTTGAATAAGTTATATCAAACACCATATTTCCTCACTTCCACCATGTTTAAGAACAAGCCCCTGCAGATAAATTGTTTAGCTTCCACTGCTATTATTAAAAATATATTAAATAGAATGATTTCAAGTGTTCTGTTCTGGGTAATGTATAATGTTTTATTACATCTCAGTGAAGCCGATAAAGCTGATAATGATTTAACCTCATATTTCAGCAATAAATTGGACTGTCTCTGGAATACGTCTGGATGCCCAAACAACTGGGTAATTTATCATACCGCTCATCATTAAAAATTTACTTTAAAAAAAACCCACAACTTACAACTTGGCCCAAACTTCTGAGCTAGGAATGTACCTTTAAACCTCTATAAAAACCCTTTAAAATACTTCTGGTGTGCTCAGCGTGACAGCTCACTCAACTCCAGCTCAGACTTTGGCTAACCTGGCTCCTACTAAGGCCTGATGTGTGCAAAGCAAGAGAGCGGTGTAGGCAGGACAGGTGGCCAGAAAGAGCTGAAGCACTATTATTACCTGCAAATTGCTGGCTTCTGCAGCCTGCATCTTTTGTCTGGCAGTTTCCTCAAAATCTGCTAACTTAGGGAAATGGTATAGACGAAACCTCCAAGCTGAAAGGTATAAAGCATCAGCTTACCCAAAAAGCTTTTGAAGCAGATTCAACAGCAGCTGGACTGCTGAGGTTTCCCTGCTCCCTGGTGTGATACAGGGGACACTTGCACTGTGACAGAGGAGGAAGGATGGGCACTCTCACCCCTGGCTAGGTAACTAAGTCTTTTTTTTTCTCATAAGTCCACAAATTAGGAGTTACAGGTTATAAGTGATGAAACCTTATGACTTGAATGGTGAATAAGTTAATTCACACAATAGACTGGTCTGGGCAAAAGGGGATTGAGCCCCTGTTTGTTGTATTTCTTAATAAGCTCACGAAATAATGTTTAAAACAGAGTGTGTTGTCCTGTAAATTTGAGAGATCCAAATGGACCGTGACACTTACAGTGACTGAATTCAGGGTAGGGAAAAAATAGTTTTGGAGTTCTAAGACAACAAGCCAACACAGTTGGGGTTTTTTGGTTGGTTTGTGTGGTGATTCCCCCCTGCCCCCAAGAGTGGGATCTGGTGTCAGGGATCTGTCTGTCACAGTTGCAAGAATAAAATGGGTGAGAATTCTTATGAGCCAGCCCTACAGGATTTTTTTTGCTTTCTAAGTCGCATCAAACATACAGAACCCATGCAGCAGACCTCAAGTTGCATACTAGAGATATCCAGAGACGCCCTGATCAGCATCAATGCTGGCAGATCACTGCATTCTCCATCATTTTCAGTACCTAACTAGTTCGGAGAGGGAAGGGGGCAGCCTCATGCAGAACACAGTATATCTACTGTGGACTACCCAATTGCTGCAAAGGCAATTCAATGAAGCACGTTTGTCACACTCAAAAGTTAAGACATATACCAATTGCACTGTCAAGGGCTTTATGGTCAAGACCATTGAGCATTACAGACAACAGAGTCAAGTGGGAATAAGCAGTAGGTTTTGCTTCTGCAGGGTGGGTTGCAAATACAACGGAGCCTGAATTTCACATAGAATATTACATGTTAATTCAATATTTTTACTACTGCTTCATGTCACCTAAGTTTGCAACTTCTTTCTAAACCTTCCTGTCCCAATAGTTTCTGGAGGTCAAGAGCATGAGGCTACAGTATGACATTTATCATACTAACAACTAGCATTTTCTAAGTAAATGTACAAATAATTTGATTGTTCAACCATGAACATGGATTGCAGCTCAGAACCTGAGCTAGTATATAAATGGAGCTGTAATGAGCCATTTATGCAGCACACTATCTCATCCATCATTCAAACAATAAGTTTTGCCCTCGAAATTCCGATACCACCCCCACTTAATGCTGCGGGATATTTGACTTCTGATTTTGATGATGATACAATACATACCTGAATAGGAACTATATTCACACCTAAGCTCAGTGTGAGCAAATTATCTAGTTTGGCAATTAGTTAAAAACAAGTGTTTAGAACACAACTGGGTTTTTTACTTCATTTGTCAAAAGCTGAATAAAACACTTAACATAATTTCACTCTATAACAACAACAAAAAAATTTGCATGATTACACAATTTTGTACTATTCATGTGTCTACCTGAATTATCCTCTTTGGTTGTGCATCAGTTTGCTTAGTACTTTCCACTCTATCCATCCCCCAGTGTCTTCCCACAACTGAACACTTGTCTTTCCTATCTGCAAGAAACTTCCCAGAGGGAAAAAAACCCACGACTCTTTAGCCCCAGCTATGCTAAATGAAGAATAAAAATCAACAATGTTCTCTAACAGTCAGTCCACTTCTTTCACTGTTGTGTGCTTACATGAGTAAGAAAGACACAAGACCTGGGATTCACCTAACTTGATGTGTGTACAATACACCTATTGGAACCTAAGCTAGATTCTATAATCCCATTTTAGCCAGTCAAAGCAATCAAAAATTGATTTACCTGAACTGGTTAGCATTTATCTTAGCATAAGAAGACTTGCTCTCCAGGTTCTATTGATTATACTGGCTAAATTTCCATCAACGCCAACAGGAACCTAGTTATACAGCTTCAGATGTAGACATGTTAGGTGAAATGAATCCTATCCTACTTAAATGCTGGAAACAAGAGTTATAGCTTGACAACTGACAAAATGCATATCAGGTCCATGTTACAGTCAGGGCAACTGCAAACCAGCCACACCTCACCACCTGAAAGCTGGCAGGCGGCTTGGACATTGTCTGATGATGCACAGAAAAGGCAAGAACCATGCAATGACATTGGCAAGTAAACGTTGAACCCAAACCCAAACCCTAACGCTAACTAATGTAAAAGCAGAAAGAAATGGTTACTTCAAAGCATTTGGAGGCAAGGAGTGGTGATAAATTTAGCTTAATCTCAGACCATATATTTCCTGGGCACAATTCAAAGTGTATACGATAATCTTACGGCTGATCAAGCAAAAAATTGACCAGTTTTTGAGGGCACTTTTTAGTGTTCACTCTCTGAAGGATTGGGTAACTGCTTCTTCTGTTTCTAAGAACACTTCTCCTTTTTGCTGACTTATCCAGCAACAATCTTCCCAACAAAGCAAGACAGCTTTCAGAGAAACTTGATGCCTCTGGACTCCTTGACCTTTGTAAAACTTCTACACACAGCAGAGAAACAGAACTGTGTGGTATCCGTACCTGATCTCCTTCTATTGATAAATGCATATTGGATGTCCACACTGACATTTCATCTGCTGATTATTATTCAGCTGATCTTGACATTTTGACTTGCTGCAGACTGAACCAGCCAGCCCCGTTCATGGGAGGCTCCAGCTCTTTACTCTCTGAACACTCTCAGAGGGCGCTGCTGGAAGAGACCTACCTCAGTGTCAGGTTCCACCTTGGTTTTCCTCCATTCCTCCCCATGCCCTGCAACAGTAAAAGTCCTACTGCATGCTGAGGTTTACAGTTCTCAGGGAACTCTATCGGAGGAGGGTATTTTTTTAAGCACAGGTTAAAGAACCAGCAAGGGCTGTAAGCATTCAACCCAATATCATGCATAGGGGCTACCCACTGGATAACAATCCTTCAGAGCTCAAACATGATACCAGTAAAGAATCCAAATTTTTTGACACCAATCTTTAGTTATAGGAAGAGAGTATGAAAAGAACATGGAAACAAAATGCTAAATTTAATTATTGTAGTCAATTCTAAAAGCTGTGATATTTTGGAAACAAACGACAGCTAAGATTTTTGTGGCCATTGCCATCCAACAGTAAATACTTATGCAGGGCATTACAATAATGAAAACAAGATTAATAATGGAAGGGGGAAGGGTTCATTATCAAATTGTATTTGGACCTTGTGTCACCAGAAGTAATGGACTGACATTAGCAATCCATGAACTGAATCATATCCAGCTCATTTTGTGGCTCCCAGAAGAGAGGCATTGCAAGTGATGAGAATAATTTTTCAATGACTACACACTCGATCAATATATTAGCAAAGAGCTCAGCTTTCAAAGCTAAAGCATCATTTAATTTTCCTATTTTAACACAGTAAAACTTTATATGGCCATAAAAATCAATATGGTGCGATCTCACTCACTCCGTTTCTCAGAACTTGTAACAGCAGAGAAGTGACAACTCAAAATTAATTTAGCAGCTGCACCAATGAGCTTTGGCAGGTCTTGAAATTAAGGCGATACAGTCATTTGATAGCAAGATAAGGAAGGCAGACAGACAATAAGCAAATTTCCCAGCATTTAACACCAGCAGGCAAGAAGTTAATGGGTGCAAGTGCACATTGGGACGTTGTGGGCACGGTGAGATTTCCCACGGACTGCTTTCCCCGCAAGCACGAAGCGCTCCGGACATCTCTCACGAATACTACACACACTTTCCTTACCCAGAAACTCACTCACAAGGAGGGGGGGAAAAAAAAGTAGAAACAAGCAGGATTCACCCAGGGGCCCGAAGAGAGCCCAGGGGACCGGGCCAACCCGCACCCTCCACAAGCCTCCCGGGCCCGGGACCTCCCCGGCCCGAGCAGCCCCGCTCGCAGGCCGCGCTGCCCGGCCCCGCCTGCCCGCCCCGCCGCCGTGCAGCGCCCGTCCCGACACGGCGGCGGGAGGCCCGGCCCGGCCCGTCCTGCCGCGCCACCCTCCGGGGGCTGGGCCGCCCCGAAGCCCCTTGGCTAGGCGTGGCCGCCGGGCAGCGCGGCTCCCTGGACAGCGGGGTTACACGGCGGCGGTGGCGGCGGGGCCGCCGGTCAGTCACCGGCCCCGGGACCCCCCCCTGTCCTGCCCGCCCCTCCCGGGCCGGGGATTACCCGCAGCGAAACCTCCGGTCCCCTCAGAGCCTGCCCCGCCGAGGGGGCTGGGGCCGCGCCACCTCCGGCGACCGTGCCTCTGGTTCGCCCTCCTCCGCCTCCGGACGGCCCCGGCCGGGCGGCAGTCCCGCCTCGGGGTCAGCGGCGGATGAGCGCTTTGCCCCGCTAATCCCCCGCAAGCGCCGGCAAAGCCAGGAGGGCTCAACCCGCCCCGGGCAGGGCGCGGCGGGGGGCGCCGGGCGGCCCGGCCTCCCCGCCCCGCGGGGAAACGGGCGGTTGCTTGAGCGTGCAGCCGAGCCGCCCCGGCCCGGGTGGGCCACAACCAAGCAGACCGCCTCCGGAGCGGGGTCCCAGCCTGCGGGGTCCGATCCACCCAAGCGGGGATGAGGCCGCGGACCTAGTCCGGGAGAGCTGCTGTTTGCCGCCCTAGGGCTGCCGGTGGCCGCGCTGGCCTGCGTAAACCTAATGGACTTATCTGGTCCGCTAAAAATAATTGAGAATTGGTGTGTGGACAGAGCTTGCGTTATTACCCGCTGCCTAGGAGTGACTACACGGCGGCAGCACAACATAATACATGATAGTAGAGTGAAGTTGCATCACAAAGTACTCAAAACTTGGGAAATGGATTAATTTTATCAGTACAGCTCCCACATGATATATGAGCCAGGCTTTAATTATGCTTCTTAGATTTTCTTTGGAGGTCCCCCGCCACATCCACTACAAAGAAGCAGCCAAACTTAATCAGCACTAGGGAATGTGTGCCTCCATCAGAGACTTCTGCTGTCACATTGAGTCTGTCTCCTTCCATTTTTCTAAAAACATTTAAACCTAGTTTGCGTTCAGACAGGTCTGACAGTAGGGGAGCTGTTTCAGAGCTGTCTGTGTTCTGTCTTTCACAAAAGCAGAGTAGAAACCAGATAGTTCATGGATGGCCTTTCCATGTGAATACGTCCGTGATGGGAAAGGCTTCTCATCCCATCCCAGGCATGAAAGAAATCACATGGACCTGAAGCCTTATAAAATTCCTCACTGTCGGAAAATCACTAATAGAAACTTCTATATTCTCAAACCCCTAAGCTGAACAGCCTTGAGCCAGATATTTGTAAGGACAAGAGGCCTCCTTAATTCCCTTCAGCAGAGGAGCACTACTTCTTTACTGTATAAAAATTGTTAACATTTTTAGGCTACGTGCAGCATTATGCACGTAGGAATTTATGAGGGAAAGTTTAAGTTGCCGTATAGTCTTTATTAACTACTTTCATTGGGGCTGCTGTGTCCCTTCATAACCGCTCTTTCGCCCCTGATTGAGACCATATAAAAGTACGAAATGAGCTTCCTAGTTTTATAACCCCATTTTACTAATTTGGCTTGGAAGCACTAGCAGAATAGGGCTTCAGTTGTAAAAACATCCATATCTTTTAGGGTTGAATTCCTACATGAGCAACATTGTACAGAGCTTCCCCCTCCCTGAGCAAAGCTCTCATTCCTTTTAGTTGTGCTCATGAGTGCCTAGCACCTGCTGCCTTTGGCCTGTGTGTCTGGCTCAATGGCAGGTCACATGCAGAAGCATGACAGTCTAATCCTCCGATCATACAGAAGCTTGACCAGAGTGCGCTGTCAAAAAAAGGGTAGAAGCCTCTTAGTGGAAACCAAGGTACAAAAAGGGGACACTCATACCTCTTCTCCCAGGCAGAGCTGGCATGCACCTGGGGCCTGGAGCAAGGAGCTGAGAAGTCCTTAGGCACAATCTTAGCTGCCAGAAAAGACAGTAACTTCAGCCGTTGGTTTGTATGTCCCCTTCCACTCCTAGCAGTGCTGTCTTAAAACAAAACCACTGCTGCCCACGTTGTCTGCTTCTCAGTATCTGTGTGCCAAAGTCACTGTCTCTTAGCTCTGGAGACCTGAAACTCCCTGTGAGCACCCCCTCTTCTGTCAAAGGGGCCTCAAAGGCAAAAATCCATGGTGTGACTCAACTAAATGAGTCCATTTGGAGTGAAGCGTTGTACACACTTCTGTCTTCTGCATTAATTAATTATTCAGGTGAACTGGTCTGTGAAACTCCCCAAAACTGATATCTATTTCATTTAGATGATCCTGAATGACGGCCTGTTGCTGCAGAAAGGGTCCTAGTTGAAACCAGTAAAAGACACAACCACCTCTGAGGCCTTTAAAGGTAGGCACTGTTCAAATGGGGAGTTTCAGCCCCTAGTGAAAGACAATCTACGTGTCAAATAGGCACAGACTGTGCTGGAAAACTTAGGCATGAATTGATTAAGTGACATTCAGTTTCATGCAGCCTAGCCACACTTTTCCTTTCCCTTTATCTTCACTCCTTTCTCTTTCCCCATCTCAACATGCCATGGCTTTTGCCCCTCTTTTTCCCCAAAATTTATGGCTTTGCATTTCTCTAGGAAGCCTTTTACGTGAGATTTCAAAGTTCCTGAGTGAATGTGGGTATATGCTCCCTCTCCCCCCAAATAAATTTGAAATAATTAAGGACAAGTATTAGTTATCGACAATATCTAGATATATACTAAAAGATAAATTAAGTGTGATTATCTCCAGCTGTACCTGCTATGAGGTTAAGTTGTGCTTAATGCCACGAGACAGCATCTATACTACACTATCTTTTTAACAGATTGTGATTAGATTGGTTTCAGACTCTCTCCTTGCCTCTCAACATAGTTTTTAACTTCATTAGAAATATTGTGGTTGTAAGTCTGAAAAATATTTTTAAATTACTCTGCAAAAAATGTGAAAGCAGTATGAACAGACGCCCTTTCAGAGCATCTTCAACATTAGATCACACTAGACAATTGCTTTTAGAATAAGTCTTACACTTCATTGTAATATAGCAGACCGGAAGCATACATAAGTAGAATGGACCTGTTTTACTTCAGAACTGATAAACTCAGACTTTTACGTTCCTGGAAGCTTCTAATGACAAAAAGAAGGAAAGAAAAAAAGATGCTCTTGTGACTAAGGCACCAAATTAAGACTATAATTTATTTAATAAAATATATTCTGTATTGTGAAAATCCTTACTACATCCAAACAAAGTCAGGATCCTGCTGTGCTGGACACTGTGGATGCCCCTACAAAAGGAGGTCCTTCTGCTGCTAGGCTCTGAATCCTGAGCAGAGGTCAGCCATGGAGGGCTTGTGGGACCTAAGGCACATGTTCCCTCCTTTCATCTGTTTTCTTTTCTCTTTAATTGAGCTTTTAATACTATTTTACCCATAAGCAGGTGTTTTGATGGCTAATTATGTACATACATGCAAATAACAAATGCCACACAAAAAGATCAGCAGATACATAGATGATAACTTAAGAAAATAAACAAGCATGTTTCACTATCAGAAGAGAGACCACCACTATAAGAATTAAAGAACTTACCTCTCTGGGGAACTGCTTTTTGACCTCTCTGGCTGCTTAACTGAGCACAGCCTGTAGCAAATATGAGGAACTCCTCCCCTTTTGGTGTTTATTACAGAGAAACAATACTTCCTGCGACACCTGAGTAAATATCCTCTAGGAAAGCCACCACAGAGTTTGTCTACAGTTAGCTTATTATTCCTTTGATCGTAAATACCATCCACCATAATGAATTACCAAGCATGCCAAAAAGCATGAGTTATTTATTGAATGCATAGACTTCTCTGAAGCAACCCTGAGCTTTGCCAGATATTTTCTTTAGTTGATCAAAAGAGCTCCGTAACCCCTTTTGAAGGTCTTAGATGCGTGATCCTCGTAATCACATTTAAGGGGCTGGTTAGCTCAGGAGATTGTTAATAGGATACAAAACCTTTCACATCCAACCCAGATCAGTGCAGATGAAAAGTTGTGACTATTCAACAGCTCTTTCATGTCCTGTGACCTAACACAGCTCCTAAAGGAGAAATGCTTGTATTACTTTAAATTTAGAGCATGTGGTTTTCAGGCTTTTTTCACAGCATGTGTAATACAGAACATTTGACAAACAGGAAAATAATTAAAAAGCTCAGTGGTAATTAATGAATCCAATTAAAACTGCAATAAAAAAATTTTGCAAATTCCCACTCCAAAACTATTTCTACAGTCTCAACAAGCCCATAAACACAAGCGAGGGTTATAGTAATCAAAAATCAGGAACTGCTGGAAAGTAGGAGTGATTTAGAAAACCGACAGTTCTTCACGAAAATTTCACTGTATCAGCCCCTGTCATTAGAGCCAGGACCTGCACAACTAGCACAGGAATATTGCCTTTGAATGGTGATAGCCTAACTCACGCTTACTGATTCATACCCCCTAGGGAAAAAAAAAATTACAAGCAAACGCATGCAAGACATTGTATTGAAATTTCACAGCTATTTCTATTTCTCTAGGGTTTGAGGTAGCAAAGTTTTAGGGTTTTGCAGGTATTGTTTTCTGTCTAAGAAAGTCCTAAGTCAGACCCAATTTGAACTCATGTCTCAAACTCGATTTAAAAAAAAATGCTCTTAATTATTTGTGGGGGTTTTTTAATAAAATACCGGGAAAAGAGGTATTGGAAAATTTGGAATATAAAACCTTCCACAGTTCTAAGAAAATCACAGGAGAGAAGGTCAAGGGCCAAGTGATAACTGCAGAGATCTATGCTACAAAATTGCTTCTAGTGTCAGCAGTTACTTAGAGAGTGCACTTATCCCTTCTTGGAACACACTGGTCACCAAAATAACCTTAAAGGATTTTGCTTACGTGCAGTGATGTGAACTAGTAAGAAGGCAGCAGGACATCTGAGGATTGCTGCTTTCTGCATACCTGGGTGTAACATAAAGTGCCAATCTTGAAAACGTGCAGGTGAAGATTTGGGGTTGTAGTACTGCCATTTCCAATTGTGCACAACAGATCCCTCGGAGCCATGAAGCTGGCTTGAAAATTGTGGGATTAAAAAACTAAACTAAGTGATAAACACCAGTCACATGGTAATATTGCTCATGTGGTTCATCTTCTTAATACAGCAGTTCCCCTACTAACTGCTTAGAGATTTCAGGTTTCGCACTTGATATTGTTTTGCAAAATATGTTTGAATCAGTTGTATAGAGGGTCTTATACCCTGGAGTAGCAGCACCTGTGTTATTCACAATCCAGGTGAACAAAAATACATGCTACGTAAACTGTGCATTTCTTTACAGCTGTATTTCTCCATAGCCCCTGAAGGTTTAGGTAATCATCAGTCTGGCATTAAGAAAAATACCCATTAAACAAATATCACCATTAACTTTGCTAAACACAAATGTACTTTGTTATATAAATAGGACTGTGAGCTAATGAAGTATAAGCAGCATCAATGTATTGATAAGTCAAGCAGTTAAGTTGATGTTTGGTATATACACCTAGTTATCATCTGTGCTGTTCTGGTATGTACTTGCAGGAGAGTTGAAAAGACCTTTAACTAAAAACCCTGACTTAAAGTAAGACCTAAAACCCAGAAGCTGTTCAGTGTAGGGGCTCTCACATAATATATACCTGTATAGCATCTAGCAACCAGTCTCTGAGTTCATCGCATACCAGGTGCTGCCATTTAACCATGTTTATTAATGGGACAAATAGAGGTCTTTTCATATCAGATGGTTAAAGAAGGCTCAGTATTGAGCAAGTGTGTCTTTTCTTCTGTCTCTGAAGGGGTCACAGTGCACAAATGGAAGTGTCGGACGGGAATAATAGATGGCATTTTGTATGAGTGAAAAGGAGAGGGAATCAGTCTGGATCAGTAGCCAGAGCACATACATTTCTGTACAGAAAGTACAGAGCATATGGGATGTCTGACCTGTAGGTCTCCAAATCACTTGCTCACTTTTCTTCTACCTGAGATGATTTTTTCAATAAGCCTTGGCTAGTGCAGGAGATTCTCCATGTTCACAGTTCCTACAAACCCTCATCACAATTCTCCAAAGTTATATTTCAAGCGGTAAAGACATTATGGTTTGCATAAGACCATACTTTCCTCAAGACTGAATCAATACCAGTGGCCTTGGCAAGAGTCACAGGCCACCAGCTCCTTAATCTGTGGATTAACTGGATGTTGAGTTTACCATTTGGAAAAATTAAGCTACTAATCCTCATAATATGTAAGGAACTGTAAAATTTAATCTAAATATTCAGGAACAAGATAGGAAAGAACAATAATCTAAGAAACTTCATGGCTTTTATTTTGCTATACCTTCCTTTTTTAATACTTTAAAAAAAAAAAAAAAAGCCAGTACCATGATTTTGAAGGGGTATGACTTGTGAGGTTTGCAAATTTGAGGCTGGAAGTACTCAAATTACTATTCTTGGACAATTTCAAGTTTGGAATATCACATAATATGCAGAATATTTAGAATGAATACACAGAATGTCTCAAGTGTTCTTTGTTCTGCTGGGTTTTTTTCCTATTTTACACTGTTTCAGACATACCAGGAGCTTGCTGTCGATCTAGATCATCATCCCCTTGGACCCAGAGGTAAGAAGCCCATTGCCAGACTTCACACACTTCACAAATCCACACGTCATTAATCCCAAACAGTTGCAAAATAACAAACACATAAATAAACCCTAGAAAATTCTCTATTTCTTTCAGGCGAAAAAGAGACAGATTGTTTGTATCACACTATCCCCAAATGAAGAATGACAGAGTAATCCGAGAATAACCTGAAAAGTTTGTTTTGAGGTTTTTCTCCATTTTTCTGCTGGTACTACTATGAATTTCTCAGCCTCCTAATCCAGAGGCACACCACAAATGAGTTTTATAAACAGTTTTGTATTTGTGAGTCTGTCATTAATCTCTGAGGATGTTCCAAAGATAGCCCTCAGAAGATTTGGATTTGTCTTCTTCTTTATAATCCAGTTAGGGAGTATAGCAAACAGTGACACAAACAGGATTACATTTTGAAGGGGCCCATGCCTGGTTATGCGGCACACAGACATGCTGAGCTCCGGTTTCTTGCTCTGCAGTTTGCTCTCTTCCCAACTGCTTCTTCTCCTCTTTTCTGGTTGATTGTAAACACATTTGAAAAAACATATTTATTTTGGAAAAATTACAGATTTAAAAAAAAAAAAGAAGAAAGAAGAAGGAGGGAAGCTGCGTGCCATCCTGATTTTTAGCCGCTTATCTGTCTTTATTACCATACTTGTGTTCCAGTGTTCTATCAGTTAACTGTGTGTAGCATTTCCAGCACTTCATTCTCCTGAATGACAGGACAGCCTTGTCATCTCGGCTGCCAGCAGACACAGAGAAAATTCTCCGCTCCCACAGAGAACTTCTAGCATTTCTGTGGTGATGGTTTCTTTAGAGCCAAATTGTCATTAGGACTTTTCCAGGTAACAAGCACTTCTTGAAATAAAAACACTGATTTTTAAACACTGAGGGTAATTTAAACACTGAAGTCAAGTGTGAAAGGCACCAGTATATTATCCATCTCAGAATACCTCCAAATCAAGGCAAAAAATTTTAAACAATGAGAGGCTGTTAAAACATCAAGAATTCTGTGTTCCTGGAAATATTAACTATGGCAGCTGTTGTGCTACATGGTCCCAATAGCTCTGTCGATGACCATCTCTCTCTGCTATTTATAAATCCTCGAATTTCTTCAATTAGCTGCAAACTTTATCAGAAAATACTTTTCCTTCCCAGCTGTTGTCAGGAAAAAATTCTTTACGAGCAAGACTGGTTGATAAAGACTTCCGTTAGAAACATATCTGGTTTAGAATGGTTTTTAATTTCATGTTAGATTTTGAGACCAACAAGTAGCCAGTTTCCAATCTGTCCAATGTTGATGGACTGATTTTAGATTCTTAGGACTAATATAAGCTATCTGGAATGACTGGCTTTGGTATTTTATATAAGCTGCTATAGTTAGCAAGGGTCCACATTTAAGAAGATACCAGATACTATATACTGTCAAAAACACTCATAGGACCATAATAACCTCCCATGTTTTTCTGACTAGAGTCTCCAAGTTCTCAAATGCATCTTATCTGTGCTATGTTATGGTTGGAATTATAAAAAATTAAAATGAATGTCACAGAATGCATTTTATATATTATATATACATATAATTTCTACATCAGGTAGTACTGTTTTTGTGGCTCATATACACTTATGCCTCAGATGGTATCTGACAGTTCAGTATGATCTGTAAGTCACAACAATATGGCAATGTAAATTGTCTGGAGTGAAGAAAATGCTTGAATAAGCTCTGAAGGTTTCAATAAGCAAGATTTAAATTAAATCAGAAAGTCAACATTCAAAACCTCAAAGCCGAAAGTCAAAAAAAGCTTGCTTACTCCTTTATATTATCTAGACAGCAAAGACAACTGTACTCTGTTTGTTAAATAATATACCTTTGCAAAGCTGAGGTAAACTTATCTGGCTGTTCTTTAAAACATTTAAGTTGCAATTAGTATAATGGTCCAGCAGTCCCTGTGTCAAGCTGCTTTTCAGCACCAGAATTATAACTTTAGTTTGCCTTTTAAAATTGCTTTTTAAAAAGGATTGCTAAGCAGTCCTGCAGAGGAGCCATAATGGATCTAACCATGTGGAAGTTTCAGTCCTGAAGGTGAAAATGGTCTTTATGAAGGTGCTCTAAGGTACAGGTTGAGTGGCATAAACTTTGCTCCTCAAACTCAGCACCTTTGCAGCTGCTAATACTGGTCTCCAAGGAATGGATCATGCAAAGTGGAATTTACTTTTAATCCCACCTAAATTATGAGCGTCATGTAGGTGACAGGTTTTCCTTTACAGAGTTCTGTGTGAACTGGACTTTGAACTTGTTTTCACACCAGAGTACAGTGTCTCAAGGGATAAGAGAATGGAAATGGAAATGTGTTGCTGGAAGTACAGGTAGGGCTGTTTCACCTGCTACTACAAAGCTAGGCACTGAGAAGAACAGCTTTTCCCAGGATGTGATCTGGCCTCACTCCCAGGCAGTCTTAAGCACAGCCTGTCCTAATAACTGTTCTTGACTTTGCAACATAATAATGTTCTCTTCATCTAAGCCGTATTACTATATATAAGCATTTATAATAACAAATACTATTTCCACCTCCCTCACCTATCCTTACACAATTGTGAACCCACAAACATGCTACTGGGAAAGTCCAGATGAATTCTCATTTCTGATGTCAAGCCAGTCTCAAATTAAGAATTAGGATGAGGCATTATATATATATATATATATATATATATATATGTGTATATATGTATAACACCTTTGCCTGTTACAGTGCTTCCTGTACCTTTCTTTGACAGAGCTGTAATTGATCGCTTCTGGAGGCCTGATGCTGGACTGGGTAGCCCCCAGGTTTCGTTCATAGCTGTGGAGGTTCGGTGTTTGCACTGCAGCCGCTTGGCCTCAGGATTTTAGGGTGTTTTCCTACCCTGTTGTTGCCTGCCACAGTCTCCTGTGGAGACTGTCCTCAGTACAAGCCAAGACTGTCTCCGTTTTCCCTTTTTGCTAAAACAAGGTAGTTAATCATTGCTTTCACACAGTTGAGACAACAGTGTGATTTTTGGTTGTTTTGCTATGCCACGCAGAAGCGAGGGCTGCCTCTGCTATCCTGTGTGCACTGCCATCCTCAATCAGCCTGTCTAGCACAGAAAAGGTTGTTTTTCCCAGGAGATGGTTTTGTGTCCTGAGGTTCCAGCTTTGATTGTGGCAACTGTCTTATGTAGCAGGCACCACAGGATGCAGAGGGAAAGAGAAATCAGAACAGCGGGGGAGGCTAATGCTCACTGCAGAGGCACAGCAGAGAGCAGGGCCACCCACTGCCTCCCCTGCCTGCATCTGACAATTGAGCTCAGATTTCTACCTTCAGTTCTGCTTGAATCCAAAGAAAGGAGCTGTGTGTAGCAAGCAGAAAATTGCCTACGAACTTTCCACAAATACAAACAATTTTTTTTGTTTGTTTTAAAAAAATGACTGCAGCTCAGGAGAGATTCAAAATCTTATCCCCGTATCTTGCTGTGCAATGCAAACCTGCTGACTGCTCCATTTGTAAGTGCTCAAAGGACAGCGAGCCTGATCCTCTGCTACCAGTACCTGTCTGACTTGAGAAGGAACTCCCAAATTCACTATGTGAAAACTGCCTCATCTGGCTTAGCATTCAGAACGCTACTGCATGCAAGTAATGAACAGCTAATTACTCTGCTTGTATGAGGGAGTTCAATAGGGCACTGCTTTCTAGTGGGGAGCAGATGAGGGCTTCTGATTATCAGATGTACCTATTAAGATGTACATTCCTAACCCTGATCTCATTCAAGGTAACAGTAAAACTGTGTTGGTTTGGAATGGGCTAGGGACTGATCCTTGGCAAGCAATATTGTTAAATAAAATTCAGTTATTTCCCTTACTGCCCCTTTAGATACATGACAACAATAAGGAGCAATAATTTAAATTTTCTGGCAGTTTTTATTCCTAGGATTTCTGAATATGCCACAGTCTACACACACATCTGGTTACCAAACATGTTGCAGTAGGCAGTAGAGATCTCCATGCTCACAGACGGCAGGCAAGATTTCAATTTTGAAATCTGATACAGAAGACCCACTGCACAGAAGGCAACAGGGCGCCTCAGATGGCTGTCTCAGAAGGAGTAAGTCGCAGGATATGATGTGTTTTGCATCTGTTATGCAACAGAGAACAATTTGCCAATTAATTCAGGTAGTGTTAGAGAGAAGAGATAACATGGCTTGGATTTCCTGCTCTTAACTTATTGAACAGCTAGGCCCTTGGGACTAATAAAAAGTATTTCGTCAGCCTGCAGGAGGTCTACAGTTCTGATATAATAGAAAAATACCATATTTCAGAATGGCAAAGTATTGTTAACTGATGCAGACCTTGCACAAAGAACATCTCTGATGGGCTATTCAAATAAAGGTTCTACCTTACTTTTAAACTGTACTCCTTGATAGGCCAAATGATAAACAACAACGTACATAGGGTAAGTATTTATTCATTTCTTACCCTTCTGTTTCTTTACAGTGACCAGCCATGAGGAAACAAAGTAGGAAATAACCTTTCCATCACTTTCTTCTGGCACATAGGTGACAGACTTTAATTTCCTGGGCACTTCTTACATGGGACTGTGTCCTAGGACCTAGGTGACAACCTGAAGTGACTTAGATCCTAAACCACTATTGTTGGAATATGAATGTAGAGGACTCCATTACTTGGTGTGTTTACTTAGGAAATGACTGAGGAAATTACTCATAAAAGACTAATTCAGTTGTTAGTTTCTTTCTTTCTGCAGCTTCATTAATATAAATTGGAAGACCAGGTAATACAATAGAAAGTCTTGTGGCTTGACAGCAAATTCCCAGAATCTTCTCACTTTCAAACTGATAAATAAATCAAATGCTCCTTATTCATGAAGATGGCAGTACCATCTTACAACGCTTGCTCTGATGGCAGATGCAGTCTAAGTAAGAAAGAGGGTCCTCTTTTTTTTTTTTCACGTTGAGTCAGAGGGCTTATTGAGGTACCAAGTGCTCTAAAAGTGCTAACATTTTCCTGCAAAAGGGCACTTAAAAATGGATCAATGCTGAGTTAATATTCTTCGAAGAACTGCTTTTTTTAATTAGTTCTAGTTTATAACACATTTTCCAAGCCTTGGAAGGGTTGTAGCTAAGCTCTGATGATGATGATGCATCTCCTGATTTGTAGTTTTCTTGAGCAGGTATGCTAAGATGGATTTATCAAGGAACCAGTGGACTTATGATCAGTTAGAACAATAAACCACTTGTCCTGCCTCTTCTTCGTCGATGCATTATCTCTTTTCCTCTCTTTTCAAAATAGGCAGCTCTGTCTTCACTAGTTCAGGGACACATCCCCAGTCTGTAAAGATTGTTTCACAATGTGCTGAGATTCAATCTCAGTTTTATCATGAGATTCAGGACTGAAAGCTTCCAGTTAAACTGCATGTTATCTGTTTTCTAGTTGAAGGAGTCATGCTTTCTTCCACAGAAAGGAGGCTGGATCCTCTTAGATGAGAGATGTGTAATTCATCCTACAGGAAACTGAGAACTAAACAAAACCTGTTTGGTTTGCAAAGTGGATGATGTGGCAGTCTGTAAAAACCTTTGGTGCTGAAGCACCTGGTGGTGAAGCCCCCCAACACAGGCTGAAGTGCTTACAGTCAAAGACACAGTGACAAATCAGAATTATGTCCAACCTGCAGCCTGCAAACAGCTTCTTGGAAGTCAGTGTGATTCATGTGGCTTCCAGGCAGACCTCACCAGCAGTAACTTTCTTAATATTCTGGCTGGAGCTGTTCAAAAATTTCATTCCAGCTTCTGTCAGTCTTCTCTGAGTCTCCTTCATGTTTGTCACCCTGAGTCAGAGTCTCAGGTTTGTTGTAATCCAGGTTGGTTGCTTTGGATTTCCTTGCCAGCACCTCACAGACTGATAGCAGGATCAGGACCTGTGCTTTTCTTCTCTAGAGAGATCAAAATACTTTTTGTTCTAATTTATCATATGTTCTGCAGTTTCTAAATCCAGCTAGGTAAATTGGGATGATCAATGACTTTGATTATAGTTTATTATTTTGCCTTTACAACTTACCTTCAGCAGCTTCTTATTCAAGAAGAGAAACAAGAAATTTACGTTAGATGGACAGCAGAAATCTTTTTCCAGCTATATACAACACTGAGACTTTTTTTTTTTTTTTGCTGTCTTTTTATGTTCCGTGAAATCTTTCTAAAAGGAGAAAGTTTCACTAAAGTGGTAACGGAACATTTTTATTTACTATTTTCTCCATGCTTACTGTTTACTGTTCTCTGTATTTACTATTTTTCCATATCTCTGGGTTGAGGGTTTTTTTCTTTAGAACCAGTAGAATGAAGACAAAAATTTGGAAGACAAAATTCAAGGCTCATTATTTTAGAGAACACTTTTCAATACCAAGACAGGTTCATGCTGTTCTTCGAGTGGGTGACTCGCAAAGAATGCAACACAGCACACTGAGTCCACAACACCATTTTTATTCATTTTACGCAGGTCTGTAGACAGCGTACAGCTGCTTCTGGAGCAGAATTAGGCCTGCATTGCTATTGAATGACCTGGCTCAGAGTCACCAAGAGATTTTTGCAAGTAGCTCCTATTAATGCTAATGGGAATGTGACATATTAATCCCTCATGTACAGATGAGAGAACAAATCCATTCAGTTGCAGAATGAAAATACTGTTGATGTTTGAGGAACTACAGAAACCTGAACCATTTAACAACAACAGCAACAACAAACAGAGTAATGCTTTTGGCTTGTTAGTACCATACAGTCTAAAATCAGTACAGGTACAAAGCTAATGCAGTGTGTCCCTCCACTCTTCCACCTCTGCTGGGATTTTTCTTTGTCGTATCTTATTGGTAAATTGCAACAGCATTATTCCAGCTTCTAAGAAAACCTGGGAATGAGTAACATAAATATTTGACCTGAAATCCGCGTTGTGAGGGCAGAACTGAAAAGAAGACAATATAAAACCAAATAATAATAATAATAAGAAAAAAAAAAACAAACAAGGGAAAAATAAAAGCATTGATTACATTTTCTTTGGTAAAACAAGTAAATTTTATATACTTTTGTTTACATTTTATTTAAAGTATAAGCACTTATTTCCATCATAAATGCATGCAGGCTTACTTATAGTACTCAAGAAGTTACTCTTCAGCTATTTTCTGGTTTCATAGTGTGATTTCATAGCTCCTTCCCACTAAATATTATTTGTTTACAGCTGCAATCCTTCAGTCCAAACAAAGCAAAGGTTCTTCTGAAATCCTGCATATTTACTGTTATCTGGGAACCAGTCCTACCAGTACGTCTTTCAAATTTCTTGCTCCACTGTTTAACAATGGTAACACTAAAATAGAACATCATAGGGACAACTGTGAGAAAGATTCAAATCTCTTAACTAACTGGTTAGTACAGGACACATAGGTATCTAAACCAGGAAAAAGTAAAATCAAATGTTGGGAGCCATCTGAACACACTGCAAGGATAGATGAGATTCTGGGTCGTGAAGGTTTAAATGTTTCTTGCCCTTAAGAGGCGAAAGTTTATTGTCCTGTTCTGCCACTTGTGTATTCATGATTAAATTACCATATTATGAGAATGTGTCTGGTGCACAATGTAAGCCAACACAAACCTCTCTGAGATGCAGCGTATGCAGTGGTGCTGCATGGCTTCAGGAAGGCCATCCTCTCCTGGACATACCTGCCCAGTGAAGGGGAGCAGGATGTCCTCCCTTGCTGTTTATGGGTGGGACATTGGGTTGAACAGGCTCCCAGAGGGGCCAGACTGGCTGAGGGCACTGCAAGGACCAGCTGCTCCTCAGGTTTCTCCCTACTAGTGCAGTGGAAGTGCTTGTAAGACATCCCAGAGGCAGCCCTAATAGACAGCAGGACTTGGGAATGCTTTTCAAGGGCCCTGTCTCGATCACTGTGTCAGGGCAGCCCCCCTGAAGCCGTAAGTGGCCTCTCAGTGGACACACAATCTTGCCTGGTTGACATACTGGCAACACTTCTCATTTGAAATGGGGAGTTAACTAACTCAGATACTTTTGCCGCATACATCTAAATGTCAAAAATAGCACTGATGCAACAGCACTTGCTAAATATATAAATAATGACTTACTGCTTTAGCCTAATTCAAAGCCAATCAAAAAGACACTACAAAGGGCACCAGCTAAGAAAAAGCCTTCTGTGGTTCACTGAAATAAAAGTCACCCCTGTGGAAATCAGTGGATGCCTTGGTGGTCTGCTTTGATGCGTGTCATGTTGAGTCACGAAGTGTGTCTGAAGAGTTCTGTCCTGCTGTCTGAACTGAGAATGACACCAATGGGTGTAAAGCTCAGAATGGCTCCTCAATGTTTGAGGACCCACCTCATGCAGCCTGTGGATGCCTTGGAGGTCTTTCAAAGCGCTGAGGATCCCAGACACGAAAATCAGGGCATTTCTCGAGGAAATTAAAGCAGAAAGGAAGAGCTGGCCAACCACACTTAAAGAAGCTCTTCGGGCACTATAATAAGCTAGCAATCATCTGTTTCTTGTAACTGCTAGAGCTGCATGAAATTTATTTCTGTTTAAACATTTTACTATGTAGTTAAGTCCAGTCTGGCCTTGTCAAAGGAACTAAACCACCTGTGAACTCTTTAAAAAAATTATTTCAAAATGATAGTTCATCTGTCAGCTTCGCTATATTCAGTTTATTTGCTATAGTTTTCAAACCTGTAAAATATATTTTTCTTGTGATTTATACTGAAGTTTTTATTTGACGCCAGTTTGACTCCCCCGATTTGTCTTCTGGCCTGCGATTCAAGAAACATCCATCATGCAGCTCTTTTGCTAGACCTTAATGTTTCTCCTTCTAGCAAGGTAAAATTTCAGGACTCTGGGAGTTTTGTGGTTTACCATAATCCTGCTGTGCTTGCCCATTCTAGAACCAAAATCAGGGGCTAAATTCATAGACTACCTTCATGGTTTGAAAGATCCAAAATGGGATTTCTAGTTTTTGACTACATAAAGCTACACATGAACTACCACCTGTCTTTCTGGAGCTGATCTGATGCTCCACAGTGGGGTTTTTTTCACTATAAAAAATGACTGGTCATGCACATAGATTCAATACCATATCTGTGGGTTAGCTGCAGTAGCCTGGTTTGCCTTACTAACTCTCCTTATAAAGGTCTAAGTTAATTTCATGTGTACAGAAGATACAGGCATTTGCAGCTAGCTAAAGGCTGTGGCTAGGTGCTTCATCTGTTGCTTTGGATTTCCTCACCAGCACCTCACAGACTGCTAGCAGGATCAGGGCCTGTGCTTTTGGAAGGAGGAAGGAGGCTGCTGCCGCATTCTTCATCTGGCACTCAGGCTGGAAGTTCAGTAATTTATTTTTTTCTCCTTTGATCTGTGTTGTATAGAAGGTCTAGCATTCAAGCACAACTTAGGTAAGAAACTTCATTTTCTCGCTTCTGCTTCTGAGCTGCGCTCTGTCAGTATGAGCTGCTAAGATAATTTCTTTCGAACTGCAGAAATGGGAGGAGGACTTCATACTCATCTTAGATCTATTTGGCTTAAACTTGCCTGTGAGACCAACCTCCTAATTTGTCCTGCTGCTGCAGTTTTGCATTCTATCTTGAGTATGAAGTGAGCCAGGTAAGTCAAGAAAGAGAGGATACACTTGGCTGAAGCTCAGCCATGGCCATAACCATCTTCAACAATGTCCTGTGGAGAGCTATATTCAACACTGGACTAAAAGGAAATAGCAATTTATCCACTTAAGAATATCAAAATGAAATGAATGGAAATGGTGATATTCTAGGTGAAAAATGTTGTATTTGGGAGTCCCAAGGCAGTGCAGCATTGCAGCCAGGGTCCTGCCCCAGGGGATGAGTCTGGAACATTCATGGTGTGTGTGTGTGACCAGGTAAGAAACGTAGCTGCCAGAGATGGAGGTATCCCTGAATGAAATTCAGAGGAAATCCAGAAGGCAAAGTGTGTAAGAATTGTCCAAGCATACCTACATTTCTGTTTGAATTACCAGAAACTTCTCCTGAGTAGAAAGTAACTAATCACATAGGTTTGGACAGTCACACATCACAGACCAGCAGCACTGCGATGGAACTTGAACTGCAGTGTGCTCACTCAGCATGGCTTTCTGGATCAATGAAAACCACAAAACGGCTGTGGCTTCTCGTTACTTCAATTTCCGTTGCTACATCAGCTGAAAATATATATCTATGCCTGCCCATGTGCAGTCCTACAGGACTGCAGAAAGTCAAGATCAAAGTAGTAAAGTGTATTTGACAACCAAGGCAGACCAACAGATATGAGAGATCCATATAATGTCAGAATTACATGTGGCAATTTTTAATTGAAATTGTCACAGGTAAAGGGCCAAACCTTCACATGTTTTTTGTGTGAGAGACAGTAGGCCCTGGGATAGTTAAAAAGAGCCATGATATGTAAGGAAACTAAGACAGTAAGGACTGCTACGAGACTGCCTAACAGATACCCTGCTGCAACTGGGAAAGAAAACTGGGCTGTGGAGACAAGGCAGAGAGCTGCACCAAAGCTACAAACAGGAGAGAGTGCTGAGCCTGCAGCAGAAACAGAAAACAGCTGCTTGATCCCATCTGGCAATGCTTGTATCCTAACAGGAGCAGTGCAGACTCCCCCAGCCAGGCTGTGACGGTGAAATAGTCACTGGTGTAACGGACTCTGTGTGGCAGAAAGAGCTCTTTGATCTTTCTGTTTTGTGAATAAAAACAGGCATTTAAAACTGAACTTGAGCCCCAGTGTTAGTACCCAACACGCACAGTGTCCCCCCCTTTACTCTGTGCTGTTGGATTCTTGGATGACCGAATAACTGATTTTCAGACAATTGACTTTTACCAAATTTTTTAAATTTTGATAAGCAGTGTTAATGAGTCACAAGTCAATAAGTGGCCAGGCTACTAAAGGACGTTCAATAAAAATACAGAACAGTCTCTCACCTGTCAAGTATAAAGCCATTTGCCTATAGTCTCCATTCCCACATCCCTCCAGCTAACTTGCTAGCAAACAAAACTTGCGGGTTTACTAGCACTTGTGTGTGTATTGTGCTATCTCTGCAGGCAGGATTCAAAGTATTATTTATTTTAACATCCTGAGCATAACAATACAGGGTTTTTTAAACCAAACCTTGCATTTAAATGCATGTGCATGTACATATACTGCAGGTGGCTAGGAAGTGGTTTATAACTCTGAATGGAATGAACTAAATAGGTACCTTCTGTTCAGGAAAAATCATACATAGTGAGCCATAAGAAGAAATATTCCAGGGCAACAGAGTACCACAGAGTGCTCTGAGCAAGCCCAGGCTTTCTGGGATACCAAAGGACAGAAAAGCCAAGCATCAGCTATTCAATAGTGAATTAATATGTTGGCAAAAGTCTGACCACTGCTAACATGTCTTTGTATCCAAGAGGAAGCACAATAGCTTTTATCTCACTCCTGTCTTGCTGAATCATCTTTTCTGCCTACTTTAAACTTCCACTGAACTAATCTAAACCTTAAAAGAAAGGGGGGTTCTCTATTAGTTCTAGCTGCATTTTTATGAACCAAGATAGATGTGAGAGGTTAACACACTCTTAAAGCACTTATTCAGGTTTCCAGGCTTGAAGAATCAAGCTAACTACGTCAGTAAGAGGTCTGCATGCAGCACACACAGCATCTCTATCACCAGATCATAATTCCTCCACTCTGGGATTAAATTCCAATGGACCTTGTCCTTCAAGTCTTGCAGAAAGTCATTCACAAAGAGAGGCTATATGAAAGCATATCATAATTTGGCACAATTTGGCATAAGGATGAAAGATCACATTTAAGGGAACTGTACATCTCTTGCTTCCTGTCATACTTAGCTTGTAATTACTTGCTGGAGTGTTAGGATATGAAAGGAAGAAGTCCAAGGGGTCTGTTAGTTCTGCCCTTTCTGTAAGTGCCCTAAACTTTTGCTTCAGTCTGCTCAAACCCCATTCTGGAATAAAAAATCTATGACTCTAAACAACTTTGTAAGCTCATCAAAACTTCCTTTTGACTATTGCTTATAAATAAAATAATAATTATCCTATGAGTTAGAGATGCAGTTTTCCGAAAAATATCTGCATATACAAATATAGATGTTTTCTGATATGTACGCAAGTTGTCCTTAAGGACAGTCACTGCGTTGGTTTGGACATTGCTTGGCAACCTGGAGTTTTGTGGTTCATACCTGGGACAGTGTACACATTTGTTCAGTGATTCATTTTCCACTATTGACTCAACTTGAAATTCCCATCAATAATAAAATAAAGCAGAAATGCAAATGCACTGATCAGCTCTATCAGACTATCCACTGCACAAGAATTTGTGAAGAGTATCATAAGGGACTTAACTGTGAAGCTCTGTGCAGTAAACTGCTCCAGTAAAATGCCCTGCGTTAGGGGCAGCTTACAGCTAACACCTGGCAAATTATGTGAAACAGGCTGGGAAACTGTAATGATCCTAAGCTAGCTCTCAAGAAATTACTTCTAGCCACCCTCAATATTTTTTTAAGTGAAGTACTAAATAAGCCCATAGTTCAATAGACCTATATGAAATTCTTTAACAGTCTAAATGTTCCAGATGAAGTAAGGGCAATAGCAAGTTACAGCGCACATATATGCGAGAGACATTGCTTTAGCCATGTCTGAAATAGAGTTTGCTAGTGTAATTCCTGGCAGCTGTTTAGTAATGCACCCCACATCTTACAGTTCAGACTGAGATACACAGAGGATTGTCATGGCCGGATGAAATTGCAGGGGGCATTTCACTACAATAGGGCATAATGTTGCAAAGAGAAAATGGGAAGTTGAGCCTAATTATCTTTTCTTATGACAAATGTATATGTGGTGGGAAATCATAGACAGGCAAAGCCAGAGTTCTTCAGTTCCGAGAGTACTTCTTGTTGTTTATAAAACTAAAGGGAGAGTAACATAATGTCCCTAAACCATTCTGAGGTGCCACATCAGACAAACAGGGAACGAAGAACACTATCTGCTGCCTCTCTGCGGGATCCAGATCTCCTTCACTCAATCATTAGCCCAGTCTGGCCAGATTTATGTTAGAACTAATACAGTCACAGCCTATGCAGGCAGGTCTGGAGATCCAGCATGCGCAGCACAGCCACAGTTCATAAATAATAACATTATTATTAATATAAAGTCTCTGAAGGCAGCTTTTTCTTATGTACACTTTAAGTACAAGTCGCTATAACGATTTAGGTTTTATGGTCACCAGGGGCATATAATTTTCTCTGTATATTTACTGTTTCCTTTTGTAGCTGTATTATTCTCCAGAACTGTGAGGTAGTTACTGATCACACAATATATATAGCATCATTTCTAGAAACTAATTTCTTACATGTTGGTTTCTTTTCACTTTTGTGAAAAGAAGTACAAGTACAAGGTACGAGTCACTTTTCACTTTCTATTTCCTTCAAGTTATGCCCTATTACGTTCACCCACAGTGAAAGGAAAGAAGAAATTCATGTATCCAGGACAGGAGTTATCAGCCTGAGCATCTGAGCCCTTAACTGAAGGCATCAGACAGCACTTGGCTTGATTCACCACTCTGGAGGAAACTCTTTTAATCCCAAATGTATGGGCAGTAGTAGCCACAGAAGAACTAGGTCTGACACACAGCAGCTCGTTCTCCATCTAACACCATTTAGTGGCTTCCTGCAGTGCAGCAAACGCTACACAGACGCTTTTGTGTCCGAATCCTACTTCTCTCAATACTCCACTTCCTCACAGGGCTTTTGCATTGTCTTCAGCCTTTATGCCCCCATGTCCTACCTCTCAGACACCTCTACCCCCTGAGCTGGCTGTGTGGCTCCAAGGGATTACACATGTCTCCTTGCTGTGCCACCCATTCCCCTGATTAAGAGAGAGTTTCTAGACGGGGTTTGCCCTGGCTGTTGTGAGGTGCACTGAAAGGGCTGCAGTGACAGATCACTGTTAGAAGACATTATTGACTGAATCAGTAGCATTTCCAGACACGAGACATGGGTGCAGTTTCAACTTGCAGTCTCTAAATAAGAGAACAAAACTTTGCAGGGGGCACAGCAGGCTGCAAAGTGACTAGGCTACCTCTACATCAAACCCTGTCTCTGCTCTTTTCCCAGTGACCGGGAGAGAGAAAAGGCAAGACTTAAAGAGCCTTTCCTACAGAGAAAGGCAGCCTTGCTTTAGAAATGACCAATGCCATTAAGAATCAGTTTTCAGACAGGGACTGTAAGGACAGCGAGGGAGGTAATGGCCAGCAGTGAGTAGGGAGCAGTGATTTTGTCGTGTTGTTGGTGCCTGCCCTGCCTGCAGCACCGCAGCAGGAGCCCAGCTCACCCTGGCCCAGCAGAGGGCAATCCCAGCAAATAGCTCCGGAAATCAGTGCTGGTGTTGGGGTTCAATTCCTCTGCAAAAGGGAAAGGTTGGAAAAGGAATAGAGCCATAGCCACCGGGCTGCTTGCATCTCCTTGTGACCCTTGCTGCTTGTATCAGCCCTGTGGGTGTGAGGTGGGAGTTGGGAGTGAGAAATGTGGATGAATGACCCTCTTTCTACCAATTTTGGGTCAGCTTGTGATCTCAGGAGCTCTGCCCCTTTCAGAGGTTTGTAGGGGTTTGGAGGGGTGATGGGATCAAGCCCTGTTGGAAAGAAGAGTCCTGAAAAGCAGCCAGATTCCACAGACATGGGAATATGGGAAGACTCATCCTGGGAGAAACGTAAGTTAAACCTTGTTAATGTCTCTCTTTTTCACACGCCTCACTTGTACAGCTTCAATTTTTTTCTAGGCCTGCCTGGAAGAGTCTTTGCAAGTAAAAGAAAATCAGAGCAGCTTAGTAGTCAGACAGTTTCTCCACTAAATGAAGTGACTCACTTCTAAGCTTCCAAGTACACCGAGTCTACGTTTCCCGCAAACTCTGGTATCAGCAAACATTTTTACCATAAAGCATATTACGTAGTCGTAACCTTTTTTGTCTGTAATTCAATGGAATGTGTGCAAACCCCTTCTCATCTACATAGGCATTTGTTTGTTTGTTATTCTAGACAACTGATTAGCACTGAAAGGCAGAGAGAGCACAGAAATCATGCACAGAAATCATGCAATACCAGATCTCACTATATCACTTTTCTATGTAGAAGGGAAATTAATTCTTCTTAGTGGTATAAATTTACATGACAAATTACTGAAAAAAACCATACCTATTTGAGGTAATCTTGCAAGTAGGTGTTTGACATTCACTCCATCAGCAGCACCGCTCAGCGAATGACTTAAAATATTTGCACTACAGTAGACAAACCTGGTGGAGACAGAGTCATAGATGAATGCTGTAAAGTCTGCAGTCTCTTGGCCAGCCAAAGGTGATTAACAGCAACACAGACTTGGGTACTGTTCCTTAAGAGCTGCTGCAGAAAAGCAGGCTGGACAGGGCAGAGATGATTCTAGGAAGCACCATTAAGGGGAGATCTATAACATTGGGACAGGGTTCTCTTCTAACGACATCCCTTGTTCCATGCGAAAAAGAAGTGATTCCCTCTGATGCCTTGTGATTTTCACACAGGCTGTCACTTATCCCACATCACTGATGGGTTTAGGAGGGAATGCTCAGTGCTCTTTGAGGTACATCATCTGATATATCTCGATCTACAGTGACAGAATAGGATCCACAAGAGCCCTCAACAAAGTGCAATTGCTGAACTCTTCTCTCCACCCCATCTTAGGAGCAATTCTACTAAAATGCAAGTCTTCAAGTAGTGATTCTCCTCAACCCTCCTACAAATATGTATGTAAGTATGTATTACATATATAAATGTATGCATTCGGTGCCATTTCCCTAAGCATCCTGATGCACTATGTCACATCTATGTTCGTCAATGCACAGTCAATTCAAGTGTTTATGAGATTTAAGAATTACTTAAAACTGAGTTCATGGTTAGGTACTTTGCTGACTCATTCAGCCATACTTCTTCATTTTGCAGTCAGCTTAATGTCAGGTAGAAAATCCTATCAGATTATCAAGCCCATCTCATAAACCGTACAGAGAATGAAATAATCACTAGAGAACCTATTTGATATCAGTTGGCTATTGAATTAATTAGTAGAACAAGAAAGATGAATATAAAACTTCTACTAGAAATAACAGAAATCAATAATACCAATACATTAATCATATAGAGCAAGCTTGGTTTTATAAATTATTGCACTGTATTTTTTATTCCAAGGAGTAACTATTAAGTGTTTGAAGTGTTTGAAGACTTCTTCACAACATTTTGTTACACCAATATCTTACTTCATCTCATGCTGTGCCATTACTTGGCTTTCTCTTAGTTAGGAAAAGAGACACAGAGAAAAGCCTAACTTTGCCAATGATACAATGAAATGACTGCATCATTTTGAAATACGAATATAATACAAATATGCTGTAGTTATTTGTAGTTATGCAATGTGTATAAAATTTTGCTGTATATAGTGACTTTTGCTGAGGGTTTTGGACTGTAGCAAGAAAATATTTTGGCCACATATATAGTCACGGAAATACATACCAATATTTCAGTGCTTTCTATGATGCTCTACTTAAAGAGCAAGGAAGGAAAATACTGTTGTTTTCTCATTGGAAGGAAAGGGATGGAAAGAACAGATCAGAAGCAGACAGATCATTGGAAGTGCCATGATGGGAAGATTCACAGAGCACTGCAGTGGTGGATTATTTCTACTGTTAGAGTTGCATTTACAAATCAGATATTAAAATTATAGTTGTGTAAATAATTGTTGTTCTGATACCACTGCAGAAGTGAAGAACTGAAAAAAAAAAGAGTTTGGGGTCAATCTGGAATGGTTTTTTTGGGGTGATGTTTGTTTTCCAAAAAAAAAAATGTACAAATATACTGGGTTGCATTCAGCCATTACACACTCATGGAACTGAAGACTGAGCATGCACCTCCATGCCCTTCCTCGTGTAGAATTGCCTCATCCGCAGGCCAGTGTATTCATAGTGCTTTTGTTTTCTGATATGTTCTCAGCTGCTTCATATTAATCACAGTGGGGCAAGTGACAGTGCTTCTTGTCATGCCAGGCCAGAAGAAACCCCTTACCATCAAGTCATGTATGTCTTGTGCAATACACAGGTCTGGTGGATGTGCTGAATCTTGGACATGAGCTCTGTCTGGAGCTGTGTCAGTGGAGAAGTCAGCTGCTTTAATACGGATGGACATCTGAGGTTGAGGGATTGGCCCTGAAGAACTTTGTGTTCTTGCACAAAATACTCTTTAGAAGACAAAATTATTGAATATGCATTTTATTATTATGCCTGCCTTTAGTTTCTGAACTTGCCACTCTGTACTTCCTTTTGCCAGACCAGCCAGGACAGGGGTGCGGCCCATGCGGCATTGATGGACAGACTGGCTCCGCAGCAAATGTGGCCTGAAGCAATATCCCACACTGTTTACAAAGTGCGTAAGATGTGGCAGACCACCAAGAACAAAGTTAATTTATGGACTGTGGTAGCAATCTGCTCACTTCTCTGAGAATATCTTCTCATGGCATTAGCAATTTAAAGATATCCTATCTTCTGAGAGCTTTTATCCTTATAGTCTTGAGTGTCCTCTCCTTCTACAAACTTTGGTCATTACCCTCTATTTTGTCCTCTTCCTCTGAAGTGGCAAATTGCCTTCAAACAAAGAAACATCTTTGATGCTTCTCTCAAAAGTCCCTCAAGAGGAAGATTCCTCCCCCTCATATCTAGGGAAGAACAGGTCAGCCCCAGCACTTCCATCCTCCTCTGTCGTCTTCCTGTGGTCCATCTTAAAGCCTTGACACTCTTCATATGATGTCTACTGGGGTAATTACTGGTGCTGAGAGGGTGATCATTACACTTTATTTCCAAGTATGACCTCCTGATAGGTCCATATCTCCTCAAAATCCAGGCAGATCAAATCCTCCAGCGCAGTTCAGCTGGGATTACATCCAATGGGGAGTGTGAATGCCTCCTCCACATGGGCTAGCTCTGCCTTCAGGGCAGTCACCAGATGAGCAACACACTCATGCTCAGTTCAGGTGATCTGTGCTGGAGCAGGGGTAACTGGCATCAGGGAAGAAAGGTCCAAACCCGCTGAGGCTGTATAATGCCTGCTCAGAAAGGAGAATGTGAACAACAAGGAATGGTGAGTTTGGACCATTGTAGGGAGAAAGGAGGGGCAAGAAAGGTAAGTGATAAGTGAAATGTCATGAGTGACTTTTCCTTGTGGTGTGGAAATGTTCTACCTGATCAAGATAAAAGCTAGAAATAATAATGTAAAAAAAAACCAACTTGGGGGGGGGCAACTTTGGGCAGAGTAAGCGGTTCAATGCTTTGAATCAGGTGATGATACCACTTATGTTATGAACTTCTCTTTTCATTGGAAGGAAACACACAAGGTATTTCATACTGCCGCTAAGCCTGGGAACAGTTGTGCCGTACACTGGACTAAGCACAGAAATCTTTAGGCAGAAACCTCCATTAGTTTTATGCAGTCAAATACTTAAAGTCTCTTCTAAAAGCTGGTTGACTCTCTGGTTTTCACACAGGACCTACCCACAGGCAGTGAATCCGGCTCAGTGTTTTGCGGTTGTGTTCTACCTTTGAACTCGGTAATTCTCTCATCTCTTAATCTCCTTTTCTGTAGGAACTGGCATCATGCCTGGCTTTAAGCAGAAGCAATGGCAATGATTTTGCATTTTTGGCCTTGGGTTTCTTCGGTTTTTTTTTTTCATTTTTTGAATTTTTAGGGCACTGCTCAATCTTGAATTTTGGATCTCCCTGTGTGCTATTCAGCTGCAATGACAGAAACAGAGGAGAGAACAAGTTACAATCAGTCCAGACTGCCTTGCAATATGGGAAGCAGTTATTCCTCAGAATATGAATTGCAAAATTTCCGTGATTAACATTAGGGGAAAATAACAGCGACAGCTATATAACACAGCTGTCTTTTGTGGCATATAAATGAACAGGTATTTCCAAGGACCACAGCTGATCCCTAGGGACATTGTATAGAAGATCCAAGGTATCTGTCCTCTGATTAGATGTTGCTCTCTGCTTTCTAGTGCATAGACATGGCAGACACAGCAGTCTTTCTGCCTGTGTCACTTTACTTTCAGGTCAGACACGTTCAACTCACATTTGGGCTTTCTGTCCTTCAGGTTCTTGCTCCATGTTACTACATAAGCTTTTGCTGGCAGGTTTAAAAATGTACATTTTGAGACTTAAGAGAAAATCTGGAACATCTGAGAGTTAAATCAGCATTGGGCTCTTCCTTCCTGAAGCCACAGGTGTTTGAACACTAAAACCATGGGCTTTATTACGGGAATTTGTTTCTTTTCCCTTAGCCATCTAGTTTCAGAATACTTTCCACAGATTATCAAAAAAAGAGGAAGAAATCTGTTATCATTCTTCCGGTGTGACCTCTGAAGGGCTTTGGCCCATTTCTCCTGGGTTAAATTTGTCACTGCTTCCTGGGACACATCCTGACTGATGCAGTTCCTGACTCCATCCACCCAGTAAGGTATCTGATCCTCTTCCGAGCAGTGCAGGGCAGGATTTTCAAGGGTATGAAGAATATCTACGTCACTCCTGCAGCATCACATGAAGTGCATTCTTTCTTACCAGAAATATTGTGAATTAAAATAGAATTGACCATATGATGACAACTGTTGCTTTCGACCTTGAGATTTACTTTCCTATTCTTTAATGTTCCTACTCCTTTAAAGTGATACAGACCATAAAAAATCTTTCACTATTTTATTTATTCCCTTTTTAAAAACAGAATCAGCCACATCTCAGAGTCACAGAAACTGGAGCATCAGCCTCATAGGGAATTCTTTTACTGTTAACTCTTCATTATATGAGTTATTAATCGACAGCTTTGGGGCTCGGGGGCGTACAGTGGAGAGATACTGAAGTTGCTCAGTAAGAATTTGGTTAAATCCAGAAGGTCTGTTAGATATGACCATGCTCTGCCTGTGCCAGATAGGACCTAGCTGTGTGGAAAAAAAAAATAAAATTCTGTCCTAAATCTCCAGGTGACAGAAATGCAGAACAGACAGATTTGAGCACCTATCTTCAGTCTGCCAGGGTATATTAGTACATGCAGATCGCATGGAAGATGTTAGTTTTATCTTGCTCTACAAGTAGGTCTGCCCCACTGCGTCTGGCACAGGGCAAAGAGGGGATCGGAATTGCTGGTGGATGGGAGGGGAAGGGCCTGGCTGCTGTGGTGGCTGTGGTTGCCCTACTGCATCAGAGACATGCATATTGGGACAGAAGAAATGCCCCACTGGGTCACAGCCAGACGACTGTCTCTGCCAGAGTCAGCTGGAGCTGCTGTCTGTGGAGAGCACATGAGCCTGGGCAAATTCTGCGGTCCACACCTCCCCAGCATCTTTGACTGCTGGAGTAGGGATACTAGGACTATCCCAGCCTCAGCCTTTTAAGAACTCCTTATGGACTTGTCCAAAAGTTGGCATAGGCGCTTTTGAATCTACTGACACTGTTTGCCTCTGAAGACTCCCATGGCAGCAGGTTCCTGCAGCTGGTTGCTACCTGCTGTGTGAGGAAGCGCTTGCTTTTGTCTGCTTTAAACTCACCTCCTACTCATTTCATGAAGACCCACAGTTCTTGGATTGTGGGATTTTGTGAATAACAGGTCAGCATTAATTTTTCCCATGACCTTCCCAGTCTTGTAATTGTTGAGGACATCCTCAGTGGGGGAATTACAGTTGCCTTATGAGGACAGACTAAAAGGCTGGGCTCTCCTCTAGTGACCCATTTGAAGAGTGGCGGTGTTCTCACCTCTCCTTGTAGGGCAGCTGTCCCACCACTGTGACCCCTGGGCTGCCCCTGCCCTTTCCACATGTCTCTTCTGAGATGTGCACCCCAGAACCGCACACACCGCTGAAGATGTGGGGGTGCCAACATGCAAAACACATAGCACCAAAGCTCCATCTTCTTCTCAGTATTGTTTCTGTTGATGTGCAACATTTTGTTGGCTCTCTTGCTGCTGCACATAGAGCCGATGACTTGCAGAGCACTTAAAGATCAAAGCTTTCCTTCCTGTGTTGGGCTTGCCAGTTCCATTCACCAGCATCCAGAGTGGTTTAGATTGTATGTCACTATCCAGTAAATCTTTGTCCATCTGCACGTAGAGATTTCACTGTGATTGATGAAGATGTTGAACAAAACTCATCCCAGGACTGGTCCATACTGCTGACCTCTCCCCATCCTGAACTGTAAGGTTTGAGAGATGTCTAGTCAGACTCCCTGATGTTGTCTGAGGAAGCTGTAAATACTAGTAGATCAGCAGGATATAAATGCAGTGAGGATTTGTGCACTCAGTAATAAAGACAGTTATTTAGAACTTTTTTCCTGAAATTTTCAAAAGCTTAATGCTGTATCAGCTGTAATGTGACATCACTTCACCTTCAATTTGAGACATATCCTACCAACAAAGCAAATAATACCCCAAAACCTCAAACCCCAAATGCTAGGTTTTAGATTTTTTTGGCTACACAAATTATAGCCAACATGAAGCAGGGCATCAGTGAGAGACAGGCTCAGTAGCCCGTCTCTGAAAAGGCAAATAGAGATCCAGCCAAACAGAGTGATCTTTGGGAAAGAAACAGAACAATGCTGACATTGACGTGTCTTTATCATACACATCTGCATGCATCATAAAATATGAAAAATGGTGAAAAAAGAAGTCAAAGGCAGAAGTCTATGAGAATCATTAATCAATTATAAGGAATGGAAGGATATAAAACAAATCAAAAAACACAGAATAATGACTTTGAAACTTTTTCACATAGGACTGGTGTATCGCTTAATAGAATAAAGAAAAAAAAAAAAGAAAAAACAAAGAAAAGGATCATACTAGCGGAGTTGACTGCCTCTGTCATAAACTGTGAGGAGTGAACAAGGACTGTTCCTGCAATAGGAAAATGGGGCTATTACAGCTGTCTGGGTGGGCAACAGAGGAAAGCTCTCAGCTTTCATGCAGGTTTCAGCAGTGGTGTAATACCCACAACAGACGGTTATATAGAAACCCTTAATAGTATCTATTGTTCTATATTTTCCATAGTGTAATCATTGCCAGCCTAGAGATCAAACTGAAATGATGTGTGGCTCAAAAGATTAGTGTTTCAAGAAAAAATGTTAGTCAAGGCTTTGCAAAGTTGTGCAAGGGAATTAAGAAGAACAAAAGGTGTGCGTCAGAATCCCCTGACACCTGTGAAGAACTTTCCAACAAATTGGTATTTCTGCCTAGATGGCAGATTGCTAATAGAATTGTGTTTTAAAGGCAGAAAGGGACCATTATTTTCCCTTGGTTATGACTTCTTGCATAATATAGCTGCAAACTTTAATCCAAGAGAATTTTTTTTAGAAAAACATGGAGTCTTAAGACTTCAAATTATGGAGAAATCACTACCTTTCTAATGCATTAATCTGCCATATATTGTGAAGGATACATACCTTATCAGGTTCATATTCTCCAGTTTTAATTTCTCACTATTAGCTTGTCTTCCCTGTCTGTAATATGATGTTTTGACTAAATATCTTTATTTCCTGATACAAATGAACCTTCTGTTGTGAGAAATCTTCATCCCCTCCAGCTGCTTACAGATGGCAGTCAAGTCACAGTCAGTGGTCTATAAAAGGTAACAAACCCCATTTCTAATACATTACTGTCCCACATTGTTGTATCTGATAACTTAATTGACAGTGTTCAATTCCCAGAGATAAAATAGCTCTTCTCTCTTACTTCTTCTCTCTTATAAAAGTTCTCTTTTTGCCTCCTATACAGAATTTCCCTGTAGAAAAAAGGTAGATTATTGGTGCATCATCTTGTCAGCAGATATTGAAAACTGCCTTTTATTGAGAAGTTTCTGGGTGATATTCCTCTCTCAGTCTGTAACAGTGCACTAGAAAAGCCTTCCTACCTAGGATGTGTATTACGAGAACACTTTCTATGCAGGGAGGGTAAAGCGGGGCATGTCTTTAGAAAATGAAGTAAACTAGTATGTTCTCTAATACTATTTTTCCTTTTCCTAGAATCATCCTCTTCTCCCCAGCTTGTTGCATCCATTAGAGACACAAACAAGCCAGCAAGCATCTTTGCTCACTGGTTACCTTGTTCTTAAATAATCTTTGAAATAGATTCTCTGCCTTAAGTTTTCTCCGTCTCCTTAGGAGCATCAACCACAGAAACTCATTAAATTATATTATACAGGAGGACCCTACACCAACCTCCCCTACCTGCCCTGTCTTGCACAAGCGTGCCGCTGTGGTGCCTCTCAAATATACCTGCTTTGCCACCGCGTCCTCCCACTGGTACCTGAGTGCTGAAATATCGCTTCCTTCACAGCCAGCACATCCCTTCTCCTTCCCACTTTCTTGCCCATCTCCCAGTGCCCTGCACCAGCAGTCAACCCTGGCCCCAGCCCCTGTCACATGTCAGCTCAGGCTGCTCCTCAGCCACTTGCCATTGAAATCTCTCTTCAAAGTACTGGTTCTGCAACCAAAAAGGAATTTGGCTCATTAATAATAGGCACAAACACAACTAAGTGGGTTAAAATAATATCTTCCACAATTAATGTTGTCTTATTTATGTTTGGAAAATACCTAGAACAATCTGAAAAGAAAACCTGCCAGTGATGTACCCTTATCTGGCAAGCCACCCCTCTGTGTATCCTCCGGGATAGAAGGCAATTTCATAGAGAGTGAGTTCAGACAAATCCTGTGCTTCAAACAGGAATTACCTTAAAGTTCTAAAGACCAAACAAATTTCATTAGAAGACAGTCTCGGACTGAATCACAAAATACCTAAGGAAGACCTTTCAAAAAGTGTATGAGAAACTAAATGTCTGCATTTGGATTACTAGTTAAAAATGTGGTTTATTCCTTAGGGTAATTTAATTGCTTTGTTACTAGGGGACACCCAGTCATACAAATGCCCTAAAGCAGCTCTGTAAAGAAGGAAGGAGTAAATATGATCATGCAGCTGAATGCCTCCATTTGCTGTTGGATGCCCAGAAACTAGAAAAAAAGAACAGCAACCCCTACGTGACACACAAGTCCCTTTTGGTAAAGGAAAGCCCTTGTTTATGTAAATACCCATTTCTAGCAATTTAGAAGCAGCTGCTAACCACAAGTGTTTTAATTGCCACTGCACTATTTCAATTACTAATCTCTGCTTTGTTCCTACCTCTCTATGGACATGCTGTAAATTATTATAATTTGTTATGATGGACAGCATTAGAATAGCATCTATTAGCACTTCTATAGTTGAGAGACCCTCATAATGTCTATTAGTAACCCTTGCAGGTGATGGTAGTGATGGGGGGCAGGCACATCATCTTGTATCCACTGTGAGCAGAAATTCAGGCAACTGAGTTCTGAGTAATTACTCCCTATTTTTTTTTTTGTCTGTCTTTTTTTCCCTTTTCTTTGTCTCTTCCAGACATAAATATTGAAATATGTAAGTAAACTCAGTCATGCTAAAATCCCTATAATAAGATTCTGCAATATTCTACTACATTCAAAACTATTTAAAAATCTAGCATTTTACAGACAATGAGTTCTTCATGTGCCTAATGCTGATTTTTGGTACTTTGTTTCAAATATTGAAAGAGAGTAAGTTAGCATTTTAAAAGGCAGCAGGAGGCTCATTATACAGTGGGTTGCAACACAGAGTGGGCTAAGGGGAGAGACAGCTTCTCTGTAACCTTGCTGACCCCTGCAAGCTGTAAAAATCAATAAGAAAATCAAACCAATTAAGGCGTACCAAGAAGTTTACAGAGGCTGAAAATGGAACTAAGGGACACAGTCATGGATTTATTGTCATGGAGTGATCCCAAATAATAGATTTATAATTCCATTGTTTGCCATTTGATTCTTTTTCTTCTTTAAAGCTATCAAATATGAGGCCCTCTTCTGATGCAGGTGCATTAGGTAATTATCCTTATGAAAGGTGCTTTTGTCCTGCTCGTTCTTTAAAACACTCGAAGATTCACTGAGACAAAAAACAAATAACTGGAAATGGTTTATGGCTCAGTAGGTGAGAGCATCACTCTCCCTCTCTTTCTGAGTGGGTGGGAGGAAAAGTAAATGTTAAAAAAAATCTGTAAGAAATGGGCTTCCTGCTATCACTTCTTCCCTAGTGATAAATACTTTAGACACCAGTCTCCTGAGAGATGTCCTGGTCTTGAATACACATGGAGGAGAGAACCAAGCCTTGCCTACCTCTACCGCAAGTCCATTCTCCTAACAACCCAGCAAAGTGTCACACTTCCTCCAGCAGCTGCTCAGTGCTGCTGCCCGTTCACAAGACTCCTTTTTTCTCATATTTACCCAAATAGGATGGCTTCACTCTGAACCAAAGGGGACAATTTGCAGCCAAGCAGGTGCAAGGTTTTCAGGACTCTCATCACAACGATACAACACCAAACACTTAGTGAAGGTGTACTGGTCCAGGGCACTGGCTGTCTGATGTTCAGTTCAATAGCACTGGTGTGGGGTGGTCCCCTTCTCTGCATGTTTGAACTGGCTTCACACTGCAGAAATTTAATCTGTTGAATTCTCTTAAACAGATAAAGATAAACCCTTGAGTGAAAGGGTCCTTCCCTTGGTTTCACAGCTAGCTCTGCAGGAGTGATAGCTACTGGCAGTCAAGATATTACAGCCATTACACAAGGCAGCTGCTTCAGTTTGCTTTAAAATATCTACAGATTTGGGGGAAATTTTCCAGAGCTATCCCATGTTTCAGCCTCTCTGGCATCTATCCTAGGTAATGGACTGGCTGCCCTTTCTCATTTCTTGGAAAATGGGATGCTCCAGCCCAGTGCAGGTACCCTCCCTAGATGTGAGTTGTTCATGTGTAGTCCTACTTGGACCTCTGTCCTGGTTTGGCTGGGATAGAATCATAGGGCAGCCATACTAGGCAGGCTCAAGTCAGCCAGGGCAGCTGGCCTGAGTGAGCTACAGGGGTAGCCCATCCTGTAATGTCATGGTCATTATAAAGGGGGAAGGTTTGCTGAGGAAGAGAAGGGAGCTTTTGTGGGGTTTCTTCTGCTCTTTCTCTGGCTTCTTCCTGCTCCTGAGGACTGCTCTGCTGTTGGTTGTGATAGGTGCACATTCATTTAGCTAAGTATAACTTTGTATATCTTTGTTGGTATTGGCGGTGTTTCATTAAATCTGTTTCACTTTGACCCACAGGTCTGTTCTCCTTTTCCTGATTCCCTTTGGTAATAAAGAATGGCTAACTAGCCTTTAGAAAACTAGATTTTAGAAAAGAACTGCTGACCAGCCTTTAGAGATAGGGAGGGAGGCTGATTTGTACTAACCTTTATGCACATAGCCATTGCTGACTAACTAATACTTTAAAGATAAGAATGAAGCAGAATTCGCCAAGCGAAGGACAGCAGGTGGAATCCTTCAGACTGTGGGGCTCAAGGAACACAAAAGGCTAAGCAGGAGAGATAGGGAGGGAAGCTAGCAAGAGCTGGTTCTGTAAATCAGAAAAGACCCAGGATGGTACAGGACATGCGCCATAGGACAAATTCAAAAGTTCAACCATGAGGAAGACTTGGACCTTCATCCCCAATGACCACCAAGGACCCACAATGGGTGCATAACTTGGGCGGACTGAGGTGGGACTATGGGAGGAACTTATGTTAATGAATTCCTGGAAATAATTAGAATAACCCAAGCTTTTCTTAGAAATGTAATGAATAAACATGAAAGCTGTAAATATAAGGCAAGAATCCTAACACTTGGCCCTGCGTGCATGGAAGGAGCTAACCCCCGTGCTGACTGGCGCTGCATTAAAGAATACTTGCTTAATAACACTTCGCTGTTATTGAGTTTTCTCAGATTCCCTTTCCTGGCTGGTGAGGGGTTATTGGGTGGTAGAGCACCTGTTACAGTTTAGCCCTGCATACAGGCTTAACACAGACAACCTCCAAACTCAGAGCGGCTGTGGGAAACAGCTGAGCAATTCATAAGCACTTTGGTGAATGAATGGCTCCATCCTTTGCAAAAAGCCCTTTCTTCACTTCAGATTACATTAAGAATGTATAGCTCTACCGAAGAGATAAGACACGTGTGATCTGTGTCTCACCGCTGTCAATGCTCTGGTGTGTGACTAGGGAACTCTGTATCTGGAGTCCTATGCCAAAATACAATTTCTCCTCCAAACTTTTTATGTGCTCTATTCCTGCTGCTGCCCTACTAGTGTCCTTTTTCTTCCCAAACAAGACCTATTTGTGGTATTCCGTTTCTCTGTCCTGTTAACACAAGCACAGGGAGTGTATAGAAAAAGTTCTGCATGGCTGACTATTGCAGTACAGGATCGCTCTCTAAGGGAGAGGGGCTAGTGGAGGTGTTGGAGAAGCAGCTGAACTGGGACGAAGGTGTGGCTGGGTTTGGGAATGAAAAAGAGGAACAATGAAATGTCATTAATGCAATTGCTCTACTGCTGCTGGTATGTGGAAGAGGGTGGTAAGTGCTTTTGGGAAAATGTATTAGAACTCTTTTGAAAGTAATTGCATCTCTGCCAGTTTTCATGCCTGCCTTCATGCCAGCAGTTACCAGGTTAGGTCCTTGGGCCTGGCATGGGCAGAGTAGGCAACAGGGCCATGGCTGTCTGACAGCCTCACAGTGACCCAGGTAATTACTTACCTTGTCTTTGGGGTCCTGAAAGTGACTCTTAAGGACACAGACAGTTCACAAGGTCAAACTGGAGCTTGTGTACAGAGTAATCCCTCATCTTAATACAGGTTTTTCCAAAAATCTGTCAGAGCTGCTTTCCGAGACCCTGAAATCTTGTTAAAATACATGAAAATTCTGCCTTGAAGGTCTAGAAAACATTTTAAATTACTTTGTGCATGATAGGAGGTTGTGAAGATCTTTGCAAACACTTTGAAGATAAAAAGTGTCAATTACGCGTTACTAGTAGTAGTTGTTACACTCCTATGTTGTTCTCTTTGGTAAAGAAACAGATATTTTAGCTAAAGCGGAGAAAGAGAAGGGAAGTAATCATTGACCTGCAGATTGCTGTTGATTGCATGCCGCCACTTTGCATTTAGTTGGCTGAGATTAATTTTTTCATCTGTTCAGTGATTTAACTATGTGACTCCCCCAAAACCAGACATCATCACAATAATATTCCAGTGTATTTCCCTGACAAACTTAAATTCGTTACAATTTATTAAAATACAACCATTTGTAAAGAGTCGATTCATCAGTCCTAGTGACACTGCACAGCTTCAGCCTTGCTAGCAGCTATGTGGCACTAATGTCATATTGAATTCGGGAAGTGTCGTCTTTGCAAGGAAAAGCCTTGTTGCTCACCTGTGTTCTGTAGACTGTGGAAATCAGGCAGCAGCTACTGGATGTTGAGGTCTATGAGCTTTGTATTTTGCAGAACTTTCACTCTGAATGTGCTAGAGCAATATAAGAGCTAAAATAGATACCATGTACCAAGTGGCTTCACAGACCCTTTGCCCAGCGATGGACACAATTCTGTTTGTAAGAAGACAAATATATTTGGTCTTTTGTAACATACAAATGAACTAAAAAAAGTGAAATATCCCACATTCTCCCAAACACACAAAAAGGATTAAAAGCACCTCTTGATAATATTTTGGAGGGAATACATGTTCTGGAATGAAAGAGTAAAGGAGAAATTCACAAGTCACTTATCTTTTTAACCCTTACAGTTCATAGGATAACTATTCTGAATCTGTTAAAACTTAAACAGGGAAAGAAATCTTTCAATACAGAAGAGTCTCAGCATAATGTTTGCCTTTTTACCGCTGCTATATCTAACAGAATAACTGCTGCCACTATTACATGTTTTCCTAAGTCTCCTGAAGAAGCCATGTAAAGGAAGCTAATTCTTTTCTGACGGTACTAAAAAACTCCCACAAACTGTGCTTTCAGACATGTTTTAGGCAAGAGAATGGTAAAATGGACCCTCTCTGTACATGTTGGGACATATGTTAAGTCTGTAAAATAATAATCCTAAGTTCCTCTTGCAGTCTTTCTGCTTCTCCTATGGAGGCAACTGCCTCCACCATCTTTAAGAGCTTAGCTATAGCTGCAAAAGTGTAAAAATGGGGTTAAGTCTTGTTAAAACAGTTCAGACTTACAACTTCATTAGTGATACCACACAAAAATCAATAGGCATAGCGTATTCCTGGTGATAAACTATTTACATCTGCTAGATACTAATAAAGGTTGTATTTTCTTCTATTAAAACAGCAGTAGCTATTACTTTAAAACTATCTTAACATGACTGATGCAGTTTCATAGTGGCTAATAATATTCCTCCATTTGTTTCTCACCCATTTATATGCTACGACTTAATGTTAGTGAGGCATGACACTGCCAGATGTGCCTGCAGAACATGGGGGCAAGTAAGCAGTGAAAGCCTTGCAAGCCCTTCAGCTAATTAACATTATTGTGTGTCCAGGAGGATGGAGGGGGAACAGCAGAACAACAGTTTGTTTCTTGGCCAGACTTCCACTGCAAAGCTACAGTCACAGAATCTTGCTGAGCTGAAGGGCCTTTGTCAGTAGACATTCCCTCTGGTTTAGTATGAACTTTTAAAGATGCAAGTTCTTTATTGACAGGAGGATTTTAGTCTTTACTGTATTTACATGTTTTATTAGAATCCAAGTAATTGTCCTGGGTGAGATTATTAAATTTTACCTTATCTGGATAAAAGTTTTTTGAAAGAGAGAGCATAAGATGCTCTCCTCCCTCTACACATACCCCCCCCCATCCAAAGGCCACCCTATGGGGGGAAAATGCCAAATAAGATAAAGTTTTTTAAAAAACCCAGTATGATACACAATTGTTTAAATTCTTGTTTTCCTATGTGTTTTTTGTTTGTTTGGTTGGTTTTACTTCTTAAATACACAGCTGGCACTGCCTTTACATTAGAAATATGTGCGGGCACTGATGCTGAAGTTCAGGGGGCTTATTCATGTTAGGCAGCAGTTCCTCACACAGGCAGTCCCCAGCTCCAAGGGTTAGAGATGGGTCTGTGTCTATACCTGTGTCTTGGAGTGTGGTGGTAGCACCTGGAAAACCACTTTCTCAGCTACACGCATTCCTTTGCCCTAGGCATCTAGGCAGATGATGCCACAAGGATGCCCCACTGGCAAACCAGCTGGGAAACCATCTAGTGGTCTGCAGAGAAAACATGCTGCCTTTGCTCTTGCTGTGGTGCTCAGGGAAAGGAGCTTATTCCTTAGACTACTTCCTTCCTTCCCAAAAACTTCATGTGTTGCATCTGGGTTTAGCAACAGCCAGCATGTGAGCTGCACTGACACGCTGGGGGGCCGTGGAGAGGAGCTGGACGGGGCAGCGGTGGGACGTGGATGGGGCACCCTCACCAAGATGGCCCTGCAGCAATCCAGCACTAGCTGGCTGCTGCAGGGATGCAAAGATGAGCAGCTGAAGCTCAGTGAACTGGACAGGTCCGAAATGAAGCCTTTTTTTAAATAGGGGGAGTAATAAGCTATGGGAACAAATCATTACACCTGAGGTATCCTTGCCGCCACCACTTGAAAATGTAAACAAATCTTGGGTTTCTTTTTGAAATACTTGCACTGCTTCTTCCAGCTCTTGCAGGGGTGATGACTAGGTAGTACAGATACTGATGATGAGGGGACTCTTTCTCCTTTGCAATATCCACAGTCATACAAGAGCGAGCACAGCAACCTCCTTCTGCCCTTACAATAATAGACTGATCTATCAGTCCCATGACACCCATCAGTTACAAGCCTGTCTCAAACAGACCTGTCAGTTGCTCGTCTAACATCATTTCTCTTGACATGAGGAAAGAGTGGATGCCCACTGTCTGTGTTGAGGAAGAGCGGCAAGACAGCAGCAGAGCTGATAAGCAAAGCAGTTGGTATTGAGGGCCAGATGTCCATGCTGCCTGCTGCTGGGGGGCTGCTTTGGCCACCTCCAAACACCTAGGGCTGGCTGAAGCACCCGAGGTGTGCCTGCAAAGCCCAGCTTCTACTTGGCTTCACCCCAAAGGGAGACGTTTTATACGCTCTTGGATTACACTGTATGATAGGTGGTGATGGTTTGCTTAAACAGCGCTCTGCTGATCAGAATCATGGTGGCGATGTGGACACACACCTTCTAACTCAGCACAGAAGTGACCCAGTGAAGGAGAAGCCCTGCCTATGACAATAATCAGCTCTGAGTCCTCAAGAAGCATGAAAAATCACATCTTATGATTCCTATGGCAAATAGTGTAACACTTCAATATGGACTATGATAGCAGGATTTGGTTATCTGTCTTTTTGGATCTCTAGGACATATGGTTTAAGTCAGTTATGTAAAAAGAAAAATATTTACATCAGCAAAACTAGAAATGCTGAAACATATGGAACACTATTTCTAACAACCTGAGAGAAAATGTTGCCTCATAGCAGTTCTTGTCTTCTCTTTAGCAAGGCTAATCTTAGTCTTCATTTGTTTTCCAAATGACATTATTATTCAGTAACTAGAATACAAAGCCAAGGAAAACGAATTACTCAGTTCCTGGCAAACTTTCTTCTCATCTTGCTCAATAATCATGATCATAATGATTTTATTCATAATTCACATTAAGTTTTTCCCTATGGTAAAATTAAATGCAATGGGAAGTGAATGGTCTCTTCCCTAAATGCAAAGCTAAAAGCAATACATCTTGCTCCTACATAAAACAACAATTTTTATGCTCCAGATAGTCAATGACTGAATTGGAAATAACTGTTCTGGTGAACCCTGGCATTCAACTATTCCTTTTCTTTTTGCTTAATAGCAGAACAAAATGTCAGTCTAATAAATTAAAGCATTGAGACCTCTATCTATGGAAACCCCAGAATGTCAGAAAGATTGATACTAAGTTGCTGGATGCAGAGTAATTGATGTCACCTGAGTGATCAGGATCCAAGAGTCAAACAACACTGAACAGATGGATTTGTGCCCTGTTTTATCCTAAAACGTCTGCCATCAACTTTTTACATTTCCACCAGACTGAAGGGGACCAGCTTTAGGACTAAAAAGATACTTTGGTGTAAACATTTTGCTGAGTTGGGGTATCCTATGAAAGCAGAGGCCAGACATAATTTGCTGAGATTTTGTTTTAGTAGAAAATAAGTTCTGACAATAGGAGGGAACACTCTGAAAACCAGACACCCAAGGAAAATACCTGGGGTCTGAGGTTAGCAAGCAAAATGTAAAAAAAAGTGCACTTTTTTAGTTCACTGTTGCTTGGCAAAGGTACGTTGGGCTGCACCAGGACACCTTCTGAGGGAAGCAGGATAACGTTACTAAAGCCAAATAATCTTTTCTCTTTGGAAGGGAAGCAACTTATTTTTGGAGGAGGAGGGCAAGCAGCAGTACATTCACTTGAGGCTTGATGAAATCGTGAACATAACAAAGGAGGCAGAGAACAAGAAGTAAGAAAGGCTGCAATGACTCACATCAAAAACTTGCAGCCTTGGGAGGTGAGTGACTGATGTACTGAAAGATGAATGACTGATGGGCTCGTAAAAGGCACTGCAATTGTTTTGTATTTGCTTGGCATTTGTGGAGGGTCAGTCTTCTGGGTTTATACCTGTCATCTACAGCCAAGTGAGAGTTGAGGGAAGAAAACTTAATAAATCTGCTAAGGCTGTATGAGTATAAAAGATTCTTTAATAACAGTGGCAGCATTTACGTGAGGTATCTGTGTTATTTTGGAGAAATGTTCACATACAATTTACAGTTGTGATGTTCAGCAGTTCAACAGACCTAAAATGTGTTTGATTATGCTTGAATATTATATATTGCTTTAACCAAGGTTATAGCATGTCCATGACACAACTCTTGGAGAATGAATGTCCCCACTAGTATTTTGAAGACAAAATTAGTTAAATGCATGGGATATTTTAAGACTAAAGAGGATGTGTAGTCCTGTTCAGGTTGTCATAATATGATAATAAAAGGAGTTTATTAGAGAGCAAAACAATACGGGTAGGCATGCTAGGTCTGTCTCACAAAGCATTTTTTCTGTAGGATGCTGAATTTTCCTGAAGTTTTTCAAGTGAGGTCCTTTTTAGGATTGCCTTTGTTAGCTTTGGGAAAATTGATGGTAATTCCCTGGGGTAGTGTGAGACAGGGAGACTTATAAAGACAGCGCAGGAGCATACCACCATGTGACCCTACCCTTCTATTAGCGAACACGTGGACAAAAACAGCTCTGAAGAGGTAGGTATAGGACAGCCTGATCTGAAATGCATGGGGCTAGGAAGCCACACTTAGCCCCTATGGGCTGAAATGCCTTAGGTAGGCAAAAGGAAATTGGAGACCGAAACCATCAAAACCATGCTGGGCCCTGATCAGTACTGCAAAAATGATCACTCAGCTTGCTCAGAACTCTGCTGGCTGAGAATAAACCTAAGCAAACAATGATGTCTATTTCTTTATTAACTTCTCTGTCTTGTTTCCAGTGGACTAGACATTGAGAATCCATGTCTACCCAGTTTGTGCTGAATTATTTCATTTTTACTGGCAGTGGCTGAAGGAAAATATTTTTTGTTGAAGCCACATTCCCCCAAATAAAGGTCTTAATCACCTAGTTCAACGCAGAGCTATAGCAGCACGTTTAAAAGAAATAAAAAATTTTGAATAACTTACTTTCATATATTTGTGTGCATATGTGTGTAGTGTGTGTAAGAGCTTTATTTGTTTATATCTGGTATGCCTGTGGAGTACCAGATACTTCCTTGAAGGAAAGAACATGTCCTCTTTTTGTGCCATGAATTTACCTCTTGAACTACACATGGAAGAACATTAAGATTTACAAAGCTATTATAACTGACAGATTAAATTTCACGGGGTTATGTATGTTAATTGATAACCGTAAAGGCAGTGTGGTAAAGGATATCTTGCAACTATATTTGGAAATTGCTTTCATAACATCACTTAATTCCTCTAGACGTTATCTTTAATCAAAGAAACTCTTTGCTGGTATTATTGCATACATTGTAATATATCATGACCCTATCTTGTCTTGCTGTGACCTTATCTTATGTGTGATCCAGTGAGAATGGGAACTCATTTACTTCCCACATATCGTTTTGCTTCATATATCTTGCACAGATTTTCTGCCCCCAAATAGACTAACCAAAGTATATAACTGCTTGCTATGACATACTGAAATCCTTGCCCCAAAAATGACTGGCATGTAATGGTGTCCTCAAGCACATGACTACAAAACGTTAGAAAATTGTGACAGAAAGTTGATTTTTTTTCCTCCTGTTTTTGGAAAATTAAGATTTTGTGGGAAGGAGGTGTGTTGACAGAAAACCAAAATAATACTGTAGTGTTACTGACTACATATAACATAGACTCATTTTCATCATTAAAAACAGAAGAAAATAAAGGCTCTAGTCTTTGTCTTGCAACACCAGGTCACATCTCTCCCCAGCTGCAGGTGGACAGCCCATGTTCCTCCATCAGTGGCACAGTTTGCCTCCCCTCACGCTATTGGGTATCCACAAGCTGAATGACAGTATTGTGAGAAACAGCAAGTTAAAAATCTCCCTAGGCTGTATAAGAGCATTACCATTTCAGGGAAACATAATATCCTGGAAGGCGATTTGACTGGCAGCTCTGGTGTTTCTCTCTGTGTTTTCCTTCCTCCCTTATTAAAACATACCAGCTGTTCAGCTGTGCAGGGCTGTGGGGGAGGCGGGAGCCTATGAGGGCTATAGGGGTGGCTGTGTGAGCACTGGGGAAGTCAGGGGGAGCCTGTTTGCAGCCACAGGACAGACAGAGGATCCTCTGCTTTGCAATCGCTGGCGCTGCTGTTATCACATGCTGTTGAAGAGGGGCAGAGAGGCAGATGCTTGGCGTGTCAGAGGTATGATGAGCAACAAGACTGTGGAAGAGTTCTCCAAATCAGGATTAAGACATGCAGTCTGCAACCCCAGAGTCCATGGGACATATGTGACAGTGTTCCAGTGGTTGGTGGAGTTCAGCCTGGTGGGTCTCAGAAGGAGCCAGGAGACCACCACTGACATGCTCTCAGCAAACCACTGACAATCTTCATTTTGGCACATCACAGATTTTGAATTTTTTTTTCCATCCCACCAATGTTGTGTTAAACTGGTTTATTACTGATTTATTTGTTTGGGGTATCGGCAGTCGTTGCTTGACCTCTTTCTACACTTTTTGAAGGAGGGCAGGAAGATTTGTACAATTTTCCTCACACTATTTTTTTTTCCTTCTTTCAACATGACAGTTACTGTATTCATTAAATAACATATCAAAATGTTAACAAAGAACAAGTGTGCGTTAGGGAGTGTATCCATATTGTGCATGAAAGGATGAGTGTTAGAATGACAATCAGTAGCGAGAACATGTGAAACAAGAGCCCTGGTAATGCTCAGGTTGTTTTACCTTCAGTGCTCCTGTACAGCATGTGCCCTGTACAGCCTGTGCTCCAGGTGCTGGTTATGAACTGTCAGAGTGTACTAGGGACATCTAGTACCAAACACATGTGGAGAAAAACATCATGAAGGGTCAGTGGGAAAAGTCATGGAGCACATATAGACAAACCGAACTGCAACAACTTGCTGAGACCAGATGATTTCCAGCCAGCATCAATATATCTAGACATCAACATACATGATGTCATGTATTTAGATATCAAAAAGTTATTTGACAAGGTCCCTTATCAAGTGTCTTGTCAAGTAGCTCAGCTGTCAGGGAGGAAGAGGGATGGCTCTGGCCTGAATAAATTTAGGTTAAAAGTTAGGAAAACGGGGGTGAGAATAAATGGTCAATTTTAACAGTAGAGGTGGTTACCTGCAGGGCCTGAGTAGTGCAGCATAGTCATAAATGAGCAGGGGGGTGACATGGCCTGCTGGTGACACAAAGTTATTTAGGGAGAAAAAGACAAGGGCTGGTTGTTAAGAGCGAGAGAAGAACCTGCAATTGCAGAAGGACCGAGTAGAAAATAGGAAATGAGGTTGAATGTAGAAAATGTAAAACACAATGAAAAAAGTTTGAACTGACTTGAGCATAAACTTAAGCTATAAGTATCCCATTAAAACTGTCAGCTCAACATTTAATAGCAGTCGAAGAAATGCACCAAACATGAGGAGTTATAAGAAAGCAACAGAGAACAAATCAGAAAACATGATTGTGCCTCTATAAATGCATGATGCATTTGTATCTTGACTTGCTTATATGGTTCTGGTCCTCAGAGTCCAGCCCACAGGGGTCATACTGGAACTGGAAGAAATTGAGAGAAAGGGAGTAGGATGGTTATTGGTGTAGTGCAACTTCCATTTAAGCACTGATTAAATACACTAGGATGCTTTTGCTTGAAATAGCAATAAATGAAAAGGGTACTCTATAAAAGCATGAGTGACCTGGATAGGGTGAACAGAACAGTGATGAAAGAGTAGATGGACTTCAGATGAAAAAACTCATAGGCCCAAAGCAAATCTAACGAGTCTGGTTTTCCCATGATGTGCAGTAAAACTGTGTTATTCCTTGCTGCAGAATTGTGGCTTCTAAGTGTTGTTTCCACAGGACCAAGGAGACAAATGCCAGGAGTAAAAATCCACTGACAGATATTAAATATAAAGTGATTTCTGTCTCAAGAAATGTCCAAGGTGCACATTTTCAGAGGCTGTAATGATAGAACCAGGATGACTCATTTCAAGCTTGCCCTATGATTTTACTGCTCATCTAGGTGCTGGGCACTGCTCAGGGCAAAGTCCTGGGCTGCCTGTAGTTATGGTCTGGCCGCTATTACCACTCTTGTGAGAAAAAGTATTGAAAAGTAAATATACTTTTCCCCATTTTACAATAATCTTTTAAATACAAATATAAGAGAATAATTGAAAAAGTGGCAAACTGACAAATGTCTTACAGTGCGATAGTGGATCTGGAGCCCATGGTGGTTGCTGTCCTGCTAGAGTCTATCTGAGAGATACATTTCTATATGTTTTGTCCATCTGTGGTAGGCTTGAACATTTTCACCAGTGATCAGAATGAAAAATCAGGGACATTCTATGCACTATTCAGCCTGGCAAAGGAGTGAAAACTGGTATTTTATAAGTGACCCAGCTCCATGAATCTTCTCTGCTGGCACAGAACTGATCAGAGGTCGGAGGACCACCATGCTCATATTAATCTACCAGCTAGGATAAATAAAAAGTTTTGCTTATATAGGATTACCAAATTAAAACATTGCTGGCCTTTATGCTACTGTTTGCAGGAAGTATGCTGGGGCTTCATTATTCTTCTGCTATTTCTTAAGATTGTTCAGATTAATCAGAAAGCTCCTGAAACCTTTACATAGTATTAGAGAGATTATGCCTGTTCATCAGCATCTTTAGTCTGAGTTTTCTGACTGCATAACAAGTATATATCTTTTCCCTTTGCCCTCCGGGAACTGCACTTTCAGTGAATTAAACACATGGAGACTGAAAAGTTCAGAAAAGTAGAGATGTATTAGGGGAAAAAACAAAACAAACAAAAATGAGTACCTGCTAAGTGACTTCAGAAACATATCACCTCCCTTTGGTCCCTGATTAAAGACCAGACAGCCTTGATGAAGACACATCTGACTTGAAAGAGGAACCTGCACATTGAGAAAATCTGTTGTAAAGAAAGAAAGGTGTCCAACATGTCTTTTGGGGGGAAAAATGTGTATTTTAGACATGAAGAAACAAGTGTTCTCCAGGGGCTGATATGTTTACTTATCTTTTGGCACCATATACAATGTGATATATTTAGCATATATCTGATTTCACAGTCATTGTGGGTTCAAAAGCCCTATAGAAACACATCCTACTAAATTCCGAAGAGCTTTTCCATAAAATAAATATCTTCTTTTCCCAGTTGTTTTCTTTGTGTGTATCTTCTTTAAAGGTTTGTGTTTGATTAAAGCTTTCTCCTTCAAAAACCAGGCACTGAGAAAACAGTGCTGCCAAGAAATCCTAATCAAGATTTAGAACAGCCTGTTGCTATGGAAATAGCCGTGGCATCACGTGTTCAATACGACCTCTGCTGTGCTAAAAGGCAGGCTGAGAAAACCAGAAAACTCTGGCCTGGGTAAAATAAATCAACAGAGTAAACCAATCGAGTGAATTGTATCAACAATATATTAATGGTGAAAATTTAGCCTTTATTAATTATGCTTTCATTATCTCTTTTTACCTTCAGGCAGAGGGACTGCCTCCCCTCCCCAGACAGGGGCATTGCAGCAGAGAGGAATTACTGGCACCCAAGCACCCAAAATTAGCTTGTTATTTTGCTGAGTGTATGTTTAGCTGTGGTGGTTGTATCAGCTCTCACTCAGTAGTGCTGACACAAAGGGTTGAGAAATCATGAATTAACTCTGCAAAAATGAAGTAGTTTTTGGAGAGCAAAGGCACCCTACTCCAGGCCAGCATGTACATGCAGCTGCAGTGAGGGCTGCCCATTATTCTCACGAACTGGCAGGACACCACAGAACGTCAGCCCCACAGAAAGCCTATGACAGTTTATTCTACATCCCAAATTAATCCAGATGCACTGTCGAGGTATCATTTCTGTCCTGTCAAAGTCCAGGACACAGTAGCCTGCATATCCACTCCACCCATCTGACAAGCCCACTGCACCAATTTTGTCCTTTCAGCTTCACCACATCCCATCCATTCACTTAATTTTGGCCTTCTAATATTCAACTGCTATGCCACTTAAATTGAAGCAAAAGCATCATGCTGTACAGCAAAAATTGACCACAAGTTCAGGAGTAGCAGGGTCTAATCCTAAGTCTATCACAACGTCAGTTCTTGAGATTATAATAGCCCTCCTTTTGTGTAGCTTGTTCTCTAGTTAAAAGATTGCTGAAGTTAAAGATACAAATCAGCACTTGTTTCTGGAGAGTTAACGGTCTTGGAGGTGAATCAGGGTGATTTGCAGCTCTCTCTGGTCCTGGCTCAGAATGTTTTCCTTTCCAGGTAGATCTCACCACTTCGACAATGCTCAAGAATGCAGAGTCAATTTAAAGATGAAAGCTCAGGTTGTGGAACAAGAGCTGAGCGGCTCCTGCCAAGCAAGATGTGTAGATGCACATCCATTTTAGGGCTGTTCATGGACATACAGAGGTTGTGGTACAACAGTAACTTCCACATGCTATGCAGGATTGCACTGTGCATGTATAGCTCAACTCTATGTACAATGTGCAAATGTTGCTATTCTGGGTACCCTGCACCTGAATATCTCTTTTTAGATCTGGGAAGTCGTCTTACTGCTGCAAAACCTTCCTGCAAAATTATATACTTTTGGAGAATACTGTGGTATTTGATGTACAACATGGAAAAGCCCATATTATATAGGATACCTAAACCTAGTTTTGACAGATGGATCTTGAAAGTCTTTGGTCTGTATGCTACGAATCCACACTTTAACACCAAGCTGATCCAATGCAGTTCTTTGTAAGCCATCTCATGCTAGTGATGACTGCAGTGAAACTCGTTTTAAAAACTAGAACATAATTGTCTAGTTATCTCAACTGAAATTCTACACCTTTTAATTTAACCTGATATGGCCTCAGGAGGAAAAAAGAAACAGGAAGAGTTAAGTCCGATGTTGGTAGAAGGACATGCTCTAAAAGCCTGATTATCCAGATGGAACAGATAAATCTGTTACTCTTTCTCTAAATATCAACACTGCATAATTAGCAGCTGCTAAAATAATGGAAGCCAATTGAAGAAAAACATGGTATGCTCTACATTCATTTATTAAATACCTTGTGTTTCCAAACAGAGCTTTCCATATTTGCTACAAAACTATGTAACTTCATGCTCTACACAACCGAGCAAAGCTGACAGCACTGAAATGAGCTGTTACTGTTTCCATCAGGAAGATATGGGGAACTAGTCTGTGTCTCTGAGGTGAAAATATATATTCATCAAATGAAAAAGCTTTAAAAAGCAGCACTATCTAAGATATCAGCATCCCGTCTCCCTTGGAGACAGCTAAACCCCACATTTATCTAAATTATCTTGGTAATATGACAGAGTGATTGCTCACTAATGGTCAGTAACAGTTTTCTTTGTCATTTTCCTAGTCATTACCTCCTCAGAATGAACTCCAGAATAAACTGCTGATGCATCGTGACTAGAATATAAAGTGTACCATTACAACAGAGACTATTTCTATTAAACTCACGAACTCATACACTGGACTTCTGACATTTTCATTTACGAAAAATAATACACCTCCATTACAAACCCTGATGAGCTTAGAGATATTTTATGCTTTAAACAGCAGTAAAGTAATATTTATTTTGCACAGCTGTCTTCTATTTTCTTCCTTTTCTCCCCACAGCTACTCATACACAGGAGCTGCATTCTCTTCAAAGTGAAGAACACCATTCAAAGACAACTAGTTTTGTAGATACTGTATTTCATGGCCCATTCAGCTGCATTTTTTAATTTGGATGTTGAAGTCTATTTGCCCTTTTTTAGGAGCTGATTACACAGTCTGCCTGAATCACATTTTCCCTGCTGAGTCTGAGAAAAGCCCGCACAGAAGGCTTGTGCATGTGGCAGCTGCTTATTTACTCCTTCTTTTCCTCTTGAAGAGCGGAAATTTTCAGTGCTGAGATCCATTGTCTTTATTTCAAATCAAATGGAGCTGATCTGTTGAGCTGCAAAAATGGAGGAAACAAAAAACTTGAGCAGAAGTAGTAAGGAAGCCAAAATGCTGCCATGGGAAGCTGCATGATTTTGAAATACTGCATCAACCTAGAAAAACAACATTAGGGTAACCATAAAGGAGGATTGTCTCTTCCACAGTGTCACAACAAACAGATGCATACTGATCCTTCAGGGAGCCCTAAAGGCTGAAGGTTGGGGAAATGCTGTGGAGCTTCTATGTGGCATCGTCTGACCTTCTTTTCTACAAGAGGGGATCCTGCCCTTTTGCTGTGCAAATAGACATTGACAACATGGGCAGCCACAGATGATAGAGGTGCTTCATCCTGTGAGCTGTCAAGTGCTCTTCCAATATTGCAAAGAACGCGTGCACAAATAAGCTATACACACAAAAAGCTATCAATGCTTTTTTTAAAACCCCTGTTGTAATTAGGAGGAAGGAGACGATTACAGCACGCTCTGACTCTGAAGAAAGAGGGGCCCACCTGAAAAGGCTGATATTTTTAAATCATTAGGGCACAAGGACTTGAAGAATTAGATCAAATTTCTCTTTCTCTTAAAACAGGCCACCAATCCACATAATTTCGCTTGTTTTACAGAAAATGCCATGTGTCTTTGCTAGACTAGTTTGACCATGGAATTCAGGTCAGGACCATGGAGGAGTTCAGGTTAGGACCATGGAGGAGTTCAGGTCAGCTTGACCATGGAGTTCAGGTCAGGTCCTCAGTTTAGCTAATCCAGAGGTGCACAGCTTACAAAAGAGAAACAAGGCATAGGTTATGTAAAAGACTGCAGAGCCTCGTGAGGTGCCTTTCATAGCTGACCCTCAAGAACAGGCAGTGGTTATTTAAATGCATTCTAGTTCTTTCAAAATGTGCCACCCAGCAGCACCAAGACGCCCCCTAACCCCTACTGGAGCAGAGAGCCCGGGGAGGAGCAACCCTGAGCTGGGCTTCTGTGCTAAGCCATGTTCCAGGGCTGCGTAACTCTCCCCTCGCCAAGGTTTTGGCAATGGATGAGACAGAAAGCGGTTTGCCAGCAGCTTTCAGGCACAACTTTCCAATCAATACATACTCTTTCTCTTTTAAAGGGAGAGAAACAGACATGGACTGAAGTCTGACTGTTATTAGACTTTTTGAGTGCAGGCTGCCTCATTCCTATTGCCTTCCCTGAAGGACAGTGTTGAAGATTTGCATATTACTGTGTATATGCAAACAGTAGATCTTGGCAGGCAATGTATTTACCTGAGAGGACAATGAAGGACTGGCATAGAAAGGAAGTGTCGGTGCATCATGGCTTGTCATGTCTATTCAGATTCTGTTTTCTCATTTTCAAAAAGCCATCTACCGTCTGAATGTGGTCAATCTCCTTGAGGGCTAAGAAACAGAATGGTGCATCTGTTCCACATGCTGGATGGGCCATGAGGCTAGGGATGGGAAGTCAGCCTGAACCATATGAGTCCCACCCCCATGGGGTGAGGAAGTTATGCCTTCAGCATATACAGTAAGAGTTTCCACTAAATCCGTGGGTTAGCACAGACTTACTCGTTACCTAATATTCTGAAACTAGATAAATTTCTAATTTTTTCTAGGTGCGGAGTAAGAAACACAACGAGAACCTGAGAGTGTAAGACCCAACAGGCTGAGCTGGACAAAAGCTCAGGTTAGCTCAGATGTCTCCAGTGCCCAGCATTGCATGGATACCCGCATTTGGCATTCTGTGGCAGCAGCTGAGTTCCACAGCTCAATTATACATTCTGTGTCAAATTGTTTCATTTTTTGAGACCTGACGGAAATGTCATTTAATGCCCTTTAGTTGCTGCATGAAAAAGAAATTTTCCAACTTCTCTATACTTCTCTATCTTCTCTCCCTCAAGTCAAGTTTTTTTAAGCTGATCTTATATGTAATGTATTCCCATAGACAAGATTTGAATGTTAAATGACTGATTTGCAAATCAAGTAGCTTAATGAAATGTTTTTAAATAAAGCTAATATGCCTAAGAAGAGTAACTATTTGAAAATGGAGATCAGTTCAGATAGCACTGAGATGGGTAAGATTATTTTCACTGTTTAGTCCTCTGCTCTTGGAACAAATTCAAACCCTTGAAGATTTGAAAAAAAAAAACCCCATATATATTGCGATAAAGAAGCAGTAAAAATATCAGCAGGAACCACCTCATTATGTGTGGGAGATGTGAGAGGAGGCAGGAGGAAAAGGAGAAGGAGTTTAAGCTGGCATAGAAATTTCCCCCCCCCGAACCATTTGAACGCAATAAGAAGTTAATCTATTCTATATATTTCGCACTACAATGAGTTCTTTTTGCCTCAGGCTGCCAATCAATTCAGCTGACAAAGACCCCAAACCTTCAAATGTCTTACATCATGCTCTTACACAAACTAAAAATCTGCATTTAAATTTAACAGGGAGGTAGGAAGAGATATTGTAAAACGTTCTAAATTTATCGACTAGAAAAGTGGCAATGGCTAATTTAAAAGAAAATAATTCAGTTCTCCAAGGTGATTTAGTCTCTGCGTTTTGTCACTGTGCCTAAGAAATTAGGAGGCTACAAAAGTGCAATAGCTCTTTTCAAAATGCGCAGCAGATCTGCAGACAGATGTTTTGACCCTTAAGGAGAGTTTAATCCATGTTTGTGCAGTCCTGAGCACAAGCTTCCCAGTGGCCTTGCCTAAGGGGGAAAATGAGGTAAAGGAAATAGTAATACTACAAAGAGACACCTCTATCCCAGCTTGGCAAAAGGTGAAGTCTAGTAAGAAACCAGCCACATGCCTGGGGTATGCCCTGCTGGTGTGAGACCAGGGTGCCAAAGGGGATTTTCACTCACAAGCTGAAGGCTGGGGGTACCTCAGGTCATCCCCTCCAGAAACGAGAGCACAGAGCAATCACCGCTGATGATACAGTGTGTGCTTCCCTTACCAGACTGGCCTCTGAAGTGGACAAAAGATATCTTAATTTTCAGCATTACATTTATGGCTGTATTTTCAGGGAAAATGAATTTTTAGGAAAATAAGTTTTGGTATTTTGAAAACGAACAGGAGGCCTTTTTGACCTTAAATGACATGCACAATTCTCTAATCCTCTCAGAAGTACCCTCGTCATGCCAATTTAGAGGAACTCCAGGTTACTCTAAAATCAGGGGGCATATGATTAGCATTAAACTGAAAAACATTTTAATCCTGCTGCAAGATTACAAGGCTGCTGAAAAAAAAAAGTGGTGTTCCTGTCTCCTTCTGAACGAAATGTTTCATTCAATTGAAACAGGAAGCTTTAGAGAAGAAATGCCTGCACATTGGGGTGGACGAGAGTGTGGCTGGAGGGCTTTTCAGCTTTTATACCTCCAGCTATCGACTTCAGAGAAGTTGCTCCAAATCTGCACCAGTGTTGCTGAGAGTAGACTGGTCTTCAGCCCTCAGACCTTGCTCAGTTCACAAATGGCTTATCTGTAGCTCCCTAATAGAGAGGCTTACATGTAAGTGGCTCAGCTTGGTAAAAGCCACTTTATAAGCTGCCTGCTACAATACAAAGCTTCCTTCTTTGATTAAAAGGTACTAGATTTGTAGGAAGAGAGCAGTGGTAGGCCTTCCTGTCGCTTAATGAGAGCACACTGTTTTATGAGAGCAGAGATGCCAACAAAAATGTGTGGGTTGAGTTGAAAATACTTCGATGAAGCTGAAAAACATGATTTTAGATATTTGTAAATGACAAACTACATCTTGTACCTAGAGACATAAATTGAGCACTTTTAAAAATCTCTCCGTACTTACAAACTGTGAACATGAAGGTATCCTATTTAATCATGACAACTGGCTGACCACCATCATCCTGTGCTATCTGTTGGAGGAATGGGATCAAAAGTGCTCTGAAGGTGACTATTCCTTTAGGCAGGACTGAAGGATCCTGGATGACAAGGCTTCTAATTTTTACAACCCATAAAAGTACCTGAAGTTCCTAAATCCAGGCCATAGGCTATATATATGAGGAGGTACTACTGCCATCCTGCCATTCCTTCATTATTTTGTCTGTTTAATTGTGTCTTGAACCAAAAGTGGACAGGAATTTTCCTTTACTATCTATCTGTTTGTGCAGTATCTATAACACACAAAACAACTTCAGAAACAAAATCCAGAGTGCTGTGCTAAGACGGAGTACCTACACTTATTCTCCCACCTATTTTCCATTGCTCATGGCAAATTTCCGTTCCAGCTAATGGAAATTATAGTAGGTTGGTAGAAGATGAGAATTCAACATCTTGCAGAAGAGGAGTCAGAAAAATCAAAGGGAAACTTGCAGATTCAGCATCCTTATTACAATATAATAATAGCAGAGCATATATTTTCTTTTCAAGACATTTCATTAACATCTTACTTGCTTTGGATTCTTGCATTTTAAGAAAAAATCTTAACCAGCACTTGATGGGAAATGTGCTGCAAGAGGAGCCCTGATGCTATGGTAACAGAGCTGCATGCTTGTGTGAGCTGCACTGATGCGAGAGCCATGAAAAGGTTTCCTCCCATCCAGTTCAATGGGAAGAGCCTCTGTGATTTCAAGCGTCATGAAATCACTCCTTTTGTTTCTGTGTCAACGCAGGATAGTCTTTCTCCAGGTGATTTCCCTTCAAGGCAAAATTTTTAAGGGAGCATGCATACAAATTATATATGTTAAGCTGACATCTTTGAAAAGACCTCATTTATTTGGGACTGAGCACCAGGATACTTCCTTTTGCTTCAGTTACATCTTAGCTTTACTCATGTTCCTATTATCTTACTTTGCAAATAGTCCATGAAATATACATCCGTGTAACATATATGTCAAAGACCTGAAAAAGCCACAGACCTTGCCCTGTGTTTACCAAGTGATCAGTAGCCTCCTGAGTCTGCATTTTCAAGGTCTGATTTTGGGCACTATAATAGGTGTGTACAGGCAGATAGCATTTCCTTAATATTAAGCATCAATGATCACTAGTCATTTCTGAAAATGTAAGCTGCTGACTGCATGCATTGAAGTGTTGGTGGGATCAGGGTCCACTGGTGACTGACAACAGATGTCTTCTGAACAGGCCCAAATCCTTAAGGAGATTGCCTGACTTGAACTATAAATCTCTTCAATTGTTTGTAAATCTGCATGTATTTTCAGACCCTGAGATAGTTTTACTGAAAACAAAGAAACAAACAAACCAAAGTTTATAATTTTCAATTATTGCAAATTTGCAATATTTGCAAAAATTGCAAATGCAGCAGCACAGCTAATTATGCCCAATGTCATAACTTGACAGATGGGTCACAGCGGCAAAGAGGAAGCATATCTGGCAGCTCAGTGTTTCTAGGGTGAGTGTGAGGTAGACTTAGCCTTTACTTTAGATATTTAATTCCAAAGGTGCGTCCCCACAATTTTAGGGGAGGCATTGCCAACTCTTCCTGACTTCTGTACATCCATGGAGAAAGGTGCTGTAGGTAGAGAGCCAGCCCACCCTGTGTGGGAGCCTTGCTCTCAGCACTGACTAGTTGGAGAGATCTGAATGACCGCAGGGGTACTCCAGGTCACTGCAGTGAAGTGATTGCCCCTTCCACTGACGTAAATAGCCAGAGGGATATGGCAGATGCTGTAACCCTCTGCGGGTTTGGTCTGCCTGGACCTCTTGTGAGGGCTGTGTGCTAGTTAGGGCACTTCTCCAGGCCTGCAGGACCTGCTCAGCTTCGACTCTGTCTTGCATGTTTTAGGAGAGCATTGAACCCATCAGAAAGAACAAGGGGTGCACTGGTGAAATGACTTTTCTTTTGAGTGTGATCCCTTGTACAGGAACCCATGAGCCACATAGCCTGATGAAGCTCACAGAGGACAATGCCCAACAGAGGGGACCTTGTTCCCAGCCTGGCTTGCTTTTTGTTCATTCGTGGTCCCAAGCAGTCTGGGAAACTGGGACCAGAACCCCAGCAGAGGTGAGCAGGGGATAAAATGTAACTTTATCATTGCTTTAACACATCTTGTAAAAGAGAACCTTACAGCCTCATGATTTAAAAATTGCTCTAGAGCAGGCCTTCTTTGATCTTTTGCCAGACAAGATAATGATTGTAGTGCTCATTTTTCCTCTTTAAAAGAAGCCAAATGGAGACTGTGCAAATAACACTATGGCCCTTAAAAAAATGAAGACATAAATATTGAACAGATGTAACAGCACTTCAGTGAAGATCTCCAGCTACATGAAAACCAGCCTCAGCATAATATTAGAGACCGTAAAGAAATGGGATTAATCTTTTTCAGAGAAGTTATTTGAAGGAAATTAATCTCTTTTTTGTTCCCAAATTGATCCTTAGAAAGTTTTAACTAGGCCTGCATACAGCAGTAGTACTCAGGGTATCATGGCAGTGTTTTCCTCAGAAGTGAAAGTTTGAAAGCAAACTTTTTTATTCATTATTTACATATTTGTTTACTTATTCAACACAAACACAGCAAGTATCAACACAGAGATGCAAGACAATAACAGGATGTTGCTAATGCAACGTTCTTCCATGTCGCATGTTTTGCATGTTATTAAAGAACAGGATTTGAGCTCCAAGATCCTGGCAGGACTTTTCATTTGCTAAAAGTTAAGCAAGAGCAAGGAGAGTAGCAAAAAGTGGGCCCATGTCAAGATAAGAATATTATAGGACATCTTGAAGATATTCGTAATGACTTTCAACCCTGCCCATGTTTACGGCTAGGTGTTACCCTCTTTGTCTTCAGTACTCCTCTTGTACCTCACTTGTTTCCTCCTGCAGTGCTCAGGAATGAGAAGCCTAGAGCAGGCATTGTGGGGAGGAGTACTGAGTTACTTCAAAAAGTCACTTAGAGAAAGAGCAGCTGAGAGCAAGTTCCCATCACTCAAATGCATGCCTGATGTACTGGTCTAAAAATAAGCCCTTGCAGTCTGTGAGATGTGACAGTCCATTACAGCCTTCACCTTGCCTTCACTTGCTGTGTCCTCACAAGTTACGGAGCAGCACAACTTCAGAGAATCACCTGAGCTGAGCAGACTCAGCCTGCCTATGCCCTGACAAGTAAAATAAGTAGCTACTGAAAAATTAAGGCAGATCTTTATGTGTGTGTGTGATCGTTCAATGCAAATAGTTGTCTAGACAGCAGCCTAAGACAAATCAATACCTGCAATAAGGCTCATCATGCTCCAATAACTGCTGCAATCTGCATAGAAAGACTCACACTGGACAAAGAGGAAACCTGTGCTCCTGGGGGAGAAGGCATTTAAGAGTAAATTCTCATTAAGTGCAAATTATTTGCTGATGAAAGATTAAGCCAGTTGGCAACTGGAAGAAAGATGGGTATATGGCAGGGAAAGAGCACATAATGTTTCCTAATAGATGCAGCCGAGTTCATGGTGGTGGTGTTCAATGTAAGCAGCAGAAAATACTGCAGCTTTGCTTCTCTCCTGTCAAGCACAGCTACTTTTTAATTACTTTTTAAGAGTTTGCTGACTATTCCTACAGAAGAAATGAAAGATGGATCTATTAGAAAATAACTGGAAAGGTTATTTTTCTGTCTTTAATTAAGTATTATAAAGAAGTAGATTTCTGAGAGAAAAATGTGCTCGTATTATAGTGTGGGTTTTTTTCCTCAAATGTCTGGTTAGTCTATTAGAGATAAGAGCATTGATGATTTTCTGTATAGATCTGATAGAATAGCTTTTTGATTTACATTTTAAAGAAGGAACTGGATGGGTGAATCATGCAAGAAAAGAAAATAAGACAGAAGAAAAAGAAAGAAACCAAAGAAAGAAGAGCATCATACAGCCACAAATACCTCCTAAAGTTACCCTGGAAAGAAAAGTCTTCACAGCTTGCTGTAACTTCATGACAAAGGGCAGTTAAAACACAACAAATTTTGACCATTTTACTGCAGGAACAAGAGCATGCATCATGTGTTCAGGGGATGAGGGGGAGGGTTTCAAATGATTTAGTTACTGAGTGTTGGCTTCACAACGCCAGTTAATGCCTCTACGTGTGCCCCTGGCAAACAACTCTTCCTCGCCAAACCCAGGGAGCAGTAGACCCATGCCAGACGGAGCCTGACTCCCATCGATGGCCATGGGTCCTATTGACATCCTTGCGGACCTGACATCCCCAGGGACCTTGCAGAGCTGCTCTCTGGCACCGTGCTTGTGCATCCAGTGGGACTCTGTGCCGTGATTGCTGCGGAAGATGGTGCAGAGGAAATATTTGCATTCCCTCCGCTTGCTCTTGCCACAACTAAATAACTGAAACCCGCGGTGGGGAGGGTGTCTGTCTCTGACGCTCTGCCTCCTGCCAGCTGATCTCCCAGCCATTCAGTCCCTTGCTCTGCTTTCCAGCCAGCAGCAGGCGAGAGCCAGCAAGCCCCAGCCGGAGAGGGAACAGCCTGGACGAGACAGAGTGAGTACGATGATTTAAATGGAGAAAGTCAGACAGTTGTCCATGGAAAGGAAATGAGTTGGAATCTAAATCTAACTAAAAGAAGCTACTCAGATTACCGACACTGTAAATTGGATTAAAATTAAGTCCTACAAGAAAATCAATGGAAAGTGATAAGGAAGTAAGTCAAAATGACAGCAGAATGAGACAGACAGTCTCTGAGAGCTTGTTCAAGAGAACTGGTCAGAAAAGAAAATTTACCTGAAGCAATCCAAATCTAAATGGTAGGAAAATGGAGGGAATCTGGAAGAGATTAAGAGAAAGCCCAAGGAAAATATTTTTAAGAAGTTTATAAATCAGTATTCAAAACAGAAAATGGGAAAAAATAAAAGAGGCAATTTTAATTATTAATATTTAATTTCACTTAGAGCAAGTGAAATTAAGTGCCTTGAAATAATTTTTTAAACCATGTGTTTGTTTACATAGTAGACTTTGATTGATATGCAGATGCTGTCTTTCAGAAAACGAGCTGATTTTTTTTTGTTTTTTTCCCTGTAAGTACAATTGCAAAGCGTCTGAAAATGCATGTGTTCTCACTCACTCCGTGCTCTGAAAAACGCCTTTTTTGGTTTTTTTCTCTCCTCTGTTTTACAGATTCTCCCATTACAGGAGGCTGCCCCAGGCTGTGGGCAGCTGGAGCTGCCTACGTCCTGCCAATCCCCTCCAAGGGCCAGGGTGAGGGAGCCTGGCCCAGGGAAGGCTTTACCCTTTCCTGGCTACACCTACAGTACCACTGGATGTCACTGTTGTTTCATGGAAGACGAAAATCTTACTGACAGATAATGTTTAGTACATAAATATATATGTATTTATATTCCCTTTCCCGCAACTGTTCTGCACAAGATTGATAATTACAGAACAACTGTGCAACCCCCTGGCTCTCACTCACATTTTCGATGACTGTTTTATGGAGGTTGTGTTTATGGGCCCTTTTGTGGTACTCATAAGAGGCATCTTTTCCGTAAAGGGTTGCTTTCTGCTGTGGTAGACGTTGAGTGTGGCAGAGCTGCCATAGTGCATTTAAATGGTATTTTTGATTTTTTGCTGCAATTTGTATTGTTTCCTGGGAAATATTTTAACTCATCTCAGCTGGGCTGATTGCAGCTGTGTTCTGGGAGAGAAGTGAGCTGCCTGTGGGAGCAGCAGCATCCGCTGGTGTCTGTCTGCAGCCCTGGAGAGCCAGGCACTGCTGACGGGCACCACTGCCCCTAAAGCAGGATTACCTGGGAGGTGTCTGCTTCTCTCCACCATTACTCTGCCCCTAAATCAGGCACCTTCTGTACTAAGAGGCAGCGAGCAGCTCAAACCCCATTTCTTACAAAAGGAAAGCTTTTATTTTCCCTGCCAGTTGCCTTCGGTAGTATTCAGCTGGCCAAATGAAGACATATAACTCTCTTTAAAGTCAGTGGAGAGGAACAGGCAATTCCAGGAAAGTGATTCATCCTATCTGAAAGAACACTTCTAGCAATAGGTCAGGTAGGTAAGGGCTTATAGGCACCTATTTCTGCCAACTGATACTGCAGGAGCCTTGTGATCAGCTGAAGGGTAGACCAGTCAGACGTTTTACCCTGCTGTAGGTGCCTCTACAGCAGGGTTTTTTGAAACAGCACGTAGATCTTTCCTACATAGACTTCACTCTACTATTAACAATCCTTGAGACAGCTTTCTATATATTTCCCTAATGCTAAACATGTCAGGAAAGGCACGTGATGCTGAGTGACCCACCCCAAACTGCCCACCAGGAACTGTGCTATCTCCCCTGGGACTTGGAGTCATTCAAGGAAACCTTCATTAGCCTCTGTTGTAAATTTGGGAGTATGGATAGTGACATTCCTGTGCCCAGCAAGGCTCCCAGTGCCATTTCATTGTCAGTGCTGCAGCCTAGGTGTAAAAAAATATTTCCTGCTTGTGGCAGGTACATAAACCCCTGTTTCAGCACGGTCCCCAGCTCCCAAAGGCCTATTTGGTATATTGAGGATGATAAAACTGTTATTACCTACAACAGGACATGAAATACAAGGCTAAGGAAGTGGTCCTCTATTTGCATGAAATTAGGCTGGCTTTGTTAGCTGTTCTTCAGCTCACACCCATATGAATTTCAAGCAACGCTGTTACAGACTTCTTTAAGACTTCAGTGACCTCACCCAGTGCGAACAGTTCATACAATGAGATAGCAGCTGTGGCCTTCTGTACAGAAGCAGAACATCAGAGTCCAACTCTTCTCAAGAGGTCAGGCAAGTCTGAAAAGCGTAAATAAGAGGAATAAGAAATTTCTGATAGTTGCCTGAACAACTTCATGGGAGAGAACTAAAAGAAGAGGCAAAGCTTGGGATTTAAAACCTAATTATTCCAGTGAGGAGTAAACAAGTTAAGGGCTAAAGGTCATGAATGCAGGTTGGCCTAAGAGATTAAACAATTTTAATTAAAAACTATGCCAAAACCACTAGGTGAAATAATGCATGCTGTGCAAATTGAATAGGAGCACTCCTCAGTCCCGCTGTTTTTAGCAGTGCTATTTTCATTCTGTATCCGTAAGTAAAGGATTGTAGAATGACTGCCATCAATTAATAGGGCACAGCAAGACGTGTGAATCATGCAAAGTTAGTTTCAGAGAATCAAAATTATAAGACATTTCCAAAAATGAGGCTTCCAGGAGTAACTGCTTGGTGGGGCTCCTCTAGCGTGTGACAGGTGATCCCCCTTGTTTCTCCACAACACAAACCTCTGCCATCACCTGTGTCTTTGGGCTACTGGTACCTGCAGAGACAGAGGAAGGAAACTTGGCTCCCCAATGTGTGCACAGACACCCTAGTTGCATCTTCTAGGTTCTCATTTTGCTTGCCATCAGTAGGCGTGTATCTGCCAGGTGGCCTAGGGCTCTCCTTGGAGGTGTGCGGTGCTCGGGGGCTCCCACCCATGTTCCCCATAGCTGCAGGCAGGCTGGGCAGCTGAGCACACCCTGCTCGCCCTGCGGGCACGTTGCCAGTTGGTGTTTGCCATCAAGCCGAGACTGCTGTGCTGCCTGCCCAGCTGCAGCCCATGTGCCTGACAGCCAGAGCTGCGTATCAATTGTGTATATAAAATTAAACAGCATGCAGAGCGCTCAGAGAGATGCTGCGAGGTGTGGGGCAGGATGAGGTTACAGCCTTCTGCCTCCCCCAGTGCTGCGGTGGTTGCACAAGACCCCACAGGTGCAAGGGAGCTGAGTGACATCGCCGTACCCTCACTTCTTCCCCAGGTCTGGGGCTTCTCAGGGCAGACGACAAGGCTAAAAATGTCAGGTTTTCCATATGCATCTTTATACGTATTTTTCCCTAATTTGATGCCATTATTCCCATCACGCAAAGTGTGACTAGTGATTTACAGAAGACTGAGCAAGCCTGATCCTGCCCGGGGGAGCTCGCATGTGTTTTCTTCCCAAGCTGTTTCATGGTATGTATCCCCGTGGTGGCCATGGAGATCCGATCCGCTTCACGCTCGTGGCTCGGGCACTTGGAGATTGTCATGGGCAGGGAGCTGAGAGATGTTGTTTCTTCATGCTTCACAGCACAGAGAGGCTTAGAGACAGACACAGCTCGCCCTAGTGTGAGGACTCGTGCCGACAGGGGAGCTCCTCCTTGCGGCTCCAAGCACACCCGAGAGCCACGTATCAGGGTGCCCTGGCCCTGCTGGGAGCGTTTTGGGGGAGAGTAACAGCCCGAGCGTGAGTGGGAATCTAACAGCATCACTGTGCAGCATCCTTTCAGAAAGCTTTTTGCATTTGCTGTTATCTCCACGAGTTAAATGTATGCAAATTAAACATGGCCAGTAGCCACTAAGTAGGTATTTCTCGCCAAAAATATCTGTTCTCTGGGGTCTCCACCTCTCTTGCGTTTGCAAACTGCATCAGATGCTGCGTAAGTCATTCTCCAAAATGTGCTGATGCCGATACCAATATCAGGCAAGAAGTTCCCAGCCCTCCCCACATTTTCCCTTTAATCTTTTTTTCCATGATTCTAGGCTTTTGCTTTTACATTTCTAAGCAATTAATTTTTTGGCTCCCACGTAGGATCAACAGGTGTGGAATGACTGGCATGGCCCTGATATGCTCCATCTGGTTGCTGCTGATAAGGTAATCCTGCGGGCTGAGGGGCAATATCTCCAATAAGCTTAAGAGGCAGCAGCCTAATCTATTTTCAAGAGAGAACAAGCCCTCCAGCCAACATTGTTATTCTACAGGAACAATTGGGCACAGACACTGCTTCCATAGGCACGGTGGGGAGGCTTTCACCCAGCTATTTTTCCCCTGGGAGTGATGATTCACCTGGTGCAGTGGTACCCTCTCTCAGAAGAAGGAAAAGCTTTGCTTTGTGAGTAACTTGCACCCCCAACCCATGATTTCTGAATCAAACCAATTATCACTTTGCTGCTTTATCTTTATAAAGTCTTGGGTCCTTGTATAATCTTCCCCAAAGCAATGGGAAAAGATGACTGTTGGCTTTGTGTTGATAATATTTTTTTTTCCTATAAATTCTTTAAACTATTGCAGCTGTTGGATTCTGAATGCGGGGTGTGACAAGAGCAGTGGGGGCATGCTCGGGGGGGCCCTCTGCAGATGAAGGGCTCAGCTATCTCCTTTGTGCAGGTTTGGGTCTGTGGTCACAACCAGGAGAGCTGTGCAGGCATGCTGAGCACCACCTTGCCTCCTCTTAGTGTGTTGTCCTGGCTCATGGCATGAACCACAGAATGTTGTGCCAACAGCGTCATGAATACGCCTGCGCCTTTTGTGATGCCCGTTCTGTGGGATTGCAGCCAACAGCTTTGGGGTTTATTTTACTGACTATTTCTGCTCTTAGCTTTCACTGTGTGCTTACTGTGTTCAAATACATCCTGTAGCTTCCCCCTAGCAAAACACGCAAACGTGTGCCATGGGGTCAGGAGGCGAGCCGCCCTGCTGAAGGCACCCAGGCCACCTCACTGCAGCTCCTGGGGATGCCATGGGAATCGACAGGCTGTACCCTCTCCCCTGGGCTGGGAAAAGCGCAGAGGGCATTTGAAAGCTGCTCTCTACCTAGGAAAACAAGTGGGCAGAGCTCTGGCAGACATGTTTCCCCACCCACAGGATGGGGTTATCCCACTGCCATCCTACAAGGGCAGTGGCGTTACCAAGGCACCTGGCTGTGGAGCTGCCATCACAAGCTGGACTTTACGCTCCAGTAATGAGCAGAAGCAGCGTCATCAACAAACACGGCACTGCATGCGGCGATGGGAGTTCCCACATCATTGCATCAGGCTTTCTACCTTTGCTTCTGCCAGCCGCAGCTATTTCTGCTACGCGTGTGCCCGGCGGACACCCGTGCCCATGCCCGAGAGGGCAGCGGCCAGCAGCGGTCCTTCAGCGCGGGGGGAGCGGGGAGCATAGGGGCTCTCCTGCAGAAATAACTCAGCTTTTCCGATTTCATACTTTCAGCGGCTGCTGGTGTCAGAGACTACCCCATCTGCTGGTGAGCCAAGCAAAGGAGCTCACGGCAGCGAGGGAGGATTTCTGCCATCATACCCCCTCTCCCGGGAAGGAGGTGTTGCAGGGGTGTCTCGGCCATTTCTGGTGCCCAGGGCTCCCCCGGCGGCACTGAGACAAGACTTCCAGCTCCCAGTTAAGAAACAAGTAGTGCCTTTGCCAGCACTTTCAAAACTGACATCTTGGAGATGAAAAGTAGCTCTTCCCCCTCCCAGCTCTCCCCCTGCCCAGCCCCAGGGAGAGGGGCTCCAGCTGCACCCACCTGAGCACCCCATTTTTCCTGGCCCCCGCAGACTCTTTGCTGCCACTGAGCCTACGTTCACCACAGGCACTCCTGTTTGCACTGGAGACAGCAAGTGAGGAAGGAGTGAGCATCTGTAATTACATGGAACAGTTTACGCAAGGCTCACGTACATGCCTTTTGAGACAAGCACCGGGCACAGAGGCGTGCTGTCATCCCATCTATCTCAGAAAGAATGGATGAGGCCAAAATTCTGGTTACTTTTGCACCAAGGTAGCTTTGCTGGTGTTAATTAAGTGGTGGAAATGGAGGATCGGTGCAAGCGAGATTCAAATCAGACACTGGTATTTAGCTCTGCTTCAGGTCCCCTCTATAGGGTTGCATCTGTCAAAGTGAAGAATGAAACAAAAAGGGAAAAACCTAAATAGTGATTAATGAAGAACAGTCCGTATTTAATCACAGCTTTCAATTCAGAATTTGTAATTTAAACTTCAGTAATTGTCTTCATGATTTTGGCATCTGCTCGTCCCATCCTACACACCATCTTTGAACTAACAGCATGGCTTATCTTTGCAATTAGGCATTCAGTGTAGCAACAAATCTTCAATTTGGTGTGAGTCACTCAGCTGCTAAATCAAACAATGTGTCACTAAACAAACCTGTTTCCTCCTGACCTCATATGATGATAATAATGACTTGTGAAACCATCTTGAGATTTCTTCAGTATAATTTGATGATACTTTCTGACACACTCGTTTTCATAAATATAATTGGGTCCTGTATTAGAAACAGGATACAGCAATACACAAACAATTGATAGTAGTCATTATCATGGAAATGCAGGCAACCCACCTCAAAACCAGTTGCTAATAAAGCAAAAAACTTTTTAAAAGTAAGACCCGTAAGTACAGCGTGAGCCAAAGTCGCAGCTGCATCAGCTCTGATGGGTGAGTGGGGATCTGGACTCCAGGGATGGGAATGGGCAACGCAGGGATGGGCAACACCAGGGCGGGTGCTCCTGGTGCAGAAGGGAGCCTCATGTCTCCATACGCCAGCCACACGCCTGCTGCTCTGCATCACAAGTGTCTGTACATGCAGTCATTATTGAAAGTAATCCGTAATCTTCATCTTAATATAGTCAAGGTGACATTTGGTGCCAAAAGGTTATGGTACCTAGAAACTCCATCTTGTACTCAACCAGAGAAGAGCAGTGCTGGTGCAGAAGTTGTGATGTGCAGTCCTGGGGCAGGCTGGGGTCCCAGAACACATACTGAAGCTGAAGTTTCTCTGAAGCTGGATTTGGAGTATTGGTGGATGCAGGCAGTTGCTTGTGCTGTCAGCACTGCCTCAGTGCAGCTACACATCCATGAAGACCATAACACACAGAAATCAGTAGTGTTCTTTTGTCTGCTTAGACTTTTAGTGCTCTGTCTCCTTGGCTCTGAAAGCCACCAGAGCTCCACCACAGCTCTTTTTCAACTGTAGCTGTAAACACCTGAGAGGGTTTTTACTTCAAAGATCAGCTGTGGGACACGAAAGCAGCTCTGTGTGGGTTTTGCTGTTAGCTGCTGACACATCATGGTCAGCGGTCATCCTCATTTCAGGCAGCAGCACATGCTGCAGCACTGAGCTGACACTGCTGCCTGCCACCTGGGTCTGTGTCTTCAGGGCTTCCTGGACCTCATCGAGGCTTATCTAACAGATACTCTATTGTATTATCTTTAGAGGCATACTCTCTCCTTAGCTGAAGGGATCCAAGTAGAAAGTCACTCACCTTCTTTCCCATTCTACCTCTGACACAGCCCTTTGTCCCTTGGCATAAGCTCGTTCCCCTCCTGTAGTGAACCTAATGTGTGCGGGCAGGACCTCATGTCCATGTCAGCTGGTGTCAGATGAATTTTGCACTTTCTGCACAGCACAAAACGAACTTGGCAATTTGAAAAACCTGGCCCAGTAGCTGTACAAGAGTCAAGATGTCGTAGTCATGGTGGCCTCCTGCATTCAGGCGAACATATTAATTTAATTGTAATATTTAATTAGCTTAATCAGATTTTTCATTGTACTGCACTGCTTCAGTTCTCAAAATGTTTTCTTAGGGTAAAAATCCTCCTTTTGCCAAAGGAGGTGCTTGTATAAAGCAACAGAGGATTCAGCATTAGATACGGGCCATCACCTGCCTGAATGAACAAATGAACCCTAATAAATAGGCAGGAGAGAGCCACTTACTAACAAAATTTCACATTTCAATCAATGCAACTAAGGTGAAAGAAAATTAAAAGTCACTCAATTTTGATGGCAGTGCCAAGAGAAATAGGCTTCATTTTCTATGTTCGCTTTAATTATTGTCTTTGTCTGGCTCAGAAACTACGTGAGGTACAGTGAATGCTATTACCTACAGCAGAGCTGCTGATGTGTAAAGAAAGCAGTATGATCAGATGCCAGCAGGGAAAAGGCAAGAGTTAAAAAATCAGTTGTTTTTCATAGAAAGAAAGCAGATTTCAGGACAGATGACATTCACCACAGAAAAAGCAACCACTTGGAGAGACTCCAAAGAGGTGACAAATCTCACTTGTTCTGATTATGTTAATTTTTAAAGTTCGATTTTGCAAACCTTCACCTTCATTCGTACCACTGAGCTCACCAGCATCACTCCAGCAGCTCAGGCTTTCCCAGAACAGAATCCCCTCCCAGCCCTTCCAAGCCTGGAAATGAGGCTGCTGTCAAACTGTATCATTAACAGACAGAGATTAAAGTGAACCAACTTATTCCTGTTAGAACAGAAGCATGATGGATATCTTCAGTTTTATACCTCAGACTGCTCTTGCATCATGTTTTTATGTCTGTCTTCACAACTGTAGTAATTTTTGAAAGGTGAAAGCCGAGATGTTTGTATGTTCTACAGCTCAAACAGCTGGAAGAAGCATGCTGCATGTCACAAGGCAAAGATAGATCACACAGTTAGAGGAATGTTCATGCCATTACATGTAGTCCTAAGGAAGCGGTGCTAAATAGATCACACCTTTCCCAGACATTTCAAAGAGATGATTGAAATATATAGTTGCCTCCAAACTTGTATCAGGGGATGCTGAATAGTATTAACAAAAAATGAAGTTTTCATGCAGTTTTTAATTATCCTAAAGTTCTGTTCATTTTGAAGACATCCGTTGAGTCTATTCAGCATTCGAATGAAGCTGGTAAACCTGAGAGTACCCTCAATTACACCAATAACTGACAATTTTTATCTCTTAGCCAGAGTGGAATGAAGGTTTTGGTAAGTAAGGACCAGCCTGTAGAGATAGCTGAGAGAAAATCCACAACTTATAAAAACCATATCTTTAGGTAACTGTAGCCTACTCCACAACTATAAGTGCCCCCATGCTGGCCATATGGTCTCACAGCTGCAGGAAGGAAACACAAATGCATCATAAAGCTGTGTTTTAGAGCTGCAAGGCACCCATGCTCACAGCTGGTGCATTTCAGGATGTTGAGTTGCTTATATTGAATACCCATAAGGACAAGCAAATTGGTGATTACAGCATCTGATTTACACTGTCACCATGCCACATGTCCTAGAACATTTAGTCACCTACTTTACACTTCTACAGAGATGCGCCAATTTTAGGAGCAAACATTTAAGGTGGAGCTTTTTTAATTATTGTTTTTGTGTGTGGCACAGCACAACAGACTGTATTTGTGTTTTGGGCGTTCCAGGAAGGGCATGGGCTGCCAAAATTAAAAGCTAACTAGGCTGGCTCCATTTTACTGGTGGCACAGAAAATATTTCAGATATGAGATGGAATTTAGTATCTCTAGGGGCTACTTTAAAATGGCAACTTAACAGCTACCACAATCCCTTTTTGAAGCCAAAGTACAGCAGCCCTGAGGACTCCCTCTCTGTCCCATTAGCCTGGTGCAGCCCTTCAGAATCCAGTCTTGTTTGTTGAGCATTTGGTGCTATAGCGTATTTTGCAGCTGGGATCACTTACACTCTCTTGGCAACTGTGTTCTGGCACCATCTATGATTCTCCTACATACTACAAAATGAGGGATGCACGGCTAGACCAGTGGGTGCTGCAGATATCCATGTTGTCAGGGTGTTGAGGCAGGGAAACGTGTCCCACACACAATGGGACAGGCATTCCTACCCGAACACTCAACCTTAAACTGGGCATCAAAGTCCGTGCCAGACAAGAAGATGACAACAAAGAGAGGACTCCAAAGGAAGCAACCTGAGAAAAGTGCTTTACACACAAGGAAATAAAGAAGGCCCACATCTGTATTTTCTGCAATGGGCACCCAGCAAGGGGTAAGCAGCGACCGTGATGCCAAGTATCCCGCAGCATGTGGGCTGGCCAGAGGTAGGCTTGGGGGGAGGCTAGAGGGGAACAAGTGAAGGGGAAGAAGAAAGTCCTGGGAGGTGGGTAAATCCACTGTCACTACTGCTTGCGTCAAGGCAGATAAAACTGCCTGGAAGAAGTGAATGAACAGTATAAATCACAGTTGACAATACGGCTCCATTTTACTAACCCAGGCAGAAACTATGCCAAAATTTGGGGTTTTTTTCAACAGAGCTCTTCCAGAGGTAACTTTTTAAATTTAACTTCCTGTTTTTCTTAGCTGTAAACAAACACTCCTGACTCAGTGGTGGAAATTTCTGAGTTTATTCTGTCCCTTTCCAACTGTATCCACCATAGCAAAGTCAGACTCAATTAAACAATCACCCTTGCATTTCCCAAAGAGGACCACATCAACCGTATTAGCACCAGGACCTTTCCACTAGCTCTTGGCCAAAGATGTCCCTGAGCACTCAGACTCACCGTAGCAACCCACGTTACTGAGAGCAGCCTGCAGGAGGGCATAGAGGCTAAAGCAGATGTCTTTCTTGATGTGCACTTCAGCTCAACAGTCATGCCAGTTTCCAGCAGAAAGGGGACTAAATTCTGGTCTCATTTACTCCACTGGGAAATTGGAGTCATTTTACCAGTCTCCTTGAAGATTTTTAACATTTAATGAGAGATTTTAGCTCTGAGATCTAGGTCTCAGGTGCAGAAATTGCTGGTCTGATCAAAAAAGAGAGATGTGGTATGGATCTCAGATGGATGCACTCACAAAGGTCTGCTTTTCAAACAAAAAGATAAACTGGCATCTCCATCCAATCAAAAAGCTTAAGTCAGAAAATGCACAGAAGCTTGAGACCTTTAACCCTACTGACACCAGTATCAGTGCAGGAAGGATTTCTGTGCTGGGGCTACCAGGGAGCTCAAGCAGCAGCAGCAAATGCCATGCTGTACAGTGGCTCGTGGGTGCATTGTGATCCACTTGTTTCTGTGTCTTTCAAAGTTTATGTTGCCATCAGTTTGTTAGCTCCTGTGAGAAAGCCCAGGAGTTGGATTTGATGGGGTTTGCTATGCAGGTGAGGGAACTGGCTGTGTTTTCCTTCAAATCCCTGGCAGGACTAGTTCTGTGAATTGGCAGCATGGGCAGCCATGGCAGGCAGAATGTCCCAAGACCTGGTCTCCTCACCATGGCCACCCAGGCTCCTCCACCTTGCCTCCTTGCTTTGCCCCTGCCTCTCAGATAAAAGATTAATCATGTTTTGTCAAATCTTAGGATGGATCTTTCTTTGAGTAGATCAAAATGTGAATGATTGCATCTTTTTGAGAAATTCTAGTTTCTGATAGGGACAGTGTTAAACTTTTTAGGAATCAAAAAAAACCACCAACAAAACAAACCGATAAAAAAGTTAGAATTGAGTCAGTGTCGGTAAAGAGTATTCCTGCACTGCCACAGTTATAGTAATACTGTAACCTGTTTTAAAAAAACTACATTAGAGGAAGGTAGGAAATATTTTAGACTCGTGTCCTTTAAGATCTTGTCTGTATCTGTCCAGTTATCCGGTTATTCTTGTTATTTCTGTTGTGTCTGTGTCTGTGCTGTTCTCAGGCTATCCCTGAGATTTCCCTTGTCTAACTTAGGAAAATCAAAATGAAAATAATCACCTAAGTGAAAATCAGTGGATCAAGACAGAGCTTAAAAAAAGCAGTTCACTCCCATCTATGGGCATTTGCAGAGGACAGGGAGCTGACCCTTCTAACCCCTCACTACAGAGGTTTCATGTTTTGAGGACTAGCGTTGGGTGAGATGCTGCTCACTGTCCAAATGAGGTTCACCTGCTCCTCCGTGACTCTCTGCTAGCACACTCATGAGGAAAACATCCTCCCTCGGCAAAAAGAAAAAAACAGAGAGTGCAATTGCACCTGAATTTTAGTTCCTTAGGAGGAGCTCTGGGGAGGGAAGGTGGGAGGTAGAGGGCTGCTGTCCGCTGGTCCCCCTCAGCTGCTGGGAGACTTGTGGCTGCGTGCCACCTTGGGATGGTGATCCCAGGGCCACAGCATTGTTTAGGGCCTGGGCAGGACTTTGTCATTTAAACTGCTTCATTCACAGCAGCAGGAAACAAAGTTAATGTTCCCCTGGGGAGAAAGAAGGTGGCAGATGTGCTACCACAGCTCATTGCCATCACCTTTTGAAGGTGATGTCCACCTGTGATGACAAGAGTGAGTGAGGCAAGTTCATGTGTTATTGTGGCAAACCCACACCAGATTCGGTCAGACTTTATCTTCTAAGGTAGAACTTATTGCTGTTTGACTTCTGTCTTTTCTTCACTACTGACCTGTGACGGGGCAGAAGGTGGGCACATAACAGCGAGGGACATAATTTTCCCCAGACCCAGATCAGAGACAATTCAAATGTCAAATGTAAACTAAAGGGCGAACAGGGAGAGGCAGCAGCTGCCAAAGCAGAGCTGGCCCTGGTGTCCCTGCTCCTTCCCCTGGGGAACACGCTGAGATGCTCTCCTGTGCCAGAGAAGAGAGGAAACCTGCACGAGGCACCCCAGCCAGCATTTGCTCTCTGGCATATGCTTCAGAGCATGACTTGTTTTACTCACCTCTCACCCCATGGACTGATGGAGACTGGCTTTAGGAAAACACATTGCACCTTCCTGGGCAGTCATACACATTTCCAGTGCTTGACCTGTCACGTAACTGCTTGTTTCTGTGGCCATTATGACATGGATGTTTAGTGGTCTTTTAAAACTGCTTTCTTCCAGGTATTCTTGTTTGGCGTCAGAATTTATAAGGGTGAAAGATGAAGATGGGAAATTGGGCTTTGAGTTATTCTCACTCTGGTCTCTTGCTGAACTTCTCAGCTGAACATTTCTTAGCGAAATCTATGTTGAAACTTATTTAAAGATGCTGCAATTTGCCTTGGCAACATCTTATTAGAATACCGGGAACAAGATAGAAACTATTAAGATCAACAGCCGTGCGTTTCTGTACTGCAGGTGTATGACATTTTCTCGCTCCAGCCCTCCGTCCACCTCACGTTGGACCTCTGGAGGTCCCTTCCATCCTAAGTGAGGCTCTGATTTTACAGCTGCTCGAGCACAGGCTTTTATACACAGTTCTGCGGCATGAACTGAGTTACACCTAATGAGGGCATTTGTTAAACAGCATGTCCTTTTGAGGTATGTTGATGCTTTTAGCTTCCTTTTCATAGATGTTCCCTTGAATAAAATATCCCACAACCTTTATTCTAGTCCCATAAAAGATTTATGCCTGTCTTTTTCTGAGATGAGTGAAGAGAGGCATTCTTTATGGGAGAAGAGGGAGCAAAGCTTAGTATGTTTCCTTTTATGTATGTTGAAATTAAATCTAAAAAGTATTTTATATTTGACTTATGAATGTGTTAATTTCTAAATTGTATGTGCACGGAAAATTTAGAGACATCCTTTGCCACTCTTAGTGTCTTCTTTCCTTTCTTCCTGGAAACTAACATATCTTGGGTATTTCCATTGCTCTGTCCCCAATATAAGAAAATAACTAATGTAATTTTAACTACATTTTTGGTGTCTCTCTTTCATTATATGGTTTACAAGACCTTTGGGGGCAATCTTCCATAGGGACGCGCTTCCATTGGAGGAAGCAGGCTCCAGAAAATGCTCGTTTTCTAGAAGAAAAATTCACACGTTTGTAGACAAACAAGAAACTAGTCATGACTAAGCTGGTGGCCTCAGCCACTGTGGTACCTGATGGGAGTGATGTGGGTGTGGTGCCCCCTGGCAGATGCTTCCCTGTCAAGCAGCCAGCCCCATAGCGCACCAGAACTACACATCCCAGGAGGCAATGGGCTGACATCACGTGCTTTTGGGTCGTTTCAACAATTAAAGACGTTTTAATTCAGAAGTTTGATTTCAGTAGTAAATGATAACATGCAGGTTATTCAACATATACGTTGAAAAAAATCTGTCAAAAACTTGTTCTGGGAAAGAGCATTTTCTAAGTATTTGTCCTTCAGGGAAAAGTATTTAGTTCAATGAAGAAAGGCAGTGACCTCCATGAAGACCTACCTCCTGCTTGCTGGATTGGAGCCCCTGTGGACCCCATGGCATCTCGGAGCAGAGAAGGGAACCTGCTGGCTCTGTCTGGCCCAGGCATGTCCCAAAGGTACCGATTTCCCTTGGAGGTAGGGACTCTTCTACAGAAAACATGCTTCAGCCTCTTTTCACATAGCTGCACCTTCCTGCTCCCTCCTCTGACCTGTTGGAGGCCAACCCCACATCTCCATCCTGCTGTCACACAGCAATGGAAATGTTCCCAGATCAAATACCAGCCATTGCACAGCCATGAATTTCTAAAACTCTCAGTACTGTGTGGGCTTTACTGGTTAATAAACAAGTTTTACAAAAAGAGATCACATTTTTTTGAGCCTGTTCTCAGAAAGGAGTAGAAAGTAATGCACAATTAATTGCAAATCATAAAAATGTAGATACTTAGGGATAATCAACAGAACAAACCATACTGTGAATGCTATTCAATAAACCACAGACACTGAAGTAAATCAAATTAACTGGAGCTGTTCATAAATAGAGTAGAAGAAATTAAAAATTAGGACAGTATCACAGAGCAACTAGCTCTTTGCAAGCATTTGGTTGGGAATAAACATCTTTTATCCACAGCAGAGGGCAGTTCTCACTGTGCCAGCATTAAATAGTAGTCTTCACTCAGTGATCTCACCGAGAAAGGAGAATTGGTCTGCTGAGAACATTTTTATTTGCAACAAAGCAAATTTGGAGTATGACTTTGAGGGCAGACTGAAGGAAAATGAATATTCCCCATGAATTTTCTGTGGAAACTGAACTTCAGAAGTGACTGGATGTGCTGTTCCTAAGCCCACATCTCTCCCGCAAAATGTGAGAAAATACACATGGTCTCACACCCTTTGCTCATAGTCAAAACCTTGAAGTCCAAACCAATATCCTCCCCCTGTCATCTGAAACCTCACTGATCCCTCCAGCTGCTTTTGCCTCCCTGGGGGACTGAAACCCACGCTGCTGGCGTTGTGGGCTTCCCCATCACCTCTCACACCATCTCCATTCACCACGCTTTTCAGAGCATGGCTCAGCGGCCAGTGTCCCGTCAGTCCTGTCAGGGAAACCTCTGCCACTCAAACATGCCCATCTGCATCTTATATAGCATCAAAAAATACTCTTACTTTTGCTAATTTCATATAAAGTGCAGTTTTTAAAACTAATATGGAAAGAGCTATGAGAGAAACAGCAGCCACTGTGGAAGACACGGCACCAAATCCATGGGTTGAATTTCAAATATGAAGAAAATTTGTGTGGCTCTGAGGGCTTCAGGCATAGGAAAGAACGAGCACTGCTACTTCGCTTGCCTGTGCTGCCGTTCCCACAGTGGGGGAATACAAAAATTTTTTAAAAGCCTTCATTTGTTTTATGTCCTTTGTGCACTGATTTTGCAGGGTGATGCCCACTCTTGCAGGAGGAGCCGTGCCAAGTAACTGCTTGCTTGTAGAAACCATCACTTAAAATTTTCTAGCGTATCTCCCTTTGGTCATCACTTTTTCAGGCTGTTTACTCTCCCTTCAAACAGTAGCTGTAGATACATACGCTGCTCATCTTAAACACTACTGTTTAGGCCCAGTTTGTGCTTTTACAGTGTGGGGAAAGAAGGGGGTTCCAAATAATAACTCTACAGTACTTACACTGTGGCACATGGCATTGCCTGCATTGGTCACTGCTCTCCCACTGTTAATTCCTGAATATTCAGTTTTCCTCTTTAGCTTCTATCAAGAACAGGACTGAGGTTTTACTAGGACTTCGGGACCTTTTTCTCACTTGTTCAGGGGCCATTTTACATTTACAACCTGTATTTTGTCTCCTGCTCATCTCCCATCCCTGCTACATAAGCAGTGCACGACCACCTGCACCTCTGAGAGGGCTATGTGGGCCCTGGCAAGGTCTGGCACCTTATTGCTATTGGCAACTTGGTGTCAGAAGTTCAGGTATCTGTTGAAAATTAAATCCTCCATTTTTCAGTCCTGCATTTGCCTTCATGAACTTGTGGGCTAAATGCCCTCTAGACATAAGAGGAGAACGTGATATTGAAGTCATGAGGAGCTGATGTGTTCCAGGTGTGACATCCCTGCTGTCTCTGCTCTACTTTTCATTCCTTTATCGTGTGTGCTTTGCCAAAGACCAGCGTTTGCTGTTATAAGACTCCCAGAGCTTTATGTGATGCTCAGATTGATGTTTTTCCTTTTCTTTCTGCTTCTGCCCTTGTTTGGGAAGATGATTTTATGAGGGTTGGAAATGTCGTGCTCGTTACCCTGCACCTTAGACTGGTACGGTTAAATTGTCCCTTCCTCCCACTTTCCATCCCAATGTGACTTTATGTCTGTTTACAGACATGTTGTCATGGATGTCAAACTTTTTTGCTAGTGCTCTTTGCTTGCGGGCACTCAAAAGCACTGGGACATGAGCTGTAGATGCTGCTGGTTTGTTCTGTATGATGAGCTCCCTTGAATCTCACGCGCCTTGCACCCAAGCAGGGCCCAGGATGTCCACGGAGCTGCTCACAGGAGCAAAAAAAGCAGCAGGCAGCACCTGCAGCAAAGCATGCTGAAGTTAATGAGTCTTTTAAGCCCCCACTTTCATTTATTGCCCTGTTCTTTTCCCTTTGCTTCAGTGCTTACAAACCCAGAAGTATGCAGTGGTAATTTGCTCTTCCCCTCTCATGCCTGCTCAGAGGAAGCTGCCACATGGGTGTGACAAAGTGCCTGTCCATGCAGTGCTCTGCACCGGGGCTGAGCACTCGGCTCCTGGTGCCCATGTCTGCCTGCTGCAGCCTGAGCCAAGGGGCAACCCCCTTGGAGCAATATGTTTCCCTTGCACGCTCATCTCCTAAAACCAAGGTGTAAAACACCTTGCCGGAAGCACAGCTAGTTCCTTTTATTGAGATTACAAAACACTACCTGGAAATAAGAAACTGGGCAGTATAGTAAAGATGAGAGGCATAAATACTGCATAGCATCCTTATATATTCACTTACCTTGCACCTCTCTTTACTAATACTTTGTAACCAATGATATAAATAAAGGCATTTTTCCTTCCACAGCCATCCACCTTTTACTTTATGTTGCAATGGGCTTGGAAACCACTTGGGGGAACTTTTCCCATTGCGGTTAATTATAGATAAAGAAATTGTGTTGTCACAAATACCTACTGATCTGACTCAGCTCTTTTATGAGAACTGAATATCATAGAAATCCAGCAGATTTTGCTAAGAATTGTCAAATGTGTAGGGCACTTGCAAATAAAGCGTTTAGATTCTCTACTCTGATTGTATAGTTTGGGAAAGTTCGTATTTGAGCGGGTGCCTAATTAAGCATTGAACCAACACTGAAAGACCTTTTCTTCAAGTCTTGAACTATATCATGGCTTATAAAAATGGGGAAATGTTATTTAGTTGCTAAGTAGGATTTTGTAGCACTGTAAGAGAAATTATGAACAGTTAGATTGATGTCATGCTAGAAATGCTTCAACACATAGTGTAAATCTTGCAGGGCTTTTTGCTTCATTTAAAATATTGTTTGGGCCCTCATAAGCAGAAGTTACGAGTGGATATGCTAGCTCTGAGTGGAAGCTGGAATGAGCACCGAGAGCCTCCATCAACAGCAAAGAGCTGCAGCAGTGTGTCCTAGTCCCACCCAGCGTGGCAGAGACGCAGCAGCATCACCAGGTGGAGCTCTGCCCCTCTGTTCGCCTTGACTATCCTCCCTAGAAATGTAAGGCCATACGTCTTCCGTGTGTAAGGCCATATATTTTACAAAATACAGTTGTTGAGGAATGTCCCTTGAATTCAGTTTTCAATGCTAAATAACATCATGCTGCGGTGCGGTGCTGTTGCGCCCCAGCATGGGATGTGCAGCAAGAGGTACGGAGCCTGCGAGAGGGAGAGCTTGTGGGGATGCTCTTTTGGGAAGGGGAACTGGGGCAGGCTTATGGGTGGGAGATACGGGGACATCTGCAGTGGGCATCGGGGGGTTGCAGGTGGGTCTCCCTTTCCCTGAAGGAGCTGTAGATTTCATTAGACACCTTCATCACCTGCAGTGGATGTTTTCAGGGGGCTGATCCAGTAGTCCCGTCCCTGTGCGGGCATATGGCAGCCCCAGCCGTGGTGGAGCCACCAGCACTGGTGGCTTCCTGGGGGCCGGGAAACACAGCAGCACACCCAGACAGCTCCAAGAGAGGTGGCGAGGCCCCGGGGGAGGGCCCTGTGCCCCTCTCACTTACAGCCCCCTGACTCTGCTGACTGCTCCCGGTTTCACTGCTGAACCCATTTCCAGTCCAGCTGCCAGGCAGCCAGCACCACCCCAATGCCTTTTGCCCGTTATTCAGTTTTGCCCCTTGGATGCTCTCCTCTCGCCTGCCTGCCCTGCCACTGTGTGCAGCCTTCTACAGCCAGGCTGCCCAGAGCACTTCAGATACCAAGATTACAGCATTTCTCATGCTGTGATGTTTCACAAAACCTCAACACAGTAATCCAATATGCTTCTAAGAACAGCAGAAATGAAAAATTATCCAGTATGGGGCCCAGTCACAGCCCTCAATGCCTCAAACTACATCTAACTCCAGGAGCAGCTTTACTTGAAACAAATAGACTATTAAGGTCTTAATTTATGCATTTGAACAAATATCTAAATCTCTTTACCTGTGGCAAATCATGGAAACACCCATGTATGTTCCAGTGAAATCAATGGAGCTCAAGCCCGCGGCTGATGTTCAGCATGCAGCTGGTTGCTGTCCAGGACTGGGGCCAGTGAACACTGCCCTGTCCCCTTCCACCTCCACCTCCTCCTCCTCACCTACTGGGGCCAAAGGGAAGTGCTCTAAGTAGAAGCATTTTCTTTGTGAGGCTGTTGAATTCTGTGGCAGAGGCCCCAGTGTCAGTTCCTGGAGCCTGTGTCTAAAGTGCAAGTGGCTGGAAGAAAACAATGGACTAGTCTGAGAGAGAAAAAAGGAGAGGAGAGGAAAGGAGGGGAGGGGAGGGGAGGGGAGGGGAGGGGAGGGGAGGGGAGGGGAGGGGAGAGGAGAGGAGAGGAGAGGAGAGGAGAGGAGAGGAGAGGAGAGGGGAGGGGAGGGGAGGGGAGGGGAGGGGAGGGGAGGGGAGGGGAGGGGAGGGGAGGGGAGGGGAGGGGAGGGGAGGAGAGGAGAGGAGAGGAGAGGAGAGGAGAGGAGAGGAGAGGAGAGGAGAGGAGAGGAGAGGAGAGGAGAGGAGAGGAGAGGAGAGGAGAGGAGAGGAGAGGAGAGGAGAGGAGAGGAGAGGAGAGGAGAGGAGAGGAGAGGAGAGGAGAGGAGAGGAGAGGAGAGGAGAGGAGAGGAGAGGAGAGGAGAGGAGAGGAGAGGAGAGGAGAGGAGAGGAGAGGAGAGGAGAGGAGAGGAGAGGAGAGGAGAGGAGAGAAGAGAGGAGAGGAGAGAAGAGAGGAGAAGAGGAGAGAAGAGAAGAGAAGAGAAGAGAAGAGAAGAGAAGAGAAGAGGAGAGAAGAGAAGAGAAGAGAAGAGAAGAGAAGAGAAGAGAAGAGAAGAGAAGAGAAGAGAAGAGAAGAGAAGAGAAGAGAAGAGAAGAGAAGAGAAGAGAAGAGAAGAGAAGAGAAGAGAAGAGAAGAGAAGAGAAGAGAAGAGAAGAGAAGGAAAAGGAAGAAGTCCTGCTTTTCCAAGATCCTGAGAACATCCTCACAGAGTCTTGTCAGAGGAGGCCAGAGGGACAAGCAAAGCAGACGTCCTTTAGGAGAAGGGAAGGTTAGAGAGCTCGGAGGAGTATCTGTCACTTTGCTGCTATTTTATTAGCACTCTGCATCCAGAAGCCAAGCTGACCAAAAGCAACCAGGACAGGGATTTGATGGCCCAAACTGCTACTTTTGTGGAAAGTGGATTTCACCTGCACCTCCTGACTGCCTAGCTGTGGGAAATGCCTGAAAAAGGGACAAGCACATAATCACCAGTGAATATCTGGCCCTCCAGCCTGCTGCTTTGCTTGCTGAAGCCATGGCAGCGCTCCTCCTTGGCATTGCCCACAACACAGGGCAGCACTCCCCAGGATGGGGAAGCACCGAAAGACATGCCCTGAGTCCCCATTTTAGCCACTTCCCAAATCATGACCACTGCTGATGGTCCTTTCCTCTGGCCTCTTTTTTTTTTTTCTTTTTTCCCTTTGGCCTCACTGACTCTTTTAACATTCAGTTTCTCATCTCTACCCTTTCACATGGTAGTTTAGACAGAAATTATGCCTAACTTAATGTTTTATCTATTTTTTAGCTGCCGTGTTTTACCACAGAAAACATGCTTTTGGAGAATCATAGGACAGACACAATGCCATGGAAAAGTGGCTTTCTCAGACCCCACAGGGTATGTCCTCATGGGCCTCACAGCAGATGTGTTCCCAAATCCTTTGCAGCGTAAACCCAGTCTGGTCTGGTTTGGTCTGGTAGGGCAAAGGGTTTCTGGAGCAATGCATTTCATAGTTGTAGAAAATGTTACCCACTAAGCTGAGAACAGAGCTAGTCCCAGGAGAAGATGTGACAAACATGAAACCTGTGAGGAGATTTGCTTTTTCAGATGACAGAAGACAAACAGAGTACTTGGAACTCTGAGATGTGTATAAACAGTTATTTGTAAGGTTGGCTTTTTGTAATAAGCATGATTTTTGTGGTCTTTGTCAGGTCATTGGATAAATCTCAGAGAGTCAAAGTACAGCTGGGTTTATGCAGCTGCCCTTGGAAGGTCATCATTGGGATTTGCAGGAATTTGCACTATAAAGGCTTGGCTTTGACGAGACCAGCAGGAGATTTCTTCCCAGGTAAAACAAAAGATTGGCATTTGGTATCTCCCTGGAATGACTTTACACAGTTATCAGGAATCAAAAGGCATAACCATACTTAGAGGTCCAGCACTGCCCGACCAGCTCTCACCAGGGTTCTGGTTTCCCCAGCAGCATTGGGAGAACTGGCAAGAAACTCCTAGCTTCTGTTTGGGACATCTTGGGAGCCTGAGGATTTATATCACCCTTTAAAATGTTTGAGTCAGAGCAAACATTTTATATGTTATGACAAATTTTTTAATAGAAATTGAAACGATCATTTTTCTTCTTACTGTAGGAGTACACGTTTTTCTTTGCCTCCTAGTCTAGAGGCTTAGGGTTGCCTGGTTACTCTGACTCAGAAGCTCTGTGAGGTGTCTCTTGGTGAAGCAGCAGATACAATTTGGCAATTAGAGAAGCTTGATTTGTCATCTAAATGTAGAAATCCTTAGGAAAAAATAACCGTTTGAAGAGCAGTTGTACAGAAACTGCAGTGAGAAAACTCTCAAAACGTGCATTGGTACTGAACATTGCTGGATTGCTTATTGTAGAGGCATGAAGGTCATTAATAATATATGCAATAATTAGGAATTTTTTTCAGTGTTCAATTAATAGAATACTGTTCATAGCATATATGAATTGCAAATGTGATCAGAAAAGCATTTTTATTGAAGAATTTCCCCATGGACTAGCACTATAAAAAGACGCCATTCAGCTGGCAATCTATTCATCTCAGGCTGGAGTTAAAGGAACATGATGTATTCAGGTGAGGGCCATAGTACGGCCATCACAGCAAGCTAAATAGTATCTTACCTGCTTAAGTGTGCGTGTGTGTACATATATTTTTATATACATTATATGTGTGGGTATAAATGCGTGCAGATGTTCTTATGACTACACATTTGTGCTGATTCTGTGATCACAGAAATGGTTTTATTTTGCAAAGTATTTCCTTTAGAACTGAAGTCATATTGTTTTAACAGTTGCTTCATAGATGCCCTTTAGCTGTTTGCATTTTGATGAATGGCAGCAAAGACTTTAAGGACAAGGAGGGGAATTTAATGGTTGGGAAGGTGGGGAACGTTTGTGGAAAAGTCAGATCTGTGGACCAACATTTTTGCTTGGAGGTCCAGGGAGCAGAAAGGCTCAGCCAGTGTAAACTCTAAAAGGTCAGAATTCGATTTAATGAACTTAACCTTCAAGAAAGCAAGCCTTTTTCATGTAGGATATCCCCTTAGGCTCACTTTATTCAACTAGCAATAAATGCAGAACAAACAGAATGATGCAAAAGTCCCATTTAAAAAATCTTGCCATGTTTTTAATCAAGTGTCGCCTGAGATTAAATTATGGCTACCTAATGTTGTGTGTAGTAGGGGTGAGGTAAATCTAGGGCATTGTGATGGTTCTTTTATACCCTTGGTGTTATGCCCACCACTGTAACCCACATCACCAAGGTCTGAATCATCATCTAGCTCTGCACCAGGTGTGCTCTCATCATCTCATTTTGGACACTGCTCAGTTGTAATGGGCTTTTGGCTTAAACACCTCCTTGTTGTTGGGATTTCCTACTTCTCAGTCTGCTTTTTTCAGCTCTTAAAATGCAGTGGCTGTAAGAGAGAAACAGAAAGCAATAGGTATTCGTCCTCTTGTTATTAAAAAATAGGGGTAACTCAGGAAAAATGTACATCACCCAGGATTATTTTCAGTAGTGTATAATAATTATTTTAAATGTAAAATGGTTAAACTGTTAGGTAGTCGTGATATCATGAGGTTCTTGCCAGAATTTTGCCAAAGGAAAATTGTGCCTCACTAATCTCTTACCTAAGTTGTTGTGGTTTTTTTTTTTTTTAATTTTATTTTGTTTGGGGTTTTTTTGTTTTTGTTTTTTTACCAGAAACAATTGCAGTTAATGAAGCAAACAATCAGAATAAATGTTTTCAGCATGGCACAAGGTGAGCCTACTACATTCACTACAGGAACTATATGTAATCTGCTTATTAATTACTGTGGGAAAAGCCCAGTAAAATGAGATAATTTGCAGCTAACACCTCTCCCCCGCAAATTCTCATTAAAATATGAGAAATTGAGAAGACTTCAGGAAGATGTACTACAGCAAAGCTGGGTGAGCAGTGAGGTAGGAGGTGGCACACAGCGTGGTGGCTGGCAGGAATAATTAGAGATAATGGTGGTCTAAATAAGTCCCGCCACTTAAAACACAGGTATGTAGTTCAAATGCCTGAGGTGGGTGGTCAGTGGCCTGTGGTAGCTCCTCTCCTACGTGCTTCGAGTGGCCCTCGGATCTCCACAGCCTCCCAGGATCGGTCAGGTGCAACCTCAGTGTTGCTGGGTTGAACCACCACCCGTGCCCTCCCCACTGCTCAGCACACGTTGGCAGTGGGAAAGAAGGGAAAATTAAGTTAGGAAGAAACGGCATAAGAGATTATAGTGAGAGTTGGTTGCCGCAGATCACAAATCAGCAATCTGTCTGTGACCGGAAAAAGGATTTAAAATCTGGTCACTGCAACAAAGCAGAATTTAATGAGCAAACATCCGTGATACAGTTATTCTGAGTGAGTGGGCTACCTCCCAATAGGCTGCTTACGCTATAATGACCTATTAAAGAAATAATTGCATCGTCCCTTGAAAGAAATAATTGCATCGTCCCTTGAGGATCTTCCACTTGCTTCTTTACTGAGCCAGTCTACTGTGTGAGAGGTGTATGGGAGCCAGAGATATATCTGCAAGCCAGTATGACAATACCTGTGCTTCTGTATTAAGATTCATTCATGTTTTAACATTATTCCAACCACTGTTATAGTTTTGACTGATGTATCTCCTATGTTCTATTTTCTGAAGAAACGTTAACACTCAGGGAATCACAAAATAGAACGAACCTCACCAACCTGTTTTATGTTTTCACTGACCTCATCTGTACAATATACTTTGTCTATACAGACAGTTTATTTAGGAGGACTTAACGAGAAAACTGCAAGTCAGAGATACACTACATTTTTATTCCTTTCTGTAAACCCTTTTTAGCTATTAAGATTTATATTTGCCTTTAGTCAGAAATATGGTCTTTTGAATCTTTTGCCACTCATGTTTTAGCTTACAGAAAGTGCCCCAGTAGAGAGATACTTGGCATTTCCAGGTTGTCTTTCTCCAGCAAATGACCCAAACATGGTATTCATAGGATCTCAGGGCTCCTTATTGCAGGGGAGGAAGGACATAATAATACTGAAGTGAAAAGCCCAAGGATAAGCAGGATCGGCTTTTACCCCAAATTTCTCACAGCATTGAGTGCTTCTTTGTAATGCTGCAAGTACCATGGTACTCCAGGAAGGTTTAACAAAACCACCTGAAATATACAGAGGGACAGAAAAAGCTTTGAGATGCAAACCTGAATGTAACAAATTTACAGAGGAAAAATAGAAAACACAATGCAGAAGAAACTGACTTCTCAAGCCCTGAGGGACCAACACTCTTCTATCAGAATTAGGTAAATATACTTCCTGCAACATTAGCCTAAACTGCAGCCCTCAGAAGGATCGGGCTGGTGGCACGTTGCAGAACTTGTTTCTGCACTTTTGATTTAATTTTAGTAGAAGGAAAAGGATTTTAATATTGCTCTTCCTTGCCTAATGAATGATCAAAGTTTTCCACATCTTTGGATGGAAACATGTTGGGCCCTACTTTTTTTTTCCTAGTCGATGCCCACACGATGCCTCCACAGCCTCCCAGTGCAGTAACATTACTCGAGGCTCAGAGGTAGAATAAATAAATTAGTAAGAGGCAGCTATATGAAATATACATCCACGTATATAGCTGTGAGGTTCTGGCCTCATACTTGGAGCTCCTTTTTACTGGCTAATCCACAACCTGGTACACTTCTGGCTTCCTGCTGTGAACTACTTTACCCCTTTTTAGTCACTTCATTATATATCTGGTGCATAAAACTAACGATGTTCTCAGCAAATTAGAAGAATTATAAACACCAGTGATGACGGAGGAATAATCAAGGAGAAGGAAGTTTCTAATGGGAAAATGGAGCCCCCTACAGAGAATTCTGCTTAAAATATCATCTTTTACTAATTGATACAGCCACTGGTGTGGGAGATGTTGTTGTTTTGCACCTGATTTAAACAGAGTTCAAGGAATACTTAAATCGGACATGCAATTTGCAGTGCTTATTTTGTTTTATTCTGAAGCAGTGTTGTAAAAAAGAATATTTTAGAGACCCTGGAAACTCAGCAGCCAATGCCAGCGATGACCCAGCTGTGTGGGAAAGGGCTGGGACAGTGCAGTTTCACATCGTTAGGTGGCCTAGATACTCACCGAGGTATATTTACCTCTGCATGAATGAGAAATTGTGATGATTGCCTGGATCCTTACTCCCAAGAGACCAGTGCTGATGGAAAAGGGGAGGACATGAGGAGAATTAACTTACCTGCCCCGTGAAGGGCTCTCTATGAAACCTGCAGTGGGGTGGGTATGGATTCGTAAGAAATTTCTGAAATGAAGACTGTAACAAAGTCCAGGCTGGGTTTCCCAGGCTCCTCTGAATGATTAAGTGCACATTGCAGGGGACTTCCTTGTGCCTGAAGCTGTGAACGCAGAGTGACAGTATTCACACAGGACCCGTGGGGACCCTTGAATCCATTCCTGACAAAAAGTAGGCTGCATGTACATGTGGCTGCACGTAGGAGTTAGCTGCTCCTCTGCCATGAAAGTATCCTCCTCAAAGTTATTTTTGTATAGCGGCTCTTCCTCTCAGTATGTGCAAAGCCTCAAGTTTTAATTGCCTGCTGATGTTTGAGCCTTTAGGATTCATGGTTTTATGATCCTCTTTACAGTTATTTAATTCATATAAATTCGTATAGATGAAAGCTGATTTTTCCCACCTAATAAAGTCCCTGCATTTAAGTTAGGAAATTAAAGATATACATTTGTATCAAAGAACTAACTATTTATTCTAAATGTTTTCCTGCATTATTGTTTAAGGGTGTAGGAGGAGGGGGAGACGGAAGAAATATGTTTCTTTCTGATTCAACCACAGAGGTGCAAACAATGAGTGAAGCCTCTCCTCCAGCTCCTTCCTAGCAAACAATAGTTCTTAGACACAGCTTAAGATCACTTTTTCATCTTATTGTTGACTTCCTCAGCATTAGCTTCAAGGAACAGAAGTAATGCCATGCAGCGGTCTGGCTTAGTGGGAGATAGTAGCAACAGCGACAGGAAGCTTTTTTAAGCCTTTCTGAAAGCAACATATCAAAGGGCAAAAGCTAAGCTACAGAGGGCTCTTATTGTGCCAGGACAATAGCACAGATACCCTTGCTGGAGCTGGTTAAGATTTTTTTTTTTTCATGAAGCCTTTCATATTGCTGTCAGAAAATGCCAGCCCATTGAAACATTTCATGGCAATGTACTGATGTATATTTCCTTGGTAAAAGCTTCTTTAATTCATAAACTACACCTGGTCAAACAAAGAGAAGATAACGCTCCACGATGTGCCAATGTTGCAATGATCTCCAAGCTACAGTCACTCTTCCTAGACTTTTTAATTAAAAACTTGAAAAGAACCACATAAGCAAGCAATGACACTCTCCACAGAACAAGGTTTTTATTTTTCCAGCTTTCCTTAGTCCTCCCCAATGGCAACACACTGTGTGTTGGCCCGAAGAACATATGTCTCAGAGAAGCTCTGCCAGGAGGAAGGAAGTTGGAGAGCTGTTGCTAGAGGGCACAGCTGGGGTTTCCAAGGTATTTTAGCTATGCATTTCCTTACTTTCAAAAATGCTCATATTTCTTTTAGATTTAAATTTGAGGCTGAATTCATAGGTTGCTACAGGTTTTCTTGTAACTTAAACATTTTAGCTCTCTTCAGGCTGCTGCCATATATGATGAACCTTAAAAGTGATCAGTAAGGTCTTAAGAACACAGTGTATTGCCAGCATCAATCAAGACCACAGTTGCAATAGCATAGTCATTTATAACACTCATGTACAGAAGGTAAAAGCATTTTGTACATTGGAAACCTCTGAATGGGAATGTTAACACTACCAGAGCATTCCTCTGCTCTGGGAAAAACACTGCCAGAGAGTAAACCCCAATAAACCAAGACAGAAGACTTGGATTGGTATCTCATGTCAGAGTAGGTTGGAGTAGATTGGCTTCTTTTCACATAAAAGGATTTCTAGAACAAGGCTGGTGTTTCAGAGCTTCTTGATGTTTCACAGTCTCTTGTCTAAAGGTCTGCCTGTAAAAAGCAGCAGTTCACTCCATAGTGACTCACTTTAGTAGATGTAACACAGAAAACATCCCCAACGGCACTTTATTCTGAGTCACATTTCTCCAAAGCAGCATCTATTCAATGTACATGGACTGACTGTCATCTTGATCAATTAAAGTCTGGAGCATTGCATAAACATTACTGGAGGAAAGGTATAGCCTAATGGATTTGTGGCTACAATGGTGATGGAATACATCTGCATAACAATGACGTTCACACACAGTACTAGCCTCCTGCTTTTAGAGCTTTTTATATTTTTTAAATAACTGCTTTTATATGTCAGGATCTTTAGGCAGCAGCTACGAGATAAATCAGGGATAGCTGGATACAGTTGTGTATAAGTGCCTATGTGTGTATTTAAATGCGTTATATATACACACACACATACACACACAAATACACATACACATATACATACATGTACATACATATACATTAAATATATACATACACATGCACAAACTATTTTTCTACGCAAATTACTTTGGTTGGCTATACATGACAGTATAGTACGAGAGAGAGCGTGAAGACTCATAGCTGGGTCTGTCAGCTGCCTACCATCGATGCTGCCAGAGAGATTCTGGCGGAAATCAAAACTGCCTTCATTAATATAGAATCATAGGACCATTTAGGGTGGGAAAGACCCCTAACATCATTGAGTCCAATTAACTGTAAACCTAACACTGCCAAGTCCACCACTAAACCCTGTCCCTAACCACCATGTCTATGCACCTTTTAAATACCTCCAGCAATGGTGACTGAGCCACTTGCCTGGGCAGCCTGTTCCAGTGTTTTACAATATGTTTTGGGGCATGTTTTATTTGATCTCTTAGATGGGGAGTTTAGCAGGAGACTGTGTCCCAGACTCCATCAACTGTATTGATTTGATCTCTGTAAAGGGGACCTAAGGAGACTCACAGATAAGAGATGTTGGCTCTCACTCGGATACTCTTGTGGGTAGCTTTGCAAAGAAAGTTGCTGATACTTCCCGGGTTTCCTCAGTTCCCTCCCTCATACCTCCCACACACCTTTCCTGGTGGAGTTTTCACTCTTGCTGCCTTTTTTCCCCAGCCCCTGCAGCACAGGAGAATCATGGCTCCTCTCTGTTCCCAGTACGGGATTTGGCTGGAACGTGGTGTGAAGGGTGGTCATCTCGGTGAATCACTGTGATCTGTACAGCAGGTTTGACAGAAGGCACTGGTGCTCATGGACTATTTCACCCGTCTGCACTGGGCTCAGCCCTTTCACCACGACATAATGCCAACAGCCCTGTGCTATCTCCAAAAGAGATGACAGGAGCCCAGGCAGTTGCAGCTGAGTACTGTGGTGAAAGAGCATGCTCCAAGGCTGTGGAGTCGTGCTGCCATTTGGAAATGCTGTGCCATTACTGCACTCCTGAATGAGGGAACTGACACAGGATTACTGTCCTTGCACATGTGAGCAATGTTTAAAGGGTTTAACTAAGGAAGCATTTGGAAGGAGGTCAGGTCTCACCTGCATGTGGGTCCTATTATCTGTTTCTTGAGTCAGTGAGGCCATCAAGGGGAATATGGAGTCATGGTGCTCAACCATGGTGTGTTACCGATGCATACAGTTTACTACACTGATGGTTGCTATGGACTGCAGAGTTATGATGCAAGGCAAAACACAACATGCATGCACAGAGAAATGTATGGATATTCATTTCTCAAAGAAAGGGTATGGTATTTAGCTGAGTGGTGTGAAAGATTGGCTTCAACAGCAGGCAGGCCAGCTATGTATCTCGGGAGGTGCGATCACACTGCATATATCACACCTGTGCTTTGGCATATCAGTTTTTGAGGAAGAGAAAGAACTTAAATGGCTAAGTAGATGTTCTGATTTAGATCAGTGATAAGTGTCATTTTGGGGGCAGAAAGAAGAGGTGGTTAGATTTCTAGGTGGGTTGGAGTGTGATGTACCATTTGCACTCTCACCATTGATACAGTGAATCTCTCAGCTGCTCCCTGTAACTACACAGCAATTGTCCATCTCTCTGTACTTGCTTCTGTATGGAGCATCTTTCAAGCCTCACTTCATATTAAGCATGACCTGCCACACCATCAGCATTATGATCCATATGCTTCATGGATATCCATTTTCACTGTCATAGATTTTCAAACTCAGCAAATTATAGACCTCAAATTCATCATATCCACATTTAATAGTTTCCAGTGTTGAAATAATTCTGTACAACCCAGCACTTCATACCCATGATTAACAGTCTTAATATCCACCTCACTACACACACACATTTTACCTGATACTGATACTATGATGCCACCCTTAATTTCAGTAATTTAAGGTATTCTTTCAATGTTTAAAAACTGTATCAGTTTCAAGTGAAATTGCAATCCATATATTATTTAAGCCATTTTAAGCTTCAAGTAACTTTATATGACATCATTTCAGTTACATCCTTGATCAATATATAGAGCACTTACTCATAAAAGAGAATGAGTTAGTCAGATGTACAGAATTTTCAAGGTCACTATATTGTTAATAAAACTTGTTAACTGACACAGGCATTAGTCATAAAGCTGAGTAAATGTAATGATTAAGTCACTCACGGCTCCTCATCATTCTGTTACATCCTGCCTTCTAAAGAGAGAATTTTTATTTTGGGGCCTGATTTAAACCTATTTAAGTCAGTGAAAAAACTCCCTGTGGCTTCACCGGGCTTCGTATCAGGCTGCCACTAAATAACAGAACCACACTAACGAAAGAAGCAGACAACAGGTTGATAACTTGGGCAGACTCCTACATAGCAGCTCCTGGCACAGTTCGTAGCTGTAACGTTCATCTCAGCAAAACAGATGGAGCTTGACCAAGCTCTAGGTGGAACTGTAATTACATTTTATTCTTTCAGACATCTCTTACTGCAGAAAGCACAGAATTTCCCTGCCACAGAAGGCATGGAATAATTATTGTTTGGACTTGATCCCCCAATGGTAGGATGTTATTCATTTGCTGGGTGCAAGGGAGTATACATGCAAAATGCAACCACACAAAGTGTGCAATAAACAGAGTGATCATTAACCAAATGGAGACATTTCAATTTAATGGAATCCCCACTCAATTCCTGAGAGAAATCAAAACAGATCAGCTCCCTTTTAATGACAAGGAGCACGTCATTTCTGTATACACTACCACTCTGTACTGAATACTAATGAGTATTATGTATTCTCTTTAAAAGTGAAGGATTTTGTCTGGCCTGTGTCTGCTCTGCCTTACTCAAGACAGTCACCCATGCTGTAAGATTAGGTATTTGAATGATCCTTGCCAGATGAAAAGTTGAGAGGCTGGAAAGAAGACACTAAAGGATTGTCAGTACCAATATGTACAATATAGGATGAATCACGTCCAATGTGGGATCCCACATCTCACCTAGTATGAGACATCTTCAATAATTCTAAATCTGACCTAGTCATCCTAATCTCCCTTGGAAATATGGAAAGATAGCAACTCTAGGGTGCCATTTAAATGACCTCCTGTAGGCATTGCCTTTAGTGGGAAATTAATTATGCCATCAACTGCACTGAGTACACTGAATAAATCTCCACTGACCATACAAGGCTCCAAAAAAGACTCACTTATATATGTTTCCGTATGATGAGATTCATTCAAGACAGTCCCACCCAAAAGCATCTGCTGCTGAGTACCATGAGGCAACAGAAAGACCAAGTTGCCAGTCCACGTTGCCACCAAAATGTACAGAATCCCCGTCTGGTAATGCCGAACCACTCCAATACACCCCTTAGGAAGCAGAGTCTGCCACAGAGACTAAGGGAGCATGGAAATCTTCCATGAGGAGACTGTCCCCCGCAATCCCATGTAGAAGCAAGGGGCTGCATACAAGACAAAATGTCCACTTAAACAGACAACAACATACTTACACAATGTGCATATAAGGTGTCTACACACTCCAGAGAGTGAGGCACTAAATACACTGGAAAGTAGTCGGGAGCAGGTAGCACCTCAGCCAGAAAGCTGATCTGGTTAGGATCAGCAAGACAGCGAAGTCTTTGTCATTAGATGGAGCTGGAAAAAACAGAGTGTATGAACAGTACCATCAGTGTCACACAGCAGAGGGACAACAGCAGCAAGGTGAAAGGAATCCTCCTCCTGGTAGTAACAGTAAGAAGGAAGCATTTAATTAAAAATCCTTGAAAGATGTATCCAGAAGGTACAACAGAATAGCAGCAAAGATTTTTTCCTTTAGTGCAATGCATTTGTTAGCACTACAGCCCCTGCTACAGCCAGCTGCCACTGAAACAGCTTTTTCTAAACAAAGCAAATCCTAATCCAGTATGGCCCTGTAAGAAAGGAAAATCAAGGTTTTGGGAGATGGACCAGAAAGAAGCAGCAGTCCGTGCACATGATTAGACTGCTGTTGGCAAAGCAGCCAGAAACTGGAGCTACAACATTCTCCTAAGAATCTGCAGTTTATGTAAACAAGTATGAAGTCTTCCTACATTATTGTAGAGTATATGGTTCATAAAACCATACAGATACATGCAGACTTGAGTCAACAGAATTATTTTTATCTCTTTCATCTTTTATTTTTGCCTGAAAATATTCTTAACAAGTCTTAAACAATACCTTAATAGGCAAATATAGCTGGAAAAGTGGTGAATACATTTTTTTATTGTCAGTGATGTGTTCATTGTACTCACATGATAGTGACTGTCTTCCTCCTTTGCTTTTGTCTTTGTCTTCCCATAATCTTATGCTGTAAGGACTGAAAAAAAACCACCCTCAAAAATCATCACTTATTTTTGCATGTGCATTTTTGTACAGTGCCTGGCACAACCTAAACTGATTCAATGATACTGCCACTCCTGCCTTGGGCTGCTCAGAGAATCCAGAAAGGCTGGGGAGGGATGAGGCAGAGGGGGTGGTTCAGTCAAGTGAGCAGCAGGGTCTGGAGCAAAACGCATGAGTCAGTGGAGAGAAAAGAATTCAGAGCAGAAGTCAAGGTGAGGGGTGATGAACGTTTGGGATGTGAGGTTGGAGCAGGTAGTCTTTGCTAACTGAAATGATTTTGAACCTGCAAGGACAGGAAAAACAGTGGGGTTTAGCAAAGGCACAAGCGCAGTGGAAAAAGCAGAGGAAAACTGTAACACAAAGTTTCTGTGTCTGAGACAAAGACGGAGAAGCTAAGAATTAAAGACAAGGAAACATGCAGGAGAGATAGGATAAATAGGATTTTTGCAAACACCTAAATACTTAGTGCTTCTAAGTCTGTCTTGTTTTCAGTGTCCTACTTGGAACCAACAGATAAGAGCTAAAAAGCCCCACTATAGGAGAAGACTTGTAATCAGGCAGAGCAAGAGCTGGACATCAGACATGCAAAAGGGGTTATAAAAGAAATCTGCAGCCATTGGTTATAGACATACAGCAGCAAGTCTAGGAAACATCTGTGCATCTATGTTAGTAAATGAGCTCGTTTTGATAACTCTTTGTAAGGGAGGGGCAGAAAATGCAGTCCTTGAAGGAGATCAGTAGAGAACACTAGAAATGAGGATCAGCAAACGCACCTAAAGCTTTCTTCAAGAACTGTGTTTACTCTGCATGAAGGTTGTGTTAGTAACATTAAATAAAAATAAACTGGATGCTCACAGCAGATTTGATCTTCACATTATGCTACAACTTACCTTTCCTCTGAGTCTGTTTACAGATCCCAGTTATTTCGGTTAAGAGTGTAAAGGGGAACAGACTTTGACATTATTTCTTTGAATTTACCTGGCTCCATGGAATTGAACAGAGATGAAGAGCTGCTGAAATCAAACAGACATACGAAACTGTACCAGATGTACCACAGATGCAAATACCCAAGACCATCCCTCTGACATTTGGATAGTATTTGGAGAAGCATGGAGGATTTCTAAGTCGCTCTTCATGTGTACACAGGAATGCCGAGACAGCACCAGCAAGCTGTGCAGGTGGGCAAAGGAAATTCTGGAGAAGTTCTGACGTCGGTGCTAAAATCCAGCAAGTATTCATTTCCTCTGTTTGAACAGCTCAGGTGATTCTGTAACTTTATTGTAGAAAAAGGTCAGGTAATTTCAACTTTAGGTTTGTCTGGGTTTTACCTGTTTTGCTAAGAAAAACTGGAAATTACAAAACAGCCAAGAGGAAATTTAACAACAACAAAATTCACACAAACAAAACTACTTACGTTAACCCAGCTTCCGTAACTTGCAAGCTGATAATCACCTACTTTGTGAATCAATATGCATTTTACTGCCATTCAGCACTACATAATCCATTGTTGTACAAAAGGTGAGAAGCAGTATCATGCCTGTGTTTCTTAGTGCTATCATCAGGAGTTTCATCCGAAGACCGTAAGATTTTGATCACATTCTTCTTCCTACCATCTTTTGGAATTAGCCAGGTCATCCCAACATAATGATGGAAAATTAAGGCACAGGGAGCCTGGGAGCCAGGCCAGTACCTATGTAAAAAATCTGCCCCTAAATGATTTGCCAAATATTACACTGGAAGTTTACAGCTAGGCAGAAAAGTGAATGAGTGTGGCTTTGTCCTAGCCATCTCTGGTTTGGGGCGGGGGGAGGTACTTTATCAAGACAGCTCTAGCCTGTATGGCAGCATGTGATTTAAAAATAAAGTTGGATGTTTGGAGAAGATAAGAACAATAGTGCTGCCATCTGCCCAGGACTTAAGCTTGGGAAAGTAACTCTGGGTGATCAAAGGGAGCTGAACAGCCAGGAGAAAAAGCTGAAGAGAGCTTTAGTTTGCAGCACAATGCTTCTGGCTTCCAGCTGAAAAGAGAGCAAAACCAAGCATAAGCCACTGCGACATTTCCAATGAAAAGGCAAACCTTTTGTACTACCTGTAGGGTGGCAAAGGGCAGTAAGCACCTAGTGGGACCACCAGCTGGAAACCAGGGATGTCAACGGACAGTGGCAGCTCTTGGGATGATGAATGCTTTTTTGTTCCCTAAAGGTTTTGTATCAGGCGGATTGCTGACAGCAGGCTTCTGTTTCCCTGGTATGAATGTGAACCAGACCCTGACTTAACATGGGCCAGCTCGTGCAGTGGCCTAGTTAAAATGAGCTTGTGGTGTCTCCATCCCAGTCTTGGTGAAAAGGTGTCTGTGCTGTCAAACACGTTCTCTCTCCTGTTTGGCTCTAATAACTTGTTCCTGGTAGTCCCAAATGCATTAATTCTGGATATAGTCAGTGTGTGGTCCCGTGTGCTGTTCAAAACCGTTTCCCACGCCAAGACTCCACCTGGCTTAGCATCAGCCTGTTTCTCCAAGCAGTTGTACGAGGGCATGGACTCTTTTGCTGAGTTGGCAGATTTGCTATTGCCATTTGTAAGGATTCGTCACACCAGCAAAACCAGTAATTCAGTCTACCAGACTGGAGTTTTCAAAGAAGTCATTGAATTCAAAGAGGACTGGAGACTAAATTTCTTTTCTGGTGGCTTTGAAAACTGGTAATTTCTTGCCGAGAACTAATCAACTAATAGTTTGCCTCTTATTCAATAACTTGATACCTCCTGTCCTCTAAATCTTATTTTGGGTCTTACTGAGGTACACCATAAAATGTGTTTTCCATGTGAGGAGTCAAGAAGCAAGTGGAGTAACATAGGGACTCTGCGTGAATAGCCCCTAAAAGCTGCATTGTTTGTTTTGTGTAAATGTATTTCCTTTTATAACCTGCCAGTTTGATACTCCAAACAATGCACACAGTTTTGAAGTAACAATATCCAAATAATTTATTTCCACAGAAAGGCAATTTACTGTGATGTAAAAGCTGGAACAACATAAAATCATGCTTTAATATAAACACAATCATATGCAGGCATGGAATTTTAACATATGCAGACATGGTTTCTGCACCTTCTGTTGGAATCCTTCCCTACTGGGTCAAATGCACTCCTAGTAAAAATTGTGTTTGATGCAAGAACTACAAGGTACGTACTTGTTTCAGCTGAAATTACAGCTATTTTAAATAGAGAGAATGTACAGGGCAGTATTTGATTAATTAGAAACGTAGTAAAGTTTTCTCTGAGCTGCTTAATACCAAAAATAATCGGTTCTGAATGGGAAAGTAATAAACAAAATCCTCATTGTTTGGTTTTGTTTTCTTCCCCAGAAATGCCAGGGGTTTCACATTTTCATTACCATGTGTTTAACAAAGAAAAAGAATATGCAGTGTTATCTCATTGATTTTCTATTATTACCTGCTAGTCCACTATATTGAATTATAATGTTATTCCCAAGGGATTAAGAATAATAACTAAATTTACAAGGTAATGCATAAAACACCAAAGCAAGTAGTTTAGCAAGCAGTTTAGGTTGTGTGTAAAAATGCTTGTCATACAGTGATAAGATGGCAAATCCAAAAAACCTCAAACTTAGCAAAGCCCTGTATTTTTGTCATACAACTTTGCAGTTCTAGTTGTAATGTAGATAACAAACGTTGAATGGAAAGGTCATGCAGTGCACAATTGAAACCTACAATTACTCATAAATCCTAGAAGCAAAAATACATCTAAATAACACCTAGAAAGTAATAAATCTAGCATTTTGCTAGCAGTTCTTACTTACTGCAATTTTATTGGTGATTAGAACAGAATATATAATTAAATTAATCAGAATTAAAATTGTCAGAGTTATATTTAAAAATATTTAACTATTTCTGAAGAAAAATTCCATAATTTGTGTAACTATTGCCTTCTGACTTCAAACACAAAGAAATTTGTGAAGATAATGGTGACGTTGCAATGGAGCACCTGAGATGCAAATCAAAGTGTAGTAGTAAATTCCTGTAAAACAACAGAAAAAAATTATCAGAGATAACAAAACTGCTGTCAACAAAGTCAGTTGAAATATTATAAACCAGAAGCATCAAAATGAGTAAAAACATGACTATTAAAACACACTGCCTACAGAAGAGCACTAGCCAATTTTGCTAGCTTAGATGAATCATGCATTTGCCAAGTACCTCATAAAACATGATGTGGTAACAGAGCTGGACAGGTGTCTCCTCCAGCGCTGCTGTGATTTTCTCTCGGTGAAGCCTTCAAGATGACTGCCTGGAACCACACGGTTCTTACCACCCTGCAGCTTCAAAAAAATCTTCTTGGAACAAAGACATCATTATATAATACTATTTTTAGCACTGAAATATGTCAAATCAACCTGTTTTTCATCTGGAGTACTGCAGCCAGTCTAAACTCCCTGTCAACATCACCTGTCAAGCGGCACAGCTAATAGCGTTCAACTCCAAATGGATCCAGGCAGCCTTCAACACTCACTCTGCCCCACTCGGGCAACCCTGGAACATCCAAACCCATCTCATTGCCACTGCTCTTGAAAACTTTCGGGCAGCAGCAGGGAAAAAGGTGCGACAGAAAGCCACTATTATGGGTGTTTGCCAAGCAAATCAACCAAATACAGTTTTTTAAATTTATGCGATGAAGTAAGGGCACAGCACGCCAACAGCAACCAGGAGAGCAGGAGGTCACACATGTGGGCATGACAGCCCATACCGTGGTGGGAGCGGAGAGCAGTCTGCATTTCCTCTGCCTCAGAGCATCTCCCCAACAGCCAAGAAGCAAACACGCAGGCAAGCCCTAATTTAGCACACGTTTTATGCTGGGAGACCTGAAAGACACCCAGCGGTTTGAATTTTAGAAGGCTTCCATTGAGCAGGCTTAGCAATCTTCTCTTTTAATTGCTTCTAGAGGCTGCTACCCATCTACTGTAAAACCTTGCCTTCTGCAGCTACAAAGATGTAATAATGATTCTGTACATTTACATATAAGATTTGTATATCTATATTATGCAGAAGTTCTTAAACGCACATCTAAAAAATATATGGCTATTTTGGGTAATGTTTTTCCATGCTTTGACACAATGAAAAATTGGACTCAACTTACATATCTAGAAATCCAAAATCCAGTAATTTCATGGTAAAATGTCCAGTGTTTGATTTGTTTGTACACTTTCAGTGACTAAGAGCTAACTCATAAATAAATTTAAAAAAAAGAAAAATCACCTGCATAAATGGAGAGATAATGTTCAATTTCCCAAGTATTAAAGAACCGTAAGATTGAATATTGCAACATGATGGCAGCGTGCCAAACCAAGTGAAAGAATCAATATCTTTTACTAAATTTCCAGCACTGCTAAATGATGAAAAAAGCTCCTTTAGAATTGGAAAAAGTTCACTCCAACCTGTCATAAATACTATTTTATTAAGGAAAAAAAAGGGCTCAGCTTGAAATAACTTCTCTGCAGGCAGGCAGTGTAACCCTGAACCAAATCACCTCCCATTGCAATCACAAACCATTCCAAAATTTAGAATTTCTTTAATGGTTCCTTCAGAATCCAGTACAGATTAGAAAAAATCCTTGAAGTGCTAGAGAAAAGCATTATTGGGTTTTTTTTAAGAGTTTGATTTTTTTTTTTTTTGTGGAAGACATTCTTTCAACTGTGCACCAGCTGAAACACTCACTCAACATAGGCAGCTAAAACTGTTCTTCCCAACCAGCCGTAAAAAAAATTATTACCTTCTTCACCTTTTCACCATGATCACTCTGGGCTATGGGGATCAGAAGAAAAGCAAAATACCTTTCTGTTAGGGCAGCTGCTATTTGTTAAGAGGGCTTGCCCACAGTTACGTATTGTGTAAATAACTGCATGTCCTATCCTCTTAGGCAGGAGTCAAAGCTGCCTGGGGTATCCATCTGCAGGCTTTCAAAAGGATGATGTGAAGAACATGCTCTAGTAGTGAACACTGTTCACAGGACGACAGGATCATTCAGGTAGGACCTCGGGAGGTCTCCAGTCCAACCTGCTGCTCAAAGCAAGGTCAGCTACAAGATCAGGGCTTTAGACAGTCAGGTCATGAAAATCTCAAGGATGGGAACTGCAAAACCTCTGGGTAACTTTCTCCACTGCTTGACTTCTCACGGTGAAACAGTTTTCTGAATATTCAATCTCTCTTTGAATTTATGCCCGTGGTCTCTCTTCCTCCCACCATGCACCACTGTGAAGAGCCTGAGTGTCTTCTCGATGCCCTCCCCATGGGTGCCAGCAGGCTGCTGGTGGGACCTACTCCCCACAGCTTCTCATGGCTGGGCAGGCACAGCCACAGTTTCCTCTCAAATGAAATACACTTTATAATAGGAGAAGCAAGATGGTATTGGAAAATACAGCCATGGACGATTTCCAAAGCCACAAAACTTTGGAAATCATTTCCTTACTTCTTAAAAGCTGTGAAAATGCCAGAAGTGGAGCTCAGAAGGCTGCTATTAGTTTTGACACCCTGTGCTCAGACAGCAAAGGTGCCCCAGGTTTGAGCTGAGCCCCATGAAGTGGTCCAGAGGAAAACCTCCAGGCCTTATTTTTTCTTGATATCTGGACTTCTTGCTTGCAAAAGACTTGTACACAGTTCATTTACTGGACCTAAGTAATTTCCTTCCTCCTCTCTCCCTCTCATGTCCCCATTATGCCTGATACCATGACTCAGACTGGTTATCCAAATGGCAGTGTTTCAATCCAGGAGGCACAGGGAAAGGTACAAGTGAATATATACATGCCTGTACAAGAACTTACCAAAACTCCTGCATCAACAATGGCTCATTAAATAAAACAGCCATGACAGCAGAAAATAAATTAATTGAGCCTAACTATCTGTATTTATGCAGACATAAGAACGTTCAATGCAGACATAAGAACGTTCAAAGGTTGTGCTGGATGAAAAGCTCATCTAGCATCATATCCAGCAGTGGGTGATTATGGAAAGAAAACTCTGTGATTATTGAAAGCAAACTGGGTGATTATGCAAAGACAATCCTCCTACTTATCAGCCATCTAGAGATCAGGGATTTGAGAGTTTTGTATCCACCTTGTTCAGAGATCTTCATGGATTTCTCTTCTATGACCTCTCCAATACTTTTTGAACTCATGATATCCACAGCACTCTGTGAAAATGAGCTCCACAATTTATTTATGCCTTATGTAGAAGAAAACTTCATTTGTTTTAAATTGCTGCGTGATGGCCACGTGGGTGTTCTGTAGTTCCCACATGACAAAACCCAGCAAATACCATTTTCCTGATTACCTTTGGAGCACTTGTAATTTTATATAGGTCTCATCCCTCTCTCTGTTGTCTCTCTCCCAAGCTAAATAAATTGGAGTTCATTTAGTCACCCCTTACACAGCAGCCATTCTCTGTCTTTGGTCATCTTTGTTACCATTCTTTGTACCTTTTCTATACCTGTTAGACATGTATTTCAGATGAGGAATCCAGGCATGCACACATATAGTACAGATGAGCTACAGGATTTTGTAATGACATCATAAAATGCTATCTATTTATTTCCTAGTATTTTCCAACATTCTACTTGCCATTAAATTCAGGAGACTATAGTATGGACCCTACAATTTTGATCTGAAAAATTGCAGTCACTGAGAAGAGAGCTATTTCCTTAACCTGAAATCCTGAACACAGTACACACCTAGTCTAAAGGTTGATGTCAGGAAAATATGAGGAAAATCTGGAAAATGCTAATGATGTGATCAGATCATGTAAGCTATAAAATTCATTGTTAGTTATTTTACAAGTTTGATGAGGAACCTGTTTAGTTTGGATCAGTAATGACTTCAGAAAATCACAACACAAAAGCCTGCAGACAGATTTCATATAAATGTGCTTTATTGCAGAGAAGTTACATTATTTACATGCTGCAACACATTACAACATAAATCTATCAAGTATTTCATGGTGGATGCCGTTGGTTGCCAGATAACATTGTTATAAGAACCACATTATAAAGTGAAGAGACTTACAGCTTTATATACTCTACAACTTGGAGTAGCTAAAATGTTAAAAGTCAAAAGGCAGTGTTTTCTCAGGCCTGCCTGTTGTCATATGCATGCAAAAGCCTAAGGAGAGCAAATATAAAAGTATTGTCCGGTTTCAGGTCTATGATGCCACCAAAGCTCATGATAGGTGTGTACTGATTTATATTTTAAAGCGTATAATCTTGCATAAATTATACAAGTCTAATAAGATTGGTATAAATCTAATTATTTATAAAGCATGGCTTAGAAATAAAGGAGAAATGCAGCTTGCACATGCATTTAAAAGGACAACCTAGCAAATGTTTGTGACCTTAGTGTTTATTGTCTTTTCTCTTAACAGATCTGCTAGAAAACACCTTAATTCTAGAGTTGCACTTCTCTTGTCTGAATAATGACAATGAAACTCCAGGAAAAGACAACTAAGCAATCTAGCCAATATATGCTGGTGGAAAAAAGTCTATGGAATATAGAACATTATTCATGTCTAACTTAGTATGTCTTCATTAAGCAATGTTTCTAGCAGCATCATAGTGAAATAGAATACTTGAGTGAAGTCTGGCCCCTCATTTCCTCGAGTGTGAAATAATTTAAAGTCCCAATTGAATCTGTAGCCCAAATACCAGTTGCTAAATAAACTGGGGAAAGCTTTGTTGTCTTCTAAAGGAAAGTTCTCCAATTGCATCAGTCTTAGGAGATGTGACAAGCCTAAAGAACCGTAACAGACATTAAGAAGTGAGGGAAAGGGTCAAGATAAAAGAAAACAAAACCAAACAAGAATATACAAGCCTTCCCTGGTAAATCAGCCGTTGTTCTTTTGCTTGCTGTGCAGTTGGGCTGTTTTACACCAGCCAAGGCTTTCTTTCCGTGTTTCTAATGAAGTTATATTTTAAAAAGAAAGGGCAAAGAAAACGAACAAGGAATTGCAGATCGATAGTGGTGGCACAGATACAGTCATGCATGAAGGGCTTGATCCTGCCAGTGATGCAAGTGGCAGTGGTATTGTGTGGACACTTTGCTGATGTGGACCCCCTTGCCCTTGGTACACGTTACACCCTGACACGGCCGCTGCAGGGCAGGGCAGGGGCAGCATGTCCTTGCTTGGCCCCAAGGTAAAGGAGGGAGGGCAAGACGAGTGAGGGCACTGGGGCTGGTGCCTGCTCCTTGGGACCATCTGTCTCCAAGAGGCAGTGAGTACCTACAAACATCTCCTTTCGTGACTCCTCAACAGATGCCCACTTCTAACCTTGGCACCTGGCTCCAGTGAAGTGCTGACTCTCCTGTTAGTGAGTCAGGGCACCTGCTGTAAGATGTCCTCCCCGCCCTGTTCACACAAACCACTGCTGAGATGGGCTGCAGAACCTCCCTTCAGGGGTAGGAGACATGCAAGGTTGTCACCATAATCTGCAGGTTTCAAGTTGTGCATCTCTCTGCACACGGGGTCAGTATGCTCCTGGAGGGCTCCCAGAAACCTGTGTTCCTGGGATGGACTTCTTCCCATGCAGGGAAATGTAGGGTTATTTTCTCTCTGAAGAGCTGATCAAATCCCACTGAAGTTGATGGAAAAGTTACTGATAAATCCCATGAGTGTCTGGGAGTGAGAAGGGAGAATCTAGGTACACTAGGTTTAACCTCAGCTCTTTTCCACACTAAGTAGAGAGCTGGATTTGGGCTACAGTTAGGATGTCACAGGCACTGTATGTGCAAAGTGGGTGCACAGATGTCCAAAGCACTCAGACTCAGATGCCTGACTCCCTTTCACAGGTGAACAGGGATTCTGGGTTGCAAGAGTGCCAGCCAGAAGATGTGTCTTGAAGGCAAAGACTAGATGTCCTATGCCATAACTGTACCCTACAGAAGAAGGGGGGGAGAGTCAGACAAGCCCAGGGTAGCAAAGACCTAAGCCAGCATGTCTCCATGGTGGAACTGAGCACCATCCAGGCCTACCAGGTTGGCTGGGGCAGTTTAGCCACTTTAATCTGCAGCTAATGAGCAGAATTTATGAGCGAGGCCAATGCATTTAGACAGCACTGAGACCTGAGACAGCTTGTCCCCAGCTGCCTCAGGTGTCAGCACGTTCCAGGTTTGGGTTTAGCAGAGGCAGTAGGAAGATTACATCCATCTTGATCTGTCAGTGGAGACACGCCCATAGACTCCTTTTAAAAGGACAAAAAAAGTCTTCCTCATGCCCAGCTTGTCTAACTCGCTCTGATCATTGCATTTAATCTTAAGCCACTTTTTCTATGATGCCACAAAAATCAGTTTATACTACATACGTGTATGTGCATGTGTGTATTAGATATGATATTTTATATATATATTAAACATATATAAATATCTATTTTATATATATATTATATATATATTAAACAACACATTCTGTTCAATCATCCTCACTTCATGCTCTTCCACTGAATCCCATCACTTCTCTCAAATTGCACAAGTTCTTTAGGACTGAGCTGTCTTTGTTTTGGACTACATTACATATATCCAATTCTAGTGAATAGCACTTTGCTGGTACTGTATTTAGATGCACGAGGGTTTGTTACTATCAGTGATACTCCTCAGAATCTTTACAATATGTCCTCAGGCCCTGACAGAGAACCATCACTAAGCTCATAGTTGTAAATGAGCCATCTATGAATTAAGCTCATACGCACAATGAGGACTGTAGCTATTACTGAAAATTAGCACTGTATTAAACACTAACTTTAACTGTAAATGTATGTATAAATAAATATTTTTAAAAATCAAAGCATTTTGGAGAGTGGGAGAGAGTTGCCATCATTTCCATTCCCACTACCTCTTACAATTGCACAAATGGCGGAAAAGTAATATTTTGGACTTCTCTCCTCACTCAGAAGGCCAATTTTTGGAGGTTTGCCAACAGGGATAAACAGTACACTGTTGTTCTAGATGAACTAGCTAAAATACTTCTCAGAGTTGTCTGGTTTTAGTAAAACAGGTGATCATTTCTGGGATATATTCGTAGTCATTCTTGCTTGCCTTATTTAGCAGGATATTCTCAGTATGAATCACCATTGATGTTTAAAGTAAGAATTCTGGTTTGTTAGATGATATTTTCCAATTAGTAACAAACAACAGATAAGTTGTCCTAAGACTTACCAGAATATGCAGCTAAGACGACTGAATCTCCACTATTAACAAAGTCTATGAGCATTAACAAGGAAGTGCATAACAAGTAACTCACGGCGTATAAAACCCCTGAATAATACAGTATCAAACTATAAATTTAAATAACGGAGAGTAAACAAAAAAATTCACTATATAAATCACAGGAAAGGAAAAAAAAAATCTCCAAAGCCCAAAGGAATTTCCCAATATGAATTACGGCTTCCATAGTCAGTGAAAGATTACTGCAATTCTATATAGAAACAAAAAAGTCTACAGCAGGTATTTTAACTTGCAATTAGAAGAAAGTATCTGCAGATTGCATAATGTTCTGTTGTGTCACATAATATCAAAGTTATTTGCAAAAATTATACAATCTGGAATGCTTTAATATGAGACACAACAATGTACTTAAACACACAGTAATAAAATGAGAGCAATCATTATATAAAATGTATTTTTGGGATGCATTGAGTTAGCAGTGCTATCTAGATTAAATACATAAAGTGAAAAGTCGCCATTTTAATAAGCTGCTCATTGATACCCCTTTTTGCCATCAGGACATTTTCTGTGCCCTACTTCTGCTGGATCTTTAAAGTCCCAAGGGCAAGTTAAAGCCAGTTGTGGTATTCAGGAACAATTTGGTTAAGATCTACACTGTGCGTTTGTTACCACCGTATTTTTTTTTGTTTAAAAGAGAAGTGATTTTCACAAAGGCAGGCTGTTTTCATTGACACAGTAAAATCCTTGGAGCAGGGACCATATTCTGGGCACTGCTAATCACATTGTTGGCACTCAACAAACAAATAATAACAAAATTAATGATAATTTACTTTGCTTACTTAACTCCTACTTATTTGTAGCGCTGATTCCCATGATTTAAGTGATGCTCCTTAGGAATTTTCAGATCCTTTTGGCCTAAGTCCCCTCTGTCTTTCCTGTTGTCTTTCTTCTCAATGTTGCTACTCTCTTCAGTCCAAAAGCCTCTTATTTTCGAGGTGTTGCTGTTTTATTTGCACTTATAGCAGAGGTGTTCAATAAAGCTACACTTCTTTCTGCATTTGGTAAATCTGGTGTGTCATACTCCCAAGGGCAGACTTCAGCTCGAGATGCTAAAGGTTGCTGTAAGTAACTACTTGGCTTATGGGAGTCAGATGAAAGCACATTTCCCTCAGAAGAGGCATTTTTTTTCTGTTCCGCCAATTTATTGAGGTTTTCCTTTTCTGCTGCTTTCTGGGGTAGCTCCTGCTCCGCAGCACAGATATTAGGTGTATATCTATTAACATTCTCACACTTCAGCTCAGGGGAGACCTGAGACTTGGAATTTGACTGTTTTTTCTCATGTTCAAAGACCTGCTGCTCTTGTGTCTCCTGAATGGCTGCCTCCACCTTCTCTGAGCTCTTTTGATTTGACTGTTGATACCCCTCGGGTGTCTTCAGCTTATGATGAGTCTTCCCCTTTGGCTGGGAAGGGTGGTTTTTCTCTGGCTCTGAGGAAGCAATAGACACATGTTTTTGAACTTTAGAGTCAGAAGGCACAGGACCAGGAGTTTGGTCATATATCTCCCAAGGACAAACTTCTCCTATGTCAAAATTGTCCTTGTGTAAAGACTTACCTGGGCCTGTGTCTGGATTTGCAGGAGTTTGACTAACCCTTTGCTGTTTCATAATTCCAGATTTATGGGTTTTCTTTGTTTCCTCAGAGTGGGTAGAGTTCTTCCGGTGGGAATCCTTATGCTCCCCTTTATCGGAGGCTGAGTGCTTTTTGCTGGCCTCCTTACCTTTCTGCTGAGATTTATGAGATTTAGTGCTTTCTTCTAGACTTTGTGTTTTACCCGTTAGTCCCAGAGTCTTTTCCTTGGCACTAGCAATAACACTGAGGGATTTTTGTAACACAGATGTTCTTGGATGCAGAGGCTTCTTATCGGCACTTAAGTTATGTGCACTTACTGATTTGCACACCAAAGGGACTGATTCAGTGGAGACAGCTTCAACTTTCTCAGGAGCGTTTTTGGTTGATTTGTTACTGTTCAAGGAGTCCAGAAGCGAATTCTCAGCAGCTATAACTTCTGCACTTTCTGTAGTTAAGCTATTCGGTTCTTCTGTTTGATCCCTAACATGATCATAAGTGCTGTGGGACTTTTTTAAGGAAAAGACCCTGTTTTTCAAAGTCTCCTCTTTTGGCTTTGCAGGACTCATGGAATCCTGTGGGTTTTTCCTCAACGTGGACATGTTCTTCACAGCACTGTGCTCCATCAGGTCCTTCTCGTCCCTGGAGCACTGCCTGGTGACTGTTTCAGGGATTTCTGTAATACGTCGCATTATCGAGCGCCCTAAGCCCTTTTTAGAGCACCTTTTTTTCTGGAGATGCGGATTATTAGCAATCATCTTTTTCCTTTTATAGATTTCAAGCTGGGCATACAGTTTCTTCAACTCATCCTGCAAAGCAAGTGAATGGCAAAACTAGTATGTACAGAGCGAGTCCAGTCAAACAAGCAGCCCAATGAATGCATTACCCAATGCTCTAAAAAAGGCATTAAACTTATTTCACCATCTTTTCTAACTCTTGAATATGCCACTTCTCCTTCAACTTGAATCCCATTTTCTTCCACTTTAAAAATAAGCTCAACCCTCATGCACAAACACATTACCTTCCACAGCTGTGCACCATACAGCATGCACACCTCATATACATTCATGCTGTATGTTTCAGATTTCACAGTGCTGTGGTGTACACTTTCCTACTGAACAATACAGCTATTCTTTATTCTAGGAACACAAGCCCTTTTATCATGTAAGATAGGAATAAAGTATTTTTTCCTGTTAATCATGTGTTTTTAAAATTTTACATTATGTAGTTATGTTTAGTTATATGCATACAAATGACTAATCACACTGACACCAAATCCTGTTTGCACTTCAACATAATTCAAAGAGCCTATGTAAACTGATAAACAGCTCTTGCTGTAGATGATCCCTCCTCTTTAGCTTTCAGTATGATTTTTACTACAACTAGTAATGCAGCTTCTCTTCACACTAGTGAATTATTTTGCATAAGATTTCACATGACCTGAATACCACAGGCATTGAGAGACCTAAGCTGGCCTGTTTCAGTTGATATCTGCAAAAAAAAAAAAGTCAAATGGATGCAATTCAGAGCTTACTAGTAGGAAAAAGTGTTGTTCTTGAAAATAAATGCTATATTTAAATGAGTTATATATACCCGAATATCTTCAGGATCCAAACTATGTTCACTCCATGCTGAATTGATACTGCTGTTCAGATAGGATCCAGATCGACCCATATCAAGCTCATCTTCATAAGCTTCTGTAGCTATATCATCTCTTGGGTTATTGCTTGAATGTGAAAACTGCAATAAGTATTCATAAAAAAGATGTTGCCATCAGCACAAAAGTTTACTTCCACATCACTGTAAAAGTTTACATACATCAGTGTAAGAGTTTACATTAACAGTTTTTATGGCACAACGATCCTTCTATGGACTTAATGTGATTTTGTGAACTCAAAATACTAGCTATAGACATCATTGGCATAAGTAATGCCCTATAGACTATCAGTATTGTATGAAGGAACTCCTATTACTGATGGCTTAACTTGATAAATCTTAAAGATCTGCATAAGGAAAAAAGTCTCCACTTATTTTGATGCTTATTTGAACCTCTCTAAATTGCATTTAAATTAAACTAGTATGGAAATGGACTTTCAGCTAGTCTTTCCTATTAGGCTGCTAAAACCATAAGACTACCTTTTATATTCCATACTGTTGAACAATCCTGCAGAAAGCAATTCTCACATTTTAGACCCTAACCCTGTAAAGGAAGAGGTGAGGTAGCAAAAAAAAAAAAAAAAAAAAAAAAAAAGAACAAAAAAAGGAAACAAATAAAAAAGAGACAAGTTAATCTCTCTCTTCTAAGTTTTAGCAAATGCTCAGATCAAGAGTTGGAGAGAGGTTGTCAGCTATTTATTTACTCATATTGATTCACTCATCTGTAGTTACTATTGTCCACACAGTCATCTGGCCTCAGAACTTTATGAGTGGAACTAAACCTTCTGAATCTTCTCTTAATTCCCTGAATTCTTTGTTGCGCTGGAAGAAAAGTCTGTACAGTGTTACACAGATAATAAGCTAAAAATGGAAATGCTGATCAGCTTCAGAAAGGTCAACAAATTTCCTAGGTTAGTCTAGAAAGACATCTTTGAAGGTATGTGATAAAGTATATGAATATAAAATAGAAAATAGTAAGATCATTGCTAAAGACCAGAAAAGTAATTTAAAATAAACCAAGGTTATTTAGTATTCAGGCTGCATCAGTGTGTCCCCTTGTTATGACTGTTTAACATATGTGACAGTTATCAGCATACCCTGTTCTGACACACAGGCAAAAGACAGAAATAGCAGCTTCATTAACATGAAAGTTGTATTAACTTGAACTGCTCAGTGTCCTTCCTTCGTATTAGCTTCCACCTTTACTGTTTGACTCCTGACTTCTTATTAATATTACTGGTCATTTCAAAAGCCATTATAAAATCACTTGTTTTTCTAGGGTACTCTCTAAGAAGAAAGCTCCATTCAGATCCTGTGGGCTGGTGCCGGAGACAGGTAGAGCTGCCTGCAGTTCTCCTGACCCTGGCGAGACTGACATATTGTTGCTTCTCTCCCTGAGCCTGACGGGAGGCGTGCCACAGTGCTCACAGCTCTGCCTCTTCTCTTCTCTGCCTCCTGCCATCCTCCATCTTCTTGTGCCTCACACAACTCCCCTTCTTACCCTGCACCATTCCTGGCTCTGTATCATGGGCCACATCTGCCTCAGTATACAGCATCTGTCCACTCCAGGCTCAGATTCACAAAGGGCTCTCCTTTTTCAGCCTGTAACAACTGTCCGGTTTAAATCCCAAACTCTCTCTCTCATGACTAGTCCAAGTTCCTCATTCCAGTTTTATTTGTGAGTCTATCCCCTCACCTAAACTCTTTGATCTCAGCTAACTCTGGCAGCAGCATGGTCACTCAAATAACTGAAATAAGCATCATTAGGCAGGATTCTTTCCTTCTTGTATTAATCACAGCAAAATTTAAAGCCCTAGAATTTTGAAAGCTGAAAGAAAGAATCTTTGAAAATCTACAAAAGTTGTTAAAAGAATATACAACTTTTTAGGTAACACAGCCAAATTTTACATCTTCCTTTTCTATCAGTTGCTTGCTAATTTTATACAGCGTTGCTTCTGCATGACAACATGTATCTTCCTCGGCCTCAGCAAAAGAAAAGAGACAGGAGACTCAAATACCTTAGGGATAAGAAGTAGACCAACAGTGACTGTCACAGTCAAGTGTGTGTGTGCAAAGAATAGCATCAGCATCCAGTCAGACTGAAGTCTTGAAGCAAGAATGAACCTGAAAACAGAATGCAGGGTTGCAATTCACTAGCTTTTCTCCACTATATTAGATTCAACATTTTTAATATTCCTTAGGATTCTTTTTATTGAAAAGCCAAACATAACTGTTTTTTTTTTCTGTACTGCTTTCATAAAGACTAAACATTACATCCACATGCTTTACTCATACACCACAGTTTCAAAACAAGTCAGAGAAAAACAACCAACAAAACAAGCCAAAATAAAATTAAAAAAAGAAACAACAGATCTTAAACGATATTGCTTATTCCATCATTCTCACTCTATTTAGCTGGGTGTTTCAGTGGTTTATATTGTCACAGCTCCTTTGGCCTGAACTGACTTACGGCTGTTTACATACATTAAGGATCTGAAGGGATGATTTTAGGTGAAGTAAGCACACGTACTATGATAAACTGCAGTGCACTTCAAAAATACAGGATGTCCATACATTGCAGCCACAGAGTGAGGCTGATAAGCCATCAAAGGGAGAACTGAACCAAAATGCATTTCAGTGGGGAGCAGAGAAATGGTCTTGATTGCAGGACCGCCCAGCTCAATATTGCAGGGCCCAAGAGCCCTGCGAATGCTAGGAAATGAATGGCTGAACCTCCCAAATGAAGTGATTCCTTGCTGAGCTTTCTAAAAGAGTGGTAGAACAAGTGCTGCAGTTAAAAGCTAGCTGGAGCATGCTTGGCTGGTCTGCTCTAGTGTGCTCCCAAAGACCAAAATGGTAAGCAGTGCAATGGATGAATGGATGTACCATTGGCTTGTAATTTGCAGGTTTACAAAAATCATTCAGATAGAAATGACATTTGCAACTTATCCAAGTCCACAGATGCACATTTTGCAGAAGCTTTTGTTAACAGAAATAGGCTGGCATGAAATGCTGGCTTAGATGCCGTAATAATACAGTCATCATTTCTTGTTTAATACTTTGTAAGTGAAATGTTTACCGAACACAATAAAATATTCGAATTATTTCTTACAGAGATATTGGTGTTGAGGTGTGCAGGGATATGAGGAGGCTGAGGCCTGAGGTTTAGCTAACTGAACACGACACGAGAACTATTGAAGATGACAGGAGAAACTGCTGGATATAACAAATATCAGAGCAAAAAGTGAACAAAAGTTACAGACAGTGCTGTGAGGGATGCCAAGATTTCACAGGTGGTTAACAGGGAGTCATGTGAAAGATGGCCAAACTTCACAGCTAATGGAAAGGAACACTGAGGGCCTTTGGGAGAGTAGAACTTGCCAAGTCAGAGGTACTGATGTAACCATATCAGTAACAGCATATAAGGCTGTGATTACCTAGCTAATGACATCAGAAATACTAAATTTGAGTACAGATGTAGCAAAACTGGAAGCAACAGGAAAAAAAGTAATGAGGGGTGGGTTGTTTATTGGGGAGAAGACAAGGACAGAGACAGAGGGGCTAAGGTAGATGGGGGAAGAACAAGCATGGAAAGAAGAGGAGATAAAAGGGGCTAGTGACACGTAAGCAAGTTGTCACTGACTGAGCCCTGTACTTGATCACTGCAATACACCCTATCTTCTCAAGAAATCCTTCTCCTAATGTCTGTGTGATCTCAGTCTCTATGTTGTGCATCTGTGTATGCGCAATTCATGAGCAAACTTCAAGCTGGACTAGCCAGCACATGGGAGACCCACATTTGGAAAGACCCAAGTTCTCAGCCTGTGACTGGGTACGGGGCCCCAAACCCAGACATTAGATTGGCTTAAGGACTGTGCTCCTATTTGAAGGACCTGTGAATGTGGTGTGCTTGCAAACTTATACAGGGTGTATGTTTCACTAGTGAACATGATCAGCTGCAGAGGAGGAATAGGACTGGGCTGTACCTGTTGGACCTGTGCTAGTCCATGTGGCCAGCCATGTGCTGCATGTGACCTCACCGTAGTGGATGTGCTCAGCATTGCTAGGCCTGCAAGAGGAAACAGCAGCAGGCACCTCCATTAAACAGAGACAGAAGAAAGCTCCCAGATCCTGATGCCCACTGGATTTCGCTAACCCTTAACAGCTTCAATCCCCAAATTCTGTGAAGGCAAAAAGCCTGTTTTATGTGTGAAATCTTGGCTAATTAAGGTATCCACACCATACCCCTGAAAGCCAAATAGCCATTCAGACCCAGCAGAGACGAGGTTTCTATTTGAATGAGATTTTCTCCACATAAATTTTGTTTGTCTCAGCAATACAAGAGAAAGAGCAATGCAGGAATTTAATGCTATGCTGATCTGAAGAAAATCAAGAATTCTTTGTTTCTGGAATGGGAATAATACTTTTAAAGAAAAAAATATGCAAACAGTTCAAGGCTTTATTTAGTGTTCACATCAATCTTATATGAGCTTCGGGAGTTTTCAGACTGGATGGCTGCCTTGTAATAATAGGTGTTCTTCAAGGCTCCAGTGCTTTCAACTTTATGACAACTCAGATATGTCATATAAATCTGAGTCTCACATTTCCGCTCTTTCAGTTACATCCAGAACTTGACGGGAAGACAGAAGCAAAAAAAATACCTAAGGAAATTTGAACTTCAAAGAGATTGGATTAAGACTTGTGTATACAGACATGGACATAATCTCAGGAAGGATCACGTACTTTCAGTGCATTTTATTAATTCCTATTCATAAACAGTACATGATAGTTCTTCAACAAACCAGCAAGTATCAGACAGAGGGCAAAGAACCAATGCAAAATGTACATGTTTTATAAAAAATGAAGCAGACTTCAGGCTGAAGGAACAGGATCCTCAATAGGATAAACTGAAAGATCTAATCCTTTTCTGTCCCCTTCATAATGCATGTATTAAAATGCCACATTTCCCCCTTTTCCCCTCTCTTTAATACAAGATTACTTTCATCCTGTCCTATCATTAAAAGAAACTTGCAGCCCCCATAACAGCTCTCCTAATGCACTGAACTGTATCTTCTAACATGGCCCAAAATTTGGTTTAGGAACATTAATTAAGGGGGAAAAATTTTGACTGAGAAGCTGTCATATTGGTTATAATCAATTCCAAATTATTGTAAATTTATTTTATATCAGGAATGAAAAGAAAAATGCTTCCATCAAATACAGACTTTAAACATTATTTTTGCAGATGTTTCTGTTAGGAAGTAAATAAGACGATTTTGAGAGTATGCGGATGTTGAGAGATGGGGTTAGAAGAAGGTGAAGGAAAGAAAAAGTTGAAAGCCTGAAAAGTGCAGCAAACTTTATAACAATGATAAGGGAAAAGAGCACCTGGAAGGAATAGCAATGAAAGATTTGCTGTGCTGATGTTTACTCAGAAAAAATTATGCCTCATGGAAGCAAATATCAAGAAGGCAGAGAGAAACCCGAGTTCCAAGACAGATCAAGAAACAGAGAAAAGTATTTGAAGACTGTCAATGGAGCAAAGAAAAAAATAAAATAAAATAAGTCCTAGTACATACGGTCTGTCAGGTGGCAAAAGCAGGCGTGAGAATGTCATAAGAAAGTCGTAAGAATCTCTTATAGCATGAGATGAAATTCATACTATCTTGCTATTTTGAATTTCCTAAGACCAATTCATTTTTACAGATTACTCTGTAGGAAAGGCATATATAGTAATTTTCATGTAGTCTGGAAAAGACCCTTATTTATTTATTACTATTCTAATAATTAACAAGTATGAAATGTAGAGCTCATTATTACCTTTATAAGAAACACGTGATTTATATTACTGTTACAGCATCATAAGCATAATAATTTTTTATGTCAGCATATAAAACACTATGCTTCATGCACAAACCAGTGCAATTATCTTAACATACAGCTGCACCTTGCCAAACTTACACACCGGGAAAAGTTCATATAAACCAACATTCTTACCTGCTGTTTTTCTAGGGATACAAACCAGTGAGCGGTATGCAGATGACTGAAGACAGAGAGTAGTTTCTACTTTATCATTATCATTTATCAGTATCTACTTTCTAATTCATCATATATACTGGACTTTGATCCAAGAACTTATCAGCTAGCTCTACTGAAAAAAAACCCTAATTATACAATTAACAAGTTGATTGTACATATTCTTGAATCTTATGGGAACAGTTTTAAGTTTAGTAATGACTTAATTTGCAGATCAAATATTTATGAGACCTTCTATTGTGCATCCTATACCATTCACACATTTTAAGTTGCACCATATGAAACCTGAAAGATAAATAGTTAATTACTAGATCTACAGATCACTTGCCTAATTGTATGGAATATAGCAGAGATAATGAGCTCATTGTGAACTGCAACAGCCATATAACGTGGCTCATGAAATGCTGATGGGACTGTCCGCACTGCATAGCAGAGATAAACACCCCACAAGAGGAATAAAAATTCAGCTGTGAGAAGAACAAAAAGAAATATTTTGCAATTAGTTTTACATATGAAAATGGAAGGAAATTTGAAATACTTTATTATTGTCTGTATGTGTGAGTATTTATGCAAAGACAGTATACACTCATACATGTATATATGTACAAACACAGGCATTCAAACTCTTTCAGATATGGTCGCTGCACATGATACATTTGGTTTTCATTTTACATGCTCCTTTTTTCCGGATTAGGAACCTTTGCACTCACGGTGTTTCAGTTTTTCAACTGACAAACTTTAAGACAATGTCTAATAATGTCTTGCTTGTTTTTCAAATTGGTACTACAGAAGTTTGACATCATTTAAAACAAGTATTTTTATTTCTAGCTCTGGTTCTTGTTATAGAGACAGATACTGGTGCTACTATTAGACTACAAGCTTTTTAAGACAACAGGTTCATTTCAAAGGTTTATAACTCAGATATAATATATTTTGGGTTAAAAAAATTCCTCTGTTCATGATAGTTAATTCTGCTGGTGCCCATAATACGATGAGTCATTTCTGAGTGCTTAATGTAATGATAACAAATGACTTGTTTCTCTCTGTTAGGAGAAAAATGAATAAAGGAAGAAAGGAGAAGGAGTAAGGGGTCAGGATCAGCTTAAAGTATCCTGTTAAATCTAACTCATCTGAACCCAGCAGTACTCTGCCTTCAGTTTCCAACAGACAGTCGGCTGTGACATCATTTTGCTTTTGATACAAATGAAATAATTTCATATCCATCTTTAAAAAATCTCTCCTTCCAGAAAAAAAAAAACAAAAAAACAAACCACAGCTCTGCCATGTAGCTATGAGTAGAGCTGGCGCCTGTGTCTCTTGCATTGCAGTTTGGGTTGACGATGGCTGGAAGTGGTTGAGCCTATCCAGCAACATGCAATTCCATGATAGACCCCTGCAACGCCAGCACTGCTCTGGACCCGCTTCAGAAATTGAGTGTGATCCTGTTGTTACTCATACGCTGCTTTTGCCTTATTGAATTTTTGCAGTAAAAACTGCAAATGTAGCATAACAGAAGATTAGTTTTTTTCATACTTATTTTTGCCAATAAATGTCATTATACTGTAACTAGAACTGGTGATCAGTGACATCACCCTGTGGTAGTGATCAGCAAATATTACTGGTCTGGTCTGGATAAGGATGCAAATGCTTGTGAACCCTGCCATTAGCAACAGACTGAAATAAAACATCTGCATTGGATATCTCATGAGAACAGGTCTTCTGGTTCCTCCACTTTTAATAGTCTCTAACTGCTATAAATTACTATTAAATTAAATCTATATTATATTGTTATAGCATTTTGAGGCTTCTACTTTCGCTATGAATCTCAGCTAAAATCAGCAAGAGACAAGCCCGGATAAAATGAAAATTAATTCAGTTACAGATCTCTCTGTGCTCTGGTAAGAGTTCACTTTGAACAACATTTTGCATGTTTCTTATTTTTATCAAAAATAGATGGCCTAGCTTTAAGATCATCATTTTTACTATAACATATCCTGCATAAAACCAGCAGTTTTACCAGTTAAATAAAAACAAACAACTGAAAAGGCATAATCCACACATGCTGCTATTTTTGTGTTCGTCCTTATCAAACTCCCAACAATAAGAAACCTTTTTACTTTAATAGTTTGACTTGGGACCTTACCGAGTGTCAATATGAAAAAAGCATGGTATGAACCTTCTAGGACTATGTGTCCCAGCCTGGTTTTGAATTCTACAAAAGCACGTATGTAGCTATCTTTCCCACATCCCCCATACACTTATCGCTTGGAGAAACTGGCTTCTACTTCCATTTAATTCCTAGATAATTAGCTACGCTACCAGTGAAGTATATTACTCTGGTTTCTTAAAAACACCTACACAGGAATCTACCTGCCAAGCCATCTTGCTCCTGAAGTCTTTTCTGAGCAAGTGGAATACAGATATGCTTCAATGACAGAAGATTAATGTTAGCAGTTTTGGTTTTTCTCCTCAGGTACACTTGCCTTGCGTACGCAGAATCATAGCACGAAATGTATTGCTCTTCAAAGCACTGAAATTTATTGCTTTAATTGCTCCATATTGATTTAGAAGAAATTGAAAATGAGAAAATCGTTAGAATCAGGTTTCTAAAGCCAAATCACTGTACCTGACTGTACCATGTTCTATGGAAACTCTTCTTATTAATATGGTTCAGCAGGTATTCCCCAGAACATCCTGAGAGAGAGCTGATTTCCTCTCATTTTGCCTTTCATCCAAAGTCCCCCTGCAGTAAAAACCTTCCAACATTATTAATTGTGAAATGACAGGCATACTCCACAAAACTACCCATGGTCCATTCTTCTTTCTCTTCCTCAGCTGAAGGGAGAAGAGCCTCAAGTCTCTTACTGATTGAAAAGATCAGTTAAAAGTGTCAACAGAGGCTGAGTTTGAAAAAGTTTGGCTTTTAAAAGGATGAAAATACATGTATAAAACTCAATGTGCTGAAGGTGTTCCTACAGAAAATAGAGACTGTGGGCCAAATTTTGCTTATTTTTACAAGAAAAAAATCTGCTCTATGTTCGAAGATTTACAAGAATTACTTTTTTTTTCTTGGTATACAGATTTGTATACAGGTATCTTGGAGAGCAAATGAAAATGAAAAAGCCACACCTCCATGATGAAAATCAATTTCAATGAGCTGGGGTAGGGAGGAGTGAAGGTAGCATTTGATCACCAGATCTGATTAATTCTGAAAATTTCACAGCTTTCAGTTTCACAATCGTAGTTACAACGAGTTCATAAGACAACAAGAGAATATTTCAAAGTATTAATATACTGGACCATAACAGTAGTTTGCACCATTTAATGCATAATGCTTTTATAAAAGTTTTACAGTTAGAGCCGAGCTGGCATTCCTGTCTGCAGATAACGATTAGTGTGACATCCGGTACGCAACACAAACAGGGAATAGCTTTTAAAACAGGAGGTAAAATAACAGAGTTCCTACACTTGCTAAGCCAAATGTTCCAGTAATTTCATTAGCAGTAATAAACAAAACAGACCAATAGAAAACCAATTTATTATCTAAACCACTAATTACACAGCTTAAATGTATGATGTAGAAGCCGTGCTTGAGGGGGGGAACCAAGCTTCTATAATTACAGACTATCAGTGCAATTATTAAACAAAACACCTAAACAAAAGGTGTTACACAATTTTGCTGTACGGCAAAATGGCCTTTTTGGTTTCTCAATATAAAATAAGGTGACATATTACGGTATTTATTACACTGATGAAAAACACGGATATAACTAACTACAATAGCAGATAAATAGATAGATAAAAAGATAATGAAGCACATCAGGCCAGCATGCAGCAAGGTTCTAATATACCACTCATCTCTGAGGTCTTAGTAGTTTTGTCTATAGCACACTAGTGACTGATTTGTGCCAAATACCTTGAATGATTAAAATCTGTGAGACGTGATACTGAAATTTCTGTTTGGCTTGCTGAATAATTTTCCACTAAAAGCCTGGTGTAGAAAAGTGACTTCCTGACCACTAAAGGACTATCTTCACATATTGCAAACCTGCCAAGACCAAACTCAAAGCTCAAAACATGTGATCTTGTTCCTTTAAGTATGATTTATCATAAGGCTTACAAATGATTGTATTTTATTTATTAAGCACAATAACATGAAATACCTTCTTTCTGAAAAATGATGGAAATTCCTAGGAGAGAGAGCTGTCAACAGCTCTCTGGACAGAAAATGTGAACTGAAAAAAATTAGGTATAAAAGAACTCTGAAAAAACTTGCAGTAGCTATCCTATAACAATCCAAACCAGGCATTCAGATTTCGGGTGTAAACATCTGATAGATAAGACAGCAAGAAAAGGAACGATTGCTTTAAAGACATAAATGGATGTGGATATTAATAGAAGGTAAGAGGTGAAAACAAAATGTGGCCATGTGCACAAATGAATTAATCTTTAAATACCTCTCTTGCTGGTCATTACATATTTCTTATCCACATAGGACTTTAACTGGTCTTTGCACTACCTAATCAACCGGCTCAGCTATATCCTCTGGTGTTTAAAAGCCATGATTATTCCTTTAATTTGCAACGCCCGTCATGTTTTTAGAAAATAAAGCATTTTCTAACACTTAGCTTGGTCATCCAATACATTGGCCCAGACTTGTGACCAATGCCACCAGCCCGTTACAACTAAGAGTGAGCTGTGTCTGCTCACTTGGGATTTGTATAGGCCATTGTTCATATTCTGCATCTTCTGATGATGAAGGACAATGACATATGTACACAGTATGTGACACCTATCTGCTCTGTAGAGAAGAACACACTCAGGGCTGGCATTGCTGACTTCATCAAACTTCTTCTGATGATATGGGTTAATATATTTACTAGGTTTTGCTAAACATGCAGTTGTCTGTGTTGCAAATTATTCTTTCATATTTAAAGCCAGCACAAGACAAAGTCATGTCCAGAGATGGTCTCTGTGACATTTTCTTTCAGTGTCCGTTAGCCATGTTGTGTTGTGCCTTGCACAGCACAGCGGACACAGACTGACCCACTCCCACCTGTCCAGCCCCCAGCACAAGTAAATTCCCGCATTAACCCGTATCCTGTCTCATCACCTGTTCTGCAGATGTCTGTACTTGGCCTGACTGCACAGTACTGCAGAGCAAGATATGATGAACTGAAAGCAGTGATCAAATTCACTTTCCTCTCTTTCAAGATTCAGCAAAGTCATTGAAAGCCTCCTTACACTTGAGTGGGTATGGGAACAGAACACCCACAGACGACAAATGGAGTAAAGGCAGTAAGGGCACGACTTCAGGGGAGTTAAGAAAAAATGGATTCAGAAAAGCAAGATCATGTAAAGAAACATGAAAAATCAAGAAATGTGATGCTGGATTTAACATTGCTTACACACCAACTCTTCTTAGAGGCCTTAGGAAAGTACTTCATCCTTGCTTCTTCTCTAAGAATTGGACAGCACTAAAATAAAAGTACCACATATGCAGCCTTAACTTGCTCTATTTTGCATATATAATCTTCAGTTAACTACATAATTTCTAAAGAGACCAGACTCATTTAATGCACATGACAGAACAATTCCAGAGATAAATCAAGGCTGGTAATGAAGAAAGCTCTGTAATTTGTTACAAATGACATTTAGATGTCTAATGAATGACAGAAAAGACTGCAGGGGGAAAAAAAAGTGGTCTTGTGCATATGCACAACTGAATTCTAACTTTGTCTGTACCTCAAGCTCCTGTGCATATGAAGAAAGTCTCCACTGAAGCTAAACTTTGCAGAGATGATCACAGAGACCATTTCTCTTGCTATCTGGGTGTCAACCTAGGCATTTTTGCTGCGATTTGCAGCAGAACTAAGCACACAGGGCTGTATTTGTAGCCAGTGAGACCATACATAACATGTTATATATAGATTTGACTAAGCTCTGTAACTGAGCCAAAGGCATTGCAAAATGGGCACGCAGATTAAATGGACCATATAACCCTAATCTTATTGTGCCTCAGCTTTGGCTGTGTAAAATGGGGATAACGGCACCCTGTCTCTGCAAGATGACAGTGGAAATAAATTTACACATATTTGTGAAGAGCTTAAATCCTAAACTGTGAGTTTTCTTCCCGGCATGGTCAGGAAACGAAAGTGAGTTATTTCAGGCTGTCCTGGTTGCTTCTCATCCTCCTACCCTGCCAGAAATGCCTTTCTCTTGTGCTTCTTCAGGCCAGCCTCTTGGTGGAGATGGCTTGGGCTAGAGCTGCTGAAAGGAGCTCCCTGAAGCCAGGATACACATCCCTGTGCTCACTTGCACTCTGCTGTCCAAAAGCTACCTGCAAAAAGAAGACACCCCTGAAGGATTAAAGCCCATTTTCATGACTCTGTATGATGTTCTATGTCTGACCACGCTCATTTGCTTAAAAAGCACCGTCCTAGGTTACAAACAAGCCACTGCTCTCCAGAGACATGCTCTGCCTCCTTTCCTTACAGTAATAACGGAAAGCCCATTACAGCTGTGACTCGACTAAGTTAATTTGGTATTCTGAACTTTGCACTGTTGGCAAAACAGTACTGTTCCAACAGTTATGCCATTTTTGCCTCAGGTTTTGGACACAAATTACTGACTACAACTCTACAACAACTCAACTACTCCATCACACTTCAGTATTTGGGCCAGATCTGTTTAATACCTTTATCAACAGTCTGGATGAGGGGATTGAGTGCTCCCTCTGTAAGTTTGCAGATGACACTAAATTGGGTGGGAATGTTAATCTGCTTGAGGGTAGGAAGGCTCTATAGAGGGATCTGGACAGGCTGGATTGATAGGCCAAGCCCAATTGTATGAGGTTCAATAAGGCCAAGTGCTGGGTCCTGCACTTGGGTCACAACAACCCCATGCAGCGCTACAGGCTTGGGGATGAGTGGCTGGAGAGCTGCCTGGTGGAAAAGGACCTGGGGGTGCTGGTTAACAGCCGGCTGAACAAGAGTCAGCAGTGTGCCCAGGTGGCCAAGAAGGAGCAGGGAGGTGATCGTGCCCCTGTACTCTGCACTGGTGAGGCCGCACCTCAAATACTGTGTGCAGTTTTGGGCCCCTCATTCCAAGAAAGACACTGAGGTGCTGGAGCGTGTCCAGAGAAGGGCAACGAAGCTGGTGAAGGGTCTGAAGAACAGGTCTTATGAGGAGCGGCTGGAGGAACTGGGGTTGTTCAGCCTTGAGAAGAGGAGGTTGAGGGGAGACCTTATCGCTCTCTACGACTACCTGAGAGGAGGTAGTAGTGAGTGGGTGTCGGTTTCTTCTCCCAAGTAACAAGGACAAGAGGAAATGGCCTCAAATTGCACCAGGGGAGGTTTAGGTTGGATAGCAGGAAGAATTTTTTTACTGAAACAAGCACTGGAACAGGCTGCCCAAGGAAGTGCTTGAGTCACCCCATCCCTGAAGTTATTTAAAAGACACAAAGACACGGTGCTTAGGGACATGGTTTAGTGGTGGACTTCACAGTGTTAGGTTAATGGTTGGACTCGATCTTAAGGGTCTTTTCCAACATAAACAATACTATAGGTCTATGATTCTACGATTCATTTCATCAGACTAATGTCTACATTTTAAATCCCCTTTACTGAAATGAAGTGAGCGATGGAGCTGGAAGCATGGCTTTTCCATCCATTCATCCACTCAGGGTGCCAGCTGGAGCTGAGCACGTACCATTTTAAAATAGGAAAAAAATTGTGTCCTCAATTGCTCCTGTGTTGTCAGGCAGTGCAGTCTCTTTCTGCCTCACTGCGTCCAATCTCCCACCTGGAGAGTTGCACCATGTCATAGGATAAGTTTTTTTCTTCAACTGAAAGGATTTTCATATATTTCAATGAACTGTGATTACATGTATAAGTCTTTAGTGTTGAGTTATTCCTAGCAAATTACAAATTACTGGAGGTTTATCTGTCTCTCTCACCATATCTCAGCATCATTTTAATTAGGTAGGCAGAGCAATACAGAGACCTATGTGTGGAGAAAGAATTAATGGTGCCAAATCCTGATATTTTTTTTCTACCGGAACTTCCATGGCCTGTGGCTGTGCAAGGCTGAGAAAGAAGAGCAGGGGTCCACGGGCTGGTGGGGGGCACGGCACACTCCATCTCCCACACAGCCACAAGACTGCCTTGCAGGTCCACTCAAATAACACAAGGACATGTAGACCCATAGTCTGTGGGCCCCATGGCTTGAAGGTGACCCAGAGATGGCTTTTGCTGGCAATGGAGACATATCGACTGACTTGAGTGTGAGCAACATGCCTAGGAGTCTCACTGCATGAAACACATGCCAGCACTCAGGTCTACAATCTCTAGGGACTCCCCTCGTTTCTCTTAGCCCTTATACTCATGCATTTTATTCCTTCCTCTACACAGATGTGCTGTCCTGCCTCATTCCTTCCATAGCCCACTGTTGTTATTAGTCAGCTGGCCACTCTTCTGTCCCCATGTGCCCCATCATCCTCTTCAGTTGCATGTGGATGAAAGACGGAGAACAGGATCAGAAAGACCTACCACCAGCAGCTGAAAGCAAGTTGAGTGTGGGACCTCTCTCCTCACACCTTAAAGGGGATGCAAGCAAATTCCAATGGTATCCAAAGTACTTGAAGGTCTGGAAAGACTTGGAGGAGTACAAGAAGTGGATTCTAAAAAGGGTGGTGCAAAGACAAGAGGAAGTCAGCGCATCTTCCAGCCTCTCCCAAAGCCATTTCCTCCTGCAGGTGGCTTGCAGAAGCATCTGAATTCGGCATTTACCAATACATAAACACATGGCTAAGGCAACCCAAATATGGTTTCCTTAGCAGAAATACTTTGTAGAAATGGTGCCTAAAGAAAGGCTACAAGATTTCACCCGTGATGTAACAGATACCAAGAAAAAGCAATGCTACTGCTCAGCCCAGGGGTTCCAGCACCACTCATCATCTTTTTTCTTCCCCATAGCTTTTCTGGATTTACCACATCCTAGAGATAAGGGACATAAACCGCGCACAGTGTTGGTGGTGTGGACTGTGAAAGAGACGTACATGGTGGCAGGAGGAGCAGGTTACAAGCAGAAAAGGGACAGAGCTGAAGGCTCCTTCACAAAACAGGATTCTTTTAGTATTTCTGCTGCAAACATTTTATACACCCCTTGTCTTATCACTTAGAGTAAGCTTTTCACAAGTGATCACTATTTTCACATGATACATTTTCTGAGTATCTAATGCGAGAACTGAAGCCACATCCTCATCAGTGCTGAATTCTAACAAGTGCCTCCTGGTTGGGCTTTCCACACAGAGAAGGCTATAAACAGTGCTCTGAAAAACCAGTCCCTAGATGTCTCAAGACAGACACTCAAAACAGATAGCTACTGTTGACGATTTTGGCTTCAATCTTTGTACATCAATGCTAGGGAGAACGCAGCTTAAGAATGCCCATTTGGAAACTAACAGTTCTTTATTCATTGCATGCTCTGAACAACACACCCCGAATATGGCATAGGGCCACATCAAATGGGGATAACAAAAAGAAGTAATAATCACTCATTCACTAAACGCAGCAGAGGGCCTGTAGAAAATTTAATAAAGGGTCTTGTAAGCCTCTATTACAATGCCCTAGCTCAAAATTGTACAGGCGGTCTTAGTCCACAATCTGTCAGAGCCTGTCCTGGCAACTCATGCCCTCTTTAGAGGCAAAGATTATATACGTTAAATATCAACATATGAACAGTGGGAGGGAGTTCTTTTGGGAACAGTCTGAAATACTCACTTTGTTCCTTTTCCTGGCTGAGGGCACGCAGTAATCATGACGCAGCCTCATGTTTGAAACCCTTCTGATGCCCAAAACCCAAAGCATGACCAATGGGCTTCGGCAGCAGCTCAGGCCAGCTGTGCAGGAAGAGCACAGCTCCTGCCACACAGAGGAATCACACAGGCGCTGGGGAAAACACCTCCCTGCCCTTAGTTAATAGCTGTAATTTGCTTCTGGTTTAAATAAAACATTGAAAAACACACAGAGAATACACGGGGGAATTTTTAAAAACTACAGTTCAAATCCTATCCATGCTGGGTGAAACTCTGGCTCTGCTGAAGTCAGAAACACCCACCTGTCAAGATTTCACCTCTGCTTTTTATCTGTGTTTGTGCAACCATGTCTCTACCTCTGCCTGCCTTTCTCTCCTGCCTGGGGCTTTGTTCATTAAACTTATTATTTTGCTTTTTCCCCAATTTCTGGGAAGTTCTTTTAAATCCCATGCTGATATCTGTTTCACTTACAGGATTTTTCCCTCAGGATAAAGAATAATAGTTTGATTTATGACCCTGCGAGTCCTTAGGTACCAAAAGTTTATCACTTGTTTGTTTTTTTTTCTAACTCAGAATCTGGCTGTGACAGGTAGAGGTATAGAGTGTATTCAGGCCATAGGAAAAAGGCTTTGTGGGTGAGCATTTTCAAGCCCTCGGGTCTTTCTCTAAAATCTCAGATTGTCAACCATGCCACGTCAGTGAGACAGATGCCCCACCCTTGAAAGTGATACAGAAATGAACACAAAGGAAAGAAAAAGTCTAGGCAAGTAACAAATAAGCTACCCTCAAGTATCCAACCTCAAGGAAAATGCACATTAACTTATATTACGTTATGTAGATAAAATAAGATTTACTGAATGCTAATTTTTCTCATCAGCATATCACAGAGTACAGAGGCAATGCTGGAAATGGTGACAACTTTTGTGTTTATGTACCTACTTCTCTCACAGAGAGCATCCTCTCAAACTTAATGGAAATGTAAATATAAAACATTCACTGCAATAAAAGTCTCCGGAGATAGAGCCTAAGTAGCATGATTAGTATGGAAAATGCTTCATAAATCCTAACTCCAATAATCTTTGGTAGCATAAAGGATTCATCTCATTATGACTTTCTAACAGTGCCTTGTTAATTCTCACTTCACTAATCTGCAACCTTCAAAATTCCCTCCCTGCATTTCAGTAAAGCATTGACAGCCAAGTGAAATGGGGGGGGGGGTATTCCAGCAAGGGGTACAGGTGAATATTTGGAATATATTTCAAAACAATCACTAGTTTTATAGAAAACACTGTGCCTGACTAAATTAAATGAAATAACCATCATTTAATAAATTATCATTCAGCATTTTTATTTTAAATTTTAAAACAAATATCATAATCTATCAATTAATTTATCACACTGAATCTTTTGCAAGGCTGCTCTCAGTCAGTTATAGGAATAAAAGGGGTTCTCCATTATGGGTATTTTTCCTGACATATCTCTGAGATGAAGCATCTAATTTTGGAAGGCTGTTATTAACAATAAAAATCTTGAAGTACATACACACACACACATAAAAATATACATATACAGACATATGTTAGTACAGACTTGTAGGCATACATCTCCTGGTACCACTAATATGGCTGCATAGTTTACTGAAGACTTGCACGAACACAACTCTGCTTATAAGGTAGCTTGTGTAAGAAGGCAAAATGATAGAATGTAAGAAATTCTGCCCAATTTTGTTCAGGCTCAAGAGCTGGCTTTGCCTCTACTGGCCTTAAAGTGTATTTTGAAAAAAATTAAAAACCCCTCTAAATGTAAATATACTTTTAAAAAAATGATCCTTGTTTTTTCCAGCACTAGGCAGACAGCAAATTATACAATTTCTTACCAAGAAGGGACTATTGATCATAATCAGGTATTAAGATCTGTGTTGTTAATGACTACACTACCATAGCTATAAAGTCCAGAGAATAAAAACATATGTTTGCCATTATGCAACAACCACCACTATCAAAGTTTTAATAAAACTACACTGCATTACTGGTTGTGAAATGCAGTAAAATTTTGATGCAAAACAAGTTAGAACAGATGACATCATCAGGTGTTCCACACTTAGTTTTCTTCTGTTATTAATTTTACATCATCTCTGGTGCTAGTTCTATTCCATTACTGAAAAGTATAGTTATATTTTATCAGCACACCTCTCCAAATGGACCCATACTGAGATGCATTTCAAAACATACTCCTTTATACTCCTCTCTGCGTGGTTTACCAGTGAGCATATTGACACATGGGGTACCAGTGTACCCTGACTGCTTCTGAGATCTTACATGAAGGAGAGAAGAACAGAGCACAGGGGCACCCTAGAGCCACGGAGTCCTTGGTGGAGCTGGCAGCAGTGTTTTGCCCTTTGAAACTGCTGTTTTATCATACGCTGGCTTTCTGTATGCCACTCTCTGAGAAACCACTCCTCATACCCCCTGGCTGCTTCTATCCATCTCATCTGCACTGTCATGGGGAGGACAGCGACCATTGCCTCTCCCTAATCCTCAGCAGCAGAGCTCTGTCAGCGGGATGTCCATGGGAGAAGCAGGGAAAGGACAGAAAGGCAAGAATTTATTTCAGATTTCAAAACACTGATGTATTTGAGATAGTAGGTGGCACACCTGGGCTGTACTAGAAATGACAGCTCTAGGTGCAGAAGCACTGAAACTATCTGGTCATCAGGAGCACATTGTACTGTGTAACTGAACCCTGGCATGAGGAATCCACTCTTTGTTTGTTATAAAATTAAGGAAATAAAAATGAGTCATTTTCTCCTTGACATGAATTCTACAGGGTGTAATTTTTTAGCTCCTGCCTATCCCAAGCACCAAGAGTACATCTAACAAATACATTAAGTTGGGACGTTTGATGTTCATTTCCTATTCCCATTACTTTGATACTAATCTCTGTAAGGTTATGAATGAGTGGTCTTGCAAGTTCTTTCCCTCCTCAAACATGTGAGTTCTGCCCAGTTCTGTGCTGCAGAAGCAAAAAGCCTCCATTAATCTAGCCACAATTATCACTTTAATAGCGAGGAAGAGCTAGATACCTTCTGCCTTCAGAGATTAAATTTCTTGAGCACCCATCACTTCATAACTGCAATCCAAGTTACAAACCTTTGAAAGTCATAAAAGTCTCAGTATATTTTAACCATGTTTTACTTCTCAGCCCATTTAAAAAAACATATGCTGATATTTTATTTCCCTAGAACCTTTTCATGTGACATTAGGCAGTGTGACAAAACTTTTAAGATATTCTAAAAGAAGAAAAATGAAAAGGCAACCAAGCTTTATTTTAGAAATTCAAGATAAACTAGAAAATGAACATACCAACAGCCATCATGTAATCCCAGCGGTCTATGAGGCACATATTGAAGATCAAGTGGTCAGATGTTTGCCCTTGGCCAATAAGTGGAATGTTTCTCTCCAAATTTTGGGTTATTGCAGAAGTCCAGCCAACGAGAAACCAAAAGACTATCAGGAGAATAACAGCCAGCATCCTCATCACTCGCCCACCTGTCATGTATGGAATACGTTGAGCAGTTCGGGACAGGAAAACCTTCAAAACCCTGAAAAATTCAGACAGTGCAGAATTAAGAAGAGTACTAGCAGTGTTGCAGGAATTAGATTTTCATTTTATTTCACCACCAGATTAAAGAAAATTATCAACATTCTTTCCCCTGACAGTATGTGCAAGAGTGAAATTTGAAACATTATTACTTTCATATTCATCGTATTTAAATGGAACACAAATGATTGCTGCCCAGAGAGTGCTACACAGCAATAATAGAAAATACTAGCTATGCTTATGTCAGTGACACACAATCACATGCTGTGTTGCCAAGCTGTTTTGTACCTTCCAGCTCCCTGAGAAGACTTCTATCTTTGGAAAAGGGAAGGTCACTTCCATAAAACAGCAACCATGTGTGTGAGATTTCATTTTGATGCTGTCTGTCTGCTCATCCCCAATCACGCTATTTCCACAGAAAAAATTAGCACTTGGATATTTTTCCCAATGAATATGATGCTTCTGAGACAATAACCTACTCCTCGTAGAAATAACTGTGGAACACACTTTGCTAATTAAGTGGTTTCTGACTTGTTTAGAGGCAACATGTTTCTTGAGCTGGGACAGAACCATCATAAGAAAAGCCACATCATATGTCAGGCACATATACCATGTAACAGCCGCTGAACTTGTAATACTCACTTTAAAAGTATTTGCGCTTACTATTAGGATAGGTTTTCTCCTGCCGAGAACTGTTCAAGGAAGTATCACCTGCATTTTTTACCCATCACCACCTGCTAAAGGAGATAAAGGCCCTGCTGGCAGCATGAGGGCAACCAAAATGTGAGGAAATCACCTTGGAAAGAGGGAGTAGTTTGACTTTTCATGTAGCACGTAACAACTCTTTGTGTTGCCTGCAGCAGGGGATCTGCCAAAAGCGTCTAACCTTCTAGTGTTTTCCTATGAGAAAAGGAGGGCGCAGGGGCTGCCATTGCAGTGCTCCTGCCTTGACCCTGCCAAGCTATCAAGGCTGGGCAGTGAGGAAAGGTCATCGCAGAAGTTTTCATGTACCGAAACCTCTAGAAGAGGATGGACTGAAGGCTGGAGGCTGTTTTAGAGATTGGGGTGAGAAGCCTTTCAAAGTGAAGAGGTGAGCTGTTTCAGTGATTTTGTCCTCAAAACCACAGTGGTTCCTGATTCTTAAGCATGACCATGTCCAGTGAATACTTTTGGTACCCATGAAGGGACAAATTATCACTGAGGTTTAGGGAACTTGAATTTTTTAACAAAGCTGAGTTTTTAAATGCTCTTGTCAGCTCTCAAGTCTTTTCAGTGTACCAAGCACCAAATCACCTCCAAAGCCATTCCACAGCCAGGCCCACCTTTTCAGCAAAGAAAAATAAAACTGCAGATTAATATTTATCCTTATATTTGTCTGAGAGAAGGCAGAAGCAACTGGCGTTGACTCTCAAACAAATAAAGGAGCAGTGTCTTTTAAGGTAGAAGCACAAAAGCTTTTCCGCATCCGTAAAAATGATTCATCATTTGACTACAAACACAGCCTTCACAGTGTGCATCAGGTGAAGTCAGAGATCTGAATATGTTCAACATTATGCAGCTGTTTCCCTCCCAACAGTTACTCTGCAGGGAGTCACAGTTCTTGATCTTTCCATGTTTGATAGATGTTCTGCTCTCCCTTTACAGATGCTAAGTGTTTTATGTTGGAAGCAGCTTCCCAAACACTTCAGGCAGGATAGACAGAAAACACAGAGGCAAGGCAGGTGACTTCCCTCCGCATTGCTCAGGCGCAGCACTATTGTTCCAGGGCAGCACTGGTAAATCCTCATTTTTAGAACACTAAAAATCAGTAAGTGAAGGCTCTCTTCTTCCCTGTTGTGAATGGCGACCAATACATGCTGTGAATCCCTTCTTTGAAGGGAAGGAAAAGGTATTCTTTTTGTAGGGAACTGGAAAACACTGTCTTTTCACAGCTATAGTTCGCCATTTGAGGAAAATCTCATCATATGCGCTTATGAAAAGAAACCATACAAACCAGCTAAGAACTATTAGAAACTTTTCTTTTCTTTCTATTTTGTCTCTCCAAAGTTAATTCTTGGTCATTCTACTGAAAGCCAATGTGAGCCTTTTCTGGACGTAACAAGGCAGGACCCATTAAATTTTTTCCAGCTCTATCTCATCAACTGCTGACTGTGAGACAGATTTCTAAGGGAGAGGGGTGGGCTGCTGCTATATTATTGACCTAAACACAGTGAAAAAATAACATTTTGCAGTACGGCAGTCAAAACCCCTCTCATTTGGATCAAACCACGTTTCTTTTTTTCCTCTTCTTTTTCACAAAAAAAGCATCCACCACCACCACCACCATTTTTACCTTGGACACGTAGACCTACATGTAACCCAAACCTTACACTTTTTTTTTTTTTTTTTTTTTAATATTTTTCTGAGAAGCTGTAAGGAAAGCTGGGTCAGATTTGTAGTGTTGAAAATCCTTCCAGATGCTGTGGTCTAAAAGTACTCAATGAGAACACAAGCTCCAGAGCTGCAGTTCCCTCATTTTCCTGCCACAATATGATCCAAACCCGCATTGCTCACCACCTCAACACTGGCTGACGTGCTCTGTTTCCTCTCATCTCCTATGTATTTTTGAACATGTATCAAAGCAGAGACAAGTGCCCAGGAGTTTCCCCTCCCAAGAGCATGCCTACTCACCAGGCTGAAGGGTCATTCTCCGCTCCACCTCTGATTCATATACTATCAAAGTTCACCACAAAAAAGTTGAATCGCTGCAATATGAGACCAAACTGCCTCAGCAAACATGCATTGCCTGATGACTGGTACCCTCCATCAGAAAACTGGGGCATTCTTGATTCAAATCCCTGACTTCCAGGTAGACAGTGTTCAGTTCCCCTTTTTCGCATTGTTCCATAGCTATATATTGGGTTGAACTAGCTGTTGAACAAATGAGAGACATTTCTCACAGGGAGGTAAGAAGCAGAGCTGGTGGGCTGCGTCTATACTAGGAAATCAAATATGCCCAGGGTTGTCCCTGACGCTGATGCCAACCGGCACAGAAGAGCTGGCATCCACACTATTGCCCTCCAACACAGGGTGGCTGCATGCAAACCATCATTTCCAGTGACATGCCATCAGCTCTGTTCACAGGCAGATCAGACAGAACACTACATTGTGCTCTACCTGCTTTGCTAGAATACACAGCTGCCTTCAAGCAAAGCTTTGATCTACAGACAGCTACAGGCAGCATTAAAGCTGATACACAACAGCCATCCTTTTTACAGTGTAAACAGAAGGCACAGTTCAGCCTGAATGAACTGCCTGAAGACCACTGCAGGTAACTCCCACTCCAAACTACCGCACCACCAAGTCTGAGGAGAATTAAGCCATACAGTCTGAGGTGTTTTTTGAGGGGTCTGGCTCCACATAAAAGGACAAGGGGAGGGCTTGGTTGTAAACACTGGGAGCTGACAGCCAAGGGAAGCCCAGCCGCCAGGAAGAGAAGTGATGCTGCAAGTGGATCGGACACAGAGTGAGAGCCTGCTGGTTCACAGCACTGGCTGGGATCACCAGCTTAGAAACAGCAAGCAAAGCACATGGCTGATGCTTTAGAAGTTACATCCTGAGATGTAATGTGTAATCTTAGAAAATAAATAAAACCACATTAAATTTGCAAGTCATACCAATAATCTGTCCTGTCAATAGAAAACATGGTCCCCAAACTGTCAGCAGACTGTGTAAGTGGCAGGAACAACAGGTGAAGGATCCTGCTCTGACAGCAATGACCTGGCACAGTTTGTTTATTTTTTATTTCTAGCATCTGTCATTTAGTGGATCTGCTGAGTCATCCTGTCAAACTGTTCTGTTCCAGACTGATGATTTTTATTGTGATAGGAAAGCTACATCAGAAAGATAAGAGGTCAAGCTCTTATGAAGTATATTGCCTTCCTATGGTGCAGGGATTATGTCTTATCTGCTTTTTCTGGAGTAACAGTGAACATGCCACTAGTTACTTCAAGTTTATAGACTGATATGATTCTACTAAAAGTGAAAAGGTACTAATGGCACATGTATGGCACCACGTCAATACAAAAGAGCCTACATTTCACACTTAACACACACATGCGCGCACACACACACACAAATACTGAGTGCAGGTTTTATTTCCACATGAGGAAAGATGACTGAAGTAAGAGTATCAATACTTAAGGCCCAAGACCTCAGAAATCATACTTAGATGTACTCATACCACCAGTTACTGACTGGAAAGGATAAAACTGAACTGAGAGAGGGAAATGAACAGCTTTCTAAATCACATCCCAGCTGAAAGTCTCCCAATCAGTCACTGTCTACTTCCCAAGTAATTTCTCAAGAACTCCGCATAGAACAGACGTGAAGTCAGTCAGGCACTGAAGAAGATACTAAAATCAGGATGATCTCTTGCATTATTGAGTCTGATCATCTTGAACCTGAGCAAACCTGGGCTAAGAGCCATACCAGGTCAACAGCATGACAACGGTATGGCAAGACTGGCATCATATGCATCGTGTCCTGTCCGGTGAAAAGGTATAACAACTAGAAAAAGAAGTTCTGGCAATTATTTGGGTGTATGAATAATTCTGAGTCTCTATCCTGGTGCAGCCAGCAAACTTGGCCACGTATCACTGATAGCCAACAAAACATTTCAATTCCTTCAGACCACGCTGGCAATAAATTTAAGTGTAGGTAATAGGATATCTCCCACATTTTCCATTTCAGGAAAGAATTTTGTAACAGGAAATACACTGTCAAGAAAACCATCACCATGAAAGGCAAGAAATTCTTCGAAGAATTGACTAACCTTTCCAAATGCACTGGGTTTTGTCATCGGTAACAGAGCACAAGCTGGCTGAAGGCTAGTCTGCACAGCAAGACCACTAATGCTATCATAAGCTTGCGACACACTTAAAAGGCAAGCCCTAGGAACCAATGGTACTGGAGACACAGAGAGAGAGATTGTGCTGTATAATTGTTTCCTTTGTTCTGGAAGTGCGCTTGGCCTCAAATCTTCACCTGTGAGTCTGTGGTTAATAAACGGCAATATTCATATCTGAGGATATCCTGACAGTACATTAACAAATTATGGATCAGATAATCTGGTGTACTGAGTGATCAGGGAAACAGTAGTGTCCTTTTTCCTTAACAAATTATATTTGCTTTCAAAAATGTGATTTTGAAAGTACAATTTCCTTGATATCTTCCCTAGAGTTTTAAAGTTATTTCCTATTGTGCAACACTAATGTAATAAAAATTTATCAGATGTATGGCTAGAAAAGAAAGCTGTGAAGAGGTGTTAAAAAATGTATTTTACCTCAATGTCTGGTAAAAACTACCATTAGTAAGCAAAGACACACGGGTCATGACTTAAGGCTAACCTACTCTGTACAGTAGTTTCCTGGATTAGTTTTAATACTACATGTATAAAGGCAATTCCACAGTGCTTAAACAAAAGTTCTCCTTCTGGATCAATGTATAGGAGATAAACTGTGTTGCCATAATTTCCAAGAGTTTGAGCAGACTGAGGAAGGTGGGAGGGAAATCACATGCTGTTCAAGGGAAGGCTCTGGGTATTGGGAGGCAACAGGAGGTCGATAGGTTAATCAAAACCACTCACTCATTCCCATGTGAGCAGCACTGGACTCTCAGCCTCATGTATATTTAATAACATGGAAAGAGTCTAAAAATATGACTTGCTTTGATGAAAATATATTGATTTGAAGTAGCTTTTGTCTGTCAATCTGTCGGTAAGCTTGGAATGAACAAGCAAAATTACTTGTTATTTCTTTAAATGTAGCCTAGATTCTGGCATTTTTCATGCTATACATATACTTTATTTTCTCCTTTCACCTGAAAGTCTAAATTCCACCTGAGAAAAGCTCAATTTCCTGGTGGACTATAGATCAAAAAGCTTTCTCTGCCTGCAGCCAATTCCAAGGACTGTAGCTGGAGTCTTTTGACAGATCAGCTGAAGTTTTCTTTTCCCCAGTGCCTCCTCGCTCCCCAGCTCACTGCCCTGCTGCTGCATCTGTTCTGGCTGCCTGCTAGCTCCCATTGCAGGAGACACTGAAACTGCGTCTGTGTTGCTTTTTGAAGTGCTTTTGTTCATATCACCGTATCATCCAGGCAGTTCTCACCAGAAATGGCTGTTCCTCAACTGGATTTGCCCATCCTGGGTGGGTGCTGATGGATGTACCAAGTACTGGGGAGCTGAGAGGTAAGAAGGCTCAGCAAGGGGACTTGCCATGTCACGTAACTAGGTTTCAGTGATGCAGACCAAGTCTCTTTATTTATGAAATCCTCATCTGCTTTGTGCTAATTATCTCTTCTAATAAACCACTTACTGCACTAATACCCCCACGAATCCTGCTGAGATTAGCAGAACTACAGAGTGTCAGGGAAACATCTGACCCTCTGCTGTCAAACTCTGACCAGGCAGAGCTCTTATAGAGCACACCATGACAACGTAAACCATTAAATAAAAAGCCCATCAATCTGTCTCCAGACAACTAGCAGTGACATGTCTCCTGTTTGTCAACTATTCGGGTTTAAAGTTACATCACACAGCTGCTTTGGTGGCACCAAAATCAAGAGCTCACGACCACAGAATCCTATGTGAGAATCCTAGAACTCTGAAAATCCTGGGTCCTTGGGATAGGCACAAAGCCATCTCTTTCTGAGTCTGTTACTGAACAGTCAACATAGCCATTTCAGTAATTTCCTTCTGATAGATATGTTTAAATAACTACATCCCTCACTCAGTAAAAACGAGGTCAGCTCCTCAGACATTTCTCTCCATAAGAAAACCAATCTTGTTGAGCTCTTTTCTTCATTTAAATTTGAGGTGGTTTTGTGGCAGAAACCTTAATTCATAGATCCTTAAGACTCCTGTTGCTAGTAGTTTAGACTGAAGATTATAAATCCTTCAGCCCACACAAGCTTTAGCTAAGCTAATTATTTGCTTCTTAAAAATCATCAGGTGGTTATTATCTTTTTGTAAATCTAACACCATTCAGTTTTTTACCCTTATCAAAGGCTTTCAGAACAGGCAGTACAAAAGATCTCAAGGTCATTATTTATCAGGAAGCTTACACTGTGAAAACAGATGCAAGAACTGCCTCCTGGTAAGCCTTTCCTACAACAGGTCAAGAACATTTTCAAGACTTTCATCACAAAATTTGCTTCATGGAGGACTGCGGAGTTGAACGTAGACATGCCAACTCCCCTCATGGTCCCGGCTCACACTGCTTCATTTAATAAAGGCTGATGAGTAAAACCAGCCGGGATGACACAAATTCCCTTCCTTGTTAGTGCTGCTCCATACAGGCATCCTCTCCTGCTGAAAACATTCACAGACAATTTCAACAACCTTTTCAAATGTCAGAGGCATTTTCTAGTGAGCAGCAATAAGGTAGCTGGTCAAAACCTTATGCCAAAGCTTGTATTTTTGTTCTTAAAATAGTCACGCTACAGACAGGGAAAGTCTTGCCACAGATAAAACCCAAATCCACGCCAAAGTAAATTTGGGGGTAGCTATATATCTTCATATACAAAGATTTTCTTTCCTTTCTCCTCTTAGCTGGCAAGCATTGTACTTCTGACCAGCGAATGATAAGCTCCACTTAAAAAAGACAATATCTTTTCAGCACTTTTAATGTGGCCAGAAAACCAAAATACCTCCTTTTAAGCTAAAGACAGTAGATACTCTGATCCATTTGTATGATATGAAAAGCTACAGCTTTAAGAAAAACAATACATATGAAGTTTTCAACAGGACTGTAAGATTTAGCAATCCATAGCAGCTGCAATATATGTTTCACCACTTTTATACAGTTAATTTATTAGATTTATTTATGAAGGTACTTTACAAGAAGAATGCAAGGTTTTTCTCTGGATCAAAAAGCAGTGAACAAAAATTTAGTGGACTTGAGAGAACTACAAGTTACTCTGCTAGCAACTGTTTATCATGAGGACTGAACTATATATCCATAGCACATTCACATATCCCTATATTTTGCTTTTTGAGAAATGCCCTAAACAATAGTCAGCAACTGAAGGAAAACAACATAATCATAATTCCACAGATAAATGTCTTAATGTTCATAGATGGATGCTTCATTGTTTTCCCCTTTGTATCCCATTACACATGTGGTTAATATGATATTGTAACTGTTAGTTCATGTGTGCTACACTGTGGATTGAATAAGATAAAAAGATTTCAATAAAACGATCTCGTTCATTTACTTATTTTTTATCTCTAATTACATAGCAAGTTTCTATACTAAGGCAGCATAAAATGAAATGTGCTGTTTTCTGCTCTCTTTTATCTTATTATCTGCTTTAACAACATTAAAAACTATTAATGATGCTCTTATAATAACATCATACAATTCTGCTACTGAATTTTCTAGCGCAGGATCAGAGGTCCTACAGCTTGCAGGCCAGATGTAGCTCTTCATTTCAGCCAGGCCAGGCAGTTACTAACACCCCTGGGACCCCATTAATGCACAGACCAGTACGGGTGTTTGCATGGTCTCCACAGCCCCAGCAATGAGGAGGTTCCCCATCCCTGCTCTAAAGGGACAAACCTGTTGATTTACAAGATCTAATCACAGAGTTTGACTTTGGATTTGTCATCACAGGAGCTTCAGTGACCAAATGATTTCTCTGAATACTGCACTTGTAGGAGATGAAAAGTAGTGCAAAATTAATTTCTCCTTAGGAGTCGAACTGTGTTCTCCTTACACATTTTCTCATGCTGATGAGATTTTCTTGAGGATCTTCACACTCCATGTGACATGTCGTATTAGCTATATTTGTAAGATACTAAATATTCAATTCTTTAAGAAATTATAGGGTCAGTAGACTTCTCTGATAGAAGTGATATTGCCCTGTCTGTCAACAGACTGCTGAGCAAGCTCAGGAAGAGATCTGGGAGACAGCAGTGGGTGACAGTGGGAGACATGAAGCAGATCAGGAGCCTGGAAACAAAATTCCCAAGAATGAGAGAAGGCTGTGGAGAGCTTGATGCAACTTCAAAATACACTAAGCTGGATCAAATCAAGACCTGCCCTGCAAGGGTACTATACACAAGTGAAGAATGGGGCACTAATACAGCTATTTCTGGTCTGATATACCTAGTTGTCTGGAGTTTTTTCCATTAAAAAAACCAGTCACCTCAACTGGTCAAACAGATGCCTAATTCTCTGAGTTTCCTCTTTGCCTTTTTGGAGGAGGTTCCTGGAGGAGAAGGTACATAGAGCTCAAAGCTGTTACTGACTGTGTGCCTAGCCGCATTGTCAGAGGACACTCAAGAGAAGTATTTTTCAAAATAAATTGGTTTAAGTATATTGCTTTGAAAAAATTCCAGCGAAAAGAAAGAGACTAGGAGAAGTACTGTATCTGTGAAGCACTCACTAAAGCGCTATGCACAAAATCTTTTGGTACAAAAGTATCTCCTCACAAATTTACTTGCAAGTGCTTATTTCCTTTTCTGCTGTGAAATGATATTCCTACACACTACTTTAAAATGTCAATCCATTATTAAAGATGCAGGAAGCAAACATCAGCAGTCAAAGGGGCAGGAACCTCTCCCATCTTTATAAACTGTAACACGTCACCATTTTTATGTTGTTCTATTTCTTCCATATCTGTTGGAGTGTGGGTTTTTTCCTTTCACTTTCCTTCTGCCAGAATGTTTCAATGCTGGAAGTTACTCTACAGTTAACAAAGCTGCTTCCATATTGGATAACCGGAAGCATGTGCACCTTTAGATACCCAAACAAAGCCATAAAAATGTTCACATTTTTTATCACATCATCCTCCCAATCTTATCACTTCATTGGTAATCAGACTCAGATAAGGAGACCTTATTTAAAAAAAAAAAAATCCCTCAGTTTCACCTGACATTGATGAAATGTACATAGTGGAATTTCCAAAATTCATGCTTTTCCCTCAAATTAATACAATTAATATGTGGAAAAATCTCTTCTTTTACTAGTCCATATAAACTAACCCCACAGAGTTCTCACATACACATCAGCCCTCAAAGTATTCTACCTTTTTCTAACAAAAAAGAGTTAAGTAATCATGAACAAGAATAATCGAAATCTGCATTTCTTTTAAACTATGAGGACACTGAGGAGGACGATGCACTGAAAGGTTCAGTCTTTGATGTGTTCTGCTCTCATTTACATGCATTCATGACCACGGCAGACAATCAAAGAGCACAGATGTAACAGAAAGAACCAGTCCTACTATTTCACTTCCTTTAGGTGTAAGAAAGAGTAATCACACCCACAGGACACAACCTTCCTTTCAGATCCACAATGCAGACTTCCATACTTCAGTAGAGCTCATGAAGAGGTGCTGGATCGCCAACGCCCTTATTACATGATGCAAAGCTGACAGGGTTTAATGAAATGTGGTATAGAAAGCTGCAGAAAGACACATAACTGTAATATTTAGTTATAACATTTGTTAAAGGTTTTGTGCACAATTTAATAAAATAAATGTTAACCACTTTATAATGTGATTGACAGGCAGCAGTGTTTTATATCAACTCTACTGAAAAAGAAGCTCTTTATCAGCATTGTGTTCTTCTTCCACTTGTGGAATAAATATTAACTTTATCTCATGATTGTGCATGCAGGTATCATGGCAAAGACCTTGATGTGTATTTGAAAGGAAAGTTTATTCTTCAGCTTGTCTGCAAAAGATAAGATTCAAACCACTCTTACAACAGATAAAATCTGGAACATCTCCACCTGTCAAGAGATACAGCAGTGTTACCACCAATAGAAATTGAGACCATAAACAATGCTAACTTCTTTGGATGAAATTTCCATGTGATAAAATAGTTATTATTAACAATATTGCTCTGCAAATGTGCACCTGGAGTAGATTACACTGAAGGGAATGAAAATCCTGGCAAGAGTATTAAAGCTCATCAGGCATCTGGGGAGTTATTGTGTCAATTAATTGGTTAATTAATTCACAGAATGCCAGAATAGCCAAGGTTGGAAGGGAGAGATTAAGAAATCACCTAATCCTACCCTCCTGATCATAGCTGGATCAACAACAGCAGGTTACTCAGGACTTTGCATGGTTGGGTTTTGAGCTAACGGTCTATGTTAAGCATTTCCTACAGTGTGGAAAGGATGATGTCAGTTGCTGGCATGGAGGAACAGTGACCCTCTCATAGAATAAAAAGTTCAACATGTAAATTAAGTATCAAAGGCTTCCACGGAAGCTTCATGTCTTTCAGTGCAACTTCCAGGGTCACAGGAGATACTTACGATGCAGAAAAAACATCACAAATAAATACACCTTTACTCATCAATACAGAGGCACAGTATTAAAGGTTGCAGTACTACCCGCAGACCTCCCCTTGCTTTGGTAGTCTTATTTTACATTTTTAAATTCTCCATTCTCAAAAGCAATAATGACAGAAGGTTCCAAGCCTTCACTATTCCAAACCCCTGCCCTTTCTTCTGAACGCAGATGATGCAGAGGACAAACAGAATTTAGTTGGTAAGCAAGCTGCTAGTCACATAACTTCCCTGACATACTGCCAAAATTATTTATGTTTACTTCTTAGCATTCACTAAGAACTTTAGAAAAAGGAAATTCTACAGTAAAGGTATAGAGACCAAAATTTAGGTCCAATCTCACCCATGCTCCAGTATGTCAAACACCTCTCCAAGAACAAGTCTAGCAAAGAGCATGTAAAAAAATGAACATCAGTATGTGCACAGCAGTTTCTCAGCTAAAGCGGAAAACAAATTCTGGCCAGAGAAAAGTCAGGTACAGAAGAATGAGAAGAATGCATCTCTTCTGTTCATAATAATACAGTAAAGGAACAAATTACTAAATAAAACAGCAACTAAAAAGTCCCCGCTATATAAAAGCAATATCTGATAAACTGTTGAAGAGGGATGGCTTCTTATGCTCTGATTAGCCTCAGCTTGGCTTGTGCAAGCAGCATGTACACAGCAGCATAGACCAGCCCCGTGGTTCTGTGTATGCTATTTCTGCATGGATCTGACATGCTACTGACTATCGTTATTGAAACAGATTAGTTACGTTCGTGCTCTGGAGGAGATAAATTGCATTCTGTATGTTCTTCCTCCAATGCTTCATATAAAATACAACATATAACTAAAGGAAATTTAAAGAATCGTAGTCCAGAACAATTATATTCTGAATAAAATTAATCCTTTCATAAGCTTCCATGTTCTACTGCCAGGTAAATGCTCATTCAACTATGTTTATTCTCAATATGTGTAAGAATGTGCAGCAATCAGAAAAAAACCTGTTAATTAGGTTAATCATGAGCACTTCTGAGGATGCTACAGTTTCCTGGAAACTAGTTTCTGAATGCCTGTCTCAAATAAAATTTTGTGAAAATAATTAAAGTTGCATGCCCTGACAAATATGTGCTGTTCCCTCCCCTGCTCTGCATAATACCACACTGCTAGGAATCTGCCTCAACAGCTAGGACTAACTCCTGAAGTGACAGCACCAATCGTGTCCTTAAACATAACTGCTGATCATAAGGCTGGAGTGTTCCATGGCACTTTGGGAAGGACAGACTGGAAGGGCAAGTTCCTCTGTTTGTGACAGGGCAGCTGGGATGCACCAAGCTCTGCCTTGGGACACCGGATGAGACAGCTGAGAGCTTTTGGTGACACTGTGGTGGGTGTCTGCTACAGAATACAGGAATACAGAGATGGCAGGTCCTGAGGCAGACCTTCAGACAACTGGTGGAAGCCTCATGCTTGCAGGTCCTGGTCCTCATGAGCATTTTCAGCAACCCCAGTATCTGCTGGAAGTGCAACACAGCAGGGCACAGGCAGTCCAGGAGGTTTCTGGAATGTGCTGATGGTAACTTGTTGACCCAGATTACTGAAGAGCCAAAGAAGGGAGACACTCCACTGGGTCTCATGCTTACAGAGAAGGAAGAACTGCTGGGGCTGTGAAGGTCAGGGACAACCTTGTCTGCAGTGACCATGAATGGTGGAGTTCAGGATCCTGAGTGAAGGGAAAAAAGCTCCAAGCTCCTCTAAGCACAGGAATGGACCATACCAATGTTCAGGAAATCAAGTGAAGGTGCAGGAGGCATGCATGGATGAACAGTGAGCTACTCAAACTCAAACACAAAAAGGAAGCCAAAGCGTACAAGCAGCAGAAGGAGGACGCAGGTAACACAGGTGAGATACAAAGACACTGTCTGAGCATATAGCAATGGATTTAGGGAAGCCAAAACTGAACTGGAGTTCAATCTGGTGAGGGCAGATTCAACTGGCAACAAGAAAGGCTTCTACAGATGGAACAGACGCAAAAAAAAAAGCTTAGGGAAAATGGAGGCCCACTGCTGAATGATGCAGGGACCTGGTGGCAAATGACACAGAAAGGACTGAAATACTCAATACCTTCTTCACCTCAGTCTTTACTAGTAGGACTTGCTTTCAGGAATCCCAGGTCCTTAAGACCAGTGGGAAAGTCTACAGCAAGGAAGATTTAACCTTGATGGAGAAGAACCAGGTTAGGGAACACTTAAGTGAACTGGATATACTGAAGTCCATGCATGGGACATGACAAGATGTGGCCAATGTCATTGTAAGGCCGCTCTCAATAGTCTTTGAAAGGTCATGGTGATCAGGGGAGGTTCCTGTTGACTGAAAGTAAGTAAATATTACTCTGATCTTCAAGAAGGGCAAGAAGGAGGATCCCAGGGATTACAGGCTGGTCAAACTCATCTCAATCCTTGGGAAGGTGATCAAAATAAATCCTCCTGGAAACCTTTTCCAAACACATGAAGGACAAGGTGACTGGGAGCAGCCCAGTAGTCAGGATGGAAGGTTTATGAAGAGGAAATCATGCCTGACTGACCTGATAGTCTTCTGTAGGGAGATGACTGGCTTGCTGAGATAAGAGCAGTCGATGTTGTTTGTCTTGACTCAGGAAGACTTTTTGACACTGTTTTCTATCAAATCCTCATAGTCAAGCTGACAAAATACAGGTGAGATAAATGGACAGTCAGCTGGACTGAAAACTGGCTGAACTGCCAGGCTCAGAGGGTTGTGGATTAGCAGCAAGAAGTCCAGCTGGAGGCCAGTCACTAGTTGGTTGATACTGGGGACCAACACTGTTTAGCCTCTTCATTGGTGATCCAGGCAATGGAGCAGAGCACACCCTCAAGAAGTTTGCAGACAGTACAAAACTGGGAGGAACAGCTGAGAGACCAGACAGTTTTGCTGCCATTCAGGGGGACCAAAACTGGCTGGAGAAATGAGCAAACAGGAATCTCAAAGTTCAACAAAGGGAAATGCCAAGTCCCACAGCTGGACAAGAATAACCCCAACGCAGCAGTACATGCTGGGGGCTGACTGGCTGGAAAACAGCCTTGCAGAAGATGACTTGGAGATACTGGTTGGCACCAAACTGATCATGAGCCAGCAGTGTACCCTTGTGGCAAAGGCGGCCAGCAGCCTCATGGACTATAAGAGGCAGAGTATGTTCAGCAAATTGAGGGAGGTAGCCCTATCTCTCTACTCAGCATTGTTGAGGCCACACCTGGAGTGCTGTGTCCAGTTCTGGGCTCCCTGGTACATGAGAGGAACGGACATACTGGAGCTAAGTCCAGTGAAGGGCCACAAAGATGCTTAAAGCACTTGAGCATCTCTCATAAGGGGAGAGGCTGAAAGGGCTGGGACTGTTCAGCCTAGAGAAGGCTCAGGGAGAATCTTATCAATGTATATAAATATCTAATGGGAGAGAGTAAAGAAGATGGAGCTAGACTCTTCTCAGTGGTGCCTTGTGACAAGATGAGAGGCAACGGGCACAAATTGAAACCCAAGAAATTCCATTTAAGCATAATAACCCCCTTTTTTTAATTGTGAATGTGGTCAGACACCAGAATAGGTGGCCAAGAGAGGTTGTGGATCTTCTCCTTCTTCCTTGAAGAAATTCAGAACCTGACTACACGTGGCTTGAGCATATCCTGCTCTGGCTGAGCCTGCTCTGAGCAGGTGGGTTGGACCTCCAGAGGTCCTTGCCAACCTCAACTCTTCCATGATTCCGCAATCTCTGTGTAGTCAGCATACAGATGTATAGACAGATTGAAGAAACACAGAAGTCACTAATATTTTCTTAGTGTGCTTTCTGCAATAAGGTTTTTATTCAGATCTCATATCTTAAGATTTAATATGCTTTAGAAGTGTATTAGCATTAAAAGTAGAGTTAGCATTAGAAGCTCTTTTATATAACTTGTCCTATGAATTTCTTCAGAACTTTGAATATTCCACAAAGTACCACAAATTCTGTTCTCAGGGGCCCACTAAAGTACACCTTTTCACTTTTATTTTCCAAATTTATTACTAGACAACACCGTCACCCATTCTAATGAAGACTGTAATGCAATAGTCATACTCCCCTGCAAGGTTATACATATCAATGTAAAATACAACTTCAATAAATAAATGAAATATTCTGTTCATTTGTCATTCTGCAATAAAATATTCAAGTTTAAAAAAAAACAACTGCAAGAAACACTAACTCTCATCTTCTGTGTTTCCTCTCACATGCACAGGAAGAAACAGCATCATCTGACAAGCTGAACTCTGAAAAGTGTTGCTCTGTCTGTTCACCATAAAATAATGAAAAAAATGACAATTTAAATTACAGTCAGAGGTTTAGTTGTCAAGGGTTCTAAGCCAATCTAGAAAAAACAAGAATAATGTGTCTATTTAAAGATAAACTCAATTAAAATTATTCTGCTGCTCTGAAGGAGCAAGAAGCAAGCACACAGAAGAGCTCAACTAAATGCCACAATTTTCGGGAAGAAAGAGGAAAAATTTTTGTGATGGGATAGATAAAACACTCAGAGATTCTCACTAAAATCAAATGTAAAAAATGTAAAACACACAGACCCAGGCAATCTACCGACACACAGCAAGGAGACCCTACTGACAACAAAATGGACCGAACAGAATAAAAGGAAAATGCAATAAGCTTGAAGCTCTGTAAAACCTGCAAAGATGATGTAAGGAGGAAGAGTTCCAGCTCCACTTTGGGGTCACATACACATTACAAAAGTGTTGATGGCCATGAATTGTTTTTAAAGAGCAGTTGTGTAAACAGAAATATTTCAATCAGAAAGACATCAAATAGTGCTAAGAAATGCAGTGGCAATGACCTTGCTTCACAACCGAAAAACCCAAAGAAATGAACAGGGAAAAAAGGGGGAATTAGCAAGACTCCTTTCTTATTAATAGTCAGACATTGACCCAAATTCAGAATTGGTGACATCCATGCAACAAGAGCTAATCACACAAGAAACACCAAGGGAATACTTTTGGGATTTGGGATAAATAGCATTGTTTGGGTTTGCAGGATGATCTCTGTTAGTGGCTTCAACACAGTCACTACGCTTATAGTAACAAGGTGCAGAGAACAACTACAAAGGTCAAAAATACTGATTTGACTTATAAATTCCACCTTCTTTCTTACTAAAAGACTCATGGCTGAAGTCTGTGAAGGCTTTGGGTTGGGTTTTTGGTTTGTTTGTTTTTTTCCAGAAAGTCTGTGCACTCTGGCTGGACTGCAGGTTTAACAGACACATTGTGTTGTGGCCACTCCATACAAGAACGTGCCTGCCAGCTGCGGGGAACTGTGCCTTGAGGAAGGTCTGGCAGAAAGCGACTGCAGCTGGTGGCTGTGTCCCTTCTGCCGTGCAACACTGACTGGATTGTGCCCCCTGGATAAAGCAGACTTTGGCTCTGCATGATTTCTGAACACTACAGAAGGAAAACAAACAAAACACAGACAACTCTTAGTTCTCTGTGGTCAACCTACCCTTCTCAGCTCAAGAAGCAGTTTAGGTGTTTCATGGTGCCTGGAGTTGGAACTGGCAAACCCTCCAAATCCAGGCAAGCTGCGCACATGCAACTAGGAGCACTGAGGAGCGAGCAGCAGGCAGACATTGACAGCTAGCTACAGAACGGCTACACTGAAATTTGAAAGTGCAGGACTTTCTTAGTAAAAGTGGTATTTGAAACAGACTCCCAAAAGAAGGTGGGAACAAGAGAGTTTGTAACATATCTGCAGTGAAGAACTGGTCTTGTCATTTGAGGTGGAGCAGTTGAGTAAGAGATCTGGTTGTGACTGACATTCGATCAAAAGAACTCAGAAGGGAATTCCTGGGATCCCAGAATTAGCCCTTTAAAAAGTCACTGGGATTTGTCTATCAAATAAATTACCTAAACAGAACTTGGGATCAGAAGACCTGTGGGACAAAAAGGCATGTGGAGGAATCTACAATAAACACTGCATTGCACCTGATGACATTAGACAAGGTATCTATGTTTTTCAAACACATGTGTTTGAAGAACATAGATGCCTTGTTTACTGCTATGCCCGGTGTTTGAAGAAAGGCTGAAAAAGGACACAAGTCTGCCCACTCCAGCTGAGCATTCATATCCCACACAGGACTAAACCAGCAATGCTGCTGTCTCCACAGCAGTGATGAATGACCCTACAAAGAAAGTATCGTACCGTTAACCTTAAGGCAGTCCAAGGCAGACAAGCCAAAAAGACACCTGAAACAATGCCTAGTGCTCAAAGTAAATGCACAGCTAATGAAAAATAAGTGCAGTTTTGGAGTTAAGTAGTGAGCAAATGTAAGTTAAATATACATATGGATGAATAGATAATTGCAAAAGATGCAGTTTATAGCTTTTACCAACAAAAATGCATTTAAGAGGATAAAAGCATGCCTCACTCTTGGTCTCACTCAGCTATACATTTCTTTGGAGAGGAAAGGAACAGGCAACTGACAAACATCCTGGCAGAACACAGCAGTGTCATGAGTCCAAATGACCTATAGTTTTATGACATCAGTGATTTATGCTGCTTACCACATGGCAACAGCTTAAGCAGAGCAAAAGTAAATTGCTGCTCTGACAACAGGCAAGGGAATAGGTAGTTCTGGTTCTCCAGAAGGGAAATGAAGACTAGCTAAAGGTGCAACCCTGCCTCTGTAAGGCTAAAATATAAGTAAGAATGTGCAAGAAACATTTGGATGCCCTAACCAGGGAAAACCTGGAGGAAGTGGACTATGCCAAACGCTGAGGCAACTGTGCAATACTCTCATCTTCAGGAGACATTACGGTACATGGCACAGAGATGTAGTATTAGTACAAAACACACCAGTATCAGGACCAGAAGCACCATGACTACGTTAGTGAGGTGGACCCCTCAGCTATTTGTTAAGAGTTAGGTTTTTTTTGCTCAAGTTGGTGTTGACTTGTGCCAGGGGAGGATTAGATAGGATATCAGGAATAATTTCTTCACTGGAAGGGTTATCAAGCACTGGAACAGGGTGCCCAGGGAAGTACCACCATCCCTGGAGGTATTTAAAAGATGTGTATATGTGGCACTTAGCGACACGGTTTAAGTGGCGAATCTGTCAGTCTTAGGTTTATGGTTGGTCTCAATGATCTTAAGGGTCTTTTTCAACCTAAATGAGTTTATGATTCTATGTTTGGCATGTTGTTGCAGGGCTCTACTGCTTTCAGGTATCTGCATGACCTTGTACCTTGTGGGAGAAAATCAAGTGTCAGCACATTTTTGGTACTCCAGCACCATGCCTCAATGCATGGCACATCCCCACCGTCTCCTCTGGGTGAGAAGCAGGTTATCTTGGGCATGCCTAAATTTTCAGTCAGAAACTGAAACATCCATTTGTTAGCAGAAACCCCATTAATCTATGTAAGTGCCATTTTGGTACAGGAAGAACTAGAACAGCTGTCCAAGGATCTAAGTATCTTTGATGAGAGCTAGGGGTTCTGGACAAAGATAAATGAATACCAGAATGCCACATGAGAAACACCAAGCACAGGAACAAAGTTCAAAGAGGAGTATAAATAGATGGTGGCCATCACCATCACATTTCCCCTGCCCAAATGAAAAAAGGATATGAAAACACACAGAATAGTCAACAAGGACTTTGTGTCTTGTCCATATCAGCAATCCTGATGGTGCAGCTGTGCAGCAGATGTGAAAACCAGTACGAGTTTGTTTATTTGTTGGTCATTGCAGCCACATTCTCCAAAGCATTTGAAAAAGTGCAGAGGAGCAAAGTCCAGAGCTGGATTATGTTAATCCGATTTAAAAGAAAAAAAAGCCTGTCCAGTCTAAGATAGAAGGCAGACTTATTGCTGAGGAAAGATCCTGCATAAAGTAATTAGGGCTGTTACTAAGGGGTAGCTAGGACAGTGTAATTCCAGCCCTTTTATCAGTTTCAAGGCGCTCAGCACTGTATAAAGTTTTGTTCAAAGCCAACAAGAGAGTGACTTCTGAGGTGCTAGAGAAATAAGTCAGAAGGAATATATGATGGTCATTTATAGACTTAAGGAAACCATAGATCTACAAAATACATGGTTTAATAAAAAATAATTTCGAATATAAAGTTGAATATGCAACTTTATAAAACAAATACAAACAGTAGCATGAAAAAAGTTCTAAAAGCTTGTCACATGCCAAAACTAGAAATCAAGTCAAGCAGAAGAAAAGATCTACAAAACTGTACATACAAATCTGATTGTAACATGTAGAAATGAACAGTTCATAGTTTTTTAGCCTTATTTCAGTAAGACAATGGTACTAAACAATTCCATGCTTACACATATCAACTCTCTTTTTACTAGCCCTGGTGAAACTGCCATGGTACCTTCTAACACTGTCCCTTGTTAAAAATTTACGTAGTTTGAACTGAAGTATGATTTCAAACATGTAACACCAATTTGCATTATTCACAATGGAACGGTATAAAATGCCAAAGTAATGCTGAAAAACAAAGTAATGCTGAAAGGCCCTGGTCCACACACAGCAACAAGGCAGCACCAAGGAATCATTGGTTGCCACTGCTTGATGCCTTTTTAGACTAGAGAGCTGAAAACAAAAATGCCTGGACTGGTGAAAAGTGATACAAGCATCAGGGGGCCTTAATGGATACATAAAAAGATAGGCAAGGAGAAACAAAAATTGAGGCAGAGGCTGCCAGCAGTAGGGGCTTTACCACCAGCAGCCCTGCACTCATGCAAAGCTATAACTTCCCATAGGCACACCTGTGAGGAACAGGTGGCATCCCCCTGAAATCCCAGCAAGGGGTAGAGAGATTGTTTTGCTCAAAAAGATCTCAGAAAGGTAACAGATGTTGCTGTTGCAGGGGCCAAGCGCAGAACATGGCTCCACCAGGACGACTGCACTGCTATGAACTGCCAGAGCACAACAGTGGTGATGGCTGGGAAGAGACCCAGAGGCCCCTGAGTAACTCAGTGCTGCTAGCTAACTTAATTCACACATTAGAAATAGGCACTCAACATTTTACACTGATTATTAACCACTAGTACTTTTAGATTTGGCCAGAAACAGAGGCTCCAGCTTGAACCATGTACAATTAACTGCAATTATGTACAAAGGCTCACATTGCACACATGAAAGAGGTAGGACAAGTCAAGAAAATCCAAAACTCAGCTGCATGTAAAACCTGCCAGCGCACTGTACTGCAATACTCTACAATAGCAAAAGAGTTTTAATTTTTAATAAAAAATTTTTGTGGTAATTTTTAATTGAAAATATTACAGATTAGCTCTAAGAAGGAATAGCTTGATACTTGCAACTGAGATAATAAATACTGAAGCTTTTTCCTCAACTTCAGGCAGCCAAGGCAGCGTTGTCTTGGCCTTTCCAGTTCAGATCATGGATCTAATACATTACATCTAAAATTCTTACAGCATGTTGGACATCTTTCAGAAAAGCATGTATGCGGATAACTAACCAATGTGCAGACTGGTACAACGCAGACAAGCTTTACCCCTGTGTACATTACAGCATGGCAGCACAGCATTTTACGTCATCAGTGGTTGGTTACCACTGGTCAGATAAAGACTCAATTTTTCAAGAACATAATGGCAATTTTTTGCTTTCACAATAATCCAGAAAAGAGCAACTGATATCTGAGAAAGCACCAGCTTTCCCGGTACTAAAGATCTGCATTGGAGTAAATGATCAGGACCAATTTCAAAGCAGCTGGTGTATCCCATTAAACACTACAACTATAAATATGTCATTTCAGTTTATAAATATGCTTAATTTCTCAATAGACTCATACTAACATGAATGCTATCATTTCTATTGCATGTTCATAAAATAAAGGCCAAATACAGAACTAACCACTAAATTATATAGCTTATATAACACAGACCACTACATTTTTCTATAGAAACTCCTGTAATTTGTAGTAGTATTTAACCATAGAGTATCTCCCAAGAAGGAATTCAGTCTTGATCTGAAAGCAGCACAAAAAAATTCCTCATTTCTCTTGTTAGGTTTTTCAATAGCTAAGCACCCTTCTGAGAAGAATTTGTGCCAGATTGCTCATTTGAATTTCTCTGGCTCTGGCTTCCAGCTACCAGATCTTATTAAACCTCAGACCAATAGATTAAAAGAGTCTTTTGTGACTACTTTTTCTCTCCCTGCTTCTTTATACATGACACAAGAAGTCATCTCTCAGTCTGCTTGCTGATCTAAAAAACAGATTAGTTTTCACAGTATCAAGCACTTTTCCCAGGCCTCAAATACTTTCTGAACCACATCCATGTATTGCACACCTCCTTTAAAAACGCATCTCAGGAACAGGACATGATGCATTTGTATTAGTCTCAAAGATGTCACCTCCTGCTGTGAAATCAATTCTCTGCTGATAACCTTTAAAACCTACTCTCCTCAATTTTGTGTGTTCAACCTGTCCCTAACTATAATTTGCCTTTTGGTTGTATTCAAGTGAATCTTTTTGACTAAGCCCAGGTTACCAAGCAATGAAGATTATTTCTCATTACTATCCTTTCCGAAACAAAATTTAACATTTCACCAAACTTTGTGTTATCCACAAAATTTATGAGTAATCATTTTGTGCTTGGTTCTTCATTGCAACTGAAAATGCTAAATAGTATCAGGCTTACTCCTGATCCTTCACAGTAGCCCACCAGAAGCCTCCCCTCCAGTCATGATTTTTTACCAACAATCAGCGTATGTGATCTGCAAACCTCCGCTTCCACTTAACTGTGATCAGCCCCCGTGCGTGGCGCATGAGTCACGTATTTAACTCCCTCTTCTCACTCCTCCACAAATAGCCTGTAACTCATGAATTGCAGTGCAATGCCTGGTTTCTCTTTCATGCCATAATCCCACCCAGCAGGCAGCTGGGCAGCAGATACCTTGTTCCACTGATCAATTCTGTCCTTCCCACGAAATGAGAAGAAAAACAGTCTGTAGAGAGCTACATAGAATCATAGAAGGCATTGGGCTGGGAAGGCCATCTAGTCCAACCCCCCTGCATTGAGCTGGGACATCTTTAGCTAGATCAGGGTGCTCGGAGCCCCATCCAACTTGACCGTGAATGTCTCCAGGGATGGGGCCTCCACCACCTCTCTGGGCAAATTGTTCCAGTGCTTTACCACCCTTATGGTAAAGAACTTCTTCCTAATATCCAATCTAAACTACACTACCTGTACTGCAAACGCATGGACAAATCCATGCCTACCAGGAAGGAAGATACTGCTGTATTGCACCACAGTACAAAGTTTTGCCACCTGAGGGGGTCCTGGACTTGTACAAGGTCCCTGAGAGGATGGGTTCCTGCTCCAGTTCTGAAGCCCTTCTGCTATCGCATAATCTGATGTGCAAAACCAGTCCTGTCTCCCATTATCTGCCATGGTGCTCTTGCATGCCATCAAAAGTCATCTGAAAGGTCTTCTGGATCATTGATACACAAGGTCAGTGATCCTGTGGATCACTGCAAAGCACCTTCCAGCCCACTGTTGTGCTTTTCCTAATCATGATAGCAATATAATTTAATATTAAAACACCAGATACTTTCTTTATCTTCTCTTTGGACTTCCCTAGCCAAACTCAGTCTACTATGATAAAGCAGAATGTGTGCTACATTAAGGTGATTAAAAAAAGCAGCTCATGGAACTGTACAGATATATCTACAATATTTTTATATAAATTAAATATTCATAGGAATAATGGATGAGAATATTTTCAGGATCACAGTGCTCTAATAATCTTACCTACTTCATATGCCATTGATTTTTTTGCTTAAAGATAATGTTTATTAGTGCCTCTTCTACACTGTGCTCCATCAAGATTAATTCTGAACCGAGTGTCTTTATAACAGTTGTGCTACATTTTATCAGTTTATACATATGAAAGTAGATATTTTATTCAGAAATATGAAACAGAACAATAATGCTGTCTATTTAAGGCTAGTTATTGCTTGAGAATGGCAGGGATAAAAAAAGACTTAAATAGGATTTTAATAATCCAAATTTTATTGGGAAAAAAGCCACAATAAACCAGAATGTGACTCTTATTTAATCTAGAAGAACTACAAAAATGAGAATTTCATCTTGAATGTGCATCATGCAGGAATGCTATATGGAATTTACTAAACTCTACGCCATTGTCTAAAGCCCCATTTTTTGTATACCATAACTGGCAAAGGTTTGCAGCTGGCAAGAGAAATTAATTATACTCAGGAAGTGAATTAATTACATTAAGACACTAACAAAACCCCAGATTTTTCCATAACCAGTCTAATTAGTGAAACTTTGTTCTTTATGAACTACTGTATGTGCTTACACTTTTGCAGCAAGTCCAACTCCCTTCCTCCCTAAACTGTATCTCCAAGCCTTTCACTCTGCCCCAGCCCTAAAAGCTGCCGTTTCTCTGCCATTTCCTCCAGCAGGAAGGCACAAGGCACAGTGTGGGAGCAGCCAGCAGCACGTGCCAGTGGACTGCCTGGGGCCCTTCAGGCAGTGAGGGACCTGCTGATGATGCGGGTTTCACCCTTCGCTCAGCAGGAACATTCATAAGGTCTGTTTTCTGCCCCAGTGATGTTTTTCACAAAGCTTTGCAGGACTTGGTACCTAAAAGCTCTTCTTCACTGCTATCTTTGAGTGATCTCTTTTCATAAAAAAAGAAGCATCAGTAATGTAAGCTTCAAATAAGGTGAAATACATAACAAATCCAGGTACATTTTCCATGCACTGCTTTCCCTCTTGTTTAAACAAAGATGGGTAAATGTGCTACATGTGGAAAAAGGAGTGGAAGAGGACAGGGATGTCCTGCTTTCACTGAAGATTCACTTTTTCTTAATTAAATTAATAATAAATACAAAAAGTACCCGATGCCTTTCTTTTTCCCCCATGTCTCTTTTAGCTGAAACTAGGTACCTCCCTCTCCATCTGAGTCATCACTACAAGAAAATGAAGCTGGTGATAGAGGTGACAGTAATGCAGGAAGGCTCTTTTTAAATCCTGACTGTTTCTGCAATGCTGCTGGCTCTGACATTCAGAGCAGCACCATGGAGCTCTTGCATGAACACAAACTGAAGAGGCAGAACAGGGAGCTACAGCTACAAGAGCATCAAAGAGGCATGGAACTCCTGCAGCACACAGCAAAATGTATATGGCTTCTCTGCCAAGCACTGGCAAATTCTGGAACCTTCTTGAGTTGATTTTCCTTGTAGAAGAGAAACTGGCAGTAAAAACCAAGTACCTTCTTGGTGCAGGGTGTTTATTTTCAAAGTCCAGCTGCCCTTCTTCCTGAAGCTGGAACACTAACAAGCAGTGCTCAGGCAACAATGTCCAGTTGAGGCTTCAGACCAAGTGTGTCTACCCTCTTCAGAAAAACGTCTTCACACCTTCATCTCCCCCTCTCCAAGGATCTGCACAGACTTGTGTGCCAGACGCAGCACTTACTGCTTCTCTGATGGCAGCTTCATGTCTGACCACATATCCCTTCCCTTCTCCTGCATAAGACAGTGCAGTCAGAAACCAGTGAAGCTGCACATCAAACCTCCTTCCATGAGGTTGCATGGAAGATACAGAAACACGTGTCACTGAGCTCTGTTTGCATTATCAGGAATTAAAGTTAATAAGGAAAGTTGAGATTACACCTTTGTTACATAACTGCACAAAACTATCATAAGTTTTTACCTGTTTTATCTGTTAATTCAAACTCAATTCCTACAAAAAGCCATCTCGCCCAAGAAAGTACTTTAAAGTTTATGAGTCTTGGGGTCAATTTTAACTCAAGTTGTAGCCTGCCCGCTTTCAGGAGCAGAAGTGAAATCCATCATTTACGCAGTTCCACAAATGCCTCAGAAAGCGAGGCAGACAAATTCTCCTTCCAGGGCCTGGGCAAGATTTATAGCAAGTTTCAGCACAAAAACCCATGGAACAGATCCTATAACATACACCCATAGTGTCCACAGCAAGTTTGTGTTGGGATGGTTGGTCTTTAGAGGGGAGTTCACAGTGACAGGTCACTTGGCTTTCCTGCAGCTAATGCTGTGGTTTATTTTGTGGGAATGTAATAAACAGGCAGAGCTGTCTCCCAGCATTTACTGTAAGATTACAGGAACTGGATTTACAAAATTAAGAGCTGCATAAATATAACAAAGATCAAACTTCTCAGGTGCTAAATTATGCTACTTCCAGGGAAGAGAAACACAAATGGTCAGAATGGCTATAGCAACCCTCACAGCTTGACTAAACCACTCCTTTCCCTGCCTTGCAAACAGACTCAAGCACCTAAACCTGTCAGTCAAGTTAAAGCAGTAAAAACCCAAACAATTCCAAAAGGCACTATCAGACCAGAGCTCAGAACACTGCATTTCTGCAACAGCAACATCTGCCTCCAAAACAATTTTCCCTCCTTTGTTTCACATAGGATAAAAACCACTACAGACACATCCAGTGGCAAAATCCAACACTGAATGCATCTGCCTGAAGCCATTTCACTCTTGCCTTCCATAAGAGAAAAGGAAATAATTTGACAGAAATTAAATCACCCACTTTTCTAGAGTGTTCAACAAAAATGACCACGAGGGCTTGAGTCATTTCAAAAATAAAAGATAGCTCACCCTACAGCCAATCCCCATCTCGCTCTCCTTGCCCACCTAAGATGAGGTTATACAGTAACCACCATTCCAAGACAAAACTTCTGTCTGCAGTGCTTCATCACTAGTGCCCCTTTTCATGGGAACATCGGGTAGTGGCATATTGGCACTATGGAACTATCATCTATTGGCACTATGAACTGTGAAATATTGGCCCAGGGACTGCCCAGCTGTACAGGCTCCAGCTGCTGAGGTAGCTTCTATCCCTTTCTGCACCACGTCCCACCAGCCACTTCTAGACAGGATCACCTGTATGTTCTTTCCCTCCTCTAGGTACAAGAGGATGCTACTCATGTCCTCCTCTTTCATGTTCTCACCATCAATGCACACCACCACCCAAGAAGCAAACTGACATCACCTTTAGTTTCTCTGCTAGCACAAGTCTCCTCTTCTTTAAGATACGGAACCATGATACATGACACGTTGCACTGCACACTACCCACACTGCTCTTCCCCTTTCTTTATCACCTACAAAGATCTGTAGGAAGGGCCACTACTTCTTCTGATTGCAGCAGATGGCAAGGCACAGCAATGTAATCTTAGCACTGCATTTAGGTGAAGTGCAGAATTGCCTCACAGTGTTAACATCCTCTTGTCCCCACACCCATCTGTGCTGGTTTTCTTCCTAGTAGCTGGTATGCTACTGTATTTTGCATTTAGGATCAGAATAATGTTCATAACACACTGATGTTTGAGTTGTTGCTGAGCAGTGCTTACATGAAATCATGGACTTTTCAGCTTCTCATGCTGCCCTGCCAGTGCACAAGAAGCTGGGAGAGGATGCAGCAAGGATGGCTGACTCAAACTGGCCAAAGGGATATTCCATACCATATGACAGCATGCTCACCACATAAAGCTGGGGGAAGAAGGAGGAAGGGGGGGGACATTCAGAGTTCTGGCATTTTGTCTTCCCAAGTAATGGTTACACATGATGGAGCCCTGCTTTTCTGGAGATGGCTGCGCATCTGCCTGCAAAGGGAAGTGAGGAATGAATTCCTTGTTTTGCTTTGCTTGCACATGTGGCTTTTCCTTTACCTATTAAACTGCCTTTATCTCAACTCAAAAGATTTCTCAATTCTGCTCTTCAGAGTCTCTCCCCCATCCTACTGGGGGGAGCGAGGGAGTGGCTGCGTGAGGCTGAGTTGCTAGCTGGGGTTAAACCATGACACCATCCCACCATCACTACTTACAAAAATGCCATCGTATGCTATTGTCTTGTTCTCCACACCTAGAACATAGAATGGTTTGGGTTGGAAGGAACCTTAAAGATCATCTAGTTCCAAGCCCTCTGCCATGGTGGAGGTACCTTCTCCATATCTTCTGATTCTCCTCACTTCCCCACTCTCCTCTTTTTCTCTTAGTAATATAAGAGATGGAGACTGCCACAAACTAGAGACTCTATGCCTGGGTTTCATTCTCCTAAAATGTCTGTAAGCTATCCTATGTATACACACACACACACACACATATATATATACACACATATACATATGTCTGTCTGTATATACCTGTAGCTTTCTTCCATTCTCAAGCTTTAATCCAGAATTAAGGATTCTGTATTAATCCTGACACCAAGATGGTAGAAGTTCACAAAATATTAAAAATAATGAGATAACCTGTTCATAAAATACAGGGCTCGAAAAAGGACACAGAGAGTCTTCAGTCACAGAAATAAACTGAAAGATGCAACATCAGCAGCTCTTTTAAACCCAACAGGTTAAATTTGAAACATCATTATTTCTTGAAAGAATTATTTTGAAGAATTCATTATTGAGGAAAGTACTGAGTTTTATGTTCACAGCTCTACAGCTAGATTTCTTAAATTAAGCTCATTTCCTTACCCCCATCCTTCCACTCCCATAAATATCAGCTCATTATTTTAAAAATGCACAATGAATAAGAAAAAGGCAATTTAAGACGAGGCATTGTAAAAACTGACTGTGATGGGCATTCAAAGAATGAATCAGTACATGACTTCCCTGTTCTTTTACTCCTCCTTAAGCATCTGCTTTTGGCTACTTTTCTGATTTCTCCTTGATGCTTGACCCTAATGAAACCTCAGACCTCCTCAGGAAGTGGGGAGCTACAGGAAAAAAAGCCACAAAGAAAACAAGCGTTTCCAGTGCCACCTACCTGGCTTTGGTTAACCTTCATGCTCCAGTGCTGCTCAAATCACCTCATTTACTGAGAAATACAGCTTTAGACTTTCTGGTTATCATTAATAGCTGCTTTTACACAATATTGGTTTTCCCATTAAACTCAGAAAAATCACAAGTTCCTTGCTAGCAATCAGTTCTTCCCTCAGGCAAGACAGAGGCTATCTGCAGGAGGGAACCAGTGTTTGTCATGATGTCTGGAGAAACCTATTCTTCAACCCTGCAATGACTGTGGATTAAATTAGACCTGCCAATTTCTACCAAATTTCTGTTAGCATCATATTATTCTTAATTAGTATAACTGTTGCAAACGTATATAATAAAGCATATATCTAATTGGCTCAGTCTTTTGCAAGGTGTGCTCCCTGACTGACACACTCAGTATTAAAAAAAGACCACAGTATCATGAATGTAGGAAACGAATGGTCAGGATACCTGGGTGGAAAACAAAGACAGCTTCCTAGAGTAATATACTAAATAGGGTATTTCTTCTCTTCAAGTTTCACAAAGAAATATAGAGTTATTCTGGCTGGAATTACCTCAGAAGGTCATCCAGCGCTCACAGCAGGCTTAACACTGAATCCAGACCAGGTTGCTCATGGTTTTATCCAGTTTGGTCTTGAAAACCTCCAAGTATGGAAATTCACAGCCTCATGGGCAACCAGCTCCATTACTGAATCCAGCTGAATTACTCTGATAGTGAAAATGTTTTCCTTGTATAACATTGACTGATGTTAATTTATGTTGTATAAAGTTGAAATCTCCCATTTCAATTTGTCATTGTCTTTTGTCCTTCCAATATACACTGCTGTAAAAAGCATGGCTCCATCTTCTCAGTAATCTCCTTGTAGGTGTTGGATAGCTGCTGTTAGGTCCCTCCAATACCATCTCTTCTCCAGCCTTAACAAGCCCTGTTCCCTCAACCTCTCCTTACAGGACGAGTGCTCAGACTCACCTCTTGGGAGAGTCCAAAACTGGACACAGCATTGCAGATACGGTCTAAGGCGTGCCAAGTATAGGAGAAAAATCACCTCCCTCAACCTTCTGGCTCCTGTCCTGTTGATACAGTCCAGTCTGCTGCTAGCCTTCATTGTTTTGTGCTGATCAAGTATGAAGATGTATTTCATTCTCGGTTTCTTATTCAATCTTTGTCCCATTTGCTGACCCTGTCAGCACAGGTACCAAGTAACACCGAACAGCTGAACGTGAAAAGCAGAAGCACAAGATTTTCTGCCCAATTTTGCAGCCTGTCCTCACCTCATACAAACAGAAAATCAACTGCCCTGTCAGGATATTGCTTCCTCACATCATGTAAAATCATATAAACAACCTGTTAGGGTAGCAGAATTGCAATGACAATGTGAGTCTTCCATAGTCTTAGGCTGTTTCTCTCTATATCTGAGCTATAGCTATCAAACCATCCAAGCAAAGTTACCAGTTCTGTTACACCTTTTCTATAGTGCTCTAGTTGTTACTCTTTTTGCATCAGAAATTGTTCATCCCAGAAAATACCATGAGTGTGTGGGATTTTCTGGATGAATTTCAATGCAAAGATGTGGCCAGACATAGCATTATACAGCCAGAGTTTACCAGCCAAAGCGTACATTGTAACCAGGGGCACAAACAAAAGGGAGCTGCAAGAAGAGGCTCTATTTCAGTGAGAAAGCAGGGGTTTCCACCTAAAATGTGAGAAGCCAACAGTGCAACACGAAACACGAGATATTCTCAGTTCTCTTTCAGTTTATGAGCATAATATCAAACCTCCTCTACCTAACATGCCAACACAGTAATGAAAGATAAAAAGATAAGCAAGCCTAGCTCAGCCAAGATGACCAAGTACCAATGTATACATACTGCATATCTCTCTGCTTCAATAAAAATACTTACAGAATATATCAGTAATTTTTTTCACTAAAGTTTAAAGAGGAAAAAACATTAGGATTTTATCCAGCATACCTAGAAAAGGCTTCAATTCTTCAGAGGACTGCAGAAGTGGGATCTGAAGTTGGGTCTCTGAATCTTAACCTCTGAATCGCATGTGAATGCACTGCCAACCCTGTGGAACCCAGAATTTCCCACACATTTTTGCTGGCAGGCCCTGATGCTTGTGAGCATGTAGCCTGTCTGCTGTGATTGCCTGAAGAAAGCAGTCCTTGACTTATGAGCCATAAGAAAACATAGTAAGTATATATACCATAGTGTACTGTTTTACCCACCACCACTGTATCTAAACACTTAGAAAGCATCCCTCTATGAACACTTTACAGTGAAACTTTTGAATGCTCTACGAACTTTTCTGTATTTTCCTTTATTCAAGGAAAACATATTCAAATACCTTCTGTGAAAAGGAGTTCTTGCACAATTTTACAGCTGATGTACATATTTTTCATCAAATCTTGTCTGCATTCGCAGTTCTCTACTGGGATTAACAGCATATAATTTGAACAACAATAGTGAGGAGAAATACATAGTGATTTTAAAAATCAGAAACAGCACTTGTTTATGATAATATTTGCGGCTCTTCCATCTAAGTACCCACACAGATTGCACATACTCCCACCGAGATGGAAATTAATAATACGTGAAATACCTGTGCAGCTTGAGCGTCACAGTTCCATAAACAGTAGCAAAGCCCAGAAGACGAACCCATCTTAGGAGAACACAGCGAAACACACTTGGCTCAAAATACAAAATGACAACCTATAGAACAGAAAGATAGAGAGAGCTTCAGTACTGCTTTAATGCAAAAGTAGTTCTTCATTCAAATGCAGAATAGTTGCAAAACAGGACAGCAGACATATTTCAGCTCATACTGCTGTATATTTAGATTTTCTAGTAAAGTGATGGGATGATCAGATCAACCAGCTGGCACAGTTCTAGGCACCAATTCCTTTTGAAGGGAGCTGGCAAAAGCCCTGTGACAGACTGTGAAGTGACAACACTTTTAAATGCAATTCCACTGACTTTTCTTAACCGAGTGAAAACATGTACCCAGAGAAGAGGATAGTATAGACAAGGACACTTTCCTTGAGCTATTCCAGTAATATGCAGCTGGCCTAATTCCGGTTTGATGGACTGTATTTACTAGGTTACACTTCAAAGTCACTACTTCTAATAAACCTAGAAAATGATAGATGCTCATTTTTCTCTGCCAACTCTTCTGCCACACTAAAGATTACTGTACTAGCCTTTCTCTGTCCAAAACCTCAAAATCTCAATGTCATAATTTGACTCTTTCTTATTCTTTCCCATATATTTTCCCTAAGCTATACATAATCTCTCTATGCATCACCACTTTCTTAATGAAAATAACCTTTTTGTTCACTGACTGATTTCTCTAATCACAACAAAAAAAAAAGGTCCTATTGGACATTTTGCTCTATCTACCAAGTACCATGCATGAGAACACCACTCAATAAACAGTAACATAAAGCTACTTCTGCAGGTATAGTGCGTATAAAAGGATCATCACCAAGTAAAATGCCACCCTTATTTAAAACAGGGCTGCTCAAATGGTGGACTCAGTCACCAGATCTGAACCAGGAGTCCATTTCTTCTTGTTTCAATAGACGTTGTCCCTAGTGGCCTAAGGGATGCTACCATATTCTTTCTCACTCATCCAGCCCCACCAGCAGCCTGCTGTCCCAGGGATTTGGCTGTACACTGCCCTCACCTCACCTGCAGACCCAGCTTGGTCCACAAAGCCAGATCCAGTACATCCCACCCATCTAACCAGAACCTGGTAAAACAATCCAATGCACCATAGTACAAATTAATTGGGTAATCCTGGTGTAGAGAAAAAAAAAGCACTGAAACATTTCAGGCCATCTGCCACAGCTTCATTTAGAGTCAGTACATTCTGGCAGTAGAGGTAGTATTGTGTCTACCGGCTGCCACATGATATTATTTTCCTAAGTAAATGCTTTTCTATGTGGGAATTCAAGACCAGGATATTGGCCAAAAGCCCAGGACTACGTCCTTTGGGTGACATAGACATATTTAGGAGAGTGGGGGCAAAAATGGCAGACATGTGGGCTGAGAGAGATAGAAGAAGCTGCTATGCTTCACTGGCATGTTTCTTTAGAGCAGAATCAAGCAATTTCTTCAAAAACATGGTTTGTTGAATCAAATCATGGTTCAAAATTTAATCTACTTTTATCACTGTTATTGGACTGACATGTTTCAAGGTGGACATTCTGCAGGAATCTGGCAAATTCTGCATGTAGGGAAGGGAACAGCATGCAGAAAAAAGCCCAATTCTCCTTGGAAAATCAGCTGCAAAACCAAAATGCATCCACACACACACATGAATATGCTTGTGTAAATAGAGTATCCAGCAAGAAGTTTCTCAGAAAGACCTGAATGATAGTAATGACCTGTTATCCTAATATACAGTTATACATACTAGGACAGTTGCAGAACCAGAGCAAAGTCTGTATCACTAACCTGCCTCTTGAGGTTTGCCAGGGAGTAGAAAACACCCTGTTTCATCTTTGATTCTTCCCAAATAGAAAAGCAATGTCAAAAATGACTGGAATACAGAGACTCCAAACATTTCAAAGTCTATCTGAAAGCGGAATTTTCCAAATTATTGACATGGGAAGGTCTGAAAAGTTTCCAGGCATAGAATTTTCTGAACAAGGGCAACAGCTCTCTTTGCCGTGCAATCTGACACAGCAATTTTATCTGCAGTTGCTTGTTGAAATATTAAATGCTTGTGTCTAGAAAATCTTATTGATTTGCATTGAATCATTTGTATGAGCAGCTGAGGCATTTGGCTAGCTATCAACCAAGAAAATACCACTTCAAATGCAGCATGGTGTGAGCTGGCATGTGGCAGTCCACCGTGAAGGATGCAGAGGCAAGGTTCTGTTGGCAAAAACTGGTCTCATTTTCCCATTTGAACACAGACGCTTTTTAACTACTCTGTCGCCCAGTGGTCAAGTAGATTGCAGACTTGATCCAAGTTTTATTTCCTTTTGGGTCCTCCTTGTGTTTATATGATGGAGAATAGTTATAATGCCCTCCCAATGGCCAACATCCATTTCTACCTATTCTTCCGTAACTCGCATATGGTCTGGCATGGACTAAGGCTTTGAACAGCAAGAATTGCTATACTTATGTTTTGCTTGCTTTTTAGGTTTTCCAGAAGGGTTATTCTAAGAAAATGTCATTCTCATTCCCATCAGGGCTCACCGGGATGTTCAGGTGACTGTCCCCTCCAAGCTCTTGTAAGCATTAAGTCTCTTATAAGCACAGTGAATTTTAGTGGCACAATTTTAAAACTGAATAATCTTTAATGGCTTGGAGCCAAGGGCTACAGAAACACTACCCTGGAAGCTCAGTACACCTAAAGACATGCTCAAGTCTTTCATCTTAGTGGAATCACATTCTCTCAAAGAATATATATCTGGTGAAAAGCATGGCTGCTGCACTCCATCCCTCACTTTTCCTAGCTAAAAAACAAACAAACAAACAAACAGAACACAGAGAAGTCTTGGTTTTGTTTCATATCTTCTGGTTACGAAAACATCCATTCCCTACTGTTACTCCCAGAGATAAGCCTTCCTTAAAGTAACAAACTATGCAGCAAAGTGTTGCTGAGCTCCAGGCTAGGAGTGTAGGATGAGCACAGGATTCACCCACATATCCAAGCTGTTCTCAGCAGAACAAGGGAATCCCTCTGCAGTTCTAAAAGACTATTCTGCCCACCAAAAATCTGACAATAATTCATTTTCCCTTTTTGCTTTTATAATGCATTAGACCATGACAGCATGATAAATCTCATTAAAAATGCTTAGCAGTTTTGCTGACGGATGTCACAAAATCTATCTACTGTACATAAGGAAATGTGATATCCTCTGTTTCGCCAGCTCCTGAAATCCATTTAAATACTAGATATCAGTTTCTGTTCCTTAAACAACAAAGATCTGGGGGAAAAATATTTGGAAATATATGTTTTCCAAATATTTTTCCCAAACAGTGCCTGTTCCTGTACCAGGAGGTTACTGCACCTGTGCGTGAGACTTCATAAGCTGTGGCACATCTTTGTGATTTGGACAAATGCATCCAGATGTCTGCTTTTAACTTCAACATGTTTTAAGCTATTATTACCCTTTCCAAAATATTGTCCCAGTAGTCACGCTACCACCTGTGGAGTCAGAGATGAAAAGACTTTCTAAGGTCACCAGTTAACTGTCAAGTATGTTTAGAGCTGGAGAATTACAGACATGGAAGAGAGACTTAGCTTGCTGACACAGCGATCAGCCAGCTCAGTTATTCAGCTGACATGATGAACAGACACACACGCTCTCTAAAGACAAGGGCCAAAGTCAATACGGGCACCTTGCCCACTACGGCAAATTTTTCTTACCAGGACAGGCAGGACAGTAAAAGTGCAAAGAAAACTAATATTGAACAATTTAATGTTCAAAAGCATAACAAATATTGTCCTCACAAAAAATCACCAAATGAGTTTTATAGCCTCAGTGCCATTGCTCCTTAACAGATACACAGCATTTAGTAAGATTCTCTAAAAGGAAAAAAAACCTGACTTTATCAGAGCTCTATAATGTTAGTAGTGAGCAATATTTCCGTGCAAGACAAAATATTATTTTGTTTTTCAGATTAACTTCACTGTGCACATTATAAGATGATTAATTGTGCTCTTCACCTTGGGCACCAGATCCAGGTGAAAATATTTTAATTAATACCATGCAGTTCCCCAAGGTGCACTGACTGGGATTCAGTTTGCCTGCATCAGGCATATAATTTCTATCTGCTTTGTAGGGGTCTGGTAAATCAGCCCTACTAATGCGAGTTCCATAGACAACCCACAGATAAAGGCAGGTACCTTGAAGAACGATCAGGAAGTTCAGGACTTCAGGTATTTGGACAGAATCTTGGCCTAAAGGCTTTAAATATGCATCTCCACTGACTAGAAAGGTACTTCAGCATTTATTTTAGGGAAGTTGCTTCACCATTTGTCGATTAATAATCTGCATTAGGAGGACTAAGCCAAACACTCTGTAGCCAGCTCTAACAGTTCTGTAATGTATTTAAGACAACTTGCTTTTTACTTCAATTCTTAAGCTATAAAAGTCACATGAATAGATCAAAAACTCACATTCCTTTTCAGTCATTAAATTTCCGTACTCCATATTAAGAGGGAATGTGCAATGCTATAATGTCTCAAAAGATCAGAAGTCAAAGAGCAAATATTTTAATTGTCAGTGCTACAAATCCTAAACTTAAACATGAAAAATTTTGAGCAGAACCTTAACTCAAAAAGCCCCAAAGTGTCCACTTTTGAACTCTTCTTACTTTTGTCCTCAGTTGTAGAATCACAGAAAGGTTTGTGTGGGAACGGACATTTAAAGATCATATAGTTATTACTGCTGTGGACAAGGACGTTATCCATGTTAGGTACATGGAAGTGAGATACAGAGCCTAGAATATGAGCATCATCTGGTTATAGATCCAAGGTGAAAGTCACCCACTTTAGACAAAAGTGATGCAATAGTATTATTTTTTTTCTCATTTTCAAATAAACCATTTTCTCTTAAAACTGTGCTCAGTTAACCCAAAAAGCTTTACAGGAAAGCTACCTATGTTTTTTAATTTAACTTCAGAATTTGCTGCAAGTACTCTGCACAGTTCAATGCAGGACATGACACAGCCATTTAAGATAATGCCTTTTGGGCTAATTCCATTACAAGCATCCAGGAGATATTGTGAAGAGATCTATCTGATCTGTTCCACTGCCCAACACCATCTGCCCTTGCCTGACTGCAATAGCTGTCTTGAGCTGTCTCTAGGCAATTCTGCTATGGAACAAGGCATCAGACACTTCCTCTCAGTATCCTGCTGTGCTTTGAGATGGGCAGTCTTCCTTCTTCTGCCATGTTTCAGTAGTTTCTTTCAACACATAAAATATCCTCCAGGGTAACCTAGTCCATCAAGTCACCTATTAATGCTCCAGTCCTAATACTGAGAAGGGATTTCCTGCAACAGAGATGCTCTTTGCAATGTTAGATAAGCTTGCCATCCAAACTCATAAGTCTGTCACTATGCTTTCTAGAAAAGGGACCAATCCACTCATACATGGGCACACTGCCATCTTAACAGACGGCATGAATGAAGGCATTCGTGAGCCTGTGTACACCACAGCCACCATGTACCACTGTTCGAAACATGATTCACAGCTCAGAGTATCTGCTTAAATATTAGTGAATGCACAACTCATAATCCAATCCTGTACTACCACAAATATTTCCGATGCAACTACACCAAACATTTTAGAGGTATAGTAACAGCTGACTATGTACTTAGGCTAATTACATAAGAACACTTCCTTCAATCTCCATCCCATTTTTTCAAACCACATGTGCTTTTTAAGCCATAACATTTTATTCTAATAGGCCTATGGACACACAATACCATCAAACCCTGTTATCCTTGCAAATCTCACAATTTTAAAGCAGAGTTGTGCTGGATCATTCGCTCAATGCCTCTATAAAGCACACAGTTGCTGCAGGAAACCACAATAACTACTCAGTAGGTTTTATTCCTGCCTCTGAATTGGAACTGAATCAACTCCCCAGTACACAGTACTGGAAGCACTCTGCTGCTGGGGGCAATGCATTTCAAATAAGATGTATGTCAAAGTCAAAATACTTACGGCCATCTACAATCTTCTGGGTTTCTTCAGAAAAGAAGACAAGTTTTTCCTAACCACCCACACAAATTCCAGACTGAAATTTTGCCTAATGAAATCCTCTTTTCCCTCCCACTGTAGACAGGTTTTCTCCATCGCCTGTCTTAAAACATATATTAAACTTCTGGCTGTATTTCAGCAAAGATATGTCTTGCCTGCAAAGTCTTTTGGAAGTCCACAATGCAGTATAAGCGCATAACTACCAGCACCAGTGTAAAATACAAAGACAGACTTCTAGAACTTGATTCTCAGAATGCTTTGCTGTCACTCAGTTTTATTATACTTTGGACTTATACCCATCAGACAGTAACAGCAGATCTCTAAAGTTCTCTATGGAATGCATTTTTTACAGTGGGGCCTCCTGAGAGATTTATCTGGTGATTAAGCAAACAGAACCTTGAAGATCATTCTGGTTTGACACAAGACCACATACTTAGAATGCCTTTTTATTGACACAACCTCAAGTATTTGGCCTCTTTTTTTTTTTTCCCCCTGTTCATAAGGCAGATCTCAGATAATGCTTGACAGGGCATCTCTGAATAGGTTACTCTGCGGAAAATAAATGTCAATGTGACTTTCAAGATGTCATGTCTTTCCTTCAATTTGAAGAGAAAAAGTGATATGTAACAGAACCTACCAGCTCTGGAAATACTCATTCATTTATAAGTGACCTGAACACATGGCTTGAAAATGCATTTACTTGCCATAAATTCTAGCATCTACTTAAGAGTTACTAATGATTCAGCTTCACTGTTCCTTTTTACATTGGCCTAATTAATAGTATTCTAAAGTCAAGTAATAGAAGATTAACATATAATCCACAATGTCTCTTAAAAAAGACATTCTTGCACTCTGTAAACAGGCTTGTTCACAACAAATGAAGTGTTATGCTCGATCAGGCCCACAGAGTAGAGAAGGGCATTCTAGGGTTTTTTTCCTAATAATGGCTAAAACTTTGTCAGAAAACACTTTCTTAGCTTATGAGAGACATCAATTGATACCCTGGTTGAATTATTTATAAATGCTAAGGGTTGTAAGGGTTGCCCAAAGGTGAATCCACAATCCACAAGAGAAAGGGCATAGAAAGAAAGACAACACAATAAGTCTGTATCCTCTTTGGGGAAAGAAAAATGCAAGAACTAATATTACCAAAAACACTAGACCTCTGCCACAGGCAGCTGTGGGAACCACCTGGTGAATTGAGGAGAAACAGAAATCACCTTAAAACCAAGCTACATGAAGAGATGGGTTATCATACACATTCTCTGTATCTATCTCCAAACACAGAAATGAACGCCTAGCTTTTCACTGTAATCGAATAAACTATTTATCTTTAACTGTAAACTTCTCAAATACAAAGAGAGCTTTCAATAGCACTGGCCCAGGGAGTGGGGATCCTACACAGTTAAACACAGTCATTCAGGAAGTATTAGGTCTTCCAGCCTAAGGGGCTATAGGCACTGAGCTGTTAGAGGTGGCAAATTCAATTTCTTGGGTGCAACTGTTTGCCCAGGAAAGGTGTCCTCCTGGCCTCCTGAGTTATCGGATGCTTCTGCAGCACCCAGTACAAGACAAGGAGAAGGTCTGAAGCTCAGAAGTTCCCTTGAGACTATGACAGGGTGTAGCACAATGAATAAAATACCTAACACTGAAAAACTCAAGATTGAAAAAAACCCAAAACAATAGATCTAGTCGCATCCCAACTTAAGAGAGAAGAGAAAATAGTCTGAATTGTATACTACTCTTTCCTTATTCTCATTCAAATGTATTTCTGCTCCACCACCACCATATGGCAAAAGAAGCAAATAAATACTTTTCAGGGAATCCAAACAGAAATGGGCTTGACTGGCCCAATGGATTTTCTTATCTACCTTCTTTGACGTACCAGTTATTTCTCCATCTTTGGCACGTATGTATCCCTCATACGTATATTGGCTTGCTTCTGACAGCCTCACATTCTTTCATACAGATATTCTAACAGCAACCTGAACAGCCTCAGAAGTCAGTCCCTGAGGGCTTGAGAGCTGGCTGATCTCAGCAGTTCAGAGACTTCAAGCAGGCCAGATGTGGACTTGGCTGGATGTCAGAAGTTTCCACTGAAATCAACACACTACCACAGAAGGTTTAAAACTGTTTAAACAAGATTTTTGAAAACAGAAACAACCGTTGTGTTTGAAAATTTAAAGCCCACCAGAATCCATGTAGCTAACTGTGCACAGGGGAAAAATGTTTTTCCTCACTCATGCAGGTCACCAGCCACAGCCTTGAAGCACAAAATTAATGTATAGTCATTGATCTGATATTATAGATACTTAGGAGTTATCCAGGGAGTTAGGAGCCCTTGACTTCGCTGAAAGGCAACTACCCAAATATTGAAAAAATATCTGGTTCCCTGTCTTCAAATACAACTGCGAGCATTAAGAGCAGTGCAGATCACAGATGCTCTGCACTCTCATTTGATGTTTCTTCTTCCTAAACTTAAACACAAAGGCCTTGGATTACTTTCTGGTTAAATGTTGAAATATATATGAAAATATCGGTTTCCTGATCAAGCAAATTGTCAGGTTTTGAGTGGAGATTATTAGACATGCTCTGCCAGCAGCAACACTAAAAGCAAAGGTAAGCAGATGGGATAGTCAGCGCTCCAGCCACATACACATGAAGGATGGAAAAAGAAGCGTAAAGTGAAGTGTAGAGGAGAAGCTGAGCTCCTTAACCAGCCAATACTTCTCCTGGTTTGCATTACATTCAATAAATGTAATTAAAAATTAATAGAAGTAACTTCATCAGAACATTTTATCTAGGTAACAGGTATTTAAAAAATTGTTCACACCAATGCAAAATTATGAAAGCAGAAAATCAAAGGAAGTTGTAAAGTCAAAATACCTTCTAAAAAATTTGCTTCCTCTACCAGTTAACTTTTTATAATCCAACTATTTCTTTCATCTGTTCATATACATTTTCTTCAGTGTGATGTGCCGCTCAGGTAGATGACAACAGTAAACTGAATGTCCTAGTTGACCTACTTCCTATGTGAAAAAAACCCCAACTTTCTTATTAGATGCACTACTATCATATTCCTTAACAAAGATGTGGTCACTCAAGAAGCAGAAAGAGAATCACTCTAAGGAGCTGAAACATCTCGAATGAAAAAGCTAGACTGTTCAGGCCAGTCATTTGACAAATACTTGACACATTTTAACAACAGGGTTAAGAATAGGCTAGTTTCATTTTATTAATAAAGAAATGCACTATGCAATACAATATTTTATTTAAAAATGAGGAAAACCTACCAATTCAATTTTAAGACTGTGCCTGTAATTTTAAGAAAAATTAATCTTTTAAAAACATAACTGTAAAGGAGTCTATATTAAAATAAATCTTGCAAGAGCTGCAGCTAAATCAAGACATAATAGACTAAATTATTCAGAGCAACTTGCCAAGTATACTTAATGCAAGACACAGGTCATAAAACAGACTCACAGAGACTTTTGCATTTTATTACATGTCTGAAACTCCTACAAATATACAGTGCAGAGAAGTGGTTTTATGTATTTTCAAATAGCAACTTCTATCTGGGAAGAAGAAAACATGCAGCTATTTAGAGTTCCAAAAATAGCTTACCTCCTGGTCTTAATCTAATAAAGACAGTTTAACACCAAGTTTGTGAGAAAAAACTACCCAATGGTTTATTTAGGTTTCTCAGGAATATCTCCTTCCTGGCTGCATGCTCTCTCTGAACTACATGTTAGGCAGGTTCACAAGCCAAGGTAGGAATATTATTGACGCCAACTTTTAAGATGGTTACTAGGAAAAGATAGTAAGGACAGACCAGGTCTTTGAAATGTCATTTAACCCTGTTAAATGACAGCAAAGAGTAGGACAGAACTGGCTGTTATCCTCCGCAGGAAAGTTTTTGTCGGCATTTATTTTGACAACCAGTAATTTAGAAATGCTCTCTCCACAAAATAGCAGCTGGACATCTCAATCCAGCCAGTGCTGATTAGTTTACCGCAGACATCACTGCTGGAACTATTGACTTTTCATTTTCAGCTTATGTACCTGTAGCAACAACAGCAGTGAGGACAAGCCAAAGGCCATGATGTGACAAACCTCCAGAAGGGGTGGTGGGAACATTCCACCTCTTAGTGTTCCCAAATCAAGAACGGATGCCTGTCTGGGAACTCTGCTTTCTAAACTGAAGGTACTGGCTTCTGTAGAGAGGTAATTGGGTGAAATGTGAAAATGAGTGACATACTCTGATCTATGATCCTACTGGTCTTAAATCTACATCAAACATATTAAGCAAATGATGTTATTAACATCATTAATTACAGGCAATTAACAAAGTCCAGAAGAAACCAGCCACAGCTGCAAACTCAAAATCCACTCCCTAGTAGAAACTATACAAACAGGAAAGAAACACTATTTCTCTTCCTACTGACATTCTTATAGTTCTCATACCACACGGATACAAACACTGTTGCCTTCCAAAAAGATTGTGGACAGTTTGCTTAGCTAAGAGGGCCAGAGTGCTTGTGCTCTTTGGTTCTAGTCAAAAGAAAAAAAAAAAAGTTGTCTATAAATCCAGGTAAGAAAAATATTTGTGCAGTGTTGAGCAGATATTGATAAATTATTATGACTGAGAAATTAAAACAAATTTAGCAAAAAAATTTTCTATATTCAAAACAATCAGGCTCTTCAGAGAATTTCTCTGTCACATATGATCTCCAGGTGATTTTTAAAGAACAGCATAAATTAGCTCCACTCCTCTCTGCAGCACTGGAGCAGAGCAACCTGCAGAACCAGCCCTCCTCTGCACAGAGCGTAGGCGCATGCGCTACAGGTCTTCTTCTCTGGAAACACGGACACATCCACAGGTAAGTCACTACTTACCTACGGATGGCTCAGGGATGCTGCAAAGTGGTAGTTCAATAATGACCTAATAAAGGTGAAGTGAATGAGATAAATGTATGACTGAGATTACTACCACGGTTTCCTGGAAGAGCAGGGGACTGTTCTCAGTGAAGAAGGAGACCTTTCTTCTTATATGTTCCTAAGACAAGTCTTTTCCTTCAGATTTTCATTAGCAACTTTTTCTTCACAGAATTTATATTTTGTGACTTCTGTCATTCTGGTTCTTAAGCATGGACAGAAAGAAAAACTCAGTCACCTCTATAATTAGAGAACAGCTGAGATTACTGGAAGGACTACAGACAAGCAAACATGCTTCTTATTTCCCCACTGTATTTAGACTCCAAGGTGCAGGCAAATGAAGACTGCAGCACAATTCCTGTCAACCTATTTTCATTGTCAGTTGGCCATTGAAAACACACTAGAAACAAATTCTGTAACTGCACATTTGTTGTCACAAGGGCTGCCGTTTGTCTAGGCTTGTAAAGCATCCACCACATTTCTGACCACTGGTCTTGCTACCTAAGAAGAGCTGGGAGTTGAAGACTCTTTAGAAAAGCAACTCTTTCAGGAAGGAGCTCCCAGCTCTCAGCATCTGAATTTGAATTCAGAGGTAGCTGCGACCTTATGTTCCTTACCACACACATGCAAGACACTGCCAGGTCAATTAATCAATAACATTTTTACTCTTTTAGAGACAGGATTTCCTACCTCTCATGGAATTTAACCAACACACTTAACTCTTAACTGAAGAAGTCTGACTCACCAGCCTTTCAAGTCCTTGCATTAAGGTGAACAACTAAGTCTCAGGAGACATACAAATTCTACTTCTCCTGTCACAGAGCTTCAGAGGAGGAAAATATTCTTAAATAAATAAAATCAGTATAGGATACTTGGATGGTGCAAAAATGAATGTTTTTGCAAAACTTCGAGATCCTATTATAGCTATATATTGACAGCATGGTGCTACAGCACTTTATTCTGTGTTTGTGGGTATATGTGTGCATACGAGGGGATATTTGTAAATAAAATATGAAACCGTTTTTTAAGTGTAAGTTCTACATACAGACATTTCCCAATCCCTCTCCCATTGACATGCAGGTATGTGTGTGTTTGTACACAAAACTAACTGCATGCTTATATGAATATTTATAGATCTATACATTTATATACAGAACTAGATTTGGTGCGTTCCTTGTGATTTCTTTTTTGCCTGCAAAACCATGTTTCTCTGTCAAAAGTTAATTACTTCTCATACTGATTCTACAGCACATCAATTCCAAAATAGCAGCATAATTCAATTTAAGTGTATCTGTGCCAATGTTTTCTTCTTTATGAAAAACAACACAGAACATCAGTACCAGTCTCCTGCCAGCCTAAACAACCCTAATATACACTTTTAGTGCCGAAGAGTTCACAGGGCGTCTCCATGAGCCACAAAACGCTCCTTCACATGGTATGTGAGAAAGTCATATTCTCTATATTCACTTTCCTTCATCACATTCAACTAGGGTGATTTGACACTATATTCCCTATATTTCTATAGGGAATAGAAATCTGGAGTGGAGCTTCTACACACCTGAGCTAGGGAAGTCAAGCGAAACGCTTAAGTCCAAGAAGAGTCAGCCTAAGCTCCCTCTGTATCCAGTGGGGAGCATCATAGGCAAAGGGCAACTCACATCATCCTTCTACAGGCACCTAAGGTGGGTTATGAGTGCTGTCCTCCAGAGGTGCCTACTCTTCTCCATAGGCTATAAAGGGAGCCTAGATGTAAAATGTGATGTTCAGAGTTAAAATTGGTTAAAAAAAAAACCAAAAACCTGCACTGCAAAGAGCCACTCCAAAGCTCCAAAGTTTTACTCACAGTTCTCAGCACTCTCGGGACTCTCTCCTTCTCAAATGAGTTCACATGCAGCAAGTAACCTGGCAGACAATGTAAAGCTCATCCTTCAACTCTGAAATTCTACAGAGGAGAACAAGCTGGAAAAGGCTTCAGAACTACTGGGTCTAATTTAATATTTACTACTATTTTAGACTGTGGGTCTCAAAGGAAGCAGGGAACTTAAAGATAATTCAACTGGTTTGGAAGGAAATGGACCTAGAACACAAGATATGTTTCATGGATTTTAAGGTAACTATCAGGGAATGCAGAAACACAGAAATAAGATGGCAATGAAAGTAACACAGACATTAGCTCGTTGAGGGCTATGTTCTGAACAGACAGGTGTCAGTTCCATTACAGAAGAAAAATGCAAAACTCTTAAAATGAAAACCAATGATCTCAGACTAGCCATATTGAATACAAGCTGTCAAGAAGCAATCTCAAGCAGTATTATCAGCAAACAGCTGGATGAACACAGAGAAGCCTGTGAATAATTCTTCTTTACAGACCTCAGGAGGAATATTTGTTTAATAGTACAAGAACAACATACTCAACTCTGAAAGAGCAGTCTTCAAAAGCTTCAACACGTGTAGGTGGCCGCCACCTAAACAGAACAACAAATCAGAACAGAAATCTCTCCTTGGAAATGCTGCATGGAACTGGAAAGTAGGAGGGATAGATCTTTAGATCTTGGAGCAGATCTTCAGGAAACCGAGTGTGGACTTGAAAAACTTTAGAGAGTCTGTGGAGGTCACTGAAGTCTGAAGTACCACGGTGCAGGAAAAAGAGGAGTCAGGTGAAAGGGGAGTTGCACAATGTGAAATAATTGACTGGGGGCAACTAAGGGTAATAAATTCTCCTCCTCTGGAAAATAAAGTTTCATGATACCTCAATGATCTGTATTGCTGCTCATCACCTGAAAAATCAACAACAGTAAAATCCCAAAGCAGTAATAGGCACATCCATTCTTCCAAATACCACATTTGCCAACCTTTGCATACATTCTGGTTTTCCATAAAACTGCATTGGCAAATGCACAAGTAAACATATTGATGAATTCTTAATTGTCTGATGTGGGCAATTTCTTTTTCAAAAAGAAACTGATAAACCACAAAAACATTTGAGATGTAAGGTTGTATTCGAACGGCATATCTTTGGTCTTTAACATCTCTTTTAGTTGTCATTAAAAACCTCTCACATGGTGTGAAGTCTTTTCAGGTCCTAAAGAGCTGAACTCAAACACTCATAACAGCATTAGGACTTGCAGCTTGTTTTGCTGAACTATGCTTTCTCTGTAACTTAGGGTTTGGGTTTTTGTGATTAAAATTGCCTTTTATTTCAAACATGTAAAATAACTGTAGAGACATAAATTGTGGATAAAGAAAAGAAACTCAGAGAAGCCACATTTTTTATTATTTTGAAAATTTCGTGGGATTAGACAAAACAACACACCTGTCCTCAGTGCAACAATCAGCAGGTTTCTGAGGAAGCTTCTTGACAGTGAATGCTTTAACCTGGAAAACAACCAACTTCAAGCTATGTTTTTCAAGGGATAACAGTTGAGGTCCATATGCTACTCACTGCTCACACGTAAAAATAATTTCAGCATTCATTGGAGCAGGTATTAGAAGCCAGGTCTCCCCATTCTAACAAATAGGTAACCTAAACAATAGGTAAAATACCTTCCCTGCTACACTGTAGAGTTAGATTAACATTTGTGCTTATACCCATTTACTAGTGCTTAACAAAGCAATGCGAAATGGAACAATAGCAGCACAAGAGGCTGAACACTTCTCATGCTACAGCATCTTAGAGCAAAAGCGCTAAAACTTTCTTCAAGGTGGTACAAGTTTGTATCACCTAAGCCAGAGAGGGGAACTGAACCTGAGTGTCAAATTCAGAATGAAAACATTAACAAGGGGGTTTTTTACCACCTATACTTAGTAAGAAAGTAAGGCTTGCATGGTGCACCTGAAGAGAGGGTTCAAATCTGCAGCCCTTTGTGAAGGAAGGCATTTTCCCACACACAAAACCTAGGCGGGTCATAAACCACCATTCCCTCTCTCTTCAGCACATCCAACTCCCTAAGCTAGCAAACCAGGCGTGCTGGCTTCCATGTCTCTGACTGTGAGCCCACAGCCCTCTAATGTAAATGGTACCTCACCTGACCTCAAGGAACCAAAATTAGGCACTGCAAACTGCAGTTGCAGTGCCTAACCCCATGGTAGTTGAGCCCTTAAAAGACTTGCCATGATAAAAATCAAAGCTATGTTAGGAAATACATTCCCTGCCAATGGCTTAAATATTTCACCATCTTTGGTCTCCTCTTTTCAGAGACACTGACCAAAATAGCCATAACCAGGACCTGCTGGTTCCCTCCTCTTGCTGCTGCTGTAAAAATAAAGCATCAGAAATACCAGCGTTCCAGGGCAAGATCTCTCATTTGCATTCCTAACACATCTCACTTGCACGGACCACAAAATGCGTTCATTAACAGATCAACAAAACAGCAGAAGGAGGCTTTCTTCAAACGTTTCACTCCTTTCTGAGCACAGGGGGACTCCTCCAAATTTCACCGATTTATCAAACAAAAGGCCCACCCTCTACCAGGAGAGACATATTCTAACCATATTTTGTTGCTAGGCAGTCCTCTGCATTCAACAACTATTATTTATTTATGTGAACTTCCTTCTCCATCCTCCCTACCAAGCTGCTTGGGGTGTTAGATAAACAACTGCACAATAAAAACAGCATAAAAGCAGAAGGACAAAATATTTAAGAGCAAAATGAACAGCTGTCACCAGAACTAAGAATGAGATGGGAAACAGAAACCAAAATAACCAGTCTCCAGGGGGCCAAGGAGAAACAGCAATTTTTAAAAAGAGAAGTCAGGCTGGTAAGATAGAAAGAGAGACAGCAATGAGATAAAACACCCAAGTGGTGAGATCCCATATCTGAGACGGGCCAAAACAAACACTTCAAGACCCACATTGAGATGAGGAGCTGAGAGTACTCAGGCCATGACCTTCTTTTTCTTCAATGTTCTTGAACACTTACTATATATATCACAACTATTTATGATTTAAAACAAACCCATTCAGGCAAATTTTGACAGGATTTCTTGTGACATGTCTGAGAAAAATGCATTACTTTAGACAGTCCAAGGAAATGAACCTAGCAGACTCAGTGTATCATGCTAAAAAATTTCATCTACTTTATGAAAGACACACATGGAGGGAAAAAAAAAAAAAATCACATTTCTTTGTACTTGCTTAGGTAACTACAAAACCTCAAGAATGTCTGCCATGCTCTCTAGACCAACAGAATGCTCGGATAGTGTTTAGCAACAGGGACTTCTCTGTCCTCTATTTCTTTTTCTCTCTTTCACTCCGAGTAGTTTCAACTTTCCTTTTTCTCCTTTTCTCTAACCTATCTCTTAATCAGTTAAGACAAAACATTACTCAAAATTAGATCACAATTCCAAACTTTTTTTTCATTTGTTGAAAATAACAGAGAATTACTTTTCTCAACACTACTATCTCCTCAAAAATTAATTCTCTGTCAACATGCTTGTTTGTTTCATCTGATCCATACCTGGGGCCCTGTCATTAATATAAACAATAACAGATGGTAGTTATGGTATAAAATATGATTAGTTATCTATTATGAAATTAATTTCATGTCTACAAGTTCTTGATCACCTCTGATGTCTGCTATACACACTGGAGAGTCAAAACAGAAACAAGTGCCTTTCACAGCTACATCATTTGATATGAAAAGCCTCTGATGTTATCAGGTTAGCTCTTTATAGACCCTTGAGGAAAGCCTAAAATACTGGAGGTTTCTTTTCCAAATGTAGTAAGCACTGATGGCACTTACCCTAAACAGAGAAAAGAAGTGCTCCTTACTATTCGTGTTACTCCCACAACAGCAGTAACTATAACCCATAGAAAGTCATTTCAGGTCAGGGTCAAAGCAGATCAAGTCTCTTTTCCTGTAAACCTAGTATGGTTGCACGTCTGAATGGAGCCTGGCCATGGCAGCAGCAGAGGGCATGCTTTCCTGCGAGAAATTCATAACACAACTTTACTCCATCACAAAGCACCAAGATTTCAGCACACCCAAGCAACATACCCTTCTGGCAGATCTGCCCATGTGCACCAGTCCGGCACATTCAGAATAGGTCAGAATTAATGTGTACATACAACTATGACTATGTTTTCCATTTTCCAGTGGATTTGGCCCTTCAGATTACTTTTAAAACCAATGGCCCCGACACTGAAAAGTTTCCAGGTATTCCAAATGGCTGCTTAGGCTTACTTTTGCTTGCTTTTTGGCTTACTGCCTTTCTCACTACCGTTGACTCAATCTCGCACCAGACATGCAAAGCAAGGACCTTCCATTGTCCGCAATATATAAGACGACAAGACAAGTAAGTGGTAGTCCTTACTTGCCAAGGGTACTAAGGCATCTACAAGATTACATTAGCTTCAAGACTTACGCATTGCTGTTAGTCACAAAACCCCTGCCTAATCTAGCATGCCTCTGAACCCCCTCTAGCACTACCACTCCACATAAACAAGCCCACTTAACTAATGCCAGTGCCAAACTGTCTTAACGCCCTTCTGAGCCCTCTTCAGCTGTTAGCACGTAGGGGCCAGTCTTGCTGGCGAGGCCAGATTAGGAGACTGAGTAACCTCACTCAGGCCATGGAAAAGCAGTTTTAAATCCCTGATTAGTTTGAGAGAGTTCAAAGACCCTTATCTGTAATAGCATGCCGATCATGAGGCAGCTCAGTGAAGCTGTCCTGTTCTCCACCCACGCTAGCAGAGCTGCTCCAGTTCACATAGAATGCTTGAACGTATTCACGAGGACAGCCTGTACCTTATGAGCTCTGGTCAGTCCCCTAAAAACACACAAATCTGAGTTACAAATTCATGGTTCCATGACTATTCAGCAGAACATTGAAAATATTTGAGTAAAATTGGGACCTCTTCTTGCTCTTGCCCCTTGACATTGCAAGCATTCCCACTGCTCCCCTTGTTATCTTAAATCCTACAGATTGAGGCTTTCTAGTGGGAGTGATGGATTTTCTTCTTACTGTTCTCTGCTGCTTTGTTTATCATCTAATGTCTTCTCATGCAAGTTGAGTGCAGCACCATAGAAATTAGTACAGTAATTCTGAAATACAGTCCATGTGTGACTGGAATCAGGCTTTTTTCTGTTAGTATTTTTATGGCTCATTCCTTTCAAGCCTAAATCAAATATTCTCCTATCATTTTCATAGAGTACCTATCATTCATCTCTAGCAGTATAAAAAAAGTTGCATGCTATCAGACTTCTAAGAAGATGAAAAATTCATTATCAAATGTGTCCTTGCTCTCACCTTTAATAAAGTATCTTTAAACACTTTCATTGTTATTATTAGTAACAGCCGTTTGTAATCTGATTCTTTCTCATTGATCAGAATCCTGCTGTGCACAGCACAGCTATGCCAAACATCCCTGTACCAAAGACTTCATAATTTAAATATGGGATGAGAAACCACACATCAATACAGAGGATGCACAAAGAAAGAATAAAAGGTTTCTCTTCCACAGTTGTGTAAGTGGTGGTTTAGGACAGGAGAAGCAAGCTTGCAGGGGTAGTGAGAAATAACAGTATGCAAGCAAAGAACAAGCACTGAATGTGCAATCTGTGGTTTTACAGATATCTCTTATAACATGTAATTGTGACAATGAGAGAAAAGTCAGCACTATATCAAGGTACAAGATGTCACTTCTGTCTTGTTTTCATTTCTATACTGTTTGGTTGCTCAATTTCGGATTATTTTTCCTGCTGCTGTATTAAGACTTCTGGTTGTGTTTTAATTCTCAGGGGCAAAGTTCTCTCTTCTTTTTTCTCACTATGATCCTGTCCTTTTTCTCTTTACACTGCTTTTACTAACTAAACAATATGCAACAAGGCTTTAGCACACCGGTTTCTTTAAAAGACTAACATCAAAGAATAATTAAAATTATGGATGATTTAAATAATTTAATGTAAGTTTGATAAATGATACACTGTAAGAGAACTATATAAAAACGCTACTTTATTCCACTTGCAACTTTTTGTGTGATGAAAGAAAGTCTCATTTCATCCTCTTATATTCTACATTTTTTGTCCATGTATATTACCTTGGAATTGCTTAAATTTTTTTTTGGCTTTGAAATCCTCCCATCCATTTCTGATAAGAGCTTTGACTGAATTGACATATTTTTCTTTTTTTTTTTTTTTTTTTTCCCAAGAATGTGCAGAACTTACCGAACTATATCATGCCACTACAAGAAATCTACTTTCGATCACATTTCAAACAAAGACCAGCACATGGATGCTGTATATTGTCTATGAAGGACACGATATTCCTTTATAGATTTCTCAAAGCTTGCATATATTTGCAGATTCGTGCTTAGTCCCACAAAGGCAGAAGATCTATAAATCAAATAGTTTGTATGAAACACTATTTGCTGAAAATACTATTACTTTTTCTATGTGGTCCTAATATACAGAGTTGTATGCAGTAAATCAAAAGGTTTATATCACATAGGAAAAAGCTGGTTTTTATAAAGACTGATTGGTTGTTCTAGTAAACATCTCCTGTTCCATCCCCAGTACTACTGTTACTTCTAAGAACAGAAATCTCATCTCTCTCTGCTTCATGTGGTGTAGATTTAGACCCAGGGACTACTCTCTTGAATGTTTTATTTTCAGAAATCAGTCTGGCTAGTTTCACGGTGAACTTTTCACCTATTGGCCCCTAACTCTTCCATTTTTTTAACCCTGGCAAACTAGAATTTTGAATACCTCTGTCAGATGGCTCTATTATTATCAATAACGGAGGAAATATAGTGTATCTTATATGCTAGTACTTGATGTGTTTGGATAATTTTATATTGCAACTTATATTTTATGTTGTAAACTTGTCTCTGCTCTCATAGGTATTTATATTACTTTTTCCAGTTCCTCTCTACAAGTAAAAAGCTAATTTTTCATTTACATCAGGTGATTAAGTGGTTTGGGTTTAAAACATTGAATTAAATCCCACTAATCTCTTATCCCGGCATTCAGAAATCAGAAGTTTGAAAGTGCTACACAGTAATGAAAACTTTCCACTATCACTATCACAAGATTTTTTCCACACAAAGATTTCACTAGTTATCATCTTGCCTGTAAACTGAAAAATGCTTAACATCTAGCAGTTTGTATTAAAAAACATAAAGATATCATTCCCTGCATCTTCTTGGTTCTCAGCATGTAGAATGACTGAATAAGGGCAGTCTCATCTCTGATGGATGAAATCTCCTTTCTTAAGGATCTCTTCCAAAACCATCAATTTCTCTCCTTCTCCATTGTAATGCATTGAATTTCTTGTCTCTCCTAATCATTAACCATTAATCAACCTCCATGGTGTGACAATTAAACTCTAAGTAGATGTTTAGGAAATACCTAATGCATTCGTCCATAAAAGAAGGACTGAGAAGAAAAACTTAGAAAAAAAAAAAAGAGCGTATTTCAGCTCCTGTATTATTCAGAGTGAACAGGCTTTGAGATGGAGATTATGTCTTTCCTTTTTCCAAGTGACATGGAAGTTGATAGGTAAGATATCATGCTTTATCACTCAGCTGTATATGTTCTACCAGTCTGTGTCTTACCTTTAATATCTCAACCTCATATTCCAAGGCATGGTGCATTATCATACCACCCACTTCACTCTGACAGCATTGGTTTACGATTGCACTCAATTTCACATCAGAAACAGATTGGTAGTATCAGATTATCTAGGTCAAGTCTTCCTTAGGCATGAACCACTTCTGTTTTCATTTTGCTTCAGATTCTTTTTGATGCAGATCACAACAATCCTGAACTAAGGAAGCAGGCAACAGCTGAGTCCAGCAAGTTCAGCAGGATTTAGCAACCAGCTACAGGCCTTTCACTTGACTACAGTTGCTGCTCCTTGGGTCTCAGGTATGAAAGCATGAATAAACACTGAGAAAAGACACCTGGTGGGAATATATAAACACGCCCCTAGCTTTCACTGAAAGACACTTAGGTAAGAGAAAAAGAAGGCCCGAAATATATCTCCTACCAACATGCAGTCTCTCAGGCGCTACACTAATTAGTGAAGGTAAACCACTGGCATCAGGACTATGCCCTACTGAGAATATGGCAAATGTTGCCAATAACTTTTAATATTTTTCCTTTCTGGCACAGTTCAATCCTGGCTCATCTATACTATCAAAAACTCTTGTCTCTGGTTTTACAGTTTAATAAAAATGTAGTATATCATTTTTCATTGTCTTTCCTGTAAAAGTTCTATCACATTTATATTTTGAACTAACACGAGAGAGCCTTTTTTCATGTGTTTATTTTTTCATAAACTTAAGTCACTACAGTAAAATTTGAACAGATTCTAAAACATTGTGCATATCAACCCAGTTCACTTGCCCAGTGGTCAATGTGATCATCAAAACAGGTCTGGCCGAGAAAAACACTCCTATCCTTTCTAGGTTATATGCCACTGAGATCCAACAAGTGTTACATAAAATAAAGTACCTAATCATTCAATAAGACTTTTTTCTCCTGTTCTATTATTGTAACTCAGCAGAAACAGTGGGACCAAGTGAAGACTTCCTCTAATTAGATATTTTTCTACCAGATGTTCTTCAGTAATTCTTTGGCTTGCCTACGGCACTGCTGTGGTCTCCTGCTCAAGTGCTAGCCAAGCCCTTTCCAGCACTATTTTCCTCCATATGAACACACTCACATTTCACCCTTTAAGAATTTTTGTGCGCCCATGCTTTCTATGATCTGAAAAGAGCTCCATACAACTTTTATTTTTCAAATGTAGTAGATTTTTAACATGCGCACATGTTATTGCTCACTCTGTATCAAAAAAGTTTGAAAGCCCTGGCTAAATATTGTGCATTGTTTTTCAGGATTGTGATCTGGTTTTGTAATACTACTTTGAAAAGAAGATGTCAATGTAGGGTCTTTATCCACAAATTCTTATATATATGCAAGTTACTTCAGTGAAATTATGAGTAAAGACCACAAGATCTTGCCCTGCTCCCCTCACTAGAAGATTAATTTCACTGAACAAAGGGCTGACAAGACTGTACCACGCAAGTCCCTGCAAGCCAGCAGTGCAATACAGTAATTTAAAATAAAAAGGTCAATGAAAACCCAATGCGGCAGTTGGTTCAGGTCAGCGAATGCTGTCCTTTTCTCTCTAGCTCTCAAGCTCTGCACGCACAAACATACTTGGCTATTCAGTGAACCTAGATTCTGACAAATGTGTCCTTCAAACTCAGTTCTCAAAAAAGTTTTCGGAGTAGCAAAAATAACACTGCCTTCCTAGAATCCTGTACTGCACCTTTGGATCTGTGGAAGGAGGAGACTGGGGTTTGTCTTGGTATTACAAGTAGTGTCACAAGCATGGGACAGCAAGACGTGAAAGAATACTAACATCAGTACCTGCACCTTCACTGATCTATCTACAGCCTGTCATTCATAAACCCCGCTATTGTTGTTCCAACAACACCACATAGTTCATCACATGATTCGAAACCTACAACCATGTGGCTTTATTATGTGCCAGCACACTGCCTGGCTGGATAGTCTCTATCCTTGCAGACTTCTAACCCCTATCTGGATGAGGCCCTTAGTAACCTTGTCTCACAGATAGCCTTACAGCTGACCCTCCTTTGCATAAGAGGTTGGACTGGAGGCCTCCTGAGGTCCCTTCCAGCTTCAGGTATCCTGTGAACACAGCACACAGACATACACAAATACACAGAACAATCTTCTCACCAAATTCCACCTGTAAAATTTCTTAGAACTTATGATGAAATAGCTCTACTGAGTTTTCAATATCCCAAACATTTATCATATACACAGATACCAATATCTAATCAAGGTCAGGAGACATATAGCTGTGGCTACTCACAGTTCTAGATGTGGATAATCACATACAAACAGCTTCTAGTAATCTCCTTGATAATAGGTACTATATTTTTTAGGATAGCTGTGTAGATTAGTGACAACAGAAACATGAAGAACTATCACGCTGTGTATCTTATTTTTTTGCTACTTCAAATACACTTATTCAAAAAGTAGAAATTGTTCAGTGCCTGCTTCCTGTTAATAAAACCAGTCATGAACACTTTTCTTAGTGTGGGTCAGGGCAAGGACACAAGTGTTACCAGTGTCTAAGAGGTTTCCGTACTTTGAAGCGCAAGCTTGCAATAGAGAGGCTACACCTGCTTTGTTTTGGCTTTTACATTCAAAGCAAGCCGTCTCTCAAAAAAAGCCATTGGTTTACTGATTGGATGTTACCTTCAAAAATTATGTTCCTCTGACAAGGACACCAAGAAACTATCGCATAATCTTCTGCCCGGTTCCCTCACTTCCCTGCCCAAGGAAGACAAGGTACATATAAAATCCTGGCAAAATAGTATTTAGAATCTGCCTTTTCCATTGGCTAGACGTCTAATCCACTATGATCCAAATAAAATGGAAAGACCCTTTTCTAGAGTAGTAGGGAAATCTGTAGTGATTATCTTAGAGCAGATAGTTACACTGTGTCCTTGGACTCCAGTGACGTGAACGCTATACTGAAGACAAACATGTTCTCTAGCTACTGTGAAACAAGAAAATAAAATTACAGGTGTTCGTTGTAAAAGCTTTAAAAACTATTTTATGAGTAAGGAAGATGTTGTTATACACTGAAAAAGAATCAAGATAAAACATCTGGGGCATCAGAATGGGCTCACAGTGCTAAATGTGTTGGAAAAAGTAAAATCTTCCAGTTGGCCTCAGTGAACATCAACACGTAAAAAATAAACAGTGACTGAACTCTTGTAACGCATCCCTTATACGCATACTTGAGGGACAAATGCATAAAAGTATTATGCACTATTCCATTTTCACATTCATTAATGCCAAAACCAGAGCCTTCCAGTGACCTTCTGGCTGTGCTAAGGGCTGTGACTAATGGAGCTACCACAGCCTAATCCTCCCAACACTCATGGCTTACTTCTTCCATGCTAATGTACACAGAGATCATTTGAGGGGGAAAAAACCCACATCCACATGGCAGCTTCACTATTCCACACTTCCTATTCCTTCTCCTAACACAAAAGGGTAGGTCATTCTAGCTTGAGTGTGAAAGAGGGAGTAACACAGTCCCAGAAACTGATCCTAACACCTACTACATGCAACAAGATGTCTGAGCACAAAGTTTATTCCAAGTTTCACTACCAAACTTCTTCATGAGCATTAGGAAGTCAATGCACTGCCACCCAGCAACTCCATTTCTCTAAACTGACAGGAATATTGCGTCGCTATAGTCAGAGGTTTGAAAAAACAAAGGATACAGTAAAGACAAAGAATTTGGATTCTTTAGCCAAAAGAAGAGAAGACTGAAGGGAAAAATCCTAACAGACTGTAAAAAGATACTCTGAAGCCTCCTAAGCTAGTTCATCTTATGGTCTAACTGACCTCACTGTTACAAAGGTTCCACCCCACTGTCTAACATAACTTTCCCTTGCTGGAATTTAAACTTAGTACTTCTTATCTGCTATATCAGGAACACAGAAAAGAAATTATTCCCTTCCTCTTTATATCATGGTACTCACTAACTTTTATCACTGGCTATAGAAATGATATCACAATATTGCATGGATTTTGGAGTGCATTTTGGAGTAGACAAGCAGTATAGAAAATGTTTAATATATCAGATAACCGACAGTTGCCTAGGGTGGAATTAGTCACCATTTGAGGCAAGCACCACAGGCTTCCCTTATAGACAATGAAGCCTTGGCGGTGATCCACCTCATCTTCAAGTTCCAAGTCTAAAATGAGTCATAAAAGGCTCAGTTTCTCTTCACTAACTACTTGGTGAGCATAGCATGACTGTTTCAGCTATGGATACATATAAAAGAAACACAGACTCCTAGAATAATTTCATTTGCAAGGGAGCTCCAGAGGTCATCTAGTCCAGCCCCCTGCTCAAAGCAGGTCTAATCAGGTCAGGTTGCTCAGAGCTGTGTCCAGTCAGGTCCTGATACCTCCAAGGATTTTTATTCCACAAACTCTGGGCAACCTGTTCCAGTATTTGACCACCCTCATGGCAAAAAAGTTTCCTGGTGTCTAACCAAAATTTCCTATTTTCCAACTTGTATCCATTACAGATGGCTAAAATCAGCTCCGATCTGACTCCTAATGCAATTAACAGGCTACTCTTTTGCAATATTGTGCTTGTGCTCACTTTATTTGAAGGTCTTCACAGCATGCAAAGAGTTTTCAACTTCTGTTAATGCAAGATGTGTTCCAAGCATTAGCAAGAGAAGGAGTCACAAAAGGTCTAAAAGCTACACCCTAGTCAGTATTTCTGGAAAAGGAAAGTAATGAGAATCCTCCTCTCAGATGCCAAGTATAGAAGTTAAAAGACACCTCCATAACACTGTCAGTTTTTGGCGCTCTATTCAAAATCTAAGAAGAAATATAAGCAAAATCAATTAGAAAGCCCAGCGTTTATTTGGAGGAGGTCCATTAATAACTGGAAAGACTAAGTAAAGGGAAACCAGAGATGTTACTGTGAGAAGTAAAGAAAATAGAAGAAATGAGAGCCTCTGAAATGAGATCTGCCCAGTAACCACTGAGCAAAATCTATGCATCTGTAATAGACAAAGCTCATCTGCCTGCTTATAATTCAGGGAAGATCAGTGTGTTGTTACCAGCACAGCAGAATTTGAATAATAAATTTTGGTGGAGACCATCATTTGCACTTTTTGTTTGGATAGAAGGGTATTGTAACAGCCATTTTTCTCACCAAAAGCAGCTGGCTGGTGATATTATTTTTCAATTAATGATGCTACACTATGTACAGATTACTGCATGTAGACATGAAAACAATGACAATTAGTGAAAGAAATTAAGCGATGTAACAAAGCAGGTTTTGGTTTCCATTTAATTGAAGGGTAGGGAAAGTCAGAGATGCAATAAAGCCCTTCTGGACACAGCCAAATTTATACGCTGAAGGCTCTCAAAACAATCCAAGACAGACTGAGTGAATGGATCTAGAAAAAATGAGAATATTAGGAAAGTGTAGAGAAGCAAAGAGTGGATGCAAAAGACTTAAAGCAGTCTTGATAAGATCTAAGGGGATTTTGATTTTTAAATAAGAATGTAATTTTGCACTGAATCATTAAATGACTAGAGATTTGAGTTATTTAGAATTGAAATGCTGTCATTTTATCTCTTTACATTGCACATGCACTAAACCAAGCTGTGTAATTCTGCACTTAGTTGAGCATAAAAGTAAAGCTTTTTTGGTTTTACCTTCCAAATCACAAGAAGAGAAGATCCAAAAAGGAAAACCATCTTATGTTAAAGGAGGACACCTTACTGCAGTGATGTTTGAATGGCCCAAACTGGTGAACTCCATTCTATTTTTTAACTTGCATTTCATGCTTACTGTGGAAAACATAGCCTAATTCAGGTCTTATAAGAGCTGAGATCTATATTAACTAGTCTCAAAGCTCTAATGTACTCCTGTATCATAAAATAAGGACCAAATCAAATAGCTGAACAACTCTACCTCTGTGCTTATGTTAGTAATTGTTTAACCACATCATGCATTGCAGAATATTCCCAATTCTTCTCAGAAACAAATAAAAACACCCAATAACAGAAAGACATAAATAAACAATGTATATGACCCAGGAAAAAGAAGATCTGCTTTCCAGCTTTGTGACTTATAATCAATATGATAATTGGTAATCTATGCTCTACACCTTCCTATGAATGAACATGTGTGTGAATGTCAGCTGGTGAAAACGAGACTCTTCATTTAAAGCTTGGGTTTTCTTTCTTTCTTGTGCCGTCCTGCTGTGCTTTGTGCTCCTTTTCCAGACAATAAGCAGGTGAGCACACTCAGATACTGTCCATGTACAGCAAAATGTCAAGAGTTCGCATTCCAATGACTCACACCCCATAATTCACACCTTGTAGAAACACAGGCTTTTCTTTCTTAAAGATTATATAATAGATCTCTCTGGCTATGCTTTATAGCCCTCACATATTTATTGTTCCACTGTCTTGCCTGGGATCAAAAACTGCTGAAATGTTCCTTGCAGTGAACTGAAGGACAGGGATATTGAAATCCTGATATTTCTGTATCAGTCCCAATCTTTGTTTTTTACAAAACCATATTCTTGAGGTTGGTGAAATCAGGATTAATTTCACTGTCTGAACATTAATATGACCTCCCACTACCGCACTCTCTACATCCCTCCCCTAAGACCTTGAAAATAGAAAAGGGTAACATTTCTCTCTTTGTTTCAGCATGTAGGAGTAACAGCCTGATTAGTAATTACCTCTGTAAGAAAAAATGAGATCCCCAGTAAAGAGTGTGGGAGCATAAAACCGCTGTAAGAGAGAAGTCAGGTCGTACACTTTGCATATTAGTTTTTAACAGAATGGGTTCTCAGTGGACAGTTTTATATAGTATGAGAATGAGATGCGCAGAGAAGGACAAACTCTAGTCAAGTTTCTACATCCCAACTGCAAAATAGGCTAAGTAGGAATTTTCAGCAAAAGATTTTTTCCTCAGAATACACCAATTTGTCATTTTATACTTGCTGTACTTTTAACACCATTAATGTCAGAGAAAAAAAACAAGGGAAATGTTTAAAGATCAGCAAAAAGCTGAGTGGATGCTTTGGTTATCAAACCCGTCCCTCCCAGCTCCATTTCCTTTCCTCTCTTCTCCCTCTGCATTTAAAGGTTGTGGATGGCAGTCTCTTGCATCTAACAGTATGGTGGTTCTTCAAGTCAACTGCTGTGGGAGAAGTCTTTTTCCACCGACAGTATGTCAGTACCCCTGATGCTAAGGACCTGAAGCCTGAAGATAGGACAGCCACCAAAGGATACTCTTCTTTTGTGAAATACAACAATTAAAGGATCAAGACAAGAACTGGGAAAGAAACCGAAGAATCAGTGACAGGTGAGCAGACTGCAGACACAGCAAGAACTGTGGAGTTGAGGTTGAACAAACACTGACTGGTTCTTACGGAGCTTCTGCTTGGGGAAGCCACTAAATGACTCCAGGATTCTCTGGGAAAGCAAAGAGGAGAGAGTCATGGAAAGCAAACCCCTTGTTTTATGCTTTATGCTATGAATTTCTGTAAATGCTTCACAGTATTTCTACACCAGCTCAGGATGCAGTGCTTGGGCTTTCTGTTCTGCTCACTGGAAAAGAGTATGTAAGAAGCTCTGAAAACCTCAGGGAGAGGTATTGCAAGTTGTAAAAAGCATTTGTACAATATGGAAAAAAACCAAAACTTCCTTCTTCCTGACATCTGCAAAGTGAAAGACGAAAAACCACATAAAACTATCCTAGAAATGCACACATTTTTTCCTTAGAAGTTGAAAGGCCCACATGATTCAAAAAATAATGTGTAAAAATTCCATCAGGATTTTCTTCACATCTCATTCTACTACAGTTTATTTGCTACTTGTTCTGCAACTGTGTCCTGGTTTGCGCTAAATCAGAACTAATTCTGTTTTAGTGCTTTAACTTTTCAGTTAAGTCCCCTCTAACTAACAGCACTTTCTGAAACAGCAGCATGTTTTTCCAGACAGTGACTGCTCCTAGCAGTGCTAAGGCCTGGTGTTTATAGTTCGTACCAAGGAATGGTATGCAGAGAGGCCCTTGCTTATACTTGTTCTTATGGCGACCAAGGTCACTGCTAAATCTTGTACTCCGTGTTGGGGTGCCAGGAGTGAAAAGGGTCGCACCTACAGGGAGGAGCGAACTGGACAGGTGACCCAAACCTGACCAACAGAGTATTCCATCCCATAGATGTCATATTCAGTATAAAGCTGAGAGATCACGAGAGTCTCGCGCCTTCGCTCTTCTTCGATGGCCGACATCTGAGGAGGACTGATCCGTGAATCCCTGAATCCAGTGCCTGAGTCCAGCTCCTGCATCCCATCCCTGTCTGCTGCCGAGTCCAGCCCGGGACTGCCCCAGTGCCAGCCCTGCGGTGTGGTGGTGATGTATTGTCATCAGGGTGGGGGGGAGTTGGGTTCGGTATTGGTTTTGTATATATTTGTACATACTGTATGTATTTCATTTTTTTTTTCCTTATTCTTATTATTATCTTTTCTTTTATTGTTATTGTTCCATTAAAGCTGTTTCAGTTTTCTTTTCCAAACCGTAAAGTCTCTCTCCCTTGTTCTCTCTCCTTTTCCCTTTTGGGAGGGGAGAGGGGTTAGTAGAGAGCGTCTGTCATTCGTTAGTGGCCGGCCCAGCCTCAAACCGTGACAAACTGCTAAGGAGTTTTGTTTTCCAGCTACTCTCTCAGTAACTACTTGATGGTCTGTAAAATCACAGAAGATTCTGACTACTGAGGAAAAGAGAACGTTAATGTATTTTAAAATAATCCACAACTTCATCTTTGTTTCTGTCTCCTGATCTGCATGCTTTCTATCAATCTCATTCAATTTACACTTTGATGTCTCGCTTTATCTAGTCATTACATTGGGTTTATGTGGCAATTAACAAACTCTGGTTTTCTGGGATTTTTGAAAAGAGAAAGCATCTATATTTCTATGAGTTTTGTTACATGCATTCCTCATGCGACTATGAAATTACTTTTTTTTTTTCCACTTACAGCATAGGGATAATACCATCTCATTTTCCCAAATACATGATACTGAAATGTCACATAGCTACAGAAACATCAAAATATATGCCAGTAATACACTGAAATAACTATTCTCCTTTTCACTACATTCCAGAGAAATACTTGGTATTATCGGAGTCTTCCTTTTACACACCTTGCACATTTTTCCCATAGCATAGTTCTGAGAGGTATCAACTTTCAAAGTAAAAACTCAGCTTAGCCCAGAACACCTAAAAACTTTCAAGCAAAAGACCACTGGAAAGTTCCCTAAACAGAAAATGGACAAGTATTACAAATACAGTAAAACATTCAAGTGTTCTTAAGAATATTTACAGAACACAGCACATTTTATAGTCAGATTAAACTAGTCATTACATAAATAGTTTTGACATTTATATTTTCACCAAGGTGATTCATACAATGTTTTAAAATGTCGGCAGGGCTATAATCTTTAAAAAAAGTTTGACTTACCGGGAAGTACAGAAGAAGTGATCCAAAAAGAATGGTTTCCAAGAGCACCAGCCCTGAAGCCCTGATACTCTAGAAGACAAAAACCGACACGAAATATTAGAAAATTCTTCCTTGTGTACTACTTAGACGCTGGGTTCTTTGCAGAAGGCACCTTCAGTTTTGTCAGTGTAACATTTCCACAGCAACACTTACTAAAGCACAGTATTAAGCTGTCTGTCATATTGGCATATTCCACATCCTTTAATTCACAGACCCATTACAAAATGGTTGTATTCTACAAAATCCAATTTAAAAAAATCACTCTTTCCTATGTTAAATACTATTCAATGCACATTAACTGGATATGTTTTGAAACTGCTAAAATTGTTCTCAAGTGTGAAGAATTATGGATCATGGGAATTACAGATATGAATTTAACCATAGAATTTGTTCCGTACTATATAAATTTCAAGAAGTCCTTTGAACATTTTGACTTATTTAATGTTAATGGCTTGGCTTCTATAACATGTATGAATAATCTACAACTTTACTGAATACAGAGTATGTTCTTAGATTGAAAGTGCCTTTATTTTTCCTGAAATTTTGTACCAAGATGTTAATTCAGACATTAACTTGTCAGGATTGTAAAATACCATGCCATTTCCTTACTGATCTCTCCATCATAGTTTTCTTACATTTTAAAATAAATATTTAAAAAAATATATATTTTTCCTAATACAAAGTATATTCCAATAAGTTCGATGATTTATGTATAGTGCATCTGAACCTTATCTTTAAGACAAAGCATCAACACTGTTTCCAATTTCTTTAACCATCTCCTTTCCCTGAGATATTTTTTCATATACTGTTCTGGAAGAAGGCCACGCTTTCCCGACTGCAAGCAATACAGGCAGACAGGACAGCAGAAGAGGCTTTGCCAATAATCTTTTGAAATGTTCCCTTCTTTCCCATCACAAAACCCTCTTGTGGTCTGAAATCAATGGTTCATGGTGATGTCTCTAATGGTTTTAGATGGGAGAAGTTTATCTTTAAGTAAGGCAATCATTTAAAAAAAAATTCTTTATCTGAATGGATTTACAGACAAATTTTTGGTGCCCTGGAGCCCAGTTTCTGCTTGCAAAAGACTGGTGGAATTTTCTAGATAAAAAGCCGGCTTTTCTGTGAATCTCCAATCTTACTCAGACTTCCTATGTCATCATTCATTTTTTCAACTGGTCACTTTAACAAGATCTAGTGTACTGAACACAGGCTGAAAGACGAAGAAAATTCTCAGAAAGCCTTTTTAATATGAGACAGTTATGGAGCTACCTAATTTCTAGCAATGGTGAAATTTTGCAGCAAAGCTTGTCTAAAGCATGTACGTATCAGCAGAGACATCACCAACATCCTACAAAAGTGTCCACCTGAAAAATTGGCACAAGAAGATACTTCCAATGGGTATTCACATTGAAGCTTCAATTTTAAGGAAAACATTAATACAACAGGCATCTTGGTAATGCTGATGCTATTTGAGTCACAGTTAAAGTCTGGAGTGAGGATTATGAATGGTTTTTCACTGGTCTTAAGATGATAATGGTGGCTATTTGGTTCAAACACTGCAAGATTTTCCCAGGAAAATCTTGGGAGTACACTTTATTTCCTTATTTTTACGGACAGAATTTTTCATGTATTTGAGAATCAGTATTATAGCTTCTTTTTCTAAACTTTTCCAATTCTTTCACTTCTCCTTTTGGATCTTAACCTTAGAATTTCATATAAGAGTTTCGTATTAAGGACTGCAAAACTGTTCTGCTACCTCTTTCTAAAATTACACCCTGAAACTGAGATATAAATATTTCTAGCAAAATTTTCACGGAACTGATATGCTTCCATGTAATGTTTCTTAAAAAGCAAAGCAAAGCAAAACAAATCACCAACAAATAGCTAAAATACTGTAACTATCTTTCTGAACAGAATGCAATGCCTGCCTTAGTAATTGCTGAAACTTGAATATCAACCCACAAGTGCAGCTTATATTTACACTGGGTTCCCACAATGCAAGGCATTTGTTACAAGAGCCCAAATTAAAATGGGTTTAGGTTTTGATTTTTTTTTTTCTCTGTTATTAAGTTGGGTAAAGTGTAAACACAATCCCAAATGCAAAAAGCTAGAAAACTGGTAACTGAAATGCCAGAGTCAGTTTTTTAGACTCAAGTCATCCCCATTGGTCAATGAAAAACCAACTTCAACTGAGTCAGTACTTTGTATCATTTATTTCTGTCACTGAGATATACGGGCAGCCTTACCCACTAGTCTGCTAATGTAAAGATGATCCAGCACTCCCGTACTGCACTTCCCCATGTAACAGCCCTGCCTCACTTTATCTAGGATGCTCCAGAAAGACATTCACAAAGCACATAGATCAACAGACAAAAAATTGCCCAAAACACATTGAGTCTGTCCTTGTGAGACACTCATTTGTTATAAGCATCCTTAAACAATGAACAAAGACCAAAAGGAATGGTACTATCTTTTATGGCTGCTGTAATAATATTGTTTATGTACCCATATTTCTGTATTCAGATGCATTCAACTTTTTCAAATGGCACTAAGAAAATCAATACATATAGACAACTTTTCAAAACAGACACTTCTGTTCTGATCTAATACAACACCAAAAAGCTGGAAGTAAATGCTTAGACACCAGTTATGAAGTCATTAAACGGAATACATTCAGGTTATTTTAATTAAGAAGCGACTAGGCTCCCAACTAGTTTATAGCTTAAATGTTCAAAGCTACGGATCGTTCACACTGCTGTCACTTGTTTAATAGAAAGCACAAATATTTTTATAAACTATAAGCAGTATGAGTTATTTCACACTTCTAATGAAGACATGAATTTAGCCTGAGCAAGATACAAATTTTGTGTGCAGCAGATGAGAAAAAAAAAAAACTTAGAAAACTCAGAAAAGGTTAAAGTCTGCCTCCAATAACACAGGTTTCACACTTTGTGATTTCAAGTTCCCAGCACTATGTCATAAATTGTAGAACCACGTCCACAAGATTTGTCCTGTGGCCCTGACTCTGCTGTAGCTGGGAGCTCCACAGGTTTTGATACAGTTTTTCTTCACATCTTTGTAAGACAACTGCACTTTACTCATCGGGAATTGATGCAGAGTGGTCTGCCCAACAGCGTACAAGACACTGGCAGAGGTCAGGGAACTCAGGTCTCTCATGATCAATCAACACTCAAACCACTGAAGAATCTTTTCTTTTTCTTATTTTGTACAATGCATCTGTATATGACAGAATGGTCAAGAAAGTAGATTAAATCGGTATCATACAGGGAAGATAGAAATGATCTAAAAAAAGATCATTGTTTTCAAACAGCTTCTGTGTGAACACCCTTTTCTAAACAAGTCCATTGCATCCTGATCAGTCTTTTCTTGTCAAGCTTTTTTCTGGGCAGCATGATCATAAGATAACTTGCAGGAGCAAATAACTTGAGCATTTCCAGGTCTTCTACCAAAACAATGAATTAGCCCATGATTTTCTTCTCACCTGTGTTCCGGTAGGAACCATTCTCTGTGAAGTCTGTCCATGCAATTCTGCTTCCTGCCCTAAAAGAAGCATGGCTTGCAGAACAACACTGGAATTCAAAATGAGCTTGAATCCAGGTTTTGGCTGTGCTTTTGTCTCAATCTTTGATACTTGAGAATTTGAGATTTGACACTTGAGATTTGAGAATGGGGGGTTTAACCCAATGTTTACAGATACCACAGCTCTTCTTAATGGGATTCTTCAGCAAATGGAGTAGACATTCTGGCAGGGATGAATGCCATCCACAGCGATGAAGAACTATTTTTGTGTAAGTGTAGAAAAAAGAAAAAATGGGACGGAAATGGAAGTATCAGAATTCTCCCCAACTACATTTTTGAAATTCCAATTGTTAATTTTCTCTACTGCAAAGAAAAAGAGGTATTTTAATAACAAAAAAGTAACATGGAAGCTGTTGGTTTAGAAAAAACACATACATTGATTTAAAAAATACACGATACTGTTTTCTGCCAATAACCCCCACTGTAGTCCAAGAGGCAAGGTCCAGGAAGTAAAGTCTTCATTCAGCACTTAAGTTTTACTAACAGAGAATAGCTAAAGAGGAGAAAATCAAAACTAAAGTAGGATGTTTTGAAATTAAATTATTTGATAAAGATAATCTGTATTAGATAGACAGTATTTCCACCAGTCTCTGAGGACCAATTTGTCCACCAAAAGTTGAATCCTCCACTGTACAGGCCCCTAAGGCATGGCTGTGTGCAGCATCACTTGACTTTATGGGAATCTGCAATATACCCAGCACTGAATACACCCACATACCTCAGGAAAAAAGCCTTTGCTCTTTTAAGAAAACAAATGAAAGAGCGGAAACAAATGATAACCCAAAGCTTCCACCAGCTGTGTCCACCTATACTGTCTGCATAATTAAAATGGTCTGATGGAACTCATAGAAATCAGGGCATTTTAGGATACAGCCCTAAAATTCCATACAGTGGGATTTTCTTCCACTTTCCCATAACATTTGCTCAATTTCTTTTCCTCTTCCTTACAGCTGCTTGGTTTTCTGCATCCGTCTTGTTTGTTGGCATTTATTTTGGGTTTTGCTTGTTTATTTTTCCGGCTGTTCATCTTGTGTACAGTTTCTTTATTGCTACTTTGTCTGCTCATTTCGCTTTTGAGGTTTACTTATTTGTTTCAGTAAAACTATTCTTTCTGGTTTTCCCTGTCTCAATTTTTACACATTGCTGACACCTAAGTGATAACTGCAATTTGTTTTACTTCTAGCTTTGTACTAACTTTCATATTTAACTTAGCTACCTCTACTACACATTTTCCACATTCTCTAGGTTTGTTCACTTTTAAATTAACTGAGATCTTTGTTTAAAAAAAAATTATTATTATTATTATTATGGAAAGTCAAAGGAGGAAAAATACTGATTGGACCAGACATTAGTTTCAATCCAGCCTCCATCCAGAAATACTGGAATCAAACCAAAAGGAAGCAATTAAAACAGTATGGCATGTATCACACTCAAGGGCAAGACTAAAGGTATGTACTGATGTCTACTATCTTCTTCATCCTGAGCCAGAGTTTTTTTCTAAAGTAGCTACCATCCTTCAGTTCTGCAGTGAACAATAATGTCCGCTAAGACAATTACAGCAAAACTGATGCAAGTTGTCAGCCATGAAAGAAATTCAAGTGAACTGCAATCAGGAGTTTCACAGAAAGCTATCAAAAGGGCCAGCTAGCAAAATTCAAGACAGGTTTAGGGACGTGGTAGCAAATGCAAATAACGAAGTAGTGTGAGGACACAGGACATAAAAGCCCCTGTTTGGTGGGCTCAGTAACTTCTGATTCACTGGATATGTAATGCTACACCTACATAGAAAAAATAGCATACTGGAATAGTAAAACATCTTGCATCAGTAAGTAAGGTACTCTGAAAGGCTGTTATGGAAAAAGTGAGTTCAACTAAACTAGTGTGACTTAGGCAGTGGCACAGGACTCATAGCTGAGCACATACCCTCATGTTTTACAGCCACTACAGACTGGACCAGCACTCCAACTCCAGGAGGAATACACCACAACTATTCACAGCAACTCCTCTCAGCTGGGATGTAGCCACTAACAGTTGTGAGATGCTACTGACCTCTCAAAGTTAAATGCATGTTGATGATCTAAAGTAAACTGTTAAAACTATTTATAAAGTCAAGAAATACCCACGGTCATTACCAGCTCAGAGGTTAGATATCACTTCTGTGTGAGATTCAGGATTTGACTGCAACTCTGCATCCAGGTATAGGGTCAGAGTCACAGAACACGACATGACGCTATATGATGTGGCAGGTTCGGTCCCTAAACAAGCTGAGGCGCAGCTACACTGAACATGCCTTTGTAGGCTTCCCGTTGAAGACAAGACAAAATAGTGGGTCACATTAACACCATGGCAGATTCTTTTGGTCAGTCAAGCAAGATGCACTGATGGAGAGGAGACAGAGCCTTGGGGTAAGGACAGGGAAAGCAAAATCTGGGTGCAGAGGCCTGAGGCAGCCCCGTGAGAAAGAAGACCTTGCCAGACCTTGGTCTGGTCCAGACACACAAACAGTCAAGAGGCATTTTTCTTATTAACCATATTTTCAACACTGAAATCTCAGTTCAGTGTGTACAAACATTGTGAATTAGGAAAAGAAGGAAGTAGAGGCTGAGCCATCCGTTCCGCTTTACTGTGAAGCAAACACAGCGGTCTCCCCAGAGCAATTCCTTTATGGAAAGCCCCTTTCACTGTTTATTAGAGAAATACAGCTACTTTCTAACATGCTCATATATCTTTCCTCATTAATAAAAACAATCCAAAACCACAGGTCTGTGCTGTTCTGTGAATGACAGTCCAGCTGAGGCAGAAGCACCCCTTTAACATAAGGTAACTCATGGGACTCATTCAAACCAGCCAGACTGGGGCTAATGCCTGCTTTGAAAACTGAAGACTTGAACAGAAGAAGGAACAATGAGAGAGAGTGTGAATGCCCAAGTTAAATATATTACAGTCTTTTTATACACATTTACTAGGAAAGGGATAAAAATCTCAACATACTACTGCAAGATACAGAAGACTGTGTAACCACTCATCAGTGCTCAAACAAAAGTAACATGACTGAGGTAAAGCTGTTTCAATATCATGCAGGTATTTGACACATAGATCATCCTGATTCTTTTATGAGTTTGAGGCTATAGCTTTTCTAGGCAAGGAGCTAGCATGTAAGAAATATTCAGAGACAAAACACAAACTTATTCACTGATAAGAAAAAAAAAGTTGAGATGGAATGGGCAGGGTAAAGCCAGAAATAGTACTGGTCCCAAGGGTCACATCTGCAAACAAACATTCATTTGCAAAGTCTCGTGACAGGAAAAACGACCAGCGACGCTTCAGACTTGCACAACTTTTCATAGTAAGATCACCATCCTTTATTCTCTTGAATATATTAGAAAAGGAGGTCTCTGGGTAGAGTGGCAGAGCAAAAATACCTACTAATCTACAGAATAGATTTGGAGAAACTGAAAGAAGATGAAGTAACATCGCACAAGAACACTGACCCATAGAAATGTTTGTTGGAAAGGACTTCTACAGGTCATTTAGTCCCACCCCCTGGTCAAAGCAGGAGTACTGCCAACACTAAATTAGGTCAGGCATAGCTTTGTCTATCCAAGTGTGAAAAACCTCCAGTGTGTTACCCAGCTGACTCTGATCTGGCACTTCTCTCCTAGTATGAAAGCTTTTCCTAATGTCTAGCTTAAACCTCCCAAGCCATAGTTTGTGAATGTTGTCCCTTGTTACTTCCATCACTTGTCATTACTAAGGAGAGCAGGGATCTGACTTTGCAACCAACTTTCAAGTAGGCTGCTACTAGATTGTCCCTTTACCATCCTATCAAAGCTTAGCTCCCTCAAGCTCTACCAGTAGGTTATATGCTCTAGTTCCCAGTAGCAGTCATCCACCAGAACTCTCTCCAGTTGAGAGTTCACGGAGCTCAAAACTGGACCCAGTATTTCAGGAGCAGCCTTGCTAGCACTGAGTAGAGAGGACTAACAGCTTTCCTTTGTCTGATGGCCACCCTCCTGTTGCCCAGTATACGGTTTTCCTGGATTGTGGTGAGAGTTCATTGTTGGCTTGTATTCAGCCTGATTCCACTGGAGCTTCCTGGTCTTCTTCAGCCAGACTGCTACTCAGGATATTTGATTAATGAAAAGATCAGGATAAAATAAAGACTTAGACATACAACATAGGAACAGATGCCTTTGCTAAGATGATGGTATCAAGGCAAGGGGTTTTCACAGAGCTTCCTCACCCATCTCATTCCAAGACTATGTTTCAGCCAGAGTTTTTATCTGACTACTGGTTCCAGGTTTGGATCTGAGGGAGCTAGAACTGCATGTGTCTGCTGTATAAAAATGGAATTTCATTCTCTGTTCTTGGTATAACCTTCAGCTACTTCATAAAGAAACTGACCAAAACAAGAGGGCAGCTCCTGGAGAAAAACTGAAATGGTGACTACAAGAGCTGAGGAGCAAGCACACATAATCTAACTTTCAGATGTCACTGTAGAAGAATAGGTAAAGCCAGATAAAGTTCATGTCAGAACACTTCAAAAGTGGGATTTCAGTGTTACTGCGCTGTTTGGTTTGCTCCTGAGGCTTTCTCCATGGCAGGAAGGAACTATTCATCATCTCCACGCGTGCTATTGCCAGTCCACCTCTCAACTTAGAGCTTTACTGTAGATTGCCTGTGAAACTAATGAGGGAGTGGGCAGTTCTGAGGTAGCAAAGGCCAAGTATCCCCCATCTTACCTTCTGTTTCCCCCTACCAATTGCCTTAGTGGAGCACATTTACTTGACTAGGTCTGCAAAAAATATTGTTTGTAAAGGGCTGCTTTATACCTTGGGATTTGCTCAGTCTTCAGTCTATTCATACAATCTAGACCACATTAATAGCCTTTGAGATAAACAGGCATTCCTTATCTCTGGATCTCAGAACGTAAAACCATTTCTGTGGCAAATCAGATGAGGAAAGGAAAGTCATACGTGCCTCTTGGGCACTGCTAAAGGGTAATAAATAAATGCTTAACAATTATTTGCATGAGGGAAATTAAGAAAATATAGCCAGCCAAGTTGCATCAAGTGTAACAAAACAAAAAGTTAAAATGATGGATAAACAAGCATAGAGGATACTGCATTTCAACTCTCTGCGGTCCTAAGCAATCCAGGAAATACAGCAGCATTAGTTAGCGTTGAATTTCTGAATGTCATCACACAAAGTCAGCATTATGAGTGTCAAAGTATTTTCAGAGAGGAGAAAAAAGAAGAAATTAAAAGCCAAAATAAAATTAAAGTCATTCTGTATCTGTGACATTGTATATTACTGAATTAACAGAACTGTAGACTTCTGGTGTCAGTCCAGGAAGACTGCAGATTTCTCCAGGGCCACATGTCACTGTGCATTATATGAGCATGGTACCACAGAAACCTAGTGAGGGGGAAAAGGTGGGCATATTTTGTTGTTTGTTTGGGTTTTTTTTTTTTTTCACTTCCATGAAACAGTTCTGCCACTTTTACAATACAAAGAATGACCAAGCGGGATTGTGATTTAAAGAAAATTTCCTTTTGCAAAGGTGGCTTACCACCAGAATGTGAGCTTGCCTTACAGATAAACGAGGCCTTCAAGAAATTATTAGAAAGAAGCAAAGACAGATTTCATCTTTGATCTCAACTTTGAATGCAACACATTCATACTTACTAAACTGCAAAGTGTATCTACCACTGAATGTATGGCTGGAAAGCACGTATGGATACATGACAGAATGGTACATAAGCAAGGAAACACAGAGAACAGATACAGATTTGCTCTGCTGTGCTAAGCTGATGTATCTGAAGCGACTAGATAAATTACTATGCAAAACTGTCTCCAAACAAGCGAAACAAAAAGCTTAGCTAAAGGTACATGTGATGGCAGTGCGCTCACTCTCCAGTGCTCCCAGGAGTGGCGGCTCTGGCACGACTCTCCTGGTGCAGGTCTGGCAGATCCATTCTACTCTACACATGGGGACACAAGAGATGTGATGAGAAGATACTGGAGCATATTCCCAAATCTGTCTCTTATTTCTCTGAAAACCCTTCCTATTCAATTTTTTGTTTCCTGTCATAGGTGGTTTTTTACTTTCAAATAACAGAAGGGAGAGGAGATTTTGTCAAGTTGAAAATATTTGGTCTGAAGTGGAGCTGGTTGTTCCTGTTGTACCAGTTTCTTTTCTTACTAAAATACGCCTTCCCAGCAAACAATTTTTTTCAGTATGACTACATTCTTGCTTTCCTTTCCATCTGCTGTTTTTCTGAAGCCCATTGAACCTTTTTTCTGCCTCTTAACCCATATAACTTTTCCCAACTACAAATACATTGTTATCTTTTTCAGTGAAGCTGTGGAAAAACTGAAGTGCTAATTTTCAGAAATTATTTTGTTTGAATATTACCTTTAAGAAATATAATACAGAGACCCTTTTTTCTGTATCTGAAACTGAGCTACAGTGAAAAGATGTTTGGCTCCTCTGTTAATAGGCAAAAGCTGGACCTCCCAGCTCCCAGACAGCTGCCAACATTAAGAAAAGCAGAAAAGACTGAAACTATATTGCATTGTGGCGGTTATCTTAATACTGTTCGCACCTGGACTTGGACTACTAGGGACTAAAGAATGGGTACAAAAGCAACTGGAAGGAGTCCCCTGAAGCCTCAGTTATGTACTCTGGAATGGTGTTGTCATGACTTTATTTTCTTGAGAATAAATTCAAGGACTGATTAGGACTGCTACCCAGGAAAAGGAAAATTTTGAATGCCGTAACAAGGCTATGCTTTCATTTTATTATTGTTGGTTGACGCACAAAATTCAAGCAACTCATTCCCATCTAACTGCAGGAAACACTCTTCACTTCAAGGAAGAAAGGGTTGTAACCTCTTTTGAAAATTTCTTTGTAAAATAATCAAGATGAAATTCTGTGTCCTGTTCAACATCCTACCACACTGACAAATACTTTTAATGATAATTTTTCTATTTTAATAATAGCCTAATAGCATATAGATGGCAAATACAGTAAACTTCATAGCAAAGACCAATTTTCCAAAGACAGGCCTACAGTTATATACTGCTACTTAAGCTACACTGGCAAATTGTCAGAATTTTCTGGCATTGACAGGTTTTGTGCGGTATTCCTAAATCAAATAAATATAATCCTCATATTTTTTCATTTCCCTTTAAAGAATACTTACACAAAGGTCAAAATTTTTTTCCTGTTACTAGTTATAGCTGGGCTCAAATAGAATATAATTACTAAATTTGCTTTTTACTTGGAAAAAGTCAGGAAAAGCAAAGGTCAAGCAGCCATCAATCATAAATCAATTTCATTAAAAGTGCTCAAGATGTCAGGGATCCAAGAAATCCCCAAATACTTAATTTTTCAATTCATGTGGCCCTTGATCCTTACTCTTATACAAGTAATGAAAGCCATTACAATATATCATGATGAAGATAAGGTGTTCTGCATTTTGAAACCTGTGTAGTGCTGCATATAAGTTGCACTGCACCACCTGCAAAATAGATACTTGGAAAAAAAGTATTTGTTGGTGAAGACCCCTCACAGTGAAAATGGGGGACACCTTTTCTTATAAGAGCAGGAATTCCTTCCTTGGGGACATATAGCTTAGGTCAAGATACCTGTTTTTCACCAAATAGTGATGAATATGTAGATGAAGGAAAATCAGTAGTGAGGTAAATAATACCTAAGTTCAGTTTCAGTCTATTCATGTACTTATGGTTAATTTAAAAGCTGAATATGTAAAATGACAATCATCAAAATTCTGGATCACTTAAAATGCCTGTTTCACTAGGTTATACATTCAATTAATGCAGAAATTAAATGAAAGGAAGATACAAACGCATTACGGTCTTCAAGAATAAAATGTACTTTAATACTGACAGCTGTTTAACCAGCAAGAGATCAAACAGAATATACAAAAGTCTGATGGAATACATAACCAATTTCATGAGCAGGAGGTGGGGCTCCATTAGTGTGTTCCCCTGATTTAGTTTACAAATAGCTTCAGAAGACCTGAACTGAATTTCAGCTTTCTTATTATTTAACATGGCATCAACTGTTACAGAAGATAATACTACAGCTCACTAAAACAGTCTGCATAAATTGTAGTTCAATCATGTAGAAAGAAACAGTTTATGGTAAATTACAGGAGAAAAAAACCAACCCAACTGCAAAGCTCAAGATTTGTAATATCTCAGAGGAAACAAACTGAGAATTATGTAAGAAAAGAAGGGTTACAATAAATCTGATAAAGATTTAAAAAATCATATTATTCACATGACTCAGAAGGCAAATGAACTATACACAAAGATCATTATACTAATTTCAAATCAAACAAAATGTCATATTTATGAAGATTTTAAATCCAACTCTAGTTTATTTTATTTACTTTTCTTTACAAGAACCAAGTGGCTAAATTGCTCCAAACTAATAGCTTATGATTTGATCTGAGAAATGCTGATCCCAAAAACTGAGATTTTTCAGCTCTTCAGAATTTATTACACTAAGTAATCTCTTACTAAGTTTAGATCATGGGTTGTATGTTTCACTAGAAATAATAGCACATTTGCCAATATTGCTATGTATAACTTAATTATTCTTCCTACCACTGTATTGCTGAAAGCCCCCTCCTCCAGTCAGCCTCAGGTTATTGTGGACCCTGCACAAGGAGAAAGTAAAAAAAGACTGTCCTTCCTCCATAAAGTTAAGAGTTTAAGATAAATAAAGGACAGATGGGAAGAACAATGGAACAAGAAGGCAGTATCACATATCGTAACAAGCAATCAGTAGTCCCAGCCTATCAGTATCCCACCCACAGTCACATACTTTGTCAGCACTTGAATCTGAAGACATGATAGGGAGAGCAGGGAATGCTCTCAAAAAGCCTCTACCAAGTATGAAGAAAGTATGAAGGGATCGAGGGGTGTTTTTTGAAAAATGTAACAAGATGATGATGATGGAGGCTGGTGTTGACACTTCCGCATCAAAGAAATGGCATCAGGAGAGAGAGAAAAGCTCATGTGGGAGTTCAAAAACCAAGATGTATAGTTCACGTTCGATGTCAGAAGGGAGATGCAATGAGGCCAACAAAGTGGCAGGACAGAAAATCATTTGCAGCATCATTTTGAATAGATAAGAGCAGGCAATGACTGCATTTGCCAAGGCCAGCTGAAAGGACATTGCAGCAGTCAAGACACAAGATAACAAGCTGAGACAAGAATTTTAGGTCTGTGGACTGGCAGAAAACATGTATTAAAAGGGAACTCAGAAGGAGTTCAGCAAGGCTTAGACATAGCCGGAGGCGAAGTGAGCTCCAGAGTCCAAAACGATGTTAGATAACAAGTAGGTTGCTACAGTAACTAAGAAAGCAGTAGCTGGGATGTCTTAGAGGGAAGCAGGAGGAGATCAAGGTTTCTTTTAAGCTATACCGATATTGATGAGAAGATGTCAGAAAAATGTCAAGGTTTTATTCCAGACAGAGGGAGGCATGGCTGGGACAGGGAAGGCAATCTAACTGTGTCCACAGCATGAAGTCCTAAAGAGAAGCTGACAGCTAAGGCTGCTGCTTCTGCGCTACAAACCTTCAGCTTTAGAAGCCAAAAGAAATGAAGAAAAGAATGAAGAAAAGGCATATGTTTTAGTCTGAATGATCTGCGTTCAGCTTCGACCACATGACACAGCCAAAAAACATGTAAAAAGTAGCACATAAAGTTTCTCTGAGGATGCTACCATTAAACAAAAGTTTTACAATAAAAAAAGTTTAGTAAAAAATACAGGACTTCCTAAATAAGGTTTCCAATACAGTTTTATTTCTGCTATTTGAAAGTTCTCATGCTACACTTTTTCTGATATATTTTCTGTTTTCCCAGTTTCTTTAAGCTATTTCTTCCTTCTCTTTGAGTGAAACTTCTTTCAAAAAGTATTTTCTCATCTTCAAATGTGCTTCTCCTTAGTTATATTTGTTTTCAGCATCAAAATGGGGTCCAGACACTGGCACACTTGAATGCAAATCCCAGCTGCATCAAAAACACGTTTTAATTTCCAGACCTTCGCCCTGTCTATTTGCCACATGCTTATCCCAGAGACAAAATGTTCATCAAGCAAACAACTGCCACTATGAAATTCCACAAGCCTTCCTAGTTGAAAAGTCCCTCCACAACAAATTAGGCTCAAGCTTATAATAGTTCTTCTGAGCCTGCATTTAGACCCTTAAAACAAAAAGAAAGGCCTACTTCAGACAGAAGTCTGCTCTTGGAAAGGGAGGCATGCCAAAGACCACATGCAAGCCACCAGGGACTTTGCTATTGATATTGATTGTACAAGGATGGTTCACAGCAGCATACAACTCCAAGACAAATAGAAGGATAAATAATGTTGTCGCTATTCTGCTGACATGATAGAAGTCTCTTCCCAGCAAATCTGTAAATGTCCATTCACAAACCCAAATGAAACTTCAGATAAATACAACTATCCTGAAGTTACTGTGTCCAAGAATCAGTGGGGTAAGCTTATTATCATGTGACAGACCATTTGGTCTACTCAGCTTCCCTACAAGGGCCACAAATATAACTCAGCAAGAATCAAAGACAGAGTAACAGACAACAAAAAATTTTAGCAGTTTGATCCATCTAATTTCTAATTCTGAAACAGCTTGGGAAAAAGTCTTCCATGCTGTAATAGTTCTTGTTGTTGGAAAATATATGCTGAAATTCAAGGATTCAATTACCTTTATTTGACATAATTTATCTGAAAAGTGAAACCATAGTGTAATACAATTAAACTTACATATGCCTTCAAGGCTGCTACAGCCCTGTTTCTGGTGACAGCTATTTTCCTGGGAGCACCCCGCACTGAAAGTGCACCACTATCAGCTCCATTAATTTGAACTTTGGGGCTCTACATTACAGAGAATTTGTAGAGTTATTGGCAGAACAGAAGATGACACTGATTCATAGACTGTAAGGTCTTAAATAGCAAGACATTAAGGTTAAGAAAGTAAAGGCCAGGAATCAGTCTCAACACCGAAGTGGAGCAAACATGTCATAGTCCACAGATGATTCACATCACTTTGAAGGCAGTGCATGCTGATAAAGCATGTATGTTTTCCAGATGGGCCCTAAGGTGCTGTGTAATTCAAATTTGTGGAGACAAATGTTGGCTTGATTTAAAGTTATATAGAGAAGACTGTAGCTTTTGAATCCGTAGAGCTACTGTTGAGGACAGATGAAAAGTCATTTTCAAGACCCACCTTGTCCATTAGGGGTAGACTCTGTCTTGTGAACATTTTTCTGCTTCCTACTGTCCTGCTCATTATCTCTTCTTCATGAGACTGAACAGAAATCAACCAATGTATTTTACATCTAGATCTTTATTTTCCTCACACTTCTGTTTTTCCTTAGGCCAAAAGTGTCTATAGGGGAAATAGGTTTATTTTTCTATTCACAAGTACTTAATTCCTCTAAACCATGTACTAGAACGCAAATATATACAGATATGAAACCTTCAGGCTTATGAAGCGAATGACGCAACACCCTGCAAACACAGGGCAATACCACTGTTGTGGCCATGCCCACCAACGCCTGCTGTCTTTGGTAAGTCCAGCAGCCAGCACGTCATCCCCAGCTCTCAACTGCTGCTGCAGGGTAACAGCCCCAGCACTTCTTATCTTTTCAATATGACACTCTGCAAATATTTATGTAAGAATTAAAAAAGTACAGCATCCGTAAAGGCATATCTTAACTATGCAGAAAAATGGGAAAGGACATTTTATGAGTTCTGTTTCATGAATAAAGGAAATGAGAATTCCACTAAAAACTACAGTTTTGAAAACATCACCAATGTCTTAAAAACTGCATACCTCAAGACTACAACAAACTTTGCTCTGAGAAATCACAAGAAACTAGGTTCTCACTCTAGGATATGATGAAGAAAGGGTATATAAAGCACTGCACAGAATGTGTATGTGCTGAGTGAACTGTCAGGTATGCCCACTAGCACAGTACGCAAAGGCAGCTGCTCCATCTGCGCAAAATCTCTTCTCTCTATTAAGTTTCCACTTTAGCTGAAATGTCAGAAATTGGTGTCTAGGGAAAAAAAAGCAGAAAGTGCACCAAAGATGAAACACATACAGGCATAAGCATATAAAGATGCCACTGTAGAGTTAAAGAAAAGAAAGGATGGCTTGATTTACATTAGCAAAAAAGGTATGTTTGCAAAGTCAGCATGCTTTAATATTTAAAGATGTATCACACATCAATAGCCTGTGATTATCTCACTCTGAATTACTGCATCCTATGATGGCTGCTGTAAGGGAGAAAAGATGCTCTTGATTTCTCAGTATTAGAAAGGGGAACTACAGCATTAATTTGCATGTTGTCTTTCCATCTATTTGCAGTTTTGTGCAGTGTTTAAAATTGCGTTGTTCAGGGACTATCTTCACAGTTTTGAAATCATATTTAGCAGAGCACTTAAATGGCTAGATATTCTATGCCACCAGTTTCCTATTTTTCTATTTAGTGTGAATACATTTAAGTGCTCTGTAATCAAGTAATTCAGAGTGAGATAATGATGTGCCAGATTTACATCCAGAGATGCTAGCCAGGTACATTAGGAAGATGGAATGGCCAGGTCCCTCAACATTCTCCTCCCGCGCACCCACAGTTCCCCTACCAGCTTAGAGCCTGGCAGCACCACAGTGCATGACAAAGAAAGGTGGCAGCAAAGTAGCTTGTCTTTAGTGCAACTACTCTGAAGCCTTTAGCATTGATCTGAATGAGAATTCACAGCAAACTATACCCTTCTGGAATAGGTCTAGTGTGAGTCAAGGCTGGTGTCACATTCTCACCTCTCCTTCATCACCGAAGTAGCAATTAGCCTCTTCCATACTATGGCTGAGATCAGCTTCTTTGGTCTCCTTACCAGTAGCGGTACTTGGGATTTCTTAAGGGCACTTACAATTCCTCGCAGCAGTTGTACCCTACCTGATAGCTCCATGTTTAAGTTGGTATGCTGCTATGCAAAGACAGTTATTTTCAGCTCTTCTTTCTGATTCACTTGAAAAGGCAGCCTGATAACTGATGAGCTCTTTAGGCTCTTTGCAGGTAATGTCCTTCCACAGTCCACTACTTTTATAAGAACGTGTTTACAATGCAGCTGGTTTCCTCTCTAAGTCTCTAGTAGAACTTTAGCCCTTGAAATCCTATGTTAATTTTGAAATTTAAAAAAATTGGGCTTTATTTATGTTTATCGAAACATTCTGATTCTTTCTGGTGCCATATAGCTTTGCTACCCTTACACTGCACGTAATCAATACTGCAGTTGGTCACTCCCTGTTTCAGCTCTCCATCAGTTCATATAACACTATGTTTCATAAAACATAGATTAATTCTCCTATTTTGTTGATTTTTTTTCTTGCAAAATCACTGTTCAGCTTCTCATTTTTGAGAATATGTTTTAGCATCAGTGATTTCTGTCCTTGCTTAGCCAGCTACTTTTATTAGCTTAGCCTCATACGTTTTGGATGTGGTTTTAGTAGTAATATTTGCATTATCCAATCAATAATAATGCCACAGCACACAAGGATGTTTACTAGTGTTCACCTTTAGCTGATTTGTTTCTTATTTGTTCTACTTAGAGAATGATTTACACTTGTGTATACAGCCATGACGATCTGACTCTATAGGGCTGAAACTTGTTCTGCAAGATCCTCTCATAGTCTGTCAAAGCCTTTTGAAAACCAGAGAAGAGCCTATTCCTTTATACACTCCTTCACAATTGCTAGGACATGTATCTAGTCCATCCTAAGTGCTGAGAGCCTCAGTTGAGCCTGCTCCTTTGTTTTGCATTCAGTGCCCCTTTACCTCTCTTGCACTGCAGAAGTCTCAACATCTCCCCAGCTGCAGTATTCATCAAGATCACCCTGTTAGGGCAGTCTAATAACAATATTTCCACTATTGAGGTAAGATCTTTTTTTCCCAGGCTTCATTGCACAGCTCCCTCAATGTCATTAAACTGGTGCTGTCAGGTGCCATCAGCTTTTCTGATGCTGTTTCATCCATTTCCATCTCCCAGGAGTTTTTCAGCCTCTTGCAGCTTGTGTTAATGCCAGGCTCAGGGTTTCCACCTTTCACTACTGCTTGGCATGAGGGTTGTCTAGAGCAGTTAAATATTTCTTTGAAGTGATCCGTACATCTGCTTTCCCTTCTGTACTAGCTGTGAATACTTTTTTTTTTTCTTTGGCATATTTCCTCCATTTACTCTTCTGATTAAAAGCTTTGTCTTTTCCCATTGTAACAGTGGCATCTGCTTTATCTGTTACATTTTTCATCTTTTTTCTGTCCTTCCCTACAATGCTTTTCACTAGTGGTTTAGCTTCTGCTACTCCTTCTGTGCCTTCTTCCAATTTTTTTTTTATTCTTATCATTTTGGAGTTCTCTCTTCTCTCAGCAAAGGGCCACATTTTCTGCCTATGATTTTCTCCAGTTATGACTCCTGCAGCTTAATAACACTGTTGCTGAGCTAATCTTGGGGCTGCTGAGTCACTTTCACCTGTGTTTGACAAAGCCTCAAATGAATTCCTCAGCATCAATCTGAGCTTTAATTCTTTGCTGAATTATTATACTCACAATATCACAGTCAAGGTACCAGGGGTGTTTCTTCCCAAATTACTTTCTGTCGGCGGACCTTAATTTTTCAGGATCTTAGCTTTAGGAAGTTAATATTTATGGGGAGCCTCCATAAACTACAAGCATTAAGTAGTGTTTTGCACTGTCAGTGGTAACCTGATCCCATTCGCCTTCCCATTTTACTGAGCTCATTTTACTGATCAACACCTATACCAAAATGCCACATACCTACTCTTCATTCTTCTCAGCCCTGGGGACTTAATTTAGTATTTTTTTATTCTTAACCCCCATCTTTTCCACTTTTAAAAACTTTGGATTGTTTCTGAATATGGTAGCAGTACACAGTTCTTTCTGTTAAAATGTTGTATTAAAAATTACATTTTGTAGCTATTTGAATATTGTAGTGCCATACATAGGAGAGAATCCAAAAAATGCTCTTCTCTGACACTCATCCAGCACAATGGAAAAGAAGTTACTGTTAAACACAGTAACTTTAATCACAGATGGATATACTAACCTATTTGAGGTTTGTTTCACTAACAGTTGGAAATTCTCAAAATGCAGATATTTTGAATATATTTCAATAACTTTTTCATTTTCATGACTTTCCCCTCTTGGCAGAGAGTAGACAGCCAGTTACTAGTTTTCTTCCCTTCACTCCAAATGTTTGTCATTTTCCAATGGAACCAGCAGTTTTCTTATGCAAATACTCATTGTTCTCAGTATGTTTGCCCTTCACACAACTTCTTATTTCATGGTAATCACACAAGATCTTTTTCTTTTTAAAATCATGCTGCATCAACAAGATAAAGAACATAAAAGCAATCCAAGAAAAAAACTCAGCTGAATGACATGAAAAGCAACGGAACATCTATTTATCAGTTTCTACTCCTTGAAAACATTGATTATACAGGAAAGGATTGTTAATCACCATATTACTTTTTTGTCTCATTTTTCCTCCCCTCCTCTTTGTGACATATACATCTAGAGCAAGGTCAACTCTCTTCTAAGGTAGTAAAATTATAATTGAATCCATCTCTGTCCAACTGAATAAAATGCAATGTCTCAAAGGAATCACTTTTCTTTCCGGAAAAAAAGAATGTTTTGTTTTATGCCTGGTTCTCACTCGTGCAGATGTCATGATGTCTAAAGGTAAGAGGTAATCTGGAAAAAATAAGCTTAAATTTTTTCATAAAGACTGAAAAGTTCTTTAGAAACAATGAAAGGTGTTTATGTGCCTCTGATATTGCTTGGGTATTAGGATCCCTTCTAGTTCTTTACTCATAGCCTACTTTGGGGAAATGACTAATCATCACAAAAGTAAAAATGCACCTTTCATCACTAGCAGGTTTTGTGAAACACAAGATTTCTGTAATATGTTTAATAAAGATGCATCTCCTTCTTACTGTAGTGGATACATGTATCAGAACATACGTAAGTGCAGGAGTGTATGCAATTTTACTCATCTCTGATCTCAAATTATTTATGAGTAAATACAGAAATTTCTTATAAAAAAATCAATATTTCAGTGGGGAAAAAAAAAAAATCAACCCAAACTTGCAATAGCTGCATGTGAAGTAATCTATTCTGTTCACTTTTTAGGTCTAGAGAGCAAAGTTCTTACAAGAAATGCTTCTTTCATGATGTTGTCTATGACATTAAAAGAAAGGAACATTACCATGCAGACTAAAACCTCACGAAATGGGAATGAAGTTCTTCTGCTAAGTTTATGTTAACCAACTAAACAGATGCCTAAACCAGACTTTTCATAACGAAAAACTTTATAAATACAATTAAATCTGTAATTTGAACCGTTTTACACATCATTAACTGCAAAGACTCTGTCAGAAACAGAAGAGGAAAAAAAAAAAAAAGGTCACTGCTTGTTCTCTGATTTCCTGCCAGGATATTAAAGTCTTTCAAAATGAGCCACGCATTTGCAACACAGACACCGTAGGATTAGGAAGACCGTGGGATCAAGTGTTCCAAAAACCAAAATGGAAATGCTTATTTAGTTATGGAAAGTGGGTGAAGCTATTAATTTCAACAATGTAGCATACTGTGTGCACACCTACATCTCCCAAATACAGGTAGTGAATATGTGCCAGCTTCAATTCTTTTCCTTTTTAGAAAATTGGAAGTTTCGGAGAATATTCTGCTTTTACTGAGGCAACACTGAGATTCCACAAGATCTTACATGTTAAAAGATTTTGAATGAGGTAAAAGCAGAAAGTTCATCAGTTTACTACATAAAACATAACTGTAGCCTGCATCAACAATTTACAGATACTCCTTAATATATTCATACCTTAGAGAAAAAAATATCTTTAACCACAGAATCAAGTTTAAACTCTCTAGAAACCAGAATTATTTTGAAAGATCTCTTTGATATAATTATTTTCCAGCTAGTCTCTCAAATATACTGAAACCAAACATCATTCCCAGCAGCGGTAAAACTGAGACTGTCAAGATCTCAAGACTATAAACACCCACATGCCTCCTTAGATACCTGCATAATTGGCCTAATTTTCCAAAATTGCTTTGAACTTAACAGGTTTCCTTGATTTTTGCTGACCATCTACAAATGTAAGCAGATTTCACTGGGAGACACAGATTGCTCAGCATTTTTTTCAAAAACGACATAAACGATTTAGGTACCTCCACACCCAAAGCAAAGCATTCCTGTTTGGAAATCCTACCCTCTCCTTGAGTTGAGCTCCTTACCCAAGAAACTGACCGTCAAAAAGCTCTACACCTAACATAAATGAGTCTGTACCACACAATGAGCAGCAATATCAAAGTAAAACATATCTGCTTACCTTTGCCTTGCGAAAATGGTAGACTACCAGCATGCTTATGAAGTCCAGCAGCATACAGAGTGTTTGGAATGAGATGATAGCCAGCCGTAAATATTTGTCCTCCTGTGCATAGCAGGGAGTATCATCTGTACAGTAAGAACATCCTTCCCTGCAGGGCAGGCAGGTGTAGACTTCCTCCGACAATTCACCGCCAGAAAAGCGATTTTCTGCATCCTTCCCTGAAAGTGTCAGAAGGGTAAGGGCAAACACCTTTAGTTGTACAGGCTGGGCAGTTCATCCGTACAGGAGCAAAACAGTCCTCTGCTCACTCCCCTTCCCTCCCTGTTGGCTTCTCTCATTAAGTTACAAAATGGCTTGCCAGGGCTGCTTCTCTCATTTCATCCTCCTTTGTCACATTCGGAAAATGCAGACCAATTTAGACATGAGGGAAAGTGAGCTTATTAAATGCCAAATGCTTTCCCATTGTATTTAAAGTGGGCTAAATCTGCATGGGAAATTCTTTGAAGGAGACTTCTGAATGGGGAAAAAATTACATCAAAGATTTGGGAATAAGGAAAGGATTTTAGACAGACACATGAAGAGCAGACCCATTAACTACTTAATGTTCACAGTACAAGCTCTGATCCTATTTCAGATTGTTCCTCAATTTCATAAAGATCCTATCTAGTGAATTAATTAGCTTCAAATTAGATAAAACCCTTCTTAATTAACATTTGTTCAGCATGCTGTTGCATGATTGCACTACTCTATATCCCCAAAGTAAAACCAGTGCACTTACAGAGTATAATTTTCCATTGTTCACACAAGCACGCCAGGAAATCTGGAAAACCTAATGGCAAGTTAATATTTTGTCTACGAAAATAAATGATTCTTGAGCTGACATCTCATCCATCAAAGCGAACCCACCAACAGAGCACACAGGAGGATTCCTCCTTTTTCTGAACAATGAACACTTGCCTGTAACCCCCTGTAAGACTGCTTACCCTACAGGCAATTAATGGAATAAAAAGGTGAAAGAAAAAGGAGGCAAAAAAATAGTATTAAATAAGAAGGAAAACTGAATTTGCTGAAAGTGTTTAACATAAGCAAGACAGGCTTAGGAGCTTCCAGAAACAAGAGAATGTGGCTGTAGCCAAATCAATGGTGTGTTAAAAAGCGTGATAACTTTTCTCACTTTTCACAAGACTAGATAATTGCTCCAATATCTTTGATCAAAATTCTCCTCCTCTGTCAGTGAAAGTAGTAAATCATGCATTGTTTAGTCTTTATTCAAGACAGACCATTCCACCGATGTTGCACATGTACCTTGGCTTATGAAACTCTCTTCAGACTTCTAGCTTGAAATATTTGAAGCAGAAGGTTATCTATAAGGGCAATTACTTCTTGCTTTCTCTATCTACGTATGAATGTGCATGAGCACACATCAGCTGACAGGCAAAGCCTGAGAAAGGGACAAACAGGCAGTATACCCAAGCCTGTTTATTTGGCATGCCATTCCAGCAGCCCTGTGCTCCTCATCCTCAGTGTAGGATGCCTTGCTCCTGCACACCACAGTGAGCAGAGAACAGCCTGGTATTTCTCATGAAGACTGTGGGTTTCTCTTCAGAGCTTTATTCTAAACAAAGATGTTGAAAACCTGAATATAGCAGAGTAGTGCTGACTCATGCTGGTAGCCAGATTTTCTGAAATACAAGCAGAGAGCAAGAAGAGATCTTGTGTCTTTTTGACTCACATTGTGGAAGGCAGGAATGGAAATGTCAGAAAATAATTGGGCTTGGACAACCCAAGAAGGCGCAGAACTTCTAAGAAACACTAATCCTGAAGATATCCTGGAACTGGAACTTCTTTTCAGAGCAAACACCCATGGACCTTCAGCCTATTACCATTCCAAGAGCTTTGCCAGAAACAATCTTCTCCATATCTAACATTATAACTATGTTTTCTAAATTACAGCTAGAGCAATGGACCCACACTGTCCTCTGTCAAGAAACAGAAGTCAGTCTCCCACCTCCCATCTTCATAACCAAATCAAGGGTGCACTATGTACTGTCTGAGTTTTCCACTTTGTTTCCTCAACATCTTCACTCATGTCAACCTGCTTTTCCACTCTTTTTGTGGAGTTGCCCTTCAATTAGCCCATCTCCAAAAAGATAGTTTATTCTCTTTAAAGCCTCAAATCTGAGTCACACATAAGCTACTCGTTAATATGTTTTTATCGTGGTAATTAAATAAATTATTTTTGGTGTAAAAACTTAACCACTAAAAATACGTAATTTAAAACCTAAAGTTACAAGATTACTTAAAACACAAATATTAATACGGCTTGACAATTTCCCATAGTCTGAAACATGATATTCTTACTTTATTTCTGAAATGTTCAACCTTGAAAGTTGTTGCAAATACATTATAATCCATTTTAGCAAGCATTTTCTTATCTGAGTCATACATGGAAGTTTCTCCATATGTATGCTTGTCACATACTACAGGTATAACAGCCCATGAACAGTTGCATGTTGCAGTAAATATCCCAAGGATATGACTTCATAACACAACAACAAGCCTTTGCTTAGATGTGTCTGTTGTCATGCTGTCTGCTGTATACAAAGGAAGATCATTGATATGCATCTCCTGCACTACCATGACTGATTATCTGGTGAATATCTTTTGACTTCGAAATGATTCTTCGTTATAGGTAATATAAGAAAGATCCAAAAAATTGGATCTACTTGAGATTTGACACAGTGTGATAAGGAATTACTAACAATTGCCATCTTTTTCTTTTTCCTCCTTGCCAACAAAAAAAAAAAGAAAAACAACATTTTTCAGACCCTCTAAAAGAAGTTCTTGGGATAGAAGTAATCATTGTATTTACCACTGACTGGGAGCTTGTTTGTCCACCCACTTCCTTGCCCTGACTATATGTCTCAGGTCACTGCTGTCCACTGCATAGTTGAACATTTTGGCCCTTTATGCCTGGCCCTGTCCCCTCACCAAAGTCAATGTAACATCAATCCAAACCATAGGCAGTCCAAGCCAAGCATGAAGTAACTGCCTCTTATAGCTCTGCTAGAGATTTCACTGTGCCATGCCTTCTCCTTTCTCAGCAGCTCTTTGGGACTACACATGCCTCCTCCAGTGAAGAAAATCAGTTCTTCCTCCCCAAAAGATAGCAAAAGACTGTAGACGCTGGTAAGGTAGGTGGACAAGAAGCCAATTCTGCTCCATGTGAGGCATCAGCAGTTTTAGCATTGACACAAATGAGATGGAAGCAAACATTGAAAGACTGACTGTGCTGCAGGACTTCAAATGAGGATGAGGAAGGTGTAAAAAACACTGTCCTCGAGGGAAAAAGAAAAGAAGAAAAGGTGGTAACAGGAAAAAAAGCATAAAATGGAAGGAGAAAAGAACAAAGAATTGGTGGAAAGCAGGAATAGGGACAGAGACTAATATAAAGTATAAGGAAAATGCTTGAGTACTGGAAAAATAAAACAAAAAGCTTAAATGCTTCAGCTATGCCCCCTCTACTATAGTTTTTCCTAGTTCTTCCTTCTTCTATCCCAGTCATTTTTCCTGTCTGATCGGCTCATCTGTTTTTGAAATGGTCTCCTAAGGGTAACTCTTCATTAGCTTTGGTTCTCCTAAGCACATTCTGCTACACAAGGGGTGCCTCAGCAGCTGCGACATTGCCAGCTGAGATCTTCCTGCAAAGTAAGAACGGCACCACAGACTGCTAAGTGCCAGGGCAGGGACTGCTACCATTCCAACCAAAATCATCCCAGACTCCAGTCAAAACTTAGCAGATGAACACAGAGAGCACAGCACATGCGGAGCAGAACAAAAGACTGATTCTGCTCCTGTTCTGTAACAGAGTAAATTAGGAACACCAGCAGTAGCATTGGCAATGCTGCAGTAACTCCGTACATGTGAAAGCAGACCTGCTAGCAACAAGACCTGGTAATCAGCCATGGTCATAATCCTCACCTCAGAAAGGGATCACTGAACTCAGTGACAGCCTTCATACGTACAAAGATCTGCACACATGAGTGCTGCTGAAGAACCAAAGCCAAAGGGCAGGTGTTAAAAATGGGAATTTCCATTGAACTGGAAACCCTTCTTGGAACTTTTTATGCAACCATAGTACTGTTAGAGACAGTAAAGCTCCACATCCAGATGAAAGAGCCACCTTTGGTGCAAGCACCTTTTTGAACAGGGCAGGTTCCACACCCAAACAGCAAGAGCTGAGCAGGATCTCTGCAACATAGGGATGATGCATTGCTAAAGAATGAACTTTTAGGTTGAACAAAGCACCGCAGTTCTACTAAGGATCTTCCAATGAAAACCTGATTACCCCCTGAGGCAGAGAACAAAGTGCAAAATGTTAAAATATATTTAGTCAGCAGTTAGTCTCTTCCACCTATACTAATAGTGCTACCTAAAAATAAGCCGTCAGGAGAAAGCACATAATGATGTACTCAAGCGCAACTTGTGTACATGAAACACATTTTTTTCCAAAATCAACTTCTGTCCTCAAAAGAGACTCTGGAAATACAGCAATAACCCTGTGCCCCATTAGTACTCAGGGTTCTCATTAACTAATGCATAAAAAATAGAAAGGCTTTACATATTTTGGCACTGTCAGTTCTGAAGAACAAACTCAGCCTTGGGAGGGAAGGGAAATGCTCTTCTACCTGGCTTCCCATTCAGTAACAGAACAGCCTAAATTTCAGCTGTGCCGCTGTCCCACACACACTTCAGGAACCTGCAACATGTGTGATCTCCCCGAGAGCAGCAACAGTATGCTGCTTCAAGTCAGAAAAGCAACCAATTTACAGTATCTTTCTTATGGAGGACACTGTTTATGCAACATTGCATTTTGGAGTTCAGGGCCACAGCTGAGCTTGCGGAGGAGGCAGACAAGCAATCTTGTAAGCCTTCACACCAGCAAACCACATCCAACATCCCTGCAAAGCCATTTTATACAACTATCTTTCAGACTCAAACCAAAATACTCACCTGGACCTAAAGCAGAACCTTGCACCTGTTTAAAAGTCTGACACTTCAAGCACAATGTGCAACTGTAGTTAACCATATTTTGCTGTGGTGTTTTGGTGCAGAATCCCATTATCATTGAGAAATGCTTCCATTTCAAGACATAGTACACTCAATCCAATCTTTCAATCCATGGAAGTACAAAACTGGCCATTTTTTTCTATCTATCTACCTTCTTACTTACATCTCAAGACCTGCAAATCTTTCCTGCCTCTTTATTTTCTTCCACTATCAATACTTTCTAAATGATTAACGTTTCTACTCAGTTTCATCTCTTTTATCATCAGACTTCACAACCTATCTCCACAGAGATCTTCAGGTCAGACAGTTTCTGTCAAAACTGCTTGCACAATTCATGTCTAGAATTCCCGTATTAGCATCATTTTGAACCTCCAAATATATACTACAGCTGTTTTAACTGTGTTATCTTTTCCTATTTTCTAGGCTAAGTTCCCTTGAACCACTGTTTTTTCTCCCACTACTTCACAGTCATTTCCAGTCTCACACTAGCTGTCTCACTGTTCACTTTTTGAAGCCACCTGTAGAGTTTGGCAGATTGAGCTGCATCTGGATGAATTAAAGCAGTTCTTTACTACCGACTGTTCCAAAACTCATGTTTACGTTAGCTCACAATAACACATGCTCAAATCAAAGTGGCCCCAGATCATGTAATTACACACCCTAAAATATCATCATATGCAAACACTTTCATGAGCCAAATTTCACTCTGTGTTAGCTATTTAGAAGCTAAATATCCCATCTAAGGTAGCTGTATAGGTTCCTCCTCCGATAGTAAATGGAGAAAAAGGGTTATTTGCCTGTAGAGTTACTTTTCCCAGCTATAGACAAATTCTGACTTTCTAAAGCAGCAGAATCACCCTCCAGGTGAGCCACTGTCTCAATGATGAATGCAGTTGAAACCTAGGTGACCAAAACATACCAAGCATATACACTTTTGGCAGCTGATATGAGATTAAATGAATCTCATCCCTAATGATCAATGCTGTGATGATGTCTAGCCACATTATTTTTGTGTGTTCTGTGACACAACAAATCTAAGAACGATTTTTTTCATACACCCATTCAAGAAGGCAAGTTAAATCCCAACTCTACTGTTAACTCACTGCACTGCAGGTGCAACCAAATATCATCCTCACTATCAAAAGATTCATGCAGCCCAGAGAAAAAGGACTATCACAAGGCTGCCTTCTGTGACACTCCACAACATGAAAAGAGAAGGGAAACACACACTCACCAGGCAAACTGCTGAACAAACACACTGTGCTATTTATGCTACATATATATACAGGAGACATGACAGCGCTCTCTCATATATACATATGAGATATACTGAGTTAGGGGTAATATCTTGTCCAATCTACACACAAATCAGACCAAATCAATAAAAAACGGGCCAACCCATGACACAGATCAAAGGATTTAATATCTGGAACTCAGGGCTGCGAACAAAAAGGGAATTCTAAAGTTTTCCTAATATTAAATGTTACTCACCTTTCATCTATAATCCCCATCACTTTTTACATAAGAAAGGAGAGCTCAAGAGTAACTAATATAGGAAGGAACTTGGAAGCTTTTTTTGCAGGTCTGTAGTACAGGGGCATGCTTTTACAAGTACCGTATCATAATCCTGCACATGATTTATCAGTACAAAACACCTGAATTTGTATCTGTGAGTATACAACAAAGTTGCATGTTACGCGTTGAATACTACTAGAGGTACTTCTGTAGCGGAACAGGAACAGCTGTGTTCACAGAAGACAGGAGATAATACACACAGTCCTGGAGCAAGCTTGGTAAATAAAAGCCACTTGTCACCATTCCCTGGGCATCTCATACAAACTGCTCCCACAGCAGAGAGCTGACAACATGAACCTTTGGCTAAAGGATGTGTGAAGGAGCTGGGGATGGTATTCACCCAAAAGCAGGAAGCAGAGAAGGATGCCCTGTTACACCCTCAAGCAACAGCTTTACACCTGTGACTGCAGCATGAGCTCTACTACTGTAACTGCAACAATTCCAAAACAAAATCTGTGCAGAGATTACACTTTGGTCATACGATGAAAGCAATAGACATCAACTTTCATCACATAGTTTATATATTTTCCCTGCTCAGTATCAACCAAATTCTGTTTCCCTTACTGTGGGCAACTCAATTTAAGTACCATACAACGTGTGTCCTGGGCAAGTGTAGGCTATATGTCATGCACATCATATAGCCAACCAGACTCTCAGGCCCAGCCCACATCTAATACCTCATCAGCAAGTATCAGAGTTTGGATGCTCCTTTGGATTCTCCTTCGCAAATGAAGTAAAATGAAAACAATTAAAGCCCGCACAAAGCCAGAGGCTAGGACATTCTAGTTTGCCCTGACCAAAGAGAAAATTACTAGATTAATTTCCTCAATACTTGTGCTTGAGCACAGATGCCAGAAAGCTCTATTTCCCCACAGCAAGACTTCTTTTCATGTTTTAAAATTTATTTACAAATCAAATATTCTTCAAGCTGGTATGTTTTACAGAATCCTCAAGAGTATTGTGAATGACAAACCAAAGGGCTAGAACTCCTGAAATGATTATATAATCTGAGAGTTGCAAACCACTGGGATTTTACTGTATAACCCAGACGAGGATAAAAAGGAGCCCTGCATTATTAATGCTAGCTCTGTTTTCTTTTTCCTTTTTTTAATTTTTTTTTTAAACTCGAGCAAAGGCACTTACTCTGAAAGCTGTTCACTGAGAAGATGTTGGGATGATAGAATCCAGCCTTGCAAATACATTTGTAGGCTCCAAGCACAAATCCAAGGCCTTTAATTGGCATGCACTGTGAGAAAGGAAAAAAGAAAAGTCATGCAAATAATCATACAACTGTATACTCAGATGTACATTCAAGCATGAAAACATTACAAGATATTGTGAGCAGACTTCTGAGAACAAATACGCACCCCTTCCAGTCTAACAGTATTTTTCTCAGCGACTTTTCCCACAGTCATGTATCTCTCCAATTTTCTTTTCTTCTTGGCCATCCCCAACAAACAGCAAAGACAGCTATAATCAAGCCTCTCTCACTGATAAACCAATCCAAGTGCCAAATTTGACTCTTGTACTTTGGCTGTAGGTGGGACATTCGACTGCTGTGGGTTCTTCTGTAGAGTTTCCAGTACTTTTCCCCAGCACAGCAGGTGGGTTTCAGACGGCTAGAGGTCACACTCTGTGAGGAGTAACATGAATACACACAGCCAAGCCATCAACCTTCTGGTGCTGGTGCCCCCACCACAATGGCAACCATATCGGAATGGAGATTTCCCCGGGCAAAACAAAGCCAACAACTGGTTAGAGAAAATGGCTGCAGACCTAAGTCTGACCTAAGTGAAAGAGAAGAAACCTACACCAATGGGAGACCCATACTTCTAAGCTCTCTTGTCCCTTTTTGAGGAAGTAATATGCGAAACCTTTTTTTTTATTTTACTCTACTTCCCTTTTGCTTAATTTTCACATCAGGAAAACCATGGCAAATTCATTACAGTGACAGAACATCTACTGTCAGATCATTTCTGTACAACAAATAGACTTTGCCTAGTACAGAAGGAAGAAATAGTTCAGCAACAGAAGCTCAGCAACATAAAGCCAGAAACACTGGAAAAAATATTTTCCCCAGTATAGCTTATTTCACTTTATCAGATCAAATTAGACTACTGAACCAAATGCCTTTCCACTCAGTATAGGTGTACCTATACCAACATGCCTCTATGAATAGGAACTAGACAGTAGTAGTTCCTCAGTGAGCAACTGAATGGTTTAACTGAAACATCCCCTGTCCTCTGGCCTCCTTACGTTTCACTTGTGACTTTAGAATATGCTGCAATCTCTAACTCTGCCTGCGACTGCGAGGAAGATACACAGGACAGGGTTTAGTAAAGAAGATCTGAGTTTCAAAACTCAAATGCACACCAAGAGAGGACAGTCTGCACTGACACTTAAGAGAAACTCAATTTTTTAAAAAACTCTAAAATTAAGAAAAACTCAATCTCAAATTTCAGCTCTGTGACATAATTCTGCCTGATGTTGGGAAAGCCGTTTTGCTTTGCCTCAGTTCCCCCAGGCAGCATCGTCTTTTCTCATACCCTTTGCCAATCTGATGTCCATGCACACAGCCTGGGACTGAGGGTGCTACTGGAAAACAACTAATAAGCAGGAAACTGACATGCAAGAACACTGAAAATGCATTCAGCCTTTGTATAAACGTGAAAGTAAGAAAAAACTGAAAGAGAAGGCACAAATCATTTTTCTTCACACTTCATCTTCACCCTACAGAAACGTGACTGTTGACATGATGGAGGACAGGAGAAAACAAAGTTGGAATAAGCATGTGTGCGAGTCCAATGACAGCGAAACCCCTTTAATCAAGCGCAAAAAAAGTATTAAAAAGAATTTTTCCGGGTAAACTCTGTTCAGCCTTTCTGGCTTCATGCTTTGTAACAGGAAGGTACATGCTGTTATAGAGACTGCATTTTCTTTTTGAAGGCAAGGAAGAAAAGAACTAGCTTCTACTGTATTCTGCGAACACTGCAGCACCCTATATACATAATCCATCCCCAGTGAACAAGTCTTCAAACAAAACGTGTCACAGGCTCATCAATCTGTTCTGTGTTAAACTAAATGTTTTATTGACGATCCTTTGACATACATCCAATATTCACACCACATAAAAGCTTGTAACTCCTATTCTATTGTCGCTGACCAGTCTAGAACTTGAAAATGAACAAAATATTTCAAATGTTATGTCTCCTTGGTTGAGGATATTACCTTTATTTCCAGTCTTTGGCATCTGTAATGCACACCTTAAAAACCATCAGTCAAATTCTGTTTCTTGCAGCCCATATAATCCCATGCAAAGGAACAACAGGGATCAGAACATCAGTCTGCTGAAAGGAGGGATGGAGAGAAGGAGAGAAAGCAGCCTAAATCCCTCTAGATGCTGCTTCAAACTCTGAAATTCCACTGTGCTCAAAATTGCATGGAAACAGAACTATTTACAGCCTGACTTTTTTTTAAGAAATTGCAGCAGCTAGGCAGAGAAGAACACTAAATATCATGTGACCAAAAAACGTGAAAATATTTTTCCTGGAAAGAAAAAAATTCCCCTCTTTTTACAAACCATTTAACAGTTAATATTACATTAACCGCTGGTGGTAAATAGGTAATAAATAAACTGAGTTAAGAGTTTGCTGATATACAGAAGCAGTTCAGCGAAAAAAGTCCAGATTTGTTTAATCAGGGTTCTTTTGGCAGATACAGAGGCTTTTCCTGGCTCTCTGTGGGTGAATCCACACAATACATAGCAGGCACATGCAAGCACACGCAAGCAATTTTTGTCCTTGCCCCTGCATTACCCTGGATCCAGTGGCCCCAGAGGCAGACCCAGAGCCCGAACCCTGCGAAGCTGTACTAACTCAGCCCTGGCAGCCCACAGCATCGGTCGTGGGCTTCAGACTGCCAGGAACACGGAGACTGTGCAACCCACACACTGTATAGACACAGCCAGTAAAATATTAATCTCCTACTAAGTCACTTAAGATTTGATCCATATAGAACTTAGCACTAAAAAAAGCAGATGTGTAAAAAATATCTGCCTCCACATAAACAAAAAAAGGAAGCTTAAACCTGACCTGGTTTCAGATTTCATTACAAATGTGAAAGCAAAGCTGTGGGAATAAAAACACCATATTCCTGAGTATCTTTTTCTTCATCAGTCATCATCAGCTTTTTAAAAGTCATGCTTTATTTAATTCATAACAGCAGCTACCTTAGGTTAGACCAGAAGCTCCGTTTAGGCTTGTATAACATCCCTTGTGTGCCCAGCAGCCAGTGTCAAGGCAAACAGTGAAAGATGCAGGGTGGCTATTGAGTGAGCCTTCCTCTAATACACCCTTCAGGACATCATGCTCCTGAATGGAATTTGCATCGCTTTAACTTCTAGCCATTAGTTCTTATAGATCGCTTGGTTACAGTTCAGATCAGCTTTACCATAATATTTGCTAAAAGGAGAGTAATAGGCATCTGTACAATTCACACAGCACATTTATCCCTGCTGTCTGTTCCCTGGTTTGCAAGTTTGTATTTAAACTTTACAGTATTTCTATAACGTAACACCTCCCAGGTTTAACATAGTATGCTTTAAATTATACAGTCAGTGCAAAAATACTAAGCTATTCAGTAAATATTTATCTTGAAATTATTTATAAATAAATAGCTCCTGAATCAACACAGATAGAACACCTAAACCAGTTTTTAAAAAGGTTGTATTGGTTTAATTTTATGCTGCTTGCTGTAAAGGACAACGCTAATGGAAAAATCTAATGCGATAAAGAATATATCCGTTGGAAAGAAAATAAATCCTTTGAATAACCTGTGCAATTGCTTTGGAAGTCTGATCCACATCTTTTGGCATAAAAGATGCAAAGCCCTTCATCAGATCTCATTAGCCAGAAACCAAGTGACAAAGTATTCAGCAGATACACAAAGCAGGTGTTACAGTCATGACAGAAAACAGAAAGGGAAAACAGGGCAAAAAGAAACTAGTAATTTAATAGAAAGCATGCGGCATCATGCCCTACATGTAATTTAGAACCTTAGAGAAACCACCAAATAAATCTGTCCTGTGGCATTCTGGAGCAGAGGGGTGAAAGCTGTAAATTAAAAACAACAACAACAAAAAAAAGACTAAAAAGGTGCCAGCCTTGATTTGGGCATTTCAAGTTTTTCAATGAGCAGCTTTCACAATCTGTATTTCCACATGCATAGGATGTCTCCCTTTTCTAATGTTGACTGCTTGTTCAAAAGATGGAATAAGAAAAAAGTCACGATAGAAAAAGCTTAACAGAAATAATACAATAAGCCCACATTTCTTCACTCTGGTTAGGGCCAGCACATAGGGAATTTCTAGAAAGCGCTACATATGTAAAAGTCATTTTGTGCCTGCACATGACAGCTGGAGCAGGCTGGTGTCCTGTGAGACCCTGCGAGCTCCTTTCTGAGCCTGTTTACCATGTTGTCAAGCACATTTACTTACAAAAATAAATGAAAAATAGAAGTCAGAGTAAAATTCTGCCTGCTGAAGTCAATAACAGCTCTGTCACTGAAAAGGCTTTACCTGTTGTATTTTCTCACTTTATTTGCCCTTCAATAGCAGAGTTTTGAGTTGAAGTGTGTTTGCAGCCTGCTCAGATGTGAACAGTGAGCACATCCACGCATTCAAGAGCATGGTGCATCACCCAGGAGCCCCCTGCTTGCCTCCAGACAGCTCAGGAGGCAGCCAGCCTGCCAATGTTGTTCATAAGCTTTTTCTCTTCAAATACAACATTTTGTTTCAAAAGGACAGGACAGGGCTGGCCACTCCATAATTCCCATCACAGGGTTACTTGGTAGGCCCATGTGACTTTTCTTCTCCCGTCTGAGTGCATCGATGGAGATAATTCTTTTTTAAATTCGAGTTTAAAAATGTGTTTTCCAACAACAATGAACTTAAAATTACACCAAATTGCTTAAATTCTGAGTCAGACAAATCACAGTAACAGCTGATCTGATTCAGGTTAGAGCAAAGGTAGCCATCGGCCCAATATTGGTCTCAATAGTTTGAAGCTTTGCTAAAACCTCCCCGCTGCTTTTTAATGTGATTTTTCATTATTCTGGTCTTGTTAAGCCATGGTACTAGAGTAAGTACTGATGGTAAGGAGTCCCAGCTCATTCACACAGATAATTATAAACTACATGTGATTGTTAAAGTTAAAATGAGTGATTTTTCATTTATCTCTTTATTAATCTCAATCAAAATACTGAGAAAATGAGGCAAATTATTCAAGTTATGGTTTTATGTTAGGGTACTTTTGTTACTACTGATAAGCCACAAACAGAGAATAATGTCAAATCATCCCCAGTTCATGCAGGAAGGCATTCACTACAGGTAAGAGACTGCAGAGTGTTTAACTTCCAATCAACCCCTTTTGCAATGTGAATCCATTTGGTCACCCAGCTGTATGTCTGAGGAACCCTAAAGGATACCCTTCTGATTCTCCATCACTCCCAAGGTGCCAGTGTTATCTGCCCATTACTGGACAAATGTGACAAAAATTCAAGTGCTAGTGAACAAAAACTAGTGGAAATAGAGCATTTTGCAAAGAAATGGAAGAGAGGAGATCAAAAATATATACAAATCGTCATAGTTGCTTAGAAGGCAGTGAGAGGGGAAAAAAGGTGAATTTAGCAGTGTTTGAAAGCAGGTTACTTGGCAGAGGGGGATAAGCAGCAAAAAACTCATCATCAGCTGTTGTCATGCATATGGAAAACCAAAGGTCAGCTTACAAACTATGCTTCCACAGTCAAGGCCCTTTACAGAAGGATGAAAGTACAACAATTACAGCAATTTTCACAAGATGGGTAGCTCAGACACTCAAAGGTTCTCAGCAATGACAGTGTTTAAGAGATTTTTTTCATTTAAAAAAAAGGAAACCAAGTCTTTATACGACAGATTAGAATTGTTATTGTTAACCTGAATATCATTTTAGAACACATCAAACTTTGCTTCTGATTAACGTGCAAAACAATAAAATAACAGTTTCTCCTCTCCTAGAAAATAATGCAGTGATTACAGGGGAACCTGTTAAGACACCAAAGGGACTGATAATTTTATTGCCATTAAATAATGCAGTGTGATTAATTTGAAGGCACTTTCTCAGGGCCAGATTTCCTTGGCTTTGAGGATAAATTAAGACTTTTTTCACTATTAGCACAGATTAAACTGCATTAAGAGCAAAGTCTAATTCACTTCCTTAGTGTGTTACCTACATTAAAAAGAATTCTGTTCTTACTGAGTCTCTATCCTGTTTTTCCTATCACTAGGATAATTTTGTGCTTTACACATGGGCAATACTGGAAACATTAAACGTTATCTGCAGAAGACCTTCCAGAAACTGTCAAGGAATATGCCAAAATACACAGAGGTCCTTTACCTCTGGATGTCTGGTTCTGCCAACTACTTCTGCACTCATCTGTGACTTGGCAGCAAGTGTTGCAAAAGTTTGCCTGGAAGATGGTCCACACAGTAAGACAGCAGATTAAGAAAGGTTGCCAAAAACCTACAAGAATGAAAGATATTGCCAAAAACATTCGGTGGGGGGAAAAGCTGGATCTATTCCTGATCCCTGTGTACTCGTTTTCATCTATTCACGTTTCCCTGAATTATTAACAAACTAGCAGAATTTTGCAATGTTTTAAAAAAATGTAAAAAACCCTCAGTTTTTTTATTACTTACTGATGTCAAATTTTTTTGACCAAACTTTCACAGTTGGCCTACCTGTGACAATAAATGAGATTATCTGCACTGTAACAATACAAATGACTTTCATTCTGAAATCCATTTTGCACATTCATAAGCTTTATTTAAAATATTTATTTACGATACTAAGAACAGCCATTCACATCTTCTTCTAAAGGCCAATAAGAAACACTAGGACAGCCAGTAACTCATCAAGAGAGCTGTGGAGTTCAAGCAAAGAAAACTCATTCATAATAGGAAAGAGTAACAGAGGGTGTAGGGGAACTGCACAGCTCATCTCACAGAAGGGCATGGCCAAACGTCTTGTAGGCTGCACCATTCTCTAGAAAGAGCCTGACTGTTAAAGTACTGCCAGCATGGACAGCCTGCTGACCCAGCTATTCGGAAAGGGAAAAAAATTCCCTACGGTTCATCCAAAAGCTAGCAAATAGCTGCTACAAACAATGGGTAATTTAGAGGCATAACTCAAAGACAGGAATAAAACGGTGGCAAACAGTGTTCAATATTTTAATAAGTTAACATAGACAACATTGCTAAACCAACACTTCCTAGCCAGCTACTCTATCTGACGTTTCTACTGCATTTCCCAGCAACCATTAATGTAATAACTTATTGACTCAAACGTTATTTTTAGGCTGATTCCACACACTAGCAAGACATAACGTGATCGCACTGGAAAAGGTGTGTAACAGTTCATATCTGTTTTCCCAATGAATGGTAACTTTTTTGACCTACTGGCTGGTTCCAGACAATGCAGTAGGGGTGAGAAACTTGCTAAGTTCCCACAAGCTTCATGACAATAACATCCTGGTAGAGAAGAGATACCTTATCAGTGTCTCTGCTGAGGGAGAGACTACATCATGAGGACACACCCTTTATTAGACACTAGCGAATGCTCTTTGAAATGCCACAGTCACAAGAAAAGCTTTAGCTGGCACTCATGCCACCTTAGACATCAGCTAAAAGCATAAGTAAATGCATTAGGAAACCAGGCTACAATAATCTGATATTTCTGTTCCTTGGCATTCAGTCCATCTTTAGGACAAGTTGGCTCATTTTCCCAGAGGTTTTTAACTACTCAGGACTGCCAGGAGCCTTGAGTCCAACTATGCGAAGTTAGATAAACGATGCTCTTAGTCACAAAATAATTTCTTACAGAAATTCTACTTGAGTATTTCTTGAAACATGATTGAGAAGGTGGCTACATAAAGGATCCAAATTTTAATATCTTTGCTCAGTTTTGCAGTATTCTTTCCTTTTATATTACTGCAACATTAGATAGAAATTGAAGGAAAATACCAACCTCACTGCTACTTGAATGAAGACAAGGCATCTTCTATCACAAAACAGAGTCTTACAGGGTCAGTTAAATGAGTCTTTCTGTTTACTTGGTGGTCATTGGTAAAACAAAACTTCCAGCCAAGTTCTGTCGACCAGCAGCACACATTTTAAAAACATGTTTCTTTCATTCAAGGAGACAGTTGAGTCCTGCAGCAGAGTGACTGCTCTCTCCACAACTTGATCAATATCCTTTTATTAATTTTGCTTTATTCTGGATTGTAGCCTCTACAGTTTGACAATGTGTCAACTCATCATGAAAATTAATCTTGCGTATAAGATAGTATCAGAATACGAGTTAACATATCTCCATGTTCCAGCCACAAGTCTCCCATCCTCAAGGTTGGGATGTCCCTCAGAACTGAAGTTCAGAGCACAGTTTCTAGGTTTAATCTATGATCTGAGCTCTGTCAAACCACAGATTCTTCTTGATTGCCTTTAATCACATCACCAGGCTTCTTTCACAATTTCATCTATCAAAGGAAACTACGATTTTGTGAGAAAGCCATCATCCCTCCTCTTGCCCAAGAACACTGCAGACCATAGTCTGTCACACTGCTGTTCAAGCACCATCATAAGAGCAGTATCACAGTCAGAAGCAGCACCATATTATTGCTGTCAGAAAAAATTCCTCCCAAACCCCCATTACTTGACAGTAACAGCTTCACACTGATCTTCACAACCTGTAGCTGTATACTCATTCATTACAAGGCAAAAGTCCCATAGAGGTGCTGCATGTCCTGCCAGCACCATGAAAATAGAGCATCCACAATTTGCCAACTATTTGCTAGCTCAGTCTCTTCTTTAGCACCAGGCAAGCAGGAGGGTTTTAAAAAATGCATTTGGGCAGGACATGTAGTTATACTTTTGGGTAACAAATCAGAAACAAAAGGTTATAACTGAAACTAATATGAAACAGCAAGATACTTAATAAATTAATACCTGTCTAGTTGTCTACCGCTTCTTATCCAGGAGATCAAAAAGAGATTGGCCATGAGAGTACACCATGAAATCCTGTTTTCTGCTCTGAATGCTTGCTTCCTTCTTGCAAACTTTATCAGCTTTGAGGAAAAATGATCTAATTTTGAATAGTAACTGTCCTATAAGTGATCCCTCACTTCTAGGTCTAAGGCTAGTCAGAGGGCTGGCAATCCAGCTCTCTATATGGAGCCACCACATTCTAGAGACACACTTTGAAAATCTTTCCTCTGATCTTCTGTTTCCCTTACCTCAAATCTAGATTCTTACTTTTTATCTAAAGCCAATGTAGCCTTGATGACTCATATCTCACTCCTCCATTGCCTTCTGGAGCTGGAGGGTTTGGCTATGAATGTAAATTCCTTGGAAGGCTCTCTCTAAATGACCTCTTTTGATATTTAATGATGCTTCTCTCTGCCTATCCTTATTTTCCCCTCAGGTCTGCACTTAATTCAACAAGACTATTCCTGTGCCCCAGTGATTAAAAGCCACTTTTCCCTGTTCTGCTTGACTGCCATTTCCTGCCCAAGCTAAACCCCTGCTTTATACAAAGCTACAGCCAGCCTCCATTTAACATCACAAAAGCCACCCACTATAAAGATGTTCTCTGAAGCTCATAGTCCAACACCAGCTTTGATACAGACCTATAAAAAGTGTTCTTATTTTAACAGACTGAGAATAAACTATCTAGACGTGCACTGGGACCAGCGCTGTTTAACATCTTTGTCGGTGACAGGGACAGTGGGATCAAGTGCACCCTCAGCAAGTTTGCCAACTACACCAAGGTGTGTGGCATGGCCAACCTGCTAGATGGAAGGGAGGTCATCCAGAAGGACCTTGACAGGCTGGGGAGGTGGGCCCGTGCAAAACTCATGGAGTTCCACAAGGCCAAGTGCAAGGTCCTGCACCTGGGTCGGGGCAATCCCAAGCACAGATACAGGCTGGGTGACGGGTGGATCGAGAGCAGCCCTGAGGAGAAGGGCTTGGGGGCGCTGGTGGATGAAAAACTGAATATGAGCCAGCAACGTGCGCTCGCAGCCCGGAAAGCCAATCGCATCCTGGGCTGCATCAAGAGCAGCGTGGCCAGCAGGGCGAGGGAGGGGATTCTGCCCCTCTGCTCTGGTCAGACCCCACCTGCAGTGCTGTGTCCAGCTCTGGGGCCCCCAATGTAAGACAGACGTGGACCTGCTCGAGCGGGTCCAGAGGAGGGGCATGAAGATGATTAGGGCGCTGGAGCACCTCCCCTCTGAGGACAGGCTGAGAGAGACGGGGGTGTTCAGCCTGGAGAAGAGAAGGTTCCTGAAAGACCATATAGCAGCCTTCCAGTACTTAAACAGGGCCTACAAGAAAGATGGGGAGGGACTCTTTATCAGGGAAAGCAGGGATAGGATGAGGGGTAATGATTTCAAACTGAGAGAAGGTAGATTTAGATTAGATATTAGGAAGAAGTTCTCTACTGTGAGGGTGGTGAGACACTGGCATAGATTTCCCAGAGAAGCTGTGGCTGCTCCCTCCCTGGCAGTGTTCAAGGCCAAGCTGGATGGGGCTTGGAGCAACCTGGTCTAGTGGAAGGTGTCCCTGCCCATGGCAGGGGGGTTGGAACTACATGGTCTTCAAGGTCCCTTCCAACCCAAGCCACTCTATGACTCTCCCTATATATATGAAAGCAAATATTCCCTTGTCCTGTCTCCAACAGGGAGTCCTCGTCTTACAGTGTCATCTTGTATCCACAGAAATTTCAGGTGGGTGTCTGCTAGTGCACATTACCTGTAGCTTAATGGGTCCTAGAGCCCTGCTGGGGCTTTGGGTCGGTATTATCCCAGAGACCTCCACAGAGAAGCCCAGACTAACAAGCGTGCCAAGGTGGCTTAAAATCTTGGTCATATCCGTCCTATATAGTGAAATCTCCAGGCAGGACAGCTGTCGTCTTGTATAAATCTATAGAATAACTAAGCTTTACTACAGGAATATAGCCACATTTCATTAAACCTCCAAGACATATAACAATACACACACTAAAATGAAGGTTAAGTTCAAATCTAAGCTGGAAGTATGAAATACACTTTTAGTTTTAATCTGTTCAGTAGTCTGCTTTCCCTTGGTTCAGTAATGCACCGTTTTTGAGCCAAGGTCCCAAACTGGCAGAAAGCTTAACCAATTCTAAAATGAGTTCCCTCACTTTAACCCCAATAGTAGATGGCAACACCACAGAGATACAAGAAAGATGACATTGTTCCAGCTTGCAGCGGGAAGTCAAAGCAAAGCAACTAACAATCTCTGGAACAAGAAACTCTGGAACTTCATATTCCTTCTCCTGGCAGGGTAACCACTGGTAACACTATTTGAAAAGCATGCCACTCCAAATTTGGAAGCCAGTTTCCCAGGGGTCATTAAGAAGGTCGGAAAATTCAGGAAGTTTACCTGCACTGTAGTTATTTCTTCCTCGAGCACTTGCAAGTATACAGCAGCAGAAGGGTAACACTAAACCACAGGAATTAAAGTGGCCTTCGGGCAGTAATCATCCACCAGTCCTATTCAATAAACTTGCATGAAAACAGGGCCTAATGAATAACAAGTAACATGGTACATCACTGGAGAGAAAGCAAGCCGGAATTTTCTCTCTATTATTCAGCAGCTGCCAGGAGCTGGTTCACAAAGCATGATGGACTGGATCTTTTCTGACATCATTAAAATTAAAAAGGAAATTGTTTTCTATTATTAATTATAGAAACTTACCTCTTCTTAGAGCTCTCAGAAATGGTGAAAGAGCATCTGGTAGCAGCACACTGTACACATATAAACCTCAGAAGACAATAAGATGCTTGGAAGAGCTTGCTTCAAACTCAACAAAATGTCAAGTCTACTTTCCATCTGACAGAGCAAACCCATTTTATTGGAAGCCACTACAGAAATAGCACCAAAGACATGCCAGCCTTAATGTGACATGCACATGCACACACAAAATCCGACCCTCACGCCACATCAACTCACTTTTTAACTCTCACTTTGAAATCACTTGAAGAGGTTGCAACACAGTTATCATTTTTACTGAGTGGCAAAATCCCTGAGACCAGTGAAGCTTAAGCCAGGACAAATTAAGGCAGAACCAGGTCCTGTCGCACATTCATAGACTTCAGTTGGTAACACGTAGATATTATAAAGGTGCCAATGGGAAAGGAAACAACATTCAGGTTTGGTTAGTAACTTCATTAACCTTTGGTTAATGGCATCAGATTTTACTTCATATTTATAAATAAATAATGCTCACCTGTCTTCCTGAGTTAACAATTCCACAAGAACAACATTAGAGCACACAGGCTTGTAAAATTAACTTGCTGTTATGTTTTATGTTACTGCTCTCCCCTCTCTGTCCTTTCTACTCTTATTCTGCTGCAAAACACAACACGTTACCAAGGACATGAGACTTGTGACCCACCTCCCCAGAAAGGTCTCCTACCTCACCCCCAGGAACAACACAGACCTTCCGTTTGTCTCACTCCAACAGACTCTTATTCGCAATGCTTAATGAAGCAAGAGGCAAATTCAGGCACCAGCCTATTCAGTAGTCAGAGCCTTCCCAATTCAAATACATCGACCAGTACTTTTCCAAATCTTCTAACAGCACAAATGGGACAAAGACCAGGTCTTCCAAGTTTTTATTCCAAGACTTCTAAAATTTCATCTCGACCGTTGACTTCATTAAAACAAAAAAAAAACCTCTTAAAGTTAAATTTTATCAACATATCTCTGCATGCTAAGTGAATTATAAACCAGCCAAGTTTGAAGACAACAGTTTCTACTGAATTTTCTTGAGTCTGAGGCAAACTGTCCCAAGTACTGCGATGGCTTCATAGATTCCAGGAAGTTTCTGGATTCTGCATACAAATGTTATAATTCTATAATGTAGTGAATACAATCCTAAAATATGATAACTATATCCAAAAGTTTAAAACTGAGTTACCATATTATAGGATTGTATTTACTACACTGTAGAATTATAAACTGCACGAATGGACCATGACAGAAGCTTATGGTGAAATCCTACCCGCATTCACATCATCCTTCCAGAGAGTCAGCTACAGAAAATGTAATGAAAACCCTACAGCCCAGAAGCAATGTTTTAAAAGCCAAAAAAAAAAAGGTCAAAAACATCAGGTGAAAAGGCAAAGCACTCTCTATTAGCAGCACAAGAGCCCTGCCAACCTGCACAGCCCAGATGCTTCCAGGTCAAGCTTGCTCAGGTTCAAAGTGCTCAGGAGTTCCTAGGTATCTGCACGGTCACTGCAGGACAAGTACTTCAGCAGACTGTCAATGTGACTTACCTACTAACAATCCTTACCTATCTCCCACGAGGAAAATGTTTCCTTTGCTTATCTACAGGCTTCTTTTTTGCTTGTCTTGCAAGTGATACATCTTTTTCTTGCCTATGGACTTCTCAGGGGTGGGGAACTCACTTTTCAATCCCACTTGCAAATCCTCAAGGCATCTCAAGATCAGACATTTCATACAGCTTTGTACCATGAGAAGTGGTACAAAGAACTAGTATAAATACCAGGATATTTCATCAGTATCATACCCAAAAGAAAAAAAGATTGTTCTAAAGAGTAATAACTTGCTCATTATAATGTAGATATTATTAAAGTATTCCTGTGACATACAGAAGATTACCTGACAAGCTAAACTGTACTTGGATTTTGCTATAACTGTTTACTAGCTCATTTCAGACTGGTATGCTGCTTAGAATTAGCCTGACCTGTAAAAACACCCTGTTAATATCAGCAGTGACGCTGGTACTGGCAGAGCAGTTACAGTTACAGACTCTCAAGGTAATTATATTCAAACTAAAGTAAATTTGGGAAACGTATTGGGATGCACTCAGCATTTGGCTACTTTTCAAATTACAGTCTGCTGTTAAACGCACAACTTCATTTCCCCAATGAACTTTTATAGGCTTGTGTTAGAACAATTAGCATTTTTGTGAAGAAAAAGTTTCCAAGATAAGGACCAAATGTGAAGAAGTGAGTGAGCAATTAAACACCTCCACCTCCAGAATGCATCCTTCCACCAGCAGCCAGGTGAGTGCCAGTGCCCCTGCTTCAGCTCCGTCTCCAGCTGTCACATGTGAGAGAGGGGAAGGATGGGCATTTATATACTGCACCCATCATGCTTTTTCTCATTATAGTTTCCACAGCTTCAAGACACAATTTAACACAGAAATGCTACTGTCAATGGCACTCTTTAGCACCTTACAAAATTTTACCCAGGTATTCACAGAAACCATTAGTATCTTGAAAACTGTTTCTCCCCCTAGAGACACATCTTACAGGCTCCTCAGCCACATCTCATAACTAACTCCTATTGTAAGGCTCCGAAATAAATACACAGAGGCAGGGGGGGGAGAAAAGAGACATTTCATCTTGCACTAATCACTTAGTAACAGAAGTATATATTACTGGTCATTTAGAATAAAATTGTGAATTATATAAATTTACATAAATACCAACCATATAAAGTTAATATGTAAAAAAAAAACAACTCAGACTTAGCCACCAAAGAAACACATTTGCATATAAACCTGCATTGATAACAACAGAAATAACTAGAGTGGATATTTAAGGTCACCAGCAGTTAGCTATAGCTAAAGCAACAATGTTTGAACTGTTTGAACTACAAGGAATTTAAAATACTTTACAGCAGAAATTATCAGATCTATTAATGACATTAATAACACATTTTTTACAAAATTTCATTTTGATTTTAGTAACAACTCTATACCGCAATGTACCATAGCAGTCACTTTGCAACATATGCCTTCACTGAACCACATCTTAGTGCATGTAGTCTATACATTTTTCATTTAATATCTCTAGGTTACAAAACAGCAAATTTCAAAATTGTTGTTCTAACCAGTAACTTCTGACTTGCTCAGTCAGTACCCTCAAGTCAGAATCTGGATTAAAGAATGCTTTGGCAATGAGAAATTCCTAACAGTAGGAGTGTAATATAGAGCAGTATCAAGCAGAACTCCAACAAAATGTAGATATAATCTAATATAAACATGAAAGCAGGTTGTGGGGAGAAGATAGGAACAAGTCTGTAGCCAGAAGGCAGCCCGCTGGAGGAGCAGGCAGTAGCCACAGCAGGCAGTGGCCACAGCCCAGCCACATACTGGAGTGGTCTCCTTGCCTTTGCTCACCAGGCTGAAAAGAGCTGATACACACCCTCAAAAAATCATGTCTGTTTAACTAGCATTTTTATGAAAACCTCTTTCCATCAGAAAACTGTAGCTAAGCTCCTCTTGTTCTAGTTTCTCTCATGTGAAAATTAACAATATAGAGGAAGAGGGAGAAATTTAGTGTATATTATTACCTCAAGGACCCCATCCAGTATCCTCCCTGATACTCCTTCCCCAACCTTGTAATCTCTACATCTTTCAGACAAAGCCATTTATCCTCACAGGCAATTGTGCTGCTGAACCTCAAACTACAGCTGAGGAAACACATTTGAAAGGCAAACCAGCTTTTAGTGGCATAATGTCAAAAGCAGCTGAAAATACACAGCAGTTCATCAAAAAGGACAATTCTTCAGGAAATGATTAGTGGTTATTTTCAGAATCACAATAACGTGCTCAGAGCTGCACAGAACAAAAGATGTATACGGTCTATGTCACTTGAAGTTTATTGTAACAGACACTTGAAAGACAAAATGAGAAGGATCCAATTCTGTTCTCATTTGCCTTTATTTTAAATGAAACAAAATTCCAGTGACTTCAGTGCTTCCAGTCACCTCACTGAAATTACTGATTAACGATGCTAGAATCCACTTTGATTCATGCAGCTTTTATACTTTAATTTATAATCAATTCCTTTAACACAATAAATAGAACAAATTCATTTGTTGAGACTACTACGAAGTTATAAACCTAAAGAATGAAGGCCATCATAGCCACCCACAATGTCAGCTTTCAGCAGATTCCAGAAGGACCAGAAGGTAGGGCAGCCTTGCTGCTATTGCCAATTAGCAAATGACACTCATTAAGCCACATGTTTCCCCAGGTCCTCATAAAATTCCAGCTTTATCAGTGAATACTTTCCTAAAATTGTGTAATTCTCAAATCCTGTTTTTCAATCCACAGTTTCAGCAAGCCACTTTCCTTGCTGTAAAGTGTACAGTAAACATGCCTTGAGGTGCCAAACAATTGTCAAGCTTTACCACAGTAGCAGCTGGATTTCAGCGCTAGCAGGTGGCAAAAAACCCCGACCTATTCTTGAAGTCAATAAAGTGGAGTGTGGGTTCTTAGAGGGAGGAAGAGAGTTAGATGATTGTTAACAGGACATGACTTATTTTTGCTGAACACCCTACTCATCATAATCAATGCCAGAGAGATTATGGACATAGCCTGAACTTCACTGGTAGGACTTTCAAAGACAGGCTCTTTCCAAGAAAACCAAAGACCCTTTGAGATATCTAGTTGTAGCATTACTCGAGATTACAGAAAAAGCTGGCTCAGAACATAACGCTGTGCCATGGCCTAACTGACTCACATCTTTATGAGACAAGCAAAGTAGTTATTAGGTTGCAAAAATCCCCTGCTTCAAGAAAGCAGTTCCACTGACAGAACTCCTGACAGCCCAGAGACACCTTTTCACTTTCAGTAAATCAGCCAATTTTTAAACAGCAGTAACTCACAGCTGAGCTATAAGAATTTCAGTTTCAATAATCACCCAGATTCTATAGACAGCATCCTCTCCCTTTACCATGTAAACCCACCATACTTTTCATGTCCTACCTCAACTTTCATGCGAATTGCCCGCTGGATTGGAAAGGCCACCTGCCACAACGCACAAGGTGGGTTTGCCCTTTCCCCGCTCCTGCCTGCAGCCCCCCTTGCTTCCGTGGGAGGTTTCTCTACCTGTGCAACCTGAAATGGTGCCAGCTAAAGCTCTCTCGTCTCTGCCCTGCTTCACATATTCTTTTATTCCACTTTTCTTTCTGGTCTAAGACACAATTCTTAATTTATAGAAAAATTGGGGAAAGTTGCTAAAATATTTTCAGGCTGTCATCCTGGCGTTCACATTCATTACACGCCCCTCCTTAACTGAATGTGGCGGCAGCTCCTTAAAAATGAAAATTGTTAGAATATTGTTCCTATTAAGATCACGCAAATTTCAATCAGGATTTTTATTACAAAATTTCATCCTTTAAAATAACTTTGCAGATTTATATTAAACTTACTGTCCAAATAAATTACCTCTTTCACAGGGGTAAAAGGAACTCCCCATCTGAAGACAGTAACTTCAGATATATTTTCTCCTCATTTGCTCTCAGAGAAGTAGGTGTCATAGCTGTGTACGTCTTAAAGCTACAACAGAATTTCCTTCTTTGCATGGGAGATTCTGTCACCTTCTCTAATACCGGTTTGCTTCTTACTCTGAAACAGCCCCTTGGATTTTCATGGTTGCTTTGCTGGAGTGAAAAACCACCAAAATGAGCAAGACAAAATAATAGCCCTAAAATAAAGCGCATAACAAAGCTGTTATCCTCTTATCTGTGGAGATGTCAAGCATTCCTCAGCTTTTGGAAGAATCAGTTATACAAATATTGAAGCCCTCAAAACCAACACATTTACCAATCATTTAGACATAATCATCTTGTCACTTACATACAGCTCAACAAACATGTCATTGGGGAAACCCTACAGTGTAATTAACATTGGATTGAATGACAACTGAAGAAAAACATTATAAGCATTTTCATTCAAACCTGAAAGGCAGTATCTAGTATGTCAACACTCACTTCACCAGGAAGATTGATTTTCCCCATTATTATTCTTAATTGTACACATGCAGCTTTCAACTTAATTTCACTGGGTATTTTTAGTCATGGCTTGGCTTTAAGGTTTTCTGTTTAGCCATGCAGTCCAGAGTTTTATTGTCACGAACACAAGAGATCAAGCCACGTCACCTGATGGCACAGTTAAGAGATCCGATGGTCAGAGATGAGAGAAAAGAAAGAGAAGAACTTACTGTAATTTTTATGAATGTTCAGTTTTGTAGGTAAAATTTTAAAAAGAAAGAGTAAGGGCCAGTTCCACTCCAATAATCACGATATTTTCCTAAATATACTGTCCAGTCTTCTGAGGAACTGTGGCCTCAAAGGTCTTATTCTGCTGTCAATTTTGTAAAATTTCATAGAGCAAAACAACTTGCAGTCATGTTTACCTATGTTATAATGTATTTCCTCTACATTGACTGCAGAGATGGAAGCAGAGCTGTCTGCTGATGTATCATTTTAAAATACACACGCAACTGTTCTCTAAGCAGCAGAACAGCCCAAAGCTCCGAGATGCGGCAAGGTCTCACCAGCACATCTGAGTTCTGCATAAAGTGCTATTAGTGTCCCATTAAATATTAATTACAAGAATGTAGTTGTACTGCATTTAACTGGGGAAAGGCCATTAGTGAATCGCAAATTTTCTGCCAAAAAATACCTAGCACAGCACAACGTTACTTTCTGCCTTATTTAATATGGATCACAAGGAAGTACTAAGTAGCCTGAAAGCATCAGTCCCACCCTGTGGTCCACTGTCCTCCCGACTTTGAACCAGAAAAAATCCTGGCTAAAAAGCATGCCTGGGAGACCTGTTTCAACAGGAGCAAGGTGAATATGTTCAGTTTCAAAGACAAGCCAAGCCTGTATGCAGGGACTCAACGTCCCAGCTCTCCTGACCTCCCCTGTGCTTCCCCTCCTGCCTGATGGAGGTTTCGGGTGCCTGCCCTCAGGACTCAACTGCTAGCCATGTGCTGACCACGCGTGGACCACAGCCATCCTTCTCTGAGAGGAAAGGGCCACCTCCAGCTATCCACACGTATTTTTTGCAGTCATCTGAACGAGCAGATCAAACTGAGGACCCTTCCCACGCCCCTTGCCTTGCTCAGCTGCTGCCTGCCCTGTCCTGGGGAAGCACCCACAAGTGCTGCCAGCAGCTACATAGCTGTGACAGCACTTTTTGCCCTAATAAGCTTATGTCATATGATTAATATATTACAGAGACTTGAATTCTACCAACTGAGGAGAGCAGAACTAGTGCCTCAGTTGAAAAATTGGGGTAGTTCCTCTTTTGCTAATTTACAGCAATGAGGTATGGGCTGAAGGAAAGCTCTAGAACTACCATGGGCAGGGCTGAGCAAATACTTTTCAACTATTACTTGCAAAATAAGAATTGTTTGGGTCATATTTGAACTACTTAACCATCTGAATCCACTCCAGTGAAAAATACTGGTGAGGAGAGGGAAAACTTAAATGCTGTATGATTAAAACATGGGTTCAATAACGGCCGCAGAAAGGGTAGTCTCCCACTGGGCACTGAAAACCTAGGAGTACCTACGCCTACCGTGGTGCAGTAGGAATCACAGGTCCAGGTCCCTTCCTTGTGCTGAAGGACCAAAACTTGCAGCTCGCATGCCCAGAGACTGCTCTAGCATTCAAGATTGTTCTGGGAGTGGTTTCTCTCAGACTCCACCAGAACAGTGCAAGATATCTCTGGGCATTTTAGTTCAAGTCTCTGAATACGTCTTAGAAAAACCATCTCACCTCTCAGATGCACCCTTTACCTACCAGGCTACTGATTCATCCACACCTCCTCAGTGCTTCCATGCCTCATGGCAGCACTTAAGTGATTTATTAAGTGACACTAGTGGAGTAGAGTCAAAGTGTAAAGTTTACATCCCACTTCCTCACACCGGAAAACCCCCTTTACATTTTTTTCCTCACACACTTCTTTCTTGTTCAAGGTGCCCTCTAGGTTTTCACATGTTTCACTAGAGCACTGAAATATTTTCTAGCACTCACAAGAGTTCTGGATGGCAGAGACACATGATTCTTGCCCAAGGAAATCACAGCCCAGAGAAGCAGACAAGGGCAAGGCGGTTCAATGTCGCAGTTATTGAGCTCTGGGGAGATGCTCTTCCTGGGCTTTCCCACTTAGTGCTGGCTCCTCTCCTGTCTGCCCTCCACACCTCTTGCCTTTTGGGAGGCATCTTTACAGCCCTGAGCTACACCTGCAGTAATAGCTCTGCTGTTCTTCCCCCTCAGCCCCACTCCTTTTTTTCTTTTAATTTCTTTCAGTGTCTTTTTCTGCTTTTTGCTCTTCTTTTCCATTCCTTTTTTAGCTCAGTTTGATATGACAAAAATCAAACCTATTATCACCTTTGATATGAAGGACAAACCCAATCACACTATTCATCGCTGTAACACAGGACACAGGAAATACTCAGGAATTAAGTCATCAAGCAGGTCTATGTGAGTTAACTACTTTTTTTCAGAGAAACCTATGCAATCAAAAAAGGACATGAACTCAGAAGCACCTTTAGGTTGATTGGAGAAGCTGGGCATCTTCCAACAGGATGGACCAGCTCCCTACAACCCTGTACCACTTCTGTCAGCTTCCCAAGGCACTTCCTCTCAAGCAATCTGTATTAGCACATTTTCAGTACTTTTTCTGTTCAGGGTGGTTGCTAATGGAAAGCCGGTGACCTCCAAGAGGATTAAAAATGAGGCATGCAACCTGCTAGAACACCATCATATTAAGAGCTCCCAAGGGCTCTGTGGGAAGCACTTCTCCCACCTGGGGCCCATGAGAAACAGCGCTGCAAATAGCACCACGTGCAGAAGTATGAAACTACACTTAGGGACAGAATTTGAGAATAGCTTTTCCCTCTGCTCATTCTTTGACTGCAGCTGCCTTAAATACATGTGAAACTGCTCTACATAATCCAACTTCCTCAGTTTCTACGTTGGGTTTTACAGTAACAGAACAAGCTGAGCTTGTGATATTTTGCTTTAGTTAGTTGTTGCCTCTATCTTAAATAGGTTATGCTGAATGCTGAAGGAAAATGAAGAAAAGACATTTCTTCTTAAGTGTCGTCAGCGTAGGATTAGCCTACTAGGAGATGAATGCCAAGGAACCTCTCACTGGGCAGCCTGGATTCAGGCACACTCAAACTGCAGATGCCCTGAGAGAGCACAGGCTTTTATTTGCAGATACGCTTGATCCTAGCTTACATTTGTAATTATTTGTCACTGCTCATCTCCATAGAAATGAAAGGATTTACATCTTTCTAAATAACTGGTTTAGAATAATAGGTAAGGGTTTGATGAATTTTCAAACGTATCTTACAAAGACAATTAAAAGCGTTCACCCTGTGTTATCTAAAAAGCTGCTACAGCAGAGAAGCAAACAAACCAGTATTATTCCCCCTCTTTTAATAATGTATTTTTATGTTCTGCATACTTAGATATTTAGCTATACACTTTTTAAATTGATAAATGGAGACTGAAAGCACTATTTGAACATTACACCCAGGATTACTGTGCCATTTCTCAGGAATCACAGGGTTTTTTAATACTTTTTTTTTTCTGTAGTGTTGCTCTCCTTTCCTCTCCTATGTTTAAACTTTCTACTGCAGTTTGAAAACAAAATCACCAAGAAAGCCCAACAATTAATTTCAGAAGCAGTGATTGCAACAAAAAGCTACTATAATAGATTTAAATAGGCTAGTGCTCCAATGACCCTGCCTTCCAAAGTCAACAGTCATAAGTCCCAACTCAGTTCTTTGAAATCAGAAGCAGGTTGCTGATGCAGACAGCTCCAGTTTCACCTAGGAGGTAATGAGGTGAAGTCATTGCATAGGAGAGAAGAAAAATACAGCCAACTGACTATGCACCATTTAACTCAACGGCTCCCTAGAGGGAAGCATCAACAGCAGGGGTGCAGCTGACAAGTGAAATGCTTTACTACCATTTGTGTGCTACTGGAACAGCAAATAGTTAAAAGGCCACAGAGGAACAGAGCCCCATCAAAGCAACCTGCAGAGGTACCCTTTGTGGTTAGTAGGCAAGAATTCAACAAGCTCATGGGTTGGCCCACGGCTTTGTCCCTTGAATTTTGTTCAAAATCAGTTTTCTCAAAAATGTTTGCCCAGACTGTGCAACGCTTTACAGTATTGACAGAATATAAAGTCCTTGCTTTTAGACCTTAGACTACATATAGGGTGGATGACAACAGGATTCAACATCTCTCTTGCTACTCTGGATGCCTTTGGTTCCATCTGAAAAAAAATTCTATAGGCAGTACAATGATGGAAGTCTGGTTTCTTAACAGGTACACCTCAAGTTTCACTGTGAGCTCTACTTAAATCATCTCGCATGGCTGGGACACTTTGAACATCTCTTGTCTGAAACAGATGAAGTCACCCCACATCTTCCACCTCACAGAGAGCTTTCACTCTCCTCCACTCCTTTCTCTTCACAAAATGTGCACGACCATAACCTATTTGTGAACTCCACCCCATTGTCACATTGGCCAATTTGTTCAAAAATTTCTGCACGAGATAACCTGACAGTCACACAACATGAATGCACCTTTTCCATGCAAAACCAGGCTAAAATTACAGTAGAAATATATCCACCAGTAACGCAGTTTCCCCCTGTTCCCATTACTCGCAGACCCTAAATTCTGTGCTCATGACCCACCGACCTTCAAAACTGTGCCTACTTAAACACGATGGCTGGCCTCCAAAACACTTCCAAGCAGAGCCTCTATTTAGCAACATCGGACTATTGGAGTGTGGCCACAAATTTGCCAAGACCTAACTCTCTATCCCAGCGCAGGACTGAACGCCATTAGAGAATGCTCAATTTCAGCATTTTTCTGCCGTTGAGCTTGCACACCTCTGCAATCAACTGTAGGACCTGGATAGAGATTAGAAACACAGGAGTTTCCATTATATTTGACACTTCACCAATATAAAGTAGAAACCATCAGGAAAAAACCACATTCTTTTTAGAATCCTTCATCTCCACCATAGCTTCCACATTTCTACAAGCAACTGCCACAGTTGCAGATAGGTTAATCTTGCTACAGCTATTCAAAAGCATGCCTCTTGTATCCAGTACCACTATTTGAGTCAAGTACAACAGATAAAAGTTGTGACATCAGCATGCTAATAGCCTCTGCAACCAACCAAGAGCAGAAAGAAAATAGGCTTCTGATTGATGGTGTCTTCAGAAGAGACAGAGCCGCCTAACACTTCATGTTTTCCAACTAAAGGGAGTGTAGTACAATTTCCAACCAGTCCCATCCGCTTCTCAGTCAGCTACAAAGGAGTCAACAGCACCAGGTAACCACTGAACCCCAAGCAGCCAGCTGCCAGCTGCTTTATTTGATAGCACTTCAAGGCACTTGTGCCCACCACTGCTGCCACAGCTTGTCCTTCCCAGTATGGCTCCTGTCCTGTTCAAAACAGCAACTAAGCAAGGATAATCATATAATCCTAACTGCTTATTGATCAATAATTAACTTGATTATCATCAGCAGAAACCAGCTTCTGGAGCAAAGTTTACCCAGTGGCCTCATCACCAGATACTCTATCCTTCCCTCCAAAATAAAACATTAATGATCGCCATAAGCAACAGTGTAACCATTTCTTCATGGACCTTTTCCAACCAGAGAGGTCACTTGTCTGCAGCCTAAAAGAATCTGCCCCAAAATCCATAAGATCCAAAGATCATACAAAGCTGCCTAAACAATTAGGTAAGCACTACTGACCTACACAGCAGCATTTGATCCACTGTCTGCCACATTTGTAGCCTTGATAGCAAGCTGGGCAGCCTCGACCTGCATCATTTCAATTTGAGAATCACTGGAAATTTCCTCACAGCTGGGGGAACTGCTGCACCTTGTTGAGACAGACATTGTTAATCACTGTCCTCAATCTTAACTGAGGCTGCAGTTGCAACTTACAGATACAATACGAGAATGGACTACAGAGAACTGCTTATGACAAGAAAACGTACTTTCTAGTCTTGTTTTCCCAATGGATTAATTCAAGACATTCTGATTTGCTATGCTTAAAAGCAAGCACACAGCAAGAAACCCATATACTTCACCCTCATACCAGGAATGTGTCTTCTAAGCAGTGTAACAATGGTGTGCAAAGACTTCTAGGAGAAAGTCTAGAACCCAGGCAACATCTATTTTCTTTTTTCTTCTTAGTAAGTCTCCAGAGATTTTAAATAATTATCAGATAATTTTGCTAAGAAGGAGTTTTAGTGTCAGAACTGAAATGTATAAATATGAAGAAAATGCAGGAATTGAAGTGTCAATTCACTGAGGTCATTTTTTAATTTAAAAAAATAAAATCAAGTTCAAGGTTGAATAAACCACTACTGGGTTTTGCCCTTATCATTACTGACAGATAAAAATGTCTTTGATTTGTGTGCTGTTACTCTTTCCAGTGAAGATATGGGTACATATTTGCATTCGTGCTTAGCGTTCTGTTTGAATTTAAAATTTGCTTTTTGGTGTATTGGGAAATTCTAATAACACTCTAATAAGATTTTTAATTAGCAGATATGTATTTACACTTTCAGATAAATTAAGGACAGGGGTTTTGTCTGAGAATTACATGATTTTTCATTTCATTTCTCAGTGGCTGTGGACTGAAAGCATGCAATGCTGATACTTTTCTCAAAGTGACTTTCCTTAAAAAGGATTTAAGTTTTATATACCTTCTTCATTTGCAGTTGTTCAGTTCAAAAACGCACTTATCTAGAAATTAATGAAGTGTTTATATTAAGATCTTTATATTGCTTTCATAAATAAGAAATCATGCTTTAACTATCTAGCAAAATAAATAGCTGTCATTCCAAATATGCATTATCTTTATCATTTATAAGAACAGTTTTAAACCATTAAACACACATTTCGATATCTTTTTGTCGTCTTTTTCACATAATACTCTAGAATGATTCAAAGTTTTAATGAATCTTCTCTTATCCAAACTCCCACATATAATCTGCCAAATGGTTTACCAACACAAATAATGGTGCAAACAATGAAAATGGAATGACAAATGCTTAACAGCTAGACATTTGTAATATAAATAAGGGTACCAAATACATGTGTCAAACGTTCTAAGAAAACCAAAAGAGATGGCTTGAATTTCAAATATTAAATTGTGGAGAAAAGTGAAGGTAAACCAATAATTAGCCACCAAAATATTTTGCGAATTTCTCTGAAAAAAACATCTAAGAATTCAGTTTCTAAAACCAACTTGTGCTTTTTTCAGTTTTCTCAGTTCTGACTCATACATGAAATAAAGACAAAACCAAAAATACCAAAGTTGTGCAATAAAGAATTTAAGTCAAATACAGTCAAAGTGAGTGGAAAAATTCCTCTTGCCTTATTACAGTGTTTGAACCAAGCTTTAAATAAATATCGACATGAAGCCACTACCTGTATTTCTGAAGAAATATAGTCCATCACATTCTAACTGTTTTGGGTTTGCTTTAGTAGATAACTTGGTTGCACAGCATCTTTGCTGTTTGTTGCTTACTCCTTCCCATTTCATCATTCCTTTACACCACTAGGCTAAGGTTACTCATGTAGTAGTAGTTTCCTTCTCTTATTTTTCTTTTTTCCTTCCCTCCCAAGATTAATTGCATATTCATATATTACCACAAAACTTCCCCAGAACATATGGGAATAATTTCAATCTGCCCCAGGATCATTTCTGTCATTAACTGCTATTCATTCCCATTAGAAGCTGTTACCCATCCTCAGTGATGCCAGAGTTTGCCAGCAACATGACCACCACTCTTAGAAAGTTTGCAGAGGCAGCTCCTCTGCTCATTCAACACACAGTGCATAGACATAATGCACTAATTCTACCAATTAGGTGTTCTATGTCAGGAGTGGTATTATGTATATAAACCATTCTGTATTTGACAGCAAAGACTCAGTTGAAAAGAGGTCAGCATTTACAACTCCTATAACAGTAAAAAATAACAAAAGAAAAGGATGTTTAAGTTTCTCTGGTACGAATATGCAACTGTTCAGCATGGTGAAACTGGGCAATGACATTGTTTCCCAGTAGCTGATCCTGGAGTGTGGAAACCTGGCTTACTTTCTTTAGGAAAAAGAAACCTGACTTTCTCTCCAGAGAACAGTCAAATGACCTTTACCCACAGTAATTCAGGGAAGCAGAGGCTGTAGTGAGAGATCCAGGTCTATCCACTGCTCTGGGCTTCTGGACACTATGAACAGAGGACCATGGAAGTACAAGTGATTGGTGGTCTCTATGCCCCTACTTCTAAAGAAAATCTTCTTCCCATACTTTGAATCTTTGCTCATGCTTTACTTGCACAAGACGTGAGTCTGTCTCAAACATGATATAATACCTAACAGGCTGTACTTCCAAGGACTACAGTATAAACTGTGAACTCCAAGTTCTGACCAGCTCTGCCCCACCTTCTGACTGATGGGAAGGAACGACAATTCAGGATGTGTTTTCAGCCCTGGTCCTGCACTATACTGTGGCTTCCAGGAGCCCACCTGCTCAGTCACAGCTCCTTCCTACAGGGCACATCAATCAGAAAGGTTGCTCGGGCAAAGCTAGGGAGGGCAAATCGCAGCCTCGTTTCTGTCATGTGGTTCCCTCAGCCTTCTGACTTTTCCAGCACAGCTCACCAAGACCAACACCATGCCAGCAGGTGGGGGCCATTCCTGATCACCGCCCTGTGACACTCCAGCATTGGTAAGCCACACGGACCTCTCTCTTGCAGACTCCCTGGACTGTCCATTCATGGCCACGTCATTAGCTGCATTTCTCAATGCCCTGCACCAGCTCCTTTCTCTACCATTTTCTTAAGCCATGTACCATAAGTATTACACATCTACTTGCCCCCGAATTGATAGAACTGATTGTTCTATTTTACAAATCACATCCAGCTTCATTCTGGCACCATTTCCAGCTAAACCACCTGGCCTTCTTTTCATTTAGTTTTGAACTTAGCAATAGACTTATTGGGATGACTTGTCTGATCTTGTCTTCTACCTCCACCCCATGGCCCTGAAATTCACATTTCTGAGACCATTATAGCGCTGCTTTATCTGGCACCAGCAGCACGGACCGGAACTTAGGATGGCCCAGAAAACACTGAGACAAAGAAGAGACTCACAGGATACTATCTGTAATTGTGTGATCCAATGCTGTCGGCCCTTCTTCATTTAAGATGCAGGCTAGTCCACTTGGGACAAATCCAGGCGCTTACTGACAGTGTTTGGTGCCTGGTGCCTGAGTAACCCTTGCTTCATTTGTTGCAGTAGTTGAGCAGTGCCCTGAAAAGGAGGCAAAGCATTAGAGGACTTGTGAGATGATTTCATGATTCAGGCAATTATGTACTTCCCTGAAGAAGCTGTTTCTATCCCCACCCAGGCTGCAAAGGGTATGTGTAGTCTATCTGACAGACATGAGTTCACCTTGCTCTTTCTCCAAGTCACCATGAGCTCAACTTGCCGGTGAACTGATCCAAGACCATGTATATCCATAGCACAAAGCCCATGCTCGTACACCCAGCACAGGAAGTCAGGTGCTCATCCGCATGTAAGGTACCCCAAGTCAGTACAGTGAAGTATTTACTATGGAAGAGAAACAAGAATGCAAGTTTTTCTACTGAGGTCCACTGGGTTGAACCCCATCATGCTCAGGGATAGCTCATGTCTTGTCTCAACAGCTACTCTGAGGTAGGTGTGCTGCTCAGGGCAGTTCTCCTGAGTTGTCCTGACAGCAATCCTACCAAGACACGAGACAAAAAAAGCAGTTTTCCAAGAGGCAGATATCTGCTAAAGCCTGGGTGCAGTGGACTTTGGTTAAACTAAAATGAAGAGAAGCAAAGCGGCAGAGATCAAAAGAAAGAAACAAGCGCCCAGCAAATGACATTGGATTCACATGTTTTCGCTGCTAGGGAGGGAAGCCAACTGAAGCAGTCTGATAACCACACATGGTACGATCAGCAGCTTCACTGGTTAGCCAGATGGGAGCAGGAAGAAGAAAAGATGGCACAGAAACAAAGCCCATGAGTAAATAATGGAAAATAATTCCAGCTGCCTTCACAGTGCCTCTAAAACTTCTGCGTAAATAGCCCTCCAAGGCCATCTCACAGGAAATCTGAAAGAAATGCTAGAGTCGGAGTGCTCAGCAGCCCGCAGCTATTCACGGGTTGGAAGCATCCTACATGCCCAACACTGGGGCTTACAGACTTCTGAATGCTTGTTCACCCTCCCAGGCACACAGCAAGATCCAGACACCGCTCTGCCCTGGCACCAGGAGCAAGCTCTGCTGGCTTCACTGCACTCCCATCCAGCACCATCCCAAGCACCCTGCACACATCATCTATGTCTTGTGTGGAGGTCACCTCTGTCCCTGGCTGCTGCCTTGTCAATGGACAGTAACTGCTGCAGTTCTTCCTATATATTTTATCAATACTACTAACTCCACATATTTCTGCATGGCCTAGCAAATACCAGCTGTGTTGCACATTTAGTTTTACTTACATAATGCTACATCTAAACTAGTATTCCCAATGGCAGTTTATAGTTGAATTAACCTGTAAATATTCTAGGAGTCGAAACACTAAAAGGATGCAGACTATGCTGTTTTATTTTTAAACAGGCAACTACTGCATTTCATTTTAGAAAACATTTCTCTTCATTCTCATTAAGGGGAAAAGCTGTTTTCACAGGAGTTGATAGAAACTGGGTAAAGGATGCTATGGGTCTTATGAATCCTATGTAATTCCCAGCTTTCATGAGCCTTCAGAGTTAAAAAAAAAAAAAGGCAACACCCAGACAACATTTCATACAGTTTACTCAAAAAAACCAGAAACAAGTGTTGGGGGTTAATATGCTCTGAATGACTCCAACAATAACTTCAGAACAAAGCTCTGAACAGAGTTTGATGATCAGGTGGCATGCACCAAGGTGACAAGAAGTAAGCGTCCTCAGACACTATGACTCATTGCTTTCCTTCCCTTCTTATGATCTCTGACCCTGCTCTGCAGTGATCATACACCGCAGCTTTTCTTTTATCTAAAAAAAATCCTTTAGAAGGTTACAATAGGTGAAGTGACAATACTGTAGACATAGCCTACTTTTGTGTGGCAGTTCTCTGAAATACTCATAAAATATGCATGTTTTAAGATCCTTCACAGCACTGACTACTGTGCTAGTTAGTTTGATGAAAGCAGTACAATAACAAATTTAAAGGGACACTGCCAGTTGGTTTGAGGCCCTAAAAACGGTTTGACTCAAATTCAGCATGTGTTTGGGGGTGTTGGATGTTAAACAAGTCTAACAACTACAGAAACGCATGTTGCAACAAATATCTTAAATTTTAATTCAGAATAATTTGAATTCTTTCAACTTATCCTCCATAAAGTTGTGAAGCTCCTTCTAAAACATGACTGTGCCAAAACAACAATATAGGAGAATGAACTCTGCAAACTCTAACATAATCAAAATGATGTAATTTTTTAAAATTACTTAATGTTTCTCTGTTTTTGCACAAACATCCCCAAGCAAAGATCTTTGCCTATTCTACTGTTGCTATCTTCTGAAAAGACAGCTCTAAAGTAAAGATAATACCACAGGGAAGTTCAAGGCTCATGGTTAAGTCTGAAAACTTTTCTGTCTCAGTGACAAAATCTTCAGAGAAGGTAACCCCAGCCTTCAGCTCTGAGTATCCATTACCTCAATCCACTGAAGAAACGCATCCAAAAATGGTAGGTGGACTTCAGCCTTTACATTTCTTCCGTTACTAGCCTTGATGACCCACCCACCTACCCAAGCGCAGAACTTGGGTCACACAACACTGAATGCCCTAAGCCTGTTGACAGTGTCCCTTAACAAGACCTAAGCAGGCTTTTACACTCTTTGAACAGATGCTGACATGTAAGGAAGGTGCAGAAGCTAAGTACTCCTGACCTTTCTCCTCCCCATACCTGGTGTGCAGCCTGGTAGGCACACAAGTACTGACAGAAGCAGGATCCCTGCAGAATGCAGCTGCTGCAGTTGCCTAGTTGAGCACCTGCTCCTCTCCCCCATTTTTGTAATAGTTTTTGGGTTGGAACAGTTGCATGGGATGTGGGAAGATATAGGTTTACATCCCTCTTGTCTGAACAAGGTTGAAACCCACTCCTTGTAAATACTAAGAAAGAATGTTAACCACCAGACTCCGGACTCCGCACATGCGAAAGGTGATGAAGGGCAAGAAGAGGTGGGGAGTGCTCCTCATCCATGTAGCTGAAGCATTATCAAACAGAACTAAAGATTCATTGTACAAGAGAGATATTACATGTACAGAAGGAAGAGGGCAAGTCTGCTCCATATCTAGTGAGGTCCCTGACCAGTTGGCTACAGAACAGTGCCTTCCCCAACCCTCTTCTCCCACCCAATTCATCCTGAATCCTTGGTTACCCAGTGACATCAAGTCACCAAGAACAGAGGTGAGTGTCCCAGCTAAGAACAGCATTAGCCTAGTGGCATGTTACCTCTCTGATCTGAGTGGGTTTGTATTCACTCAGAAAGAAAAATATCGGAAGCTAGTCTCCATCCTGGGCAAGACCTTTAATTACTGAGCCATTGCAGAACAAGGATACCAGCAGCAGCTCTTCCTCCAGCTGTGTTTTAAATTAAAAGTGAGGCATGGTGAGTTCCACAGGAAAAAATAAAAAAGGCTGCCTGTAATGAACGTGGGGGGCGCTCAGCAGCATGTAAAGAAACCTCTCTGCTGCCTTCGGTGAGTTGCCAGAAGTCATACAATGAGTCAGCAGCAGGGCAGGGAACTGAATCTAAGCCTGCCTCCTAACCCAGTGCCCTTTCTGCTGCATCTTCTGAGCTCCCAGCTTCCAGTGTTGAAGTAGAGCTCAGCCACTCAAGATTCCCCAGCTTTACACGAGTTTGCTTTGCAAGGTGCTGAAGCCCTTCAACACATTTCCTCTTGGACAAATCCAAGAAGACATACACACACTATTCCTCCCCTGCTGGCTTTATATCTAGGTGCCATTCCCCTACTTTGAAGAAAACAACAAAGTAGAGAAAGCGCCAAATGGGGAAAGATTCAGAGAGACAACCTGCCCAGTCTCTGGGGCATGTCTACAGTCAAATGATCAAAGCAAAACCATTTTTGCTGTTACCATTCTTCTCTGGGTCCTTTGAAGAAAAGAAACAAGAGCTCACAAAACCAGTTAATACTTACTCTTGCAGTTTACATAGCACGTGATTGCTATCCAGATTCTTTGGCTTTTACTACAGCTGCTGACATGCTTCCTACAGCTATCAGAGGGGGTAAAGGCGTCTTACTTTCAGACATCAGCTATTTCAGCCTCTTAAAGACTTCTCTCTCTTTCTCACAGTTAACCAACAAAGAGTCTCTCTTTAACACTGTCGCCCAAATTGTTGCCCACGGAACTTAGAAGTCAAAGGAATAACATCTGCTAACGTCACCAAAATAATCTATATTTTACCACCACCACCTTCTTCCACCTTCCCCTCTCCCCCAAAAGGAGGAGACTAATCATCACTTGATTAAAGATTTTCCCTCTCTTGTTACCCCTCTCTAATGTCTACTTAAAACCATGTGGCTCAATGTTTCTCAGTGTACAGCAGATAACACACCGATAGACAGTAGGACAGTCTTAATGCCAGAAAATTTGGAGTGACTCATCTTCATGAAAGCAAGCCATGTGAGTCACAGCCATGATGATTCAGAAGCCTGAGGAGAAGGCATCTTTCTAGGAGAAAGAATTGAAATTGTCCTACTTCTCCAAATACATAACTTAGAGAGGAGCTTCCCATATGGGTAGATTTGGGGGGCAAGAAGTGAGGGGGAATTACATCATCAAAAAGTAAAGGGACAACATGTATATTACTAGCACAAAAGAAAACCACCAGTTACATTGTGACTTATCATATTTTCATTATTAGACCTGCTATTGAATAAATAATACCCTTCTTTTCTTGTTATGGCAAATTAAATTGTGTTAGACTATTTGTTGAAGCACTTGATTGCCTGACTTCACTGACCATTCAACAATGACTTCATGAGTGACCACAGGGAAAATAAAACCTAGAAGTGGATAAATATGACACATTGAATAACAAATTGTAATGTTTCTAGACGCAAACATAAGGCATTTATCCATCATGCTTCACTTGATGGTAGCAGAAATATCAGATTAGATCATCTGAAACAAACTATGAATTTGTAAGTCTGCTTATCATAATTTATACATAAACTATAAATTCTAACTCTGCTTATCAGAAATTGTGTAAAGATCTAAATCAGCAAGCACCCAAAAGTGATGGCAGAAGCCATGCAAATTTTCATCTATGGACCACACATGGTCCAGGCTATGTGAATCACAAGGCAAAACAGTCTTTGTCTACAGAGGTTATGAGGCTTTTCTTTCACGGTCTTACACAGAGCTAAAGAAGGGAGAAAATTCATTAAATAGAAAAATTCAGGACTACAGAGACAGGTTAAGTTAGAAAACTTCAGCTAGTTATGTGGTTTGATCCACCAAATTTCAGCTAACCTATCCACCTGGTGCTGAAGCAGGTGCCTCAAAATGGTGTCTCATACCCCAGACCTCACTACCAGTATGGATGGCTCTGTGTCAAAGCTGAGGGCACACTGAACTGCATCACACAGTTGTTCATCGTTGGTTTTGTTGCCCGATTAACACACTGCTCCCTCATGCTCTTTATCATTTTTGTCAGTTTTTTCTTCCTTCAATATATCCTTAAACAACTCTCTAGGTAGCCTCTTCTGTGATCTCACCTTCAAAGTTTTTAGTTTCCTTTTCTAACCTCTGTGAAGATGGTCTTTTTTTTTTTTTGCTGTTGCCAACAGGATCTGCACTACTGTTGACTAAACTGTCCTCTGAGTGCTTCCAGTGTTAGAATCATTTTATTCATCGAGTTTCAGACCTTGCTGCCAGATTACTGCTGCTTCAGAAATCTGATTTTTCTTTCTTCAAATTGGCCATCCTACCCGTGGCTGGTTTTGGCCGTGACCTTTAAGTATACTGCCGCATGGACTAGACTAATCAGTGGCTGTCTCTAAATACCGCCTCTTCAACCTGCTTCCCATTCACTTGAATTTCTTTTTATATTTCAATTTCCTGTATTTCTCTTAAGAGTTACGAAGTAACGCAGCTTCACATAAAACCTCAGCAAAAAGGTTTAAGCTAATACATTTTATTCAGGAAGACTAGGAACTCCTGAGGTCCCTTCCAATCCAAATTGCTCTGTGAGTCTATCAGATTGATAGTTACAGTGCCTTAAATAAAGGGCAGCAGTTTGTTAACCTACCAAAACTTAGCTGTTTGTCTGAGACCACGGCGCCATTTGAAGACACAGCTTACAGCACGCACCTACCACACAGGTGGCCATACAAAGAGCTGCTTTAAAAGCCTGTCAGTGTTCCGACACTTCATAAGGAAAGGAAGCACGTAAGCATGCAAAACGGACAGGTTTCACAGATGTTCCTTGGGAGAACCCACCAGTTGTTAATTATTTCGAATATTTAGCCTGACAGCCAGCAGGGCTGGGTCTAGCTGCTGCTGCTGAGGACATTGCTGCCCTGGGTGTTTATTCTGCCCCAGCCACAGCTGAATTACTCAGCTCACACTTTGGCCTTACTGTCATCAGCTAGTAAAGGCAGGTTTGGATTAAAGTTCAGGATGGAAAACTGATGCAGTTGATGTACCCACCCATAATACCTTGTCAGCACCCCGCAGCAGGGGTGAAGGTCTCTGACAGCACGGATGTACAGAGGGCTGGGGGCAGTAGTGTTTCAATCTACCACATGAGGTTTACCAGCAAACATCTGCCAGAGCCTGGAATTTCCCTGGACTTAAATTCAGGTAACTGTCTTCCTATGGATGCGGGCAAAACAACACTCCCCTCCCACCTTTCTATTACTGCCTCAAAGGTTATTTATAGATCTTGGCAACATTTTCCACAGTGGCTAGCTCTTGTATGTATTCTCATTTCAGGATGCCTCAGCTCGATTGACCTGAGAAGGCTTGGTTACCAAATGCACCAAGTGCCATCTCTCTCTAGAAGCAGGTCACGTTGAGGAGGCTGAGCTCCCTAGTCCCTCCGCACAGCCAAAACACTTGATCCGTCTCCCCGACTCTTTCTCTTCATCAGGCTAGATCAGGTGGGAGTGAATCAGCAAAATTCCTGCTGGCTAACAGAAATTTTAGTACCATCTTCTTACAGGTTTTCTACTTCAGTTGTCACAGACATATTGCCCTTCAGTTTTCTCTCAGTTTTCATATTTTTCTGTCACCTCTTAGAAATAAACTTGAGGTCACACCACAGAGGTCTTATCTTGAAGCAGCAAGTAAAGGCAGCTTAGAAGAAAAAGCATAAAATTGAAGTACAACCAAGACAAACTGACTTCCTAATCCATGTATACGTATATGTGATTACATGGTATTGCTACTTTTTCTGAAATACACTGTTAGTGTCAGTGGTTTGGGGGCTGCCTTCAGAAAGAGAAGCAATTGATTACAGATCCACAAATTTTTCTGACACACTTGTGTATATTTACAAAAGTCCTATTTCCCTAAGCACAGGAGGAATCAAGCAGCAGGAGACAGTGGGTGAGTTGATGCTGCAGGACACAGTGCAGCATAGAGATACCATCTTGAAACAGGCTGGCTTGCACACTGGGAAACCGTGCTGCCACAGCAGTGCAGAGCTCCGGTTTGAGCCAGCACAACCACCCAGGTTTGTACATTACACCTTCAAAAATTTTTTCTATGGTCCCTGGCTCCCTGACTGCAATGTTAAAATTCAAAGAAAATGTGATGGGAGCAGGCTGAAGTGGGTTGCAATGGTGCTGTTGTCAGCCAGTGTGCACGCCCTGTGGAGCTGCTGGGAGAGGGTTCGAGTGGCAGCAGAGACAGGGAGCCACCTGCCCAGGCTCTCTGCAGAGCAGCCAGGCAGCACACCTAGGACTGAAGTCCAGGCTGCTCAAAGAATGCACAAAAGTTTCCCAAGCCAGAGTGACCGTTCTCTAAATCTGCTGCCCTTATATTTAAGCATCTCCAGTGCCTATACATGTCTTGCTGCTATTATTTCTCCTACTTTCCCAGAATGATATACATGAGACTTCAGGAGCTGTTACAAGGCAAGACTGGAAGTAGGAACAGTGTAGTCTCTGTAGCTTAGAAAACATATATACACCTTAGACAAGTACACACATACTCTTAAGGAGTACCAATAAAGGGAAATTCAGCAGCTCCAGAAACCAAAATCTGTATTAGATTCAGGCTTATCTGTACTCTCAGCTCATTCAGTGAGCCCCCCTGTCTTGCAGTGCCCAAGCACCTTCGCTCTTTCCTTAGATCTTGTCATTCTCTCTGGGAAAAATCACTCAGAGATGCTGAGTGAACAGTGTCAACAATTATTATCCCCTGCACCACAGCCCATCTTTACAAACTGCTTCTGCAGGCAATTGATAAGATCCTTAATTACATAAACAACAGCAATGGGCGTTGCTGCCCAGCAGCATTAATGCCTCTATTAATTCACAACCGCCATAAAACCAAGGCCAAAATTCATGGTCATCACTTACAGAAGACTGCAGGCACAGCCCAAATCAGACATAATTAGCAGACTGTATGTCTAATGATAAGCTATTGATACTATTTGACATTGAAATAGCTTCAAAACTTCAACTCACAAAGGCTATATATTTTAATTATAAAGTTATTTATAGCCTTGATAAGAGGATAAAACTAAGTCCCTTCTGCCTATCCCTGGTTGCTGAGCACATGGATGTTAAAGATCCCCTTTGCATTCAGGGATCAGGATAACTCATCTTACTTCCTTCAAAGTAATGTCGCTCTCAAAACTGATTTCACAAGTGTTGACTTTGTGCTTGTCATCATGTTTGAATATAAATAAATAAATAAATACTGTTATGGACAATTGCCTACACCTTAGGGTACAACAGCAGTATAATGTTAAACTGGAAACAGAATTAAGTTGTTCAGTTTTCACTGGTTAAGAATAGAGCTCAGAACACAAGTTAGTACAGCGGTTGTATATATAGCATATACATAATCTTAAGCAGTTCTGATCTAAAGAAAATTAGAAGTAATACTTTTTATAAAATGCTGTTTACTACAAGAATAAAGATGCAGAAGTAGATTATATTGTGCTTTTCTTGTGTACACAGCCAGTTGAAACATTATGCCAAGTTATGTGGATAAAGGAGCAACATCTTTGAATTTACCTCTCAACAACCTAGACGTAAGGCTGCCCTGCCAACTGGAAGGACCCATGGAAACCAGCCGTATGTCAAATTCAGAAATAATCTCTATAAAACCACTTGTACAGTTTATTAATTCTGACAGAGTAGTTAGCTGTACCAAAAATGGTGCCACCATATTGCAGGCTGGAATTACAGCATGATAGTAACTTGTAATCAGATTTTCATACACAGAGAGAGAGATGAGAGAGAGATGGGTGACATTAGGAAAAACAAAGCCCCCAAAGTATTTTCTATTGCAAAGCATTATGGAGTTCAGCATCCAAAAATTGTAATCACTTGTTCCAAAAATTGTAACCACTTGTTCTAAAGAGTTACCAAACAGGCAGGTAAGAATTTGGGAGAAAGTACAAAACACTGAGCACAGCAGAAAAGGAAGAATCCTGCTAGACCCAGAAGCCACAGATGTGCATTTCAAAATCCAGCCTTGCTAAGCCTTCCTGAATTAATACAGAGATAAGCTACATACCTTCCTATCACCTTTTCCACAATTCCCAGTTCAAAATATAGGTTGGTGTTGCAATCTTAAAATTCCCACTTACTTGCTGAACTAATGTCTTCCTCCCTATTCACGAGTTTTGCAAATAGAGGTTCAAGAAATACACTGCATGATAAGCAGAAGTTCCAGAACATTTGTACAGGGCTGCTCAAATAAACATTAAGGACATCTGTTCTGAAAACTAAACCAATCTTTGTGGGTTTATATGAGTAATATGCCAAAAATGGATCATAAGTGGCCAGATTCTGTTCTAAATCAAACTTTAACAACTTCAACGATTTCAACACTACTATCCTAATTATGTTGGTTGATATGCATCACTACTGCCTCTTGGCAAAGAAGCCACAATATTCACTGTATTGCAGGATAAGGTGCTTTCCACAGTTGAAATTCTCTCCTTTCATTGTCCCTTCATTGGTAATTGTATTTTCTGCTAGTCTTTAGTCTACTATAATTTAGTCATTTCATTTCACTTTGCACATTTTCCATCAAGTTGAGAATTACAGTTTTCAAAAATGTGCACAAGGAGAAAGGCAGAAATATAGAAAGGCTAGCATTAGCATACATGTCATCCACTCAGATCACACCTCTGTTCAGTCCAACAGCAGAGTATGAGCTAGTCACAGCCATGAGTAACTGAGTCAGATTACTAAAGGAACTAGGGAATCTATCGTTGATTAAAGTTCTTTAATTTCAGATTGTAGATTCCTCTCAAAGACACACCTGAGTTTAGCTCCAATTTATCAGACTTGACAGCTTATACTTATGTCCTAGAAAGATCAATTTCCTCCACAGGAGGTATTACTGAGTGACATTTTGTGCTTTGAATTATGCAGGTGATGAGACCAGTTATTTTTATCTCCTCTGTATAGCCTTGAAATCAGTCACGGCTGAGGCTATGATATCTGATTTGATCTGGTCTAGACGGTGAAATTGAATATTTGACTTTACAGACTAGTCTCTGCCTAAAACAATTGTAAGGTGGCACAGTTCATCAAGTTACTAGGTCCTGGCTGACTCCAACTCTTAGTATTCTTGGATAGCAACACGTTGCTCAGCTTTGGTTTAATTCAAGTCCAAAATTAGGAAACATTTAATGCATGCACAAGCCATAGCCCTAAAGTAAATTAATAATCAGTTTTAGAATGTACAGAGGAAAAAAAAAACACACCAATGTTTTCTTTCAGTAACATTAATACATTAATTCTTATCACTGCTAACTTGCAGTAATTTTGAGACAGAGGAATTTTGTGATTTTTGTAATCTTTACTGTATTCTTTTTACGTCTTTGAATAACTCAAAGAATAAAAATTACATTAGTGGAAGACTTGGTGAATTCAAATTTCCACAGCTCCCCACAGAAAATCATTTGAGGCTGGGGAAGTTAATACCTCACAGGCCATCAGCAGCAGAACATCCTGTGTGCTAATGGAACATGGCAATTCTCAATTACCAAATGGTAACAAGCATTTTATTCTATGCCTGGCAAGTGGCACGACATCAGACATTAAAATCACATCATTTCATTTTTGTAACATTTCAACTTTCCTTCCCCCTCATTTCAATTTGGATGCGATATTAGCAACCAATAGTTCAAGAGCAACCAGAAATAGAAACCAGATCCTTGTACTATTCAAGAATAGCTTAAAAACATTTCAAAGGCTATGAAGCATTAAACTTCTCCTTTAACTTTTTTTTGAAAAAAGAGTACTATATACTAGATCCTTAAGTCATATCTGAAATAGAAGGAGGCAAGATTAGAAGCCGATATCAAAGGGTCATATCTCACAATTCACAGTAAATAAATACTTTGGCAAACGTAGAAATAATCCAAGGTTACATAAAAATTTCCAAGCATTATTTGTACCCTGTAATCTCTTTCAGTAGCAGCACCACAAAGCACCCTGCAAACAACTGCAATGTGTTCCTTGTTTCATTACTTTTTACACTGCAGGAACCAGTGTAACGAAAAAAATATCATTAAGGCTAAATTTGTCACAGGGGAAGTAAACAGGGACCAAACTCAGTCTTTCTGTGAGCATCATGCTCCAGTGGCAGCAAAAGAGGATACATTTCAAGACTCTATTTGGGCCTGACCTAGAGCAAACTGAAGTCAGTGGAATAAACAAATTTTTTCTACTTTCTGCCTCAATCTAAAGGATTCTCAAAAATCAACAAAAAAAAAAGATTAACATCTTTCCAAAATTCTCATAGAAACAATACAGAAGTTCTAGCAAACTTCCTGTGACACTAGTACATATAAAATTTGAAGTCTCTAGTGACTCAGTACCCACAATATTTTTTCTTTTTAAAAAGGGACAATTTTTCTTTTAAGACCTTGATTTTCAGAGTCTCATTTTGTTCCACCAGTAGCCTAGGATGATATTCTGAATTTTGTAGTGCTACTATCCAATTCAAGCCACCGTGAGAAACCCTGTTAAAGTTCCCTTCAAAGATGGCACAAACCCAACACCATAAGAGAGCACAGAACATCTCTCCATAGCAGAGAAAGGATATATCACCACTTTTACATTACTGCAAGAATCAAAGGTTTTACAAGCTTTGACCATTTGCATCAAAAGAAACTACTGAAAATGATTGCGGGATGTTGTCTGCTGAAAATATGGATATCAACAGTGGGATTGTTGGCTGTGTTATTTAACAGCTCAGCAAGGTCTCAGACACCTTGGTATCACCTGCATTTGAATAACATATAGTACATCTGCCAACAGGGGAAAGAATAAAAATAAAATCAGACAGATCTTGACCTCCCTTTATACAATAATAAACCAGTGCTGGAAGATAAGATTGAGCGGATGGTGTCCTCCTAGCAATGTGAGAAACCAGAGCCCTCTTCTCCAGGACACAGCCATATCCCAAAGCAGACCATTAAAGCTGGTGGCTGTAACTGTAGTTGGTGGCAGAGATTGCAGGGCTCAGCCTGACTGAGCTCTTGTGAGGGAGACCAGTCACTGACACAGTATTGTAGCCAATGAGGAACCTGAATTGTTGCTGGGTCTGCCAGTCTATTTGGGAGGGATGGAAGGCATTACTGAATACACTTAACAGACTAATCAAAATCACTCACATTCAAAGGAGTTATGTGCGTGCTCCAGTGTATAGCTATATCTAGCCATTTAACAAGATTTATATGTATATGTTGAAAGAATATTCCTCAGTATAACAGAAGTGTATAGCATCTTCACAGAAAGCTCCTTACAACCGCATTTCTCACATGAACGTGTCAGGCAGTTAAATAAATATGCTAGGGTCAATAACCATAGACTTTGGTAAGTTAATCAATATAAGTGCCTGTCCCAAAGAAAAGAGCTGAAAATAGCGAGGAAATAACCACCCTACAACAAGAAGCAAAATTGCAGAGTTTTTGTCACCACAGCTTTCCAATATGGCATGTAATCCTGGGAGACAGACAGCGGACCCTGCTTAAAAGTAACCACCACTGTGAATGCATGGTGAGCAGAGCTGATCTGTACCAGAGAGCTTGGCAAAGGCAGTCTTGCATGACAGCACTGTAACAGATAACACACTTTGGGCTTGGGGACAGATGTCAGCCATCTCATGCACTCCTCCCCCATACCAACAAGAGTGCAGCCTGGCTGCACTTCTTACACACTCATACACAAAATCTCTAATAGACACCTAGCCCATACTGTACAAAACTATTTTTAAAAAACCTCTAAATTTAAGAGTTATTCACCTATTTTAAATAGAAAGCTCCACTTTGATTCTGCTACACGCTTTTAAGTTTTAATGTTTTTGCATTTTTCTGTTTCAATATTTGTGGAAAGGAGTAAATGTCCTTCTCTGTTAACCTTTCTTTGAACAACTGTTTCTCTAAAATAAAATGCAAGTCATCAACAGCTACATTATGTACACATACATACACACAGAAAGCCGTGACTTTTCACATCCACTGTTTTAAAGACAGCCCTCAGTCAAAATTCACCACATTACCAAACTGATTTTCAACACTATCCATGTAATGGAAAAAAAAAAAAACACAACAGGCTCTTTTCACTAATACAAGAATAATTTTCACTAATACAGATACATTTACTAAAGAATCCAAGAGCTCTTCCTTTTCCTCTTACACACCATCTCACTTGGCTATCAATTTATTGAGCACATCACATTATGTAATTCATCAACATGAAATTCAATTTAAGGCTCAAATAAGAAATAAAAATAACCATTCATAACTACAACTTCAGATTTTTCATCCTGAACTTTTCTATTCGATTTAGTTCTGATTACTAACTGCTTACTTTTTTTGTAGTTGATTGAATTTGGGAATGATGCTTGCTGACAAATTGGACCTTCTACTTTTCAAGCATTATCCAGTGGGTTCTGCTGGTGTTTACCATATCACACCATGTGTGTTCCAAGTAGTGTTTTCACTGACTTCTTTTTAAACTAGCACTATCATTATCTGAAAAAAGTATTTAAAAAACCAGCACTAAAGTACTGGCCTTTATATTGTAAGTCCTTTTAAACATTAAAGACAAACAAGGGCAGGGAGGTTGGAACTAAATGATCTTTAAGGTCACTTCCAACCCAAACCATTCTATGATTCCCTTCTATATAGTCAGTGCTGTACACTGCCACAGTGGACTAGGGTGTAAGGGTCAAGGTACTTCAGCACCAGCCAGCCACCACCACATCACCCAATGCAGAGCACACCTACCACTCCAGGCAATGCTGGAGGCAAGGGGAGGAGGCTACAACTCTTTTAACCTCAGTCTCATGTATGTCAATGGTCTGCTACTTGGGTGAGGACACCAACATCTGTCCTAAGGTTAGAAACGCTTAATAGCTCAGATTATATTTTCAAGATTAAAATGAACTACGGGATAGTTACTTTAATTTAAAAGCAAAAGAGCTGCCATAGGGATAGGCATTGCCTCTCTACACTGTGGTCTATATTCTTACAGTAGAATACAGCATATTAATGTATGCCCTGAATAATACCACGGTCATCAAGAAAACTGCTGCCATTTGCAGCCAAACCTCTACAGTTCCTGGCCTCCATAAACACAGAGCCAACACCTCATGGAATCCAAGCGGTCAGCACAGGCTCCCAGTGTCTTCTTGGATGCACAGTTGTGTGTTACCTAAGTCCAAAGAAGGAGTGGAAACGCTTTGGCCCCCGTGGCTTGGCTGCCTCTAGGCACTGCTCCTGACAGAGAAAGCAGGGAGGGCTCCTGACCTGTGCTTCTCGTGGGACCTTCAGTTGACAGCTCCCTTACAGCAAAAACAACACTGGCCAAGAAAAAAAAGAAATTAAGGAGAAAATGTGTATGAGTGCGAGGAACTGAACAGAGTGGGACTCTCCAGCTTGGAAAAATCATGCTTCACTAGAGGCACGATTGAAGTTTACAAAATGACAGCCACAGAGAAAGTGAACAGCGAGGGACAATTCACAATTTCTTATAACACAGCTAGAGGCAGAAGAAAACTATTTTTTCCCCACCAAATGTGCTATACTAAGCAGGGGCAGGGAGTTGAGACATTTTACCCCAGTCGAGTCAGCATTTAAGTCTGATCAGACTTGCAGGACTTTGTGTGTGTTGGCCCTCATGAAGAAATCACTGACATTAATCTTAGTAAATTAGTGATTTTGTTGTTTTCAAGATAACAGAGTATCGATTCTAGGAAGACTTCTCATGAAGCCCAGAAGCAAAACTCCACAAGACTAAATGGCTTCCATTTGTCAAAGAAAGAATTATCTTTCTTCTGTGATGTTACTGACAGCCTAAGTAGATCATATTTTGCTTTCCTGAAGCTTTGAAATGTGTCTATCAAAATCCATTACCACAGCAGCAGCCATTCCTACTAGAAGCCATTAGGCAGCAGGAAATAACAAAACTGTTCAGACACAAGCAAGAAAAAGGCAAAAATTAGAAATGTGCTAAGACAAGAACAGGCTAAAAATATCCGTGAGCAAGTTGCCAGATATAACTGAAATACAGTCATAGCAAACATATCAGCTCCCAACAAATGCTGATGCTTGCTGTACATCGGCAACAGTCTCTAACTTGAAGCAAAATATTACACTTATACGAACAGAGAAAACTCTCAGAACTTGGTTGAAAAAGCTAAGAATACTTTTGAAGATCGTAGACCTACTTTTTCTGTGCTAATAGAAGATCTACTTCTTCCAGGCCAACAGCCACAGCAGCACAAGAACTATCCTGACTGCATAGGCTGAAAAGGATTCACCATTTGTCAGAGTCTTCACTTTATGTTTATTGCAGGATTTATTTTGAGCCACCAAGTTAGCCCTTTGGTGATATTTAACTGTATCACAGAGAAGAGAAGGAAGCATTTTTGTTTCTATTTGGCTGACAATAGTAGCTCAGGGCAGAAGCAGATCAGCATCTTGGTGTTGATAGAGCTAGCACAAAGGTTGGAACTCTATGATCTTGAAGGTGTTTTCCAACCAAAACCGTTCTATGATTATATTTTCAGGGTAACGGAGATCCAGCTACTCTATTTGGAGTGTACTGGGCCAAGACACCCAGAAAAGTCACTGGAAAAGTCCTAACCATCCTGTGAATCAATCCCACCACTGTGCATGAATGGTTCAAGCTGATGAGAGTTTTGACTACTTAATTGTAATCCCTACACTCCAAAACGCTAGCTGCAGAAAGACACAGGCACTGCACAGCAGTGCCTATGGGTGTCTCTAACACAGAAGCAAAGGGTTGTGATACGGGCTACAAAGCAGACAGGAACAGCACAGCTCATCCATGCTGTGACGCTACATCTCTTTAATTGGTCATTCATTTGGCTGGACCTTACTAATTTGTAGGTCTTCAAAACATAAGTGCTGTCAATTTTAAAAGGCCACAGAACATGTGATAATCAGTTTTATCAAGGAAAATTTATAACAAACAGTAACAGCTAATACTTAGAGTCAATTCAAGTCTTCAATGAATAACCTCAGGAATCTGCAACAGGAATACGAAATCATTTCTTCTATTTCTAAGTACATGCACTTTTTTTTCTGTTTGGGATTTTTGTAAATTTTTTTTTTCTGTATCCTGTATGGCCACTTAGTGCATGTGACAGGAACCTAGTCTGTGTCAGGTTCCACAACCCAACGCAGTAACCACATTTCACAGCAGAGGCTCAGAAACAGCTTAATTCCTACAGCTGGAACTGGTGGGGATAGAGTTTGTAGAAAAAAAATCTCATGCCCTGAGAAAACAACAGGACAGACGTCCTGACCATTTCCATTAGGATGTCAGGGCGTTCTGTTTTCAGAACTGTCCCAGCCAGACAGAGATGTCTAGACATGTTCTGTAGTTACTACAAACCTGAAGCTTCATTTGTGTCCCAGTTGCTTGAGCTGCCAAGCTGCTGCTGAAACAACATAGGAAAGAGCATATGTCCAATAGGCTACACTGCCCTGCTGCTACAGAAACATCTGCAAAATTTCTCATTTATATGAGCAGAACAAAATTTTACTCAAAATGAAGATGGAAAATGCTTCCGTTCTGGATAACAAAAAGCATTAACTCTTAGTAGCAAGAAATCCAGGGCCAACAGTCTGAGTATTCTGTTACCTAAACTAAACAGGCTTGGGCAGGTACCTCAGATAATATGTCGAAGATACCCAATTTGAATGAATAAATTCAGTCACTTTCTTCACCTAATATCAAATGTATAAGTAGTTGATATAAAAAAGCATTCACTTTGAAAGAAGAGCAGAGACATTCTCTCCCTTTTTATTTTTCCTATTCCACTAAAGGTGAAATATTTTTCAGTTCACACTTTGGGTAAAGATACCAAAAAATTCCACACCCCCCCCCCCAAAAAAAAAAAAAGTTTTGATCCACTCAGAAGTTTAAACATGTTTAAAGAACATAGGTAAAAACAGCCCAGTTACCTGAACGACTAAAAGTAAACATAATCCTTGACTATGTCACCAGGCAAAAAGATCAAATAGTGAAGTAGGGAGATGATATCATCTCTGAATTCAGCAATGGTGAAGGACATTCTGGGATGTATGCCCATTCCTGGTATATACATTTTGTGAAGGATCAGTGGCACATCGCAGTAAATTCAGAAAAAGAACCATCAAAATGAGCTGAACAACAGAAAATGGACTTTACAGGAAGACTTCTTCATGATGAAAAAGACTTGAGTTGTTCAGATTGAAATACATTTTCACAAAGGCAGCAAGTTTTTATTTGATTACCAATTAAGTACCTATAGCAGAAGAAGTCAATCAATGGTAAAGATTACATATCATCTCTGAATTTTCATACAACATTTATGATGAAAAACAAACTGAAGCTAAACAAACGCAAATATGGAATAAGACTTACTTTCATTGGAACAGCTAGCATGCCACCAAACAGATTATTTACCACTTGAAATGTAAAAACATGAGGGCATCTCCTTCTCCAAATTATCACCTTGTGGTCTACCAATTTCATGCAGGAATTCATTGGTAACTCTGGGTAACCTGTGCTGCACAAGGGCTTGGGTTTTTGATTTATTTTCTCAGGAAATTACTGTACAGAGTTGTTTCACAAAAGACATAACAAAGAAAGCCTGGGGTACTCTCCTTGAGTAATAACGTAAGACTGGAAGGCTTCTTGTTCAGTCCCTATGCCTGCTACCACCACTCCATTTTTAAGTCTCAGTCAGTAATTCAGCTGGTGCCTCTGATTTGTTTGCTTCACCTTGAAATACTTACAATAATCTTAGCATTCTGCAAAGGCAGAAGACTGTAAAAGTAAAGCTACAGTGTATTACAATGACAATACAGTGAACACAACCATGAAGACTTTCCTGAAAACAAGAGAAAAACAATCTGAAATAAAAGTAACAGCAGACTGATGGAATATGGCTGTTCCTTCTGTAAAAATGGATGACCAAATCCCTTAGCTTTTTCTGAGTTAAAAACATGACTCTGCTTTTAATGTTCACTGTAGGTAGGGCTAGTTGGGACTAGGGTGACAGCAAGAATCATTTCTCCTAAGAAATAACAAATTATTCAGCATCACTATTCATTTTAAAAAATGAAAGAAATTATTTTAGATGCCAAAAAGACACACATAACACTGTGGGGTTTTTTTTGCTCTTATAAAGCCTTATTGAAAAATGCATCTTTATCCAATGTCAAGCCACCTGATCTTAATCAGAGCAAGCTGTGGATGCAGAGGACAATGGTTCTTACTGCGTCAACCACCCAGTAAACATTCCTCTCTCCCTTTTAAGCAAGGAATCCCTTGGAATCAGCTAATACCAGACCTTGCAAAAAGGACTGTCCAGACTGAAATGTTTCTATATTGTAAGAAACCTGAGGACTGAAGGTGGAAGGACAAAAGAAAAAAAAAAATCTTGAAAATAGCTTTTAGTAATTTCTGATTAAATAAAAATGAATGTTTTAAAATATACTTTATAGTGGGTGACAAAGAAATGAAGATTCCTATATTCTGCAACTCTTACGTTAAATAGCACTTTTTTTTTTCTAACATCACCTCACAATACCCAGTAGAGCTACCTATGAATTGAGGTGTAACTGAAGTAGAGAAGGGTAATAACCAACTTTCTCAGAGAATTCAATGGGAAGGGTCCTGTATTTCATTAAATTTATATTCATCATGGCTCTAACAACAGAGTTGTGATACAATTTGCATATCATTTTATCTTCATACTGACATAAAAAGCTTTCCCTATTTCTACTAAGCACTGGTAGGAATCTATATAGCAGTCCACATCAAAAAGCAAATTCCAATATTTCTTTCTGATCTATTAAAACTAATAATCAGTTCTGCTGCTATGACAATGCTGACAAGTTAAAAAACATGAATCTTACTCAGTAGGGAAATCATCATTTTTGCAAGAGAACAGACTGAAGAGATTCTCAGTAAACAACAAATGAGATCCATAGGGCTCAACCCATTTGTATGATTTCCCCAAACCTCTGTTATCCCTCCCTACCATGAAACAAACCCCAAACACACACAGTTTTCTTTGCTTGGGGAGTCTCATCAAGCTCACTAGATGATACATAAGCGTTCTTATTCTTTGTCTGACTTTATCAGTCTTCAAATAAAAATGGTTTCCTTCTTGTCTGTCAGACCAGAGAGATTTCTAGTGTTCAATTACTTGGACAAATGCTGACACATACTTTTGATTACCACAAGCAAGATTATGCCATCTGTTGTGGTATTTTCATCAGCTTTTTTTTCCCCCATATAGTTCATACATTTTTGACATTACTTAAGAGTTTTGGTGTCCCATAAGTATTTATGCACACTTGGGAAATCATGTCCTCACCATGAAGAGGAGACATTCAGCTATCTGTACTTAACTAGGCAACATACAGACATATGTAAATTAGTGTAATTTGTCCCAAACTCTGTGTTACCTATCTTTCTTTGCTACTGCTTCTACCTGGGCTTGGTAGATTAAAGTTGTCGTATGGGCCAAGTTTTGTCACTTTCATCCTTCTGTGATAATACCTTTGCCAGAAAAGAGTGACTCGAGATGGACCTATCAAACAATTCTGTTCAGTATTACAGGTCTCCTCCCAGAGGCATGTGAAAAAATTCACTACAAAGATGGGTAGCCTGCGCATCCACAGGGAGTGGTCTTGTACCCTTTTCCAACTGAAGACAAGTTTTACAACATACTGACTTCATTTCTTCAGTCACTTCCAAGCCAGACTTCATATCATGAATTCGCTTAAGCCTGTATTGAAATTTAAGGTGGCATTTCAGTACCATTGAGGTTTAAGTCTTTTTATCCTGTTCCTGGTGTTTTCCTGATCTAGGACCCTGAACCAATATGCAGATTCAAGCAGAGTCTTCATTTGAGAGCAAAAGACTTTAGTCAGTCAATCTTATTGTTAGCTCCTTTATTGCTGATTCTCTAATTGCTGTTTGCAGTGTTATACAGAAACAAGGCTCTCAAGCCTTTCTTCCTAGCATCATTTTTTAAAACAAGGCCACTAAAGACAACACAGGTATTGTCATTAAATTCCTGAGAAATGTAATTCCTCAAGCTTTCACTACATTCTTAGGAAAAAAAAAAAAACACCTTTAGAGTGCTCAGCACCTACCACTCACAAGAGAACTGAACTTCCAAAATCTCCAAGAGCTAAGCTCTGCTTCCAAAAACAGCTTGTGTATTTACAGTCATGCCTTTTGACCTATTTTTCTTATCTTCCAGTGGGAATACACTATCCAAAAAATAGGAATTTAATTGTAACAGTTCATAAATAAGAATTCCATTTTGGTGCAGTCAGCCACAGAGGGTAAGCCCTGGAAGTCTTTTCACAGACTACACGCACATACTAGTTTGCTTACCTTTCATCATTGGCAGCACTACCTATCAATTAATTGAAAATATTGTAGCCAAAATGCATACAAATACTTGTGAAAAGCAAGTGAAAACAACATTTAAACCTGAAACATTAAAATACCAAACGGAAATTGTTTAGATACCTACTTGCATAGACACAATACTGAATTGTTCAAATTATTCGTAAGTTTGGTCCTGCTATAGAATTGAATGGGAAGAAAGATGGCATTTTCTTGCCCAGGAAATTTTTTCCCCTAATTTTAGCAGTAACACACCCACAACTTCAGAGAAAGGTGCTCCTCAAGCATCTTAAAGATCAAGTAACTTAGTTTCAAATGGATAAACAAGTTTCATTCTTATTTCTGAATTCAATCATTGATATCTATATGACACACTAATATGGCTAGACAAACATGAACCTGATTTTGTCTCGTATAAAGAAGCAAGAGCACATTAATTTTGAGATTTCAAGTTGAGTTTGTATGGGTGGAAGTTAAAGTGAAAACATCTGTAAAAATCATGAATACAGAAATTACGTAGCAGCCACAAACAAAACAGAAAGGAAGGGAAGGAATAACAATTAAAAAAAACGTCTGAGTTGTGTTTTGGGACTTCTGGGCGAACTAAACACCTTACATGTGACAGTTGCTAGAACAACGCCTCAGGTTGAAATTGTTCAGAAATTCAAGGCTCAATGATGATTTGACAGACTAACTCAGAAGCAGTTCCTTGGAGTCTATGCAATCACATTCAAGTAAACCCTGTGTAAGCAAGAGGAAAAGGTAAACCTTTATTTACCTGTCAGTATTAATCTTCAATAATCTTCAAGTATTCTATTTCCTCCCGCCAGGCTAAGAGCGAGACATGAAGCCTACCACACAATATTTCAGTTGGGCTCTTTCCTAAAATGCCTAGGTCTCAAATCAGAAGTTTTTCTCATCCCATCCAGGCACACAGTTATATAAAAGCAAAACAGTTACAACTGTAGCAGTAAAACAATTCTCAAAAATTATGTCCACTGCTGAGTTTCCAATTTTAGAACTAGATCCTTCCACTTCGGATAAACTGGATACCCTGACCCTGATCTGGCATCTTACAAGGCAGCACCAGCAAGAACATTGTTCAAAGAAAAAAAAAAAAAAGCTACTTAGTGCAGGATCAAGGGGGTTTTAGCTTCTTCATTAAATGGAAGGAAATAGATCATATACAAAATGCATGAACTGGGAGCGACAGAGATGAATAATGTATCTGTTACTTGTTTGCATAATGGAGTTACTTTGACTTCTCAGGCAGAGCAAAAGCAGAAAGTAATGGTTTTGCCACCTTCTTCCAAGAAAGCCCTTAGCAACTCATGTCCTCCTAAAGGCCACAGGATGCTATATAACACTAATAAACTTCCAGCTGTTGTGGGGACACCTGCAAAATAGCATAACAGATTTACCACTTGCATTGGGAAGATACCAACCACTGGGCATCTGCCCAATTTAATGAATGAAGCTCAAGCACTCACACAGAAGGTGGCAGACAAATGTCCATTTGTGCTCAGATGGCAAGGAGAGAGAATTTGCACAGGGAGTGAAGAACAAAGGTATTTCAGACAGGTTATTTTAATGGATTTAGGGTCCTTTTACCTATAAACAACCCACACCCTTGTGAACTTCTAATACAGTAGTTTCTCCCCAAATAAACACTTTAGAAAGCTTTGGAAACTTTTAAATGCTTTCAAAAGCCTTAATCATTACCTTCTGAATTCAAAGGCTGTCTGATAACATTCAACTATTTGTAGGGCAAAGTTCTGCACTGAGTCAGTTCAGTCCTAAACTGAAGTCAATAGCAGCACTGTCCAATAAGGAGCAAAGCTGAACATCTCTAAGATCTATACAAGACAGCTTCTGCTGCCTTTACATGTAGTGGCCATACTTCTGCAGGTACACGTGGAACTGCCAGCTCCCATGAGCTTACTGCAACTTTTACACAGTTGCAGTGCTTTTAACACTACAGGTCCTGGAGCTCCTGCAATTAGATCTCTCCAAACACTTTTTCACTCCAGTGTCCAAACCAAAGGTATTTGGCTTGGATTGGCTTGAAATCTTCTTTGGGCTGTGGCGGGCTAAAGGAGGATGGGGAACACTGACTTTCTTGCTAAAAAAAAAAGCATTCCCAGTTTCCACCACCACCCCAAGATAAATAAAATATGTTACTTTTGTTTGAAATGCCAAAAATGAAAGCAAAGCACTATCCACAAAAACAATCAGGAAAATTGTTATGTCTGGAATTTTTTTGTTTGTTTGTTGTGGTTGTTGCTTTTTTTAATCTTTTAAACTAATCTTGAAAGGATGCCATTCACCTCAAAAGCAAAAGACACTTCCTCTGTGGCTCTGCTGCAGTAATATTCTGCTAGGACATTCTGCAGAGGGGAAGGGATTTTCAGCTTCTCGAGTGACTCTGCTTTCATACAAAGTAACATAGCATTTATGCAGAAATCTGTCAGGAAAACAAAGGCATTTCTGAATATAGAAAACCCCTCTTTGATAAGAGGAATTTCCTCTGAAATTGCAACCAGGTTTTCTGCCCACACTCAATTAGTTCAATATCACTTTCTGAAAGTCCCTACACAATACTTGTGGGAACTATTCCTCCTATTGTGGCAATTTTTAAGATTACTGTTAAAAAAATTAATGCACATAAATAAAAAGTAGTTTTCAATGTTTTCCAATTCAAGGTGCCCTTAAGACAAGATATGTTGTATTCTAAGTAATAACACTTTACACACTAAGTTTTCGCGTTCTTTTAGACTTACAGTTAATTCCTTGCTCCCAGCATCTTCAGCCTCAGAGCCCAAGATTTGTAAATTACTTAGTAGCACGAAGTTTCACAGCCAAACATCAGTTAGAAAGGAGTCAAACAAGACAATTCTTCAACAACAGCAGATTATTTTGTCCTCATTTCATCCCAAAATGTAAGTTAACAGTTGCCAAATTTCTGTAGTCCTCCAAATGGTGCTTAAAGACAGTACCAGATTCCTCAGGAAGTTTGGTTCAACAGCTGAAAAGGACTGCCTGGCCTGCCCAAACTGTTACCGTGGCTCTCATGTAGGAATTTAGGGAGCAGGCAGATATGGTGTACTTGAAAACTGTGAGATCGCTTGTGGGCAAACTAACTTTATAGGTGCTCATTATCATCTCTATAGGAACAGCTTCTTCCTCTGCTTTTTCTGAAAATTTCTTAGGAATCCTTGTCTCCTGTAATGGCAGAACTATACTCCTATTGAGTAAAAAAAATGTCCTATTACAGAACAGTTTTGGCATTACTTTTATTCTGGATAATCTAAAATTAACATTAAAACTAGAGATTTTCCAATTAAAAAAACAGCCTATAAAAATTATATACAAGAAAAGTCTAAACTTCGAGTCTAAACTACAAGTTAGTTGTAACTTATAACAGCTTCCTACCTAGCACTCTGCTGAATAAAAATGGTTCACTTACCCTAATGAAAAAAATTAAATTAATAGGACTGCATTTTTCTCAGTGTTTACATATTGCAAATTTAATTAAAAAAATAAATAAAATAAAATTTAATAAATGGCTTTTTCCCCCCCATCTGATTTGTTTAGTTAATATCCTCACTATGCTCTCTCAAATAATTACATCCTCAAGTAAGAGGCTGTCATTTATCTTTCATTACACTTAGGTTTTTTTTAAGCTAAGAAGCCTGCTGATCTCTTTTCCTCATTACTTCTCATACCTGAAAACATCTTTTATTTTATCAATGGAATATTGTTGTAATTTTTAAGTTCTAGAAGGAAAAAAAGAATAACTATGAAAGGAACTTCTCATTGCGACCTAGGAGATGCTGAGCCGTGTTTTACAAAGCAATAGCCCGTGGCAAGGTGCACTGGCAATACAGCAATAGCACATGGCTCCTCTGTCAGAATGCGCTTGGGTGTACTGACAAACTGGGTATTAATGCTTTAATCACTTCAAACATATATAGCCAAATATAACCCACTTTTAAATTATTAACTTAATGGCATAACTTTCAGAGACAGAGGTTGATGAAGTAGTTCAACAAATATTAGCTTTAGTAACGGTAAATATTTTCAGTGCAAGTCATAAGAAAGAGCAGTTTGTTTCCAAGCTTCCTATCCAGCACAAGGAAAGGGATCATCCAAAATTGCCCAGCCAGGTCTAAATCCATCCCAGTATTGTTAATAACTGCCCTAAAAACTTGCTTTGTTATTGATAACCTGACTCATTACGAAACATTTTTAAAAGGCACCTGCAAAGAAGAAAAACTGGAAAACCATGGGCCTTTCCCACTAAGTGGCATGTTTTCCCTGTCATCCTATCCTTTTCCTTGGCTTGAATACAGTCTACTTGATTGAAACTCTTCAAGTCTGGTTTACATTTGGTTTTAGGAACATTTACTTACATGACAATAAACATGTCTGTATTCCTTATATCCGTGTTGTAGAACCCATCACACATTTTCCAAGTACAAGTGGGCTTTCGTGGGGAAAGTTCTTAACATTTGTCTCCATAAGAACTAGGGAAGCTCTGGCACATGGTATCACATTACAGAACACAGCCTCATCTCTCCTGAAGAAGCTATACCAGGGGCCCTTCCTGTGAAGATCAGATTGTGCCATAACATTCATGACTATCAGAATTTAAATGCCAGTTAATGGCATTTTGACAGACAAGAAAAAGCAACTCTTTGTGAGAAAGGGAAATAGCTAAGAACAACACTAGTTTGAAGGAGTGGTGAAAAAAAATATTAATTTTGGAATCTACATTATAAATAACTTCAGATGTTTTGACAACTCACCATCCCTCCAATACATAATCCTTACCTTTCGGTCAAAGCACAAGATCAGTGTTAGCAGTAGTTTAAAGGACAACCTACTTTATACAACCTATACTCTATACAAGTAGGGAGAAAAAGAGAAAAAGACAAAGGTAAAGTAGTCTAATGTCTGTTGATCTGAACCTGGACTTTTTTCTTACAGATGTCTGGCCACAGTGTTTTGAGGTGAATGTGCAAACTACACAAGTTGCTTTAAAAACAGCTGTGCTGTTTCTTTAAAAACCTGTTGTCTTCTGCATAAAGATTGTATAAGACTTATTATGAGCCATCTTGCATCTATCCTGAACAAGATTCGGTTAGTTCATGTCTGTAGCTTTTCCTCTTCAAAAGCCAAACTGGCAGTCTCAGGCAAGCATCCAAAATCAGTTGTTGTTTTTCTTCTTACAGACTATTTTCAGGGGTAGAGAGATGGGACCAGTCCAGTGGTGCTCCCCACAAGGCTCTCAGGCTGCCACAGCACCCCAATGTATTGCCTCATTTCTCTCAACAAGATGCGATGTAGCAAATAAACAAGACTACTTCTGTAACTGAAATATAGTGGAGACATTTAAGGCACAAAGACAATTGTCAGAGACTCACTGGTCACCTTGATTTTCATTAGAGACAAGCATCATAGGAATTAGGTTCTTAACTGTCCACCAAGTTAATAAGTCTGAGGAAAATGCATGAGGAAAATGCATGAGAGGGAGAAAAAAGTTTCTTCTACTACTGCTCTATTTTTGTTTATCTGTGTTAAGAAGAATTTTCATATATACAAGCAGAACTGGTTCAAAATAGGGACAAGCCAGATACCGACTTTTCTGCATTTTCACCTCTCACAGGAAAGGCAGGGACCTTTGCAGTACACACCTGCAGCCACTCATCCTGTGCAGCCCTGGGAACACACCAGCCTTTGCTCCGCAGTCCAACTAGTGGTTTTACAGCAACCACATTAACTCCTGTCTTCTTGAAATTCATTGCAGAGTAGTAACATTTTAAAGAAGTTTTGGGTTTTTTTCATATGCATTATGCTGTTAATGGCAAAAGCTTCATAAAAGTGAGTGGCTGAAACAAAAAGAAAACCAGCTCTGAAGTAGAAAGCTCTCTAATGGGGTTAGACTAAAAACTGTATTGGACTGTTGTATAATTGTCTGGGTTGGAAGACTTTCAGCCAATTTAGTTTAGACATGACATCAAAGCAAGGGAGACATTTACTATACTTCAAAAAAACCTCAGCAAATGAAAGAGTAAGAGGACCAAATGTACATAAGATGAAATGATGCAGCACTTCTCTGACTTTATTGACTTTAAGGACCAGTACCACGTCCAATCTTAGTCAATATATTCCTCAATGACCTGGGTGAAGGGACACGGTGTACCCTCAGGGGCAACAGGCACAAACTAGAGCACAGGAAGTTCCGCCTCAACATGAGAAGAAATTCCTTTACATCAAGCGTGGCAGAGCACTGGAACAGGCTGCCCAGAGAGGTTGTGGACTCTCCTTCCCTGGAGATGTTCAGAACCCGCCTGGATGCAGTCCTGTGCAACCTGCTGTCGGTGAACCTGCTTTAGCAGGGGGGGTTGTCTAGATGATCTCCAGAGGTCCCTTACAACCCCGACCATTCTGTGATATTTTAATCCAAAGCAGAGTATCAGATAATATAATTCGACCAACTATATAACACAGACCACACCACTTCAAACCAAATATCTCTGCCCAGGTCCCAACAGCATGTGAATGACTAACAAAGGACTTCTAGAAAGGTATCTGGTCTGCATTTGAAAACCAGAGAGAGAAGAGGTTGGACCATGTTTGGATTCAGTTTTCCTGGTTAACAGTGCAAATATCACCAGCCTACAATGCATTTGCACTTACAGTCACCAGGGCAAAATAAACACTACCAAGAAATTCATAATTATACCTTCACATGCTCCCTCCCTCCTCAGTGGCCCAGCTATCAGACAGCAGAAGGGATTTCCCATAGATCAGAGAAGAGGAAGGCCCAGGTCCAAGGGAAGGTGCAGCAGTCTGCTGCTCCCTGCATGCCTAAACACTCGCACAAAACTCAAGTTCCTGCACAAACTCACTTCAACCCAATGCCTTGCACCATAGGGAGCTGGACCAGATGATCTCCAGGGGTTCCCTTCCAACTCCTACCATTCTGTGACTGTGATATTTACTAGAGGCATTGGTAAGAAAACAAAAATAATAGGAAAAGAAAAATAGAAGAGATGAGAAATGTAGTTGGAAAAAAAAAGCTAGAACTCCAAAGCATTTCACTAGAGAAAAGTAAAAACAAATTTAAGGGAAAGGGGTGCAATAGCTTCACCTACATCCCATGAACAAATAGCTTCATTTATATCTGCATACTTCCCAAAACCAGGAATACAATCTAGAACTAAGGCTAGGTTAAGCTAGAGACTCCCATTTAAGATAAGACTGCAGATTCAAAAGCACAAATTTATACAGTAGTTTGGTGTTGTTTTTTTCCAAAAAGGCAAAGTGTGATGTGGGATTTGGTGGAGGAAGAACGTAAAAGGGAAAGGGTCTGATTGTCCCAATTATGACACTATCAAAAAGCAAAAATAATTATTGGTAACATCCAAGACGGCCAAACAGCCCCAGGGTCCTATTGTACCAGACACTAGACAGAGTCAGGTTTCACCTCCACTCAAATTGCCAATGAAAGAAAACATTAAAGAACACATCACTACAGTGATGGCTATCAATATAAAGCTGCTTCTTGAAAGGTAAAATATGACCACTGTGATGTCTGCAGTCATTCCAAAAATGAAGGGAAATGCCACTAGTAAGGCAAGTGGTTATTTTATTTCAGGAAATAAAAGGGTTCTCCTTTCCAAAAGAGGAAGCAGAAATGAAAGAGTTTCTTTAATCCGTGCAGAAGTCAGAATGAATGCCTGCCAGAAACCAGTCTGACCTCAACAATTTGAACCACATCCAGAGCTATACTTACCAAGAGTACGTTGTTTGTACTGATGGTTAAATCGAACAAGATCAATAGTACCTGAGGAGGTGATAAAGGGAGAATGATCCACTGAATGGTGAGCTGACTAGCCTTTGTTGCAAGAGGGAAGAATATATCCCATTTGCTTTCATTCTCCCTTCAAGATCTAAAACGCCTCACTACAGAGGATACTCAAAAAAGGTGGTCATACAACAGGGGCTCTGAGGGCCAATGCAACAGGTCAATATCTCTGCTCATCTTTGCAGAGATCACAGATTACTGCCTCTATTCTTCAGGATCAAACAAGGATTAAAATCATATTAGTGAGAACTGTCTGCATGCTCCAGACTGAAACACCAGTTCCTAATGTAAAGCTATTGCTATGAAGTCATACAGCTATGGAACATCTGAATAGATGACTATAAACATACTCACACGTGCAACCCAAAATTATCTGGGGCTTAATTAAGGCAAGAAATAATATGGAAAAAACCCACAGACTGTTCTTTGTAACAGTGCTTATACCTCTGGAGAAAACAAATAGAGTGGAATAAGAGCACAGAAAAAGTCAAATGTTTGATGTTTGTAATCGACAAGTGAGACTATTTCATTGTAAGAGTTAATGTTAACAATGTTAACAGTGCTATTCTTGTCATGTAACTCTTACTAAGAAGCTAAGTATTCAGCTGTTGTGTAAAATTTATCCTTTTCAAGCCCTCTTCTTCCATCACTCTCTTCTTGACAGGACATTGAAGCTTGTAGCTCTAGCTTCAGGGGAGCCCTCTGCAGCCATAGGCTCCCACTGACACACATGGTACTACACATACACACCAACTTTGCTTTCTTTTGCACATCTGTGAGACACAGCAGTCATCTCTTGTGTAACATACATATAAACACAGAATTAACTCAAGGGCTATTCAGTGAGAAGACTTCAGTAAAAATTCAGTGAGAAGACTTCAAAATCGATGCATCTCAATTATTCCAGGTGTTCCAACATTTTCACCAAACAAAGATGTATAAATAGGGAAAACACTTATATTTCGTACAGTACAATACACTGATAAAGATGCAAAATGTGACTCCTTACAATCATGTAATCACTGAAGAAAATATTTTTAGGTTACACTTGTAACAAAAATGTTATAATGTACCCTTTTTGTTAAGCAACGTTAGAAAGCAGCTAGAATAAACCACTGATGCATAATTAAAAGCAACTCTCAATCACCTATGGAAATGAAACAACTGAAATACATATTAAACCTGTAAAAATAATTCTTCTTTAAGTGGCTTACTGAATAATACTTCATAAAAATTGGGTTTTATAATTACACAGACTATGTAGCAATAAAGTAGTCCCTTAGAAAGCAATCATTATTATGGAGTCCCATTCTGCAAGAAAATTCAAACTTTAAAATTAAACTTTACTCCATTACCAAGAAAAAAAAAATCAGTCCTGGAGTTTTGCCACCAAAATACTCCATAAGACTCATATCAGGATGATTGGATCATTTTATTTAGATGTTTATTTCAAACAAGCTTCCTATTAGTTATCCATATAAAAATTCTGTACAATTGAACTACCAAGAAATGTCTTCTTCAGCTAGTGTAATGCAGTATTCACTCAGGATTTTAAGGTCTACAGGGCAAACGTTGGTTTCAAGTGTGTGAAATGAAATTTGTGCCATGTCTTGTACATATTGGAATATCAAGATGATTCATCATGTCCTGTAAAAGTTTACAAGTTCCGGTGCACTGCTTTATTTAACTTCCTTTCTTGGAAGAGAGACAAGCTGTTCTGCCTGAGCTAAAAAATACAATTACTATCCAACAGTGTAAGAGAAGAGATCATTGGTGGAACTGGACAAATGGTATCAAAAGGTTTCTAAGCCTTTCAAGAAAGGACATGGTTTTGGTGGGGCTTTGACTGGTAGACAGGTTTCTAGCATTGCTCAAAACATTATCACCAAGCCGTTCCCATTACCATACAACAGAACTTTCTCAAAATGTCTTTTTCTCATTTTTCCCCATAAGAAAGGTTTAAAACTAATGCACAGTTTTAATCAAGTTTTATCAGTCTTTCAAATTATACAATTTCCTAGAGCAGCTCCCTGAAATACATATTTTCAGATTTCCAAATTAATACTTTTTTTAAACGTCAATTCAGGAAAATGCACTGCAGGTGTTGGTTTTCATCCTGAAATGGAGTGAAACAAGTATCAAAACATAATTTCAAAAAGCCAATAACAAGTTACTGAATAGCCCTAGCAATTCTCTGTCTCTAGGACAGTATCCTACACATTGTAAACTAACTTACTCTGTTTAGAAAACTCACATTTTATAATGCAGCATAGGTTATGCAAGTAAATCTCACCACCATATCTATATTACAGACCTTCCCCCATTAGATATTTAGATTATAAATACGAAGGGACAAAAATATTTCAACTCTGGCCCAAGCAAGAAGTCAGTTTCATTCTAAATCTTAGTGTTATCTCTACTAAATCAGCTTTTGAAGTTCTGAAAGTAAATAAGTAGATAGATTTGCAGCTATTAACTACAAAATAAGAATCTAAATATACTTACTCCATTTCTTTTACTGTAGTAGGAGAAAGAAGCGTTGAACTTGTTATAGAAAAAGTATCAGAAGTAAATGACTTCTCAAAACTCACATGTACATCTTCACACACTTAGAAGTTTAAAAGAAACAACCGGTGAACAAAAGCAGTCAGCAACAGAAGAGAGTCTTGACATAAGCATGAATAAAACTGACTGGAAATACAAAGTTCAAAAGGGATACCACATTCTCCAGATACAAAACAGACAGAAAAAACTAATTGTGCAAAAGATGAAAGAAGAGCTGACCACAGAACCCCACAGCAGCTGAGGCTGGAAGGCACCTCTGGAGATCATACAGTCCCAACCCCTGCTCAGAGCAGGCTCAGATAGAACATGTTGCCCAGGGCCATTCACATTCAGGTTCTGAGTATCTCCAAAAATGGAGACTCCACCACATCCCCAGGCAACCTGCTCTAGTGTCCGACTGCTTACACAGTGGGAAAAAAATAGCAATAATAATAAAATTTCTTTCTGTTTCACTTTGTGCCCATTGCCTCTTGTCCTGTCACTAACTACTCCTGAGAAGAGTCTGGCTCCATATCCCTTACACATTTCCATCAGGTATTTACACACACAGATAAAATCCCCTGAACTTTCTCTTCTCCAGGCTGAACAGCCCCAGCTCACTGAGCCTCTCCTTGTTTGATGGGTGCTCCAAACCCTTAATCATTCTGGTGGCCCTTTGCTGGACTCACTCCAGCACATCCACGTCTCTTGAACTGGGGAGCCCAGAAACAGACACAGCCCTCCAGATGCTGGCTCACCAGCTGGCAATGCTCTGCCTAACGTGGCCCAGGAGGCTGTTGGCCACCTTTGACACAAGGGCGCATTGCTGGCTCATGGTCAACTTGATGTCCACCAGGACCCCCTGAGCCTTTTCTGCAAACCTGCTTTCCAGCCATTCAGCCCCACAGCCTGTAGTGATGCATGGGGCCAGATGCAAGACAAGAACCAGTACGTCCCCAGCCTCTGTCACATCCCATCACAGAACAGTTCTAGCAGAATGCCTATGTGCAAACAACCAAAATGTTCACAGTTCCCTGTACATGTATATATAGGCATGCATGTGTGTGCATTTATATGATACCCATACATAGGCATACACAGAGCTGTAAACAAATGTATATATAAAAACATACATACACAGAAATATTTTGAGTGTTGCAAACAATTCAATGTATCTGCTATAGAGAAAGCTCAGTTAGTTCCTCAGGTCAAACCAACCTAATTAGCTTTATTTTCAAATGTAAGACTAAGACTACAACTGGTTTAGATGAAAGTTACAGGACTCACTTTGCCTAAATCAGAATGCATAGCTATACCACTCCATGAATATTTTTCCCTAGTCACCATATTTGAAAGACAAAAAAAATAGCAGAATAATTAGATGGAATTGGTGGTGTAAAAAAAGTAACTACTATGTTCTGACAGAAAGAGTGGAGCTCAGTAAGCAAATCCTACTATCTATTTTATGCAAGTAAATGGAAACTGACTGCCCTGCAAACCAATAGTGGTAAATCTAGGGACTAAATTTAACTGTAGAGGAATTATGATCCTGCTGCCAGAAGAAAAAAAATGCAGTATTACAAATGTAAAAATTGTCTTATTTGTCTCTACAGTAATATCTACTTTTCCTCACCATCTCTTCCATGTAAAGAAAGAATCGAAGACAGTAAATATCTTATTTATCCTAAGAAGTTTACATGCATAAGATTTTTGGAGAGGTGGTGTTTGGGTTTTTTTCACTACGTATTCACAGACAGAAAGAATAGTAAAACTCTTAAAGGAGATGAATGAGAAAGAAAAGCAGTAATACAATGAAGCTCAGTAATGGCTCATAAACTAGCCAAAACATCAAAAAGAAAAGAAGAAATAATCAAAAGATAAAGGTTAAAAATGAAGCGTTCTGCATTTCCATGTTAGTCATGATCTAAAACAGCACAGGGCAACAAAGCAGTAAAGAAACACAAAATAAGATATAAGTAGGTTAGTAAAGACTGAGAAATTCCTAGACCAGTCCCTGCTCAGTGAATGGATGACCTGATAGCCATCAGTTTACAGTACTGGCAAATGCAAACTAGAAGAACAAATCATATGAATTACGGGTATCTAAACAAAAGTATAGGTAAACCAAAGCAGTTCTTTTTAATTTGCAGAAAACCATTCACCTGCTACCAGAAGTCACCAATAAAAATTATGGTATTTGAATGTCTAGTGCTATAAAATTGTGCTCCAAAAATAAAACTAAATGAGCTTATTTCCATTAAGGCTATTACTGTGGCTCAGTATATTGCTTTGAATATGAAGATGCAGCAGCTATTCTCTCTAGCTTTTCATTTTGGGGTCTTTAATATGTTTTCAATCTAATTTTAATTTGTTATAGAAAAAGAGGAATGAACTTTCTTCTCAAGGCTAAATTAAACTTTCTTGTGCAGGTATCACAAAGTATAAAAAAAGCAGGAGAAACAGTTGCTACACAATAAAAGCATTTTTAAAATAAGGCAGACAAGTTTTTTCCAATTGGTTAACTGTTTCTCAAGTCCATGTTTTTTCAACAAAAATAATTAACTGTAGAAGACGTGCATGAGCAGAAAATTTGTATTTTAACAACTGAAAAACGCTCTGCAGTCTATTGCCCGAGTAAGCACATAGCTAAGTATGCAAGTCAGGAACAGAGTCTGCAGAGTTCATCGGAAGCTGGTATCCTTTGCAATGACAGCATGTGCAGCAACAGTGTGTTTAGCTAAGAGGAGGCTGGATGGCTTCATTTTTGACCAGAACACTATCACAAATCAAGATCACTACAAAAACTACAAAGCTGGTCAGACACAGGTTTCAAAAATATATCAGGACGATTAACTCTTCCTGGAAGCATCTGAAGCATGGGGTGGATGCATGCCGCAATGCACCCCAAAATCCCACTCTGAAGACGATCCAGCCTGGGCCCTGGCTGGAGCACATCAGGACTCCCTTTCAGCTCACACGCTCAGCATACCTTTCTGCAGAAACCAGACTGTGGAGAGGGTAATTTGCACGCCTGGAGATCACACCTCAATTTGAGTCAGGGCGCCTATCGGTTCAGAGATAATCATTCTGCCTCTGCAAAATCCCAGCTGTAAGATGGGGGTAATAGTCTTTATATTCTCTCACAAGATACGGGAGTACTTGCATATCTTCCAAGAGAAGTGTATCAAATCTCACATAGGATGGACCAGATGCTTTGATACCAAAATGCTGCGTATTTATCTAATTGCATATATCTAATTGCGCTTAATGCGACTAGAGACATTTTTCAGATACTGTACGGTCCTCTGAACCTGTGAATATAGTGATAAAAAATGAAAGCCCTGAATGAGGCTGTGCTCTGCTCATGCCTAGATCTGATACAGTTACTGCCACTTCACATCTGGGAAAAGTAACTCACAGCCAGCCTGTCAAAGGAGAACAGCCCACCCTGGCTACATTACCCCGGCCCCTTGCTGCAAGCTTTTCTGTGGCTCCCAACAGACCCTGATCTTCTGTCTCTTGCCCAAGCCACAGACACTCAGTTTCTCAGTCTCTCTCCAGAGAAGAGCTCTTCCCTGCACCAGTCTTCCTCTCTGCAACTTCCCCTTTGCTCCCAGCAGGTATATTTTGTCCATGTCCCCTCAGCTAACTAAACTAACTCTTTCCTTCCTAAGCACGACGGGGAAGATCACCAGTTCAGCTAACTGGCACTGCCTAATAGGCTGCTCTGTACAGCAGGCCTGAAAGCTGCAGCAATAGATCTGAAAGAACTGGTAACTGATGCAATGCTATCATTGCCTGTCAATTGCAAGAGAAACAAACACTTCCCTGCCATTTTCATTTTGTCAGACAGCATCATTCAACCAATCACCTACTGCTTTTCACTTTCCAACTCTGGGGGAAGGAAAATAGCAGCAAATAGAACTGACCCAGATGAATTTAAATGCTTAAGTTAACACTGCTAACTAGGATGAAAGGAATTGTTGCAAAGGTTTTCTCCTTTTGAAGAAAACATTGATAACAAAGATCAGCTCCTGCAAAACAGAGTCATGTAAATTTTTTTGTAAAAAGGCAGAGATGCTGTAGCTAAGCAACCTGGCTCTTCCATAAACTGAAAGTTGGTTTTCATAGCACCTTGTTTATCACTGAAAGCTCTGACAAACCTCCACTTATTTTACGTAATTGTGTCTGGGGGAGTGCCAGATCTGGTATGCTGTCAGAAAGGGACTTTTCCCATGAATGCAGATGATGCAAATTTATTTTTAAAACAGCATCCAAAATATTCTTTGTGTCTACTGCATGCTCTTCAAATACACAGTCGTGTGAGCAGCCATCAGTCTGAGAGAACAGACAGGACTTTCTGGTTTTGGATCCAATAAGTGCTGGCTGTGTGCCAAACTAAGCCACTCCCCTTTCTGTCTTAGATTGTCCCTTTAGCCCAGGACTTGATAGAGCATTTAGCTTTTGCAGTCTACCACTAAAGATCTTGTGTTCTTCTAAGAAGAATTATATCCTAACATACACTCTCTACCCTGATTCGGGTACTTCTCTTGCCCTATCCTGGATGCAATCTGTAGCTCCAAGGATGATTATTATTTCCAAAATAGAAGTTAACTATATTCCATAAACCCCATTCACTCAGACTGAATCACCAACCAGCATTCTTTCCAGATTTTTCTCATTCTGACTGCATTTTTCATAATGGACAGGACAAAAAATACATGCAAGTACTAAGCAAAACTGGTGATACTGGATATGACCCACTGGGTTATGACTTTGGATGCTAATCTCTTGTCATGCTTCCCCTCCCACAGAGTATGTGCATTAATAGCCTTTTCCCAGTTTGACAAGGGCACTGGAAAGCACCCATTTGAAAAACCTGGAAAGCATTGTTTTTTCTCCTCTCTCCCAATGCAGTCCCCATTACAATTTCATTTTTAATTAGCCCCTGCTTCCCCCTTTTGCCATTGGTTGTCTGAAACACTACATACAGTATAATAAAATATGATCATCCCAAATATTTTGCTAAACAATGGAAAAAGATTTTGGCTGTACTGCTCATTTGTTTTCCTTTCTAAATTGGTTCTGTGTTTGTGCAGAATAAATACACACACAGTAGGCCTGTGCATTTTTCTACAAACAGATATACACACACTACATATAGACAGCAATGCAGCTTTTTTGTTTACTCTGCCTCTCTCATTCCCTCTAGATATTTTTGCACGCTGTCATTTGTGGAATACTGTTGAAATCCAAAGGGATGTCAGCCGAGTCTGCCTTGCATTGCAAGCTGTTGGCACTCTCATTAAGGATGGGGGAATAGCATGGAGTCTGCTGTGTTTTTCACAGACTGATGCTGCTGGTTGCAAGTGTTCGGCTGAGGGCAACAGGCTATGCCAGCTGATTTCTCCAGGTGCTCCTCAGCCTTGATTTTATTGTTGGTGTCTCAACAAGGACTCTAAAGTTGTTAGTAAAAGTGTCAGCAGCTGCTGCCAGCATGTACAGCGAAGGAATCTAATATATTTAAAGAAAAATCTTCAAAGCTTTCAAATAGAGTAAAACTGCATGTCTTCTTACCCCCATAACCAGCCTTGCCTGTACAATGAAACCACTTTGCTTTTGTTATTGGGTAACTACTTTTTATCTTTGTTAATTTCAGAATTATCTGCATCATTTTGTTCTCTACCCCATTCATTTTAATTTCTAACCCTGCAGATATTACCTGCCTCATCTGTTGCAGCCCCACAGAACCCAAATCTTTTGCCTATCTATTTTTTCAGGGAAACTGTTCCCTATTCAGGTGTCAAGGCAGAGGGCAGGAAGGAGAATACGGCGCTCTCTGCTTCACCATGTGTTGTCTATTCTTCCCGCAGGTCAAGAAAAGAGCACTTGGCCACCAGCCTCCTTGATTAAAAAAAAAAAAAAATCACAACCAAACCAGACTTGAACCACTGCTGGAGTTTGGCTTTCCTGTGTAAAGTCTCACCTAACTTCCTGCCTGGGCAGTCTCCAGTCATCATGAGGTTGAAGGAGGGCACTCTTGTTCTCCCAGTTCATCTAGGCTGCTATGAAATCAGGGATATATAGGCCCCATGCACAAAAGTGAACAAATCAGGAAAAAGTATGACTATATATTAGGAATTTAGGAAGGCAATTTAAAAATGGGGAATCAAAAGCAAGCTCTGGGAACTTTAGTTTTGTATTCAATTTGAGGGAACCATACATAAAGCAAGATATTTAAGAGTCATCAATCCACCTCCTGATGAATACCTAAAGCTAAGGACAGATAGCAATTAAAGGAGGAATAGTATGTCTAAGCATTTTGTATTTGTGTATTCTTTAATTCCCCAGCTACATTCTATTTTTCCTTCAAGCAAGGACTAACACCACAACTATTCCATCACATAATCAGGTTACTCTTGATGACCTCTCAAAGCCAAATCCCAATGTAACAGTTAGCATCACCTCCTAGTGATTCTGTGCCAGAGCACATCAAGGCAATACAGTACTTGCAACAATCTCTATTTTCTGGTAGAAATTGTGTCCCATCCATTCCTTCCTTTTTTCTGTCTAGCACATACAGACCACTGGTTTACTACATGCTTACATTCACTGTAATGCACCTCCATCTCCCTCCTTTCAATTGATTTTTATTTAGAAGATAAAAACACTTCAGGACAGCACAGAAAGTAGGAGAATTTGTCTCCGATGTGTCTAGTAGATTTTTAGCCACTATAACGTTAACTGAAATACAAGACAAAGTAATAAAGCATTTTAGTAACTCGTAAGTTGTGAGGTTTTTTTTCCCCTCCTCTTGTGCATTCATTAAGTCACTCCCTTCCCCTTCTCTGTCACTTGCTATATTTTCATAATGTTAGGGAAGAAGGGAGTTCTGTCTCTGAAATATTGAGCTTTATGCCCTAGATTTAATGGCATTAGTAGCCCAGCCATGTAGTATGGGCTATGCAGTGAACAGACTTTCAGAGCTAAATCAGCAATTCCCTATCGCAAAGGCTTACCAACTAGTCTGCAGAAAGGCTATGCTGCACTAAATACTCAAGTCACCTAACAAAACTAAAGAGAGGAAGGAGGGTCTCACTTAAGCAGAACTAGGAATCCAGAGATCTCCATTCTCTTCCTCACACTGCTGGAGACAGACTTTGTAATCTGTGGCAAAGCATTCCAGCATCAGCAGGTTTTTCTCTATCTGCCTCTAAGATGATAAAAGAGAGAATGGGGAATATCATTTCATTAGCATCTATAAGGCAAACTATGTGGAGCACATTGTGCACAACTATGCGATTTACCCTTATTCCACAGAGTAGATTCCAATGAAACAAAGTGTAAAGAGCAGCATATGGCACCTGCTGGTAAAGAATGAACAGGAGTCCCCATCAGACTGAACTCTCCTGAAATAGTGGCCATAGAGTAAGAGGAAAGAAACCTTCTCTACAGATTGTTCCCAGCAACTCCCTATCCCCAGGGTCACTGTTATTAAGGAAGAAATCTCATTGCCTTCAGGCACAATAAGGAAAGGCACTACCTGCTTGCAGGTTTCATTTTGGGGGAGGTTTGTATTACCTATGTATCCTTCTCTTAGCCATGAGAGCCTTGTTGATTTAACAGACTAATAAGTGCCATGGAGAAGGAAGAACAACTGGCAGCTTTTTGCTCTACATACAAGTTGAAAAGCCACTCATCTCCTTACCCATGTTATTAACACCTTAAGGTGTGAACATGAGCCACTCCCACATACACAGCATCACTCATTAAAGAACTTCTGCCCTAGAATGTACATTTTAATTCCTTTTTGCAGCACATCAGCTCACTTAGTGGACTACAGTATCACAGTAGGCTTACTAAAACAAAACCACATAACCTCGCCAAATATGAAGCATAAAACATCCTTTGTAACACCAAAAACATAGTGCTTGTGTTAAAACAGCACAAAGCAGCTCTGGCTTTATACTGATATATCAGGTTGGACTCAACAGTAGCAGAAGCACTGTATAAAAAAAAATTACTGTAAACTATGTAGGGCACTCCATTAGCTCTAAAGAACAAGGAAAGCACTATGCAGAAAAAACAGGGACAGAAAAAAAAAAAGTAGTAAGTGCAAGTGAGTTTGGTAAATAAAAGCTCTGCAAAGAAACTTCCTTGAGCACAGCCAGCTTTACAACACCACACCCCAGAATCCCAATATGAAGAACCGATGTGTAGCGTACGTTTTAAGTAAAAGAAGTGTTATTCTCTCCTTCAGCAGATAGGAAACACCTACCACCCTCTCAAAAGGGCAGCAAAGCCAAGAATGCCAAGAACCCAGTCCTGGCTCAAAGCTGGTGGAGACACCATCTCTGCATCTATGGTCCATGTCAGCCACCTCAGTTTCTCATGCACAGTAAGAGACCAAACCATAGCAGTGAGGTTTTCCAGCTTGCCCACTGAGACATTAAGGACTCTGGAATTAAAATGGTTTTTGCAAGTCATAGGAAACTTTCTGTAATGCTTAAGGTTGTATTTCACGTAGAATTTCATTCTGCACAGTTTCCTAAATGACACACCGCTTGCCTCATGTGCAACAATACAATGGAAAGTAGCTTTTACTGGCTATCATATTCCTGAAGAAAACCCACTTTCATAATCAGAGTGAATTCTACAGAGAAATAAACCCCACTTTTTACTCCCATGAAAAGGTTTTTTTCCATTCTTCACAATTATTTCCCCCCCTTCTCCCAACAAATTCTTCCAGAGAGACTAGCTTTTTGCACTGTTCTCTCCAGGACACGCTCTTAAGGACTTAGATTTGGAAGAGAAGTGTAATTGTGGAATTATATCCAGTTTGGTTTGACTCAGATTCTGTTTTCCTAGATATTAAGGATACAGAGGAAGATTCAGAGCCCGTTACAGCAAACAATAGGCTTTGAACCAGACCAAAGGTGTGTTAAAGCCCATCATTGATCTTTCTTCATTTCCTCCATTTTACTTTTGCCCCAGTTTTTCCTAGTCTTCTCATAAGGTTTTTTTCCCCCTTTTGTTCTTGGTTGCAGGAGGAAATGAAAGTTACAACCCCACCCCTCTGCTGACAATTTTGTTCATAAGATATTAGGAAAAGGAGGAGTACTTGTCAAAATATAGACTCACATTCAGGATAACCTTGTTTTTAATATATGCCAGTTTACCAGTTCTCATCTGGCAAACGCTGTCAGAGCAGTTGGAACTAGATGACCTTTAAGGTCCCTTCCAATCCAAACCATTCTATGAATGTTTTCTTCTAGGAAGAAACATGAGATATTAAAAAAAGCTTTTCTTTGAATTCAGAAGTCAAAAAGTACTCGACAAAGAAAAAAATAGGGGTTTTTTCCCATTTGCAGATTTTTTTTGATTAAAATCAGTCTTTATCGAAGACTACTTGATTTCTCATTTCAAGATTATTTTAAGAAAAAAAAATCAACAAAAAAATACCAAAAAGGATATTTACAAAAATTCTGAGTTTTTCTTACCCCAAAAATGTTAGTAGATTAATTCATCAAAATTAACCCTTTCTCTAAATTTAGATTTGGCTTTGATAAATTGGTATTTTATAATAAATTAGTCAAACATCTCCTGATTTCTGGTATACAACTTTCCCTACATTTTAATTGTTCTTTCCGAGAGCACAGAAGGGCATGAGGTGTATACTCTCAGAGAAACCAAATGGTAGCCTTTGAAAACATTATATGCCAAAATAAAAAGAAAAATCATTGACTGTATTTTGTAAGTTTCATCCAACACATATGACTGGCCAGGCTGAATGATTTATGATACACTGACAGACAGAGCCAGACACAGACCTTCAGTAGAAAGGGGAAGCAGGAAGGAGCTGAACATAAACATTTAGTCAGCTCTGTCAAAATGTTGGCATTTCTATTACAAAGGAATTACAGCATGCAATTCTGCCTGTAATTCTGTATCATTCTACAAAAAGCCCATGTTTTTCTGAATAATTGTTATTAGCGTTTGAGCTCCTTTTACTGTATTTTGCAAGCCTGTCCAGTCAAAAGTGATGCTGACATGAAAAGCCTATTTTGATTTTGAGTGTAAATTAATTGTTTGACTTACAAGCAGAACTTCATAAACTGTTTCAGTGGTAATACACTTTTTCCCTACAAGTGTTATTTCTGCACAATAACTTAGCTCCCGTTTTATTTAACGCCCATATTCCCGAAATGCAGGCACTCTTGAAACTCACACATACCATAACGCCTCACAGATTTTTTTTTCAGTCTACAAACCACATTTAAAGTCTACAAAATAGACAGCATTTATACCACAGAAAATTATTCACAGTGGAAAGACTTGTTATTGAAGTGTAGCTGAGCCCCGTAGGGACAGACGTACCTCAGAATTGTTGAGATGACACCTGTGCGTCCCCGAGAACCACCCCTCACTTGAACACTGGTCGATGTCCACCTTCTGCAGATTGATGTCGACTTTGACAACACCTCTGAAAACAGAGAAAAGCAGCCTTGAACACAGTGACTACAGAAATAGGTTAAAGTTCTTTATGATGCTGTAGTCCGCAAAGCAGAACCACATCTTTGTTCTAAATACAGAATTTGATGAAATGTCTGAAAATAGAGAAGTTTAGTGTTCCCGAAGCCACAACTGCAGAGACACATTCTTATGTTAGACCTTACTGAGATGTATTATGACAAGAGCCTGGTAAATCTAATGCACTAAGTGTAAGGTGGCAGCTAAGAACAAGCCATACACTCAAACAATTTAATGCCCTTCACATTCTACAATGCAGCAAAGAACTAAAATGCAATAAACAACCCACACTACTTTTTCCGAGGCCAGCAACCTCCCTGGCTGACCCTGAGTACAGTACCAGGCACCACACCTCACCCCTGTGCCCGCTGACAACGACACCCTTCCCTTTGTTCTAAGGAGCTCTATCTGCCAAAACAACCAGCAAAAGCCTTTTTCTGTCTCTCCCCAGAGACACCCTGACCTCCAGAGACTTCAGGCCTCTCCTCCACGGCTCAGTGCCCTCCTCCAGCAGGCACCCAAACCCCTCTCTCCCCATCTCTGCCAGCCAGCGCTGGTATAATACCTTATAAAACATCAGAAGGGCAGCAGGAGCCAGAAGTAGGCCACTGATGTCTGTGAAACTTAAAAAAAAAAAAGAAGGTTCCTACACACACAGGCCCTCAAGGACTGTCTGAACTGTATTAGTTCTATGCCAAGAACACTCAAGTTTTAATCATCATTTACCTCAGAAATTTTTTTGAAAGCCAATGCTGTATCTTATAAACAGCTCTGAAATCCCCAAAAGAAAAAAGCCATAAGACTGTAGTTGCATGTCTTAAGAAAAAGCCTTCAAAGTTTTCCTTGTTTTCGCTAAAGTAACCACCAGAATTACTTTTGGTAGAACATTTATAGCATCATTTTGTGAAAGTACACACTTGCAACTGCTTTGCTGCTGTCTGGACTTAGCAAAAATGTCACTATGCAAGTTCTGGTAGTTAGATCATTACACGGACTCCCTCTTAACAGATGAATGATCTATGTTAATTTCTTAAATCTAGGGTACCGTTCCTTTTAAGTCAACCATTTCAGCCACTTCAGACAAAAGTTTTGAGTGCCATAGTCTGAACTTCCACAACTACAAAGCACCTTCATCTCCTTTAAGGCTGTGGACCATCAAGGGCACAGCCCAACCTCTATCTCAAGAACACCTCACTCACCTCAAAGCACGTTGCTTTTAATCAAAGCTTGGTATATATTATAATAATAAGAGCTACAGAGGCATATATTTGAGAGGCCACTTACAAACAATATCAGAAGAGGCAACACAAAGTTGCCTGAATGGCAACACAAAGTTTGATCAAAACTAGGATCAAAACTGCTCCCTCATCATCCCCCTCTGTCTCCTGCCTAGAATCTAAATAATCTGGCGCAGGGCACACCTGAAATATTTAAGTGCTGGCTCTAGCAAGTTCAATTTGAAATAGCGCACACCACGCTTCTAGAATATTCAGAAATATTTTTAGTTTACAGCTTTGTGCCTTTCCACTCTTGTTTTGAGCAGCAGCTTCTCCACAGACTGTTAAAACTGCACTTTCACCCCAATGAACTGTTTTTATCATGTTCCAGGTGACCAATGAACTCAAGGGGAAAACTGCCTTATGTACAGACTAACTCTTCGTAAGATGTCGATGTCAGTGGATCACAAACTTATCTTAACCTGATAACAAGGTATCCGTCTCAAATGCTCATAGGAGTAAAGGCAACTAATTCATCATCTGGTCACATGCAGACCCCACCAGCTAGGCTTCTAATACATTCTGGACCTTTCTGAGCATAACAGCATGTGGGCTGAGGACAGGACTGATAACCTCTCCATGGCTGTGTATAGGCATGAAGCAGACAGTGGACCAGGGCCAACACTACCCCTTGCTCTCCTAGTTCATAATATACACCAGGCACCGTGGCAAGGGTCTCTCAAGGTTTGGCACCATTCTGACTACTCTAAAGAAATCAGTTTATATAGTAGGAAAACCAGTGATGATTCATCCTTATTAGGACTGCAACAAATCCACCTGGGAGACTCTCAAGCACCTTAGGGAAGCAGGTCTTTGTTTCCTTTACACGGAAAGCTTCTCCCTTGTGTACAGTTTGTTTTTAACTGGTAAGAGAGGAAACTCCCCTCTGCCTCTACAAACACTTCCGCAAAGAGAGAGGTACAGACTGCAAATTAAGGGTAAATTAATCACTGCTAAGAGAGGAGAATGCTGTGCGGTATCACAAGCAGGCCCTGCAGAAGCACAGTGTCAGTACAAAGGGATATAAAAATTTTCAAGAGAAAACGTATCTAGAGGTTACTCATGAGAAAGACCACACATACAAGCCAGAGGAATTAGAGACAGTAAGCCTACTGTGCAAGCATTTGAGTACGGCCTTGTATCAGACAAGCTACAATGTGAATGAAGAATTAGTGACACGTTCTAGCATATCAAGGGGCAGAGAGCAGGATAGCATCCTAACACTCAGAGCCACGTACTAGAAAGAAAGGAAATTTACTTCTGGATTTTTCACATCAAAATTGATTACATAACTCGTATCCTTTGAAAACTCTTTTATATAATTATTTAGTTCAAAATAGATGTGAAAATCATAGATTCATACAGCAGCTGCCATTGGAAGAAGCTTCGTGTGATCATCCAGTCCAACCACCTGCTCAAAGCAGGCTCAGGACCGTTGGGTTTTTTAATATCTCCAACAATGGAGACGTCACCTCAGGAAATCTAGTGTCTGACCACCCTCACAGTATCAAATAAAGTTCTGATGTTTAAATGGAATTTCTGGTATTTCTATTTGTCTCTTGTACTTTCTGTCCTTTTGCTGACTAGCCCCGAGAAGAGTCTTGCTCTGTTTCCTTCACATTTTTCCAACAGGTATTTACACACATGTGTAAGATTCCCCTGGAGCCTTTTCTTCTCCAGGCTGAACAGTCCCAGCTCACTTAGCCCTCCTTGACTATCAGATGCTCCAACCTTTAACCCTCTTTGTGGCACTTCACTAGGCTCACTACAGTACATCCATGTCTCTTGTACTGAGGAGCCCAGAAGTGGACACAGCACTCCTGACGGGGCACTGCCAGGCTGTGTAAAGAGGAAAGAACACTTTGCTCAACCCATTGGCAATGCTTTTCCTCTCACAGCCCAGCAGGCTGTCAGTCATCTTTGCCACAAGCAGACATTGGTGGTTCACATCAAATTGGTGTCCGCTAGGACCCTGCAAGCCTCTTCTGCAAAGCTGCTTTCCAGTCATTAGGTCCTCGGCCTGTACTAGTTGTACAGGGTTATTCCTCTACAGGTGCAGCATCTGGCACTTCCCTTTGCTGAACTTCACAAGCTTCTTGTTTGCTCATTTCTCCAGTCTTAGTCCCCCCTGAATGGCAACACAACCGTATAGTCTCTCACCCACTCCTCGCAATTTTTATCACCCTATCGTCCAGATCACCAAATGAAAGTGTTAAACAGACCTGGCTCCAGTATCAACCCCTGGGGTATATCAACAGTGACTGGCCTCCAGTCATCTATACACAGAAGGCTATTGGGTTGGTTAAACACTATTTCCCCTTCACAAACCTATGCTAACCACTCCAAATCACATTCTTCTCCTTCACATGTTTCAGAAGTGGTTTTCAGGAAGATTTTCTCCATCGCTTTCCCAGGGATTGAGGTGAGGCTGATCAGCCTGTAGTTGTTGGAAGACATTGAGTACCTTGGCCTTTTCCATGTCCTCTGTCACAAAGTCCACTGCCCCATTCAGCAGCAGGCCCACACTGTCTCTAGTCCCAGTTTTGCTGCCAGCGTACTTACTTCTTGTTGCCCTTAATGTCCCTCACCAGATTCAGCCCCACATAGGCTTTGGTTTCTCTAACCCCACCCATGCACAAAATCATAGAAATGTAAAATCATTTAGGTTGGAAAGGACCTTTAAGGTCATTGAGTCTAACCATTAATCCATCACTGCCAAGTCCACCACTAAACCACATCCCTAAGCACCACATCTACACATCTATTAAACACCTCCAGGGATGGTGACTCCACCACTTCCCTAGGCAGCCTGTTCAGTGCTTGACAACCCTTTCAGTGAAAAAATTTTTTCCTAGTGTCCAATCCAAACCTCCCCTGGAGCAATTTGAGGCCATTTCCTCTCATCCTGTTACTTGGAAGTACAGACAGACCCCCACCTCACTACAACCTCCTTTCACATAGTTGTAGAGAGTGATAAGGTCTCCCCCTCAGCCTCCTGTTCTCCAGAATAAACAACTCCAGTTCCCCCAGCCGCTCCTCATCAGACCTGTTCTCCAGACCCCTCACCAGCTTCGTTGCCCTTCTCTGGACATGCTCCAGCACCTCAATGATTTTCTTGGAGTAAGGGCCCCAAAACTGCACACAGTATTTGAAGTGAGGCCTTACCAGTGCCAAGTACAGGGGCACGATCACCTCCCTACTCACCACACTATTTCTGATACAAGATGCTCATGTTCACAATCACACTCAGATCATGTCTCCATATTCTTCCCAGCTTCTACCTCTTGTGCATTTTCATTTCATGCTTGAGTTTTGTCAGGGCCCCCTGTTAAGCCATGCAGGCCTGAAAATTATTTAATTTCAAAATATTTTCACAATACTTCTTCCAGAAACACTATAAAATTCTTCCACTTGAAACTGAATGTGTTTTCCCTTTGCCTCTCTTGTGTTAAAGCTTTTCTTACAAGAACATTTGCCTTTCACAAACCCCAGTCTTCATGAACCCAATACAAATATTTCTACCTACACTCTTTTCCTGTCTGCAGCTCTTCTATAGCACAATCTGAACTTATGATATGATTAAGTTGTTCTGCTTTTTCCTTTCCTCAGAGCTTTGAGTTTCTGGGGTGAAAATCTCCAGGAAGGAGAAAACACTACAGTCCAGAGCAGGCATATGAAAACAATCTCTCCTGACAGTTACAATCCACCACGGGCTTTCCATTTTTTCCCCCCATGGTGCATATTATTCTTTTTCCACTAGACCTCTGCAATATACGTTCATGCTTCATGGTAACATCACAGTTCTGCTGAGGTAGTAACAGGGTCTGAAACTACTTGAGGATATAATGCTTTCAAAAAAAAGTTTCTTTAAGCATACACGTGGCATTTACAGAAAGCACCATGTTGGTACAAGGCTCTTACTGCATCCATTTGGGATGCTTTGCCATTTTAAAACATCATCTCTGATACCTCACCATTATTACACAGAGTACACCGATACGTACATGATGATGTATTTCTGAAATTCATCTGTGATTAATACAGTAGCTGGCACAGCCTGTTTAGCCACCCACATTTTCAGTTATTTTTGATTCAGCATTCGGAAAAATGGAACATATGGAAGAACACATCCTCCTAGAATGTATACAGACCAACTACCTCCAAGTGTTATATTTATTGAACTAACTGGGAATAATTGCAGCTTTGCTATCTCGACAGAAGCAATCAAGACAAATATCAACGGTATAAGGGTAGACTCAGCTTGTCAGCATAACTCATTCATCCACAGTGACAATGCTGCCTGGCTGAACTCAAGCTACAGTGATAATAATATTACTGGTAACTGTGGATCATCTGGCAAGTAAGTATATCTTGTTAATCTCGTTATAACAATAAATATTTGTTTTCTGACACAGTTTTACAGGCCCTACACAAAAAAGATACTTAAGGATTGCACATTCGTGTTTAATGTGTAGTTAAGAAAGAATTAGTTGAATTGTACATAATAGATAATCACTGAAGAATGATGTCATCAAGGATTTTCTGTCAGGTCAGAAGTTTGATTTAAGAGGCTTTCATGTCTGTCTTAATTTCCAGCTCCACTGTTTGTTGGCATGCCATTTGCCTTGAAATCTGCTCCAGAAATTGATTTAAGCTTATTTTCTCAACCTACTAGCTATCTTGATAGTTTCAGTAGTTATAATATTTCATTGTAACAACATGTTGTAAAACCTGTATCTACAGAAGATTTTTTTTGCCTGTACTGTTAGATCATAAAAAAGCAGAAGGAGCATCTTCTTCTCCCAGCCAGCTTAAGCCAGAACTGCACAGAATAGTAGCCTGCCAACATTTAAATGGTGATAAACAATATCTTTGTCCGCTAGATTTTCAGAAGATTTTAGCACAGAGATCATCATAATAGGCATTCAAAGTTTGTCTTCTAAGTTTGTACACTTATTTATGTACCTGTAAGCATTGCAAGCAGCCATAATTAAGGTACAAGGCATGGTTATCACATGCTGAAGAAGACATCATCCCTAAAATCTAAATGCCTGCCTAGATTCTTGCTGTCATATCCACCTCTACATGCTGTCCTTCATAATTCCTCCTTATCACAGAATAAGGAGGTAAGAAAAAAAATTCTCTATAGCCATCCCAAATCTGCAAACGTCACCTCTAGATAAATGCATACTGTAATTAGTATAGCAAATGTTTTCAGGGCAGACACCTTTTCTGCCCATTCTCATTTTGGAGGCTGACACTTCCAAGAATACTGATTTTCAAACAGTGCATACTACCTGACACCTGAGGCTCCTTCAATGTACTGTCAACTGAGCATCCAAAAAAAATTCTGGTGTCAAATTCACAAGTGACTTTCAGCCATAAGGCTTACTGGCAATCAGCAGCTTCTGCAGGTTCAAGTTGCTTTTGAAAGTTAAGATTTAGAATTCTGCATCATTTAGACATTTTTTAAACTATTACCTCTGCATACCCAGCCAGATTCACAAAAGGCTACTGGGACATTACATACAACATAATTTCAAACTGGTCACGCAACTACCACTAATTTCTTACTAATAGGACAGAGACAGACTTACTAATTCCCCAGCCATAGCATGACTGCTGCTTTTCAGCACACATTTTAACAGGAGAACCAGCTTTCACTAAAAATAAACTTAACCAAAGAGTAAAGTATAGCAGTGTGGGCATACGAATTAGGATTCACCTGCAAAGAAAATGCCTCTAGGACATTTGGAACAGTCCTAAAAGGGCAGAATAGTTAAAGCCGAGTCCTCTGTTGTCTGAAGACTTATTTCAGATTTAAATCTGCCTTCAGATTTATGGCATGCAGTGCTGCCTCTCTGGTGATTCCCCTACAGTTTAGTCAGAAAGCTTCCCAGGTATTTTGAGGGGCGGTGATTTTTTTTTTTTTTTTTTGCTTGAGGATGTTCAAGTCCCTGCTAGCATCTTTACTCTGTCACAAAGCATCACCTTGTATAGGAATGCAAGGCATCAGTAACGGGGTACGACCTACATTAGATTCTCCCTATGAAAAAGGTCTTGGGAGCCAAATTCAAGCTATTTAGTAGGAAAACAGCATATTTTTTTTCCTAGTGCTCCCATTACTATCCATGGGGTCAAACAGACAGGTGGAAAGAAAGGGTCTCAAGGAACAGTATACAAAGTGATACAAGGAAAGAGGTTAGGAACAAGAAAAGCTTTTGAATTAGAAGGATCCTACATGGGAGAGATGGTCTCAGTTTAACTATAACCAATCTTCTGACAGTGAATATTTATTTAAAGGCAATAAGGGAATTTTAAAATTGAAAAGTACGTGGGAGCTAACATTTTAAAAAAGGAAAACAGAGAGGCATAAACCTGGGCAAGGAACATACAAAACTACAAGAATGCAAGACAAAACCACAACATTTTCAGAAGCAGCATGTTAAAAGCACAGGCTCAACTAATTAAAAACATTTTTCTTTAAAAAAAACAAAACGGAAGCCTGAAGTAGAATCTGTAAGGCCAACAGACAACCAAGACACAAAAATTGTTCAGAGTAGAGACAGTCTTTGCAGAAAACAAATTCTTTTCATCAAGGCCCACTTCAGAGACAGGAAGGTTCCAACCTTTGAGCCACTCTTGAGAGCACCAATGTGAGAAAAGTCAGCTTTCACATGAAGGGATGTTAACAAGCTGGGCACCAGAACTGTCCCTTCTTTGTTCAACGCATTCACAGATGACCACAAATGGGTGACCAGTGACAAACTTTGCAAGTGATAAAAATACCTAGTATAACCCACAACTAAATCTGACTGACAGAGACAAAATGAATGATCACTTTCCAAAGTGTTTTTTTTAATCACAAGAATCTGGGATTTCCCAATGAATTTAGATTCATGGAACAAATTTAAAAACAGAAAATATTTTTTTTTCTCCAAACAGTTCATAATTATGGAATCCAATGCTAAACTACATTGCAGAATATAAAAATGGGTTAAAAAGCAAATTAGAGTCATGGAGGTCAGTTTAATTCATATTTACTATGAACACTCATTCAGTTAGTGTCTGAAAAACATTTTTTTTAACTGCTTATTATTTGTAAATGGGATCTAACCAAGACAGAAGAACTCTTCCACTGCTCTTACATTTTTCCCTAAGTACCTGCCAGAAGCTGCTTTCAGAGAGAGGGCTAGGTAAGCCTTTCATCTGACCTAATGCAGCAATGCTTTTGTTCTTACCTTCAGGAACATTTCTTTATCTCAGCCCAGGTTCAGGAATAGGCAGAATAGGAGGTGACAGTCCTGGAGCTGAATCTCAGATATTAAGGACTGTCACATGTCCATTCTCTTCAAAAGAGTCTTGATAACCTGCTGCGCTGGATAGGGGTAAAGAACAGAGGAGCGGAACAGCAGTTTGACCCAAAAAGCTTGTTCCTTTTATTGCAACTTACCATGTGCTACATAGTTGTGGATATAAAAGCAATATGTGTTTCAGTCCTCACCTGGCCATATTTAACTTTTTTCTTCAAAGACCCACTTCTGTTTCTCCAATAGTGAAGAAAGCTGAATCAAGTTTCTAAAAAAGATATCCCTATTTATTGTGCCTTTTGTTTCGCCACCATCCAGTTTTCTATCCTTATCTATGACCTCATACAAAATAGGCAGACACCTAACTGACTGTCTAGAGAATACTTAAAACATACTGGGGGGTTCTAGAAGCAGACAGTAAATCATAGGAAAATGATTTTTGTTCTCACCTCTTTTCAGGAATATAAATCCAAGACTTTCAGAAGTTCTAGGAAATAAATTATTTTGTTTTTAAAACCTGTTCTAAATCCACCCACACCTTCAATCATATTATATGGGCCAGGGCATGTTATAGAAAAAATGTCAGCCTCACTATTTTACAATACTTCCAGGATTCTACAACAAATGTACCATATCACAAAGAATTAGAAAGCCTGATTGAACAGTTAAAATTAATATTCTTTTTTAGTTCAGTACCGAGACTAAAGAGAGATTAGGGGGAAAACTAGAAGATGGGGCTAAAGGAAGAAATTAGACTACATTTAAAAGAAAAAAGTTACTAATTTTTACAATCTTTTTTATGTCTACATTTATGGTTATTTTACCAAACAATTTAATAGCTGTGAAATATTTAGCAGAAGATTAAATCATGTATATTCCCTAAGAAATTACTTATTTGTCACATACTTCTATCTCTGCAGTTAATCTGACTTCAATGATGTTTCCTCAACTAAGAGCCCCATTACTGCCTAACACTGGAGTGGTCCAAGTCATTGTTAATAGTTCAGTGGAAATCACTACGTTGTAACTGCCTTTAGGGAAGAAACAGCTAAATTTAACTATGCAATCAAGATATTCTTTGCACTAAGGAATACCTTTCCAATAATTAAGAGAGAGGTAGCAAATGCCAGGAAGACAAAAAATACTGAGAGACAACACTTGATTCAGCCAAACTTCAGAATGAAGTTATCTGCAAATGCCCCAGAACACATCATCTTTCAAAATAAAAAAAAAAAAACACCAAACCCCAAATAAACAAAAACAAAAAACCAACAAACTTACTCAGCTTGCTGATTGTGTACCTTTATTCCATTGCGTTCTCCCAATAGTCCTTAAAAAACACTGCAAATACTGTCCTGGATTTGGCAAAAAAACTACATTGCCTTGCTGGAACACGGTGGGAAGGAAAAAAATATCACTGTATCCTAAAGATATTTTGACCTCCTAGATGAAAAATAGTGTGAGAGCAACCACTAGTTCCCAAAATATTGACGTATTATAACACAACATTAAAGAAAATGAGAACAGCGTGCAAGAGAACATTTTGAACTGCAAAAGCACCAATTCATTCATCAGAGTTTGGGGATAATTGATGTCATTGTACAAGGCTGAAACTGCAGAAGAATCTGATTAACCACATTCAAGAAATAGTGGAACAAGACTTGACAAGAGGGACCATGGCAACAGAAAGCTTCTAACATGAAACTAAAGCAAGCTGGTTTGTGTAGTCTAGTAAACAAAGGTAGAGAAGGGACTGCTGCCTATAAATAGGTCAGGGCAGTAAACATCAGCAAAGAGTGCTATTTCAGATAGAAAGCAGTTCTGAAATGGGAATAAACGGATGAGAACTGACTGTGAATAAATTTAGATCAGAAGCTACTCAACCATTAGGCCTGGCATGCCAGTGGACTGGAAAGTCAAGAGGTAAACTCATCTACTTCAAGATGGAGATTGGTCAGCTGATGACATCAAGTGAGCTTGTGACAGCAGGAGATAGCCTTGGTGACCCAGGAGGCTTTTTAAAAAAAAAAAAAAATTTTTATGTTCCTAGTAGCTGACTACTTGCACACCTTTCTTCCAGAGCAAGAAGTGATCCTCCTCGCTGGCCTCCTAGACTGATGAAGCAATGAAAACCTCCCATTTCCTGTCTAGGGGCCACACAAGTACTTTTAGAGGAGGAAATGTACTCACAACATACAGCTTCTCACACCTTTCCACTTCCACAGCAGGGTTGCAAAGATACCGTCCGGATCACCATGGGCCACAGAATATGGTTCAGTCTCATCACAACAGGAAGTAGCAGGGGAGGGTCACAGAAGATCAGTGACAGATGCTATCATGCTCTACCCTCTAGTAGCACTAGAGCTGTAGAGTGATCAGTCACATTTGATGGCGAATTCCAGCTGCAAACTCCATCAGCTTAGACTTTTTAGGAAAGGAGAATGGAATGGTTAGTATCAGAAAGCAATTACTTCTAGTCTCTGTGGATCCTCATTTCTGAATGAGAGCCTACACTGCATTTTGTAAGCAGGTGGTAATGTTCTCTCCCTGCACTTTGGGTGGAAAGATCAGTGAATGCAGATGACAAAACACCAGCAAGCACTGCTAAGAAGCTGTGGAGAGTCATCACTGCTAGCTTAGCATTGCACTGCACTAATGTGGTCCCAGCTTCTGGTAGATTCATCAGCACAATCCAGTTGTCTTTGGTTTCTCCACTTCATCTCAGTATTTGCCTACAGTGCCAGCCTCGGTAAGACAACTTACACAACCACATCTGCTCACCTTCCTTGGCCTTCACTTTGGACAGTTTGGCTGTTACCTCTTGGGAAGGGGGTGGAGAGGGTGGGAAGTGAAATTAAAGACAGATAGCAAGCTGTTTGTGAGAGCCCCCCACCTGTAACACTCTCTTCCTCTGGCAGAAGGCACTATTAGCGCTCCACCACATGAAGAACAAAGCTTTTTTTTTCCTGCACTTTCAGAATGTCATTGACAACAGTATTGCAGTGGTAGCATGAATTGAACATAACCAGTAGTAATTAGTATTGCCTTCATTAAACTCTTTCCATAGCTACACCACATGACATATCCATCTGTTACTGCAACAGAAGAGATACCAAGAAGCAGGAGCAATGGCTTTTCCTTCTATAATCTGAAAGAACTCTCTTCCATAGAGATAACGTCTTCCTGAATGTCTCTTACCCTAATGTACCATGCCATAAACCTAATGTCAGCAAAGAAGAAAGTACATAAACTGTTAGAAGAATGTTAAAGGGGCATGTGCTAAATTACCATAAATGACCTCATGCCAGACTATTAAATGGAAGGAGCATGTAAACTGATCTATTAACATGTTCCTAACAGATGGTTCAGAGATACTTTGTTGGGAGAACCAACGTAGCTTTCACAAAAGATGGAGGCTAATACATATTGCTTTTTACCATATGTGCCTTAAACAGGAATCTGAAGTTAAATCATTGTGTCGCTCAAAGACAGATGCTGAGGGGAAATAAAGCTTATTTCAAGAGCCATCTTATAGTAATTACTACTAATGTTCTAATAACTACATTAGATTTTACATTTTTGTATTACATGCATAAACTTTAAGGCATTTCTTCTCTTAAGAACTCACACTGAGGCTGTGAGCCTGTAAGTATAGAAAATATTGTGCAACTATTAAGACATCCCACAAGTCTTGGGAGAAGTGTATCTTGTGTAATAGTATTGCCTATGTAGCTGCAGAGTTACTTTCTCAGTCATCCCAAGTAATAAGGTTTTATTAGAAGCCCATCTTTCATGTGACATACCTCAAACTAGGCACCATCATTTAGCCTTGCCAGAATATGCACGTGTGTGTATATATATATATACACACACATGTACTTCTTCCACCTGCTTCCTTATATATAGTTACCAAAAATATACTAAACCCATTTTCTTAGAAATGCTTACCAACTCATCTCTGGTTTAGATACAACAAAACCTTGTTAGTTTCCAACAGCAATATACACTTAAGTTGCGCAGCATACCTCATCGCAAGATCTCACAAGTAAGAAGAGGTTCTCCAAGCTTTCATGTCCTTAACGGTTACTCTTTGGAGTATCAGAGTTACAACAGGTGACTCCCACATGGCAAACAGAGGCTGGGAAGATGAGGAAGTGAAGGCAGTGCTTTGTACTGCACCGAGGAGGACCTCTACTGGTTGCCTTGGTTGGCCAGGGTTACTCCAAAATGGACCGAGTGTGTTCTGCACACCAGAGCTACCACTGCAGAAACCTACATCACTGAGATGCTTCCTGGCATCACAGGATCTTGGCACTGAGCTGAGATTGAAGCTTTAGACTCTTAAGCAAAAGACATGTTTTTTCTCTTCACTGAAGTCAAGATGGAGCCTGCTTTGAGTGAAGCTTTGTATCAAGATTAAATTCTCAGACAGCTGGTTAGTGGCTGCCACCCCACCCCCAGCCTGGTGGTTCTGCAGGTTACAGGAACCTCTACCCCCAACAAGTGAGTATGTGCCTACACTAGCTTTCACCTGCATCCTGAAGTTCATCAAGTGTGAAACTGCATTTCAGTGATCTATGAGAAGTTTCCTTAACTTTTCTGGACCTCCTGCTCTGCAGTGGAGCCATTCTTGGGTTTTGGTCTTGAGAGGAATTCAGCAACAAAAAAACCCGCTGATGAGCTCATTTTACTTTAACTCTAACAGCCCTGTAAGTGTGAAAATTTCAGGGGAAAAAAAGTAATTCAACAGAGAAATAAGCAGCCAACCTCTATTCAACAATTTATTTTTTTTCAAGGATGCATGACTGCATTCATACATGTTTGGTCCCACTGGATTTCAGACTAAACCAAGAAAACCAGTGTTCACAAACACTATTACCTCACCACCTAGGTGTGGCAAAATCTCTCCAGTGTCTGCTGCATTCTTGTCTATCTTTACCTACTACTGATCCACAGCACAAAGCAAATTCTCTGCTCCTCTCTTACCCCCTGACAAACGTCAGCTGCTCCTGGGCAGTGGGCATTCCCCAGGGGATAGAGTTACCCATGAGCCCCACCACAGAAGTGCCAGTGGGAAAATCTGGCCTCTCATACCCCACATGTTGCCCTCATTCTTTAGAGAAATCCCTCTTTGCTGTCAAAACAGCAAGACAGAAGAACGGACCCTTTTATATCCTCCTCTCTGCTAGCTGCAGCCCAGGGGCAAAGTCCTGGGGATAATAGTGATAGAAAATAAGCAATTCTTTACATATGCCAGGTATCAGCTACACAGCTGTGTAACCCAGGGGGTGTCCTAAGGAAAGCTTTCCCACTGCCAGTTCAGGCTGTAGCCACACACACTATGACAGATCTGCAGTCCCAAACACTTATTTACCTACAAACTGACCAGGCTCGAGCACCCCACAGTGGATGTGCTCTGGAGACCAGAAATTGCAGTTTACCAGCATAACAGTGTTGTTTCCCACCTGGTTAAAATCACAGTTGGGGTCAAGCTAGGTTTAATTATGCAGTGGAGTAAGAAATAACACCTCAGTAAACATCTTCCTCTCATACTCCAAAATAAAACTACAACTGGCAACTGCTGCTCTCCCCTCCCCACCAGAAGCACAGCAGGAACATAACCCACACACGCACCTGTTTCAGTGGGAGCAGGTAAAGCAAACACTGCCTTACAGATGGAGAAGAAAGCAGTTTTTCACTGAGCCACAGCTCCCTAAGGCACATGAAGGTAGAGCTCAACAGGAAGGCCTGAGGTTGCTCTGCAGTGTAACTGAGCAGCCCATCCGCCAAGGGTTGATCAGGTCACCCCAGACACAGCATGCCCTTCCCTAGGAGAGGGGGAGAACCAAAACCCCATCCTACCCACTTCTTGACAGAAAGCAAGCAGAGGAGCACTCCTCCTACCTGAATTCGGGAAGGAGGTTTGGCCGCAGCCCATAGAAAGCTGCTGAGAGAGTCACTAGCCAGCCAGGTTTGTAATTCCCATTCTCACACTCCAGGTAAGGTGAAGACCACCTGATGTGGTTCTTATCAGCAGTGAAGCTCTCCCGCCTCTTCCAGCTGTTCTCCAAAGTTTTGGGGCCCGTGTTTAAGACCTTCCTATGCAAATGGGGCCTCCACTTGCGCTTCAAGCTGTGGAACCACTCTGTTTCCACAGAGGCATTGGCCAGGCGGTGAGCCGAGGAGGACAAGTCCTGCAGGAGGACCTGGCTCTCGTGCCTGCTGGCCTGGAGGAAAACCTGGGGGGCAGAGGAGAAAGGCTCCGTGCTGAAAGTGATAGCTGCCCTGGAGATGTTGGGGTCCCCTTCCAGAAGGCTCCTGATCAAGGCGCGGTACCACTCCAGGTCCTCCTGCAAGTTCTGCTCCCGCGACTTATTGCTCTGGAGGATCATGTTGAGGAAGTTGGTGGCGTGGGTGAGGGTGTCCAGGGCCCCGTGCAGGGAGGGGTGCGACGTGAAGCGCGACTTGCCGGCGAGGCTGGCCAGCTCGTACCGCCCGGAGCAGTTGGCACGCCGCAGCTCCCGCGAGTCGCCCGTGTAGAGGAACGAGGCCACATCCTGGGGCACCTCCTCAGCGAGCCGCTGCGCCAAGATGGTGCTCTCCGTAGAGCGGCTCCGCGGGGCCGGGAGAGGCTCCCGGCTCTTGATGTGGTTGTAAATAGGCTGCCTCCCTCTGAGCGCCCGCTCCCGGCCGCGCATCGCCTGCTCTCGGCCGGCGGCAGCCCCGAGCCCCCGCTGGGCGAGGAGCAAGAGGAGAAGGAGCCGGAGCAAAGCCATGTCCCCCGGCGCTCCCGGCCGCGCAGGCACGGCGAAGTGGCTGGAGATGGGCTTCGCGCAGGCGGCCGCGGCGCAGGGGCACGAACGCGCAGGGGCGGCCGAGCGGCAGCGGGACGGAAAACGGCCCCTGGCCCGCGAGTCACCTGTGGCGGCGCCGCCCGCACCTCCCCCAGCGCGGGGCGCCGCGCAGTCCCACCGCCGGCGCGGAGCGGCTGGCAGCCCCTCCGGCGACGGCAGCGGCTGCGGCGAGCCCGCCTGCGCCTCCTCCCGCCGCGGCCACCGGGCTCACTGAGCTGCCGCCCAGCGCAGCGCGCAGGGGCGGCGGCGCCCGCGCCCGGCGCAGCGGCGGGTCCCCCCGCGGCGCCCCGCCGCCGCCCGCGCTCCGCCGCTCCGCATCCTTCGGGCGCCGCTGCCGGAGAGGGGGGGCCCGCGGCGCGGGACTGCCACTTGCTGTGGGGATCGGCGGGGCTGGGCTGCTGCCGGGGAGCCACCGGGCGGGCCGCCCGCCTCCGCGAGCGCTTGGCACTCCGGGCACAGACTCGCGGCTCCGAAAGGCGGCCCCGCCACGGGCGGCCCCTCACCGCCCGGCACCCCTTCCCCGCCGGCCCTTATAGGTGTACGCCAGGCAGCTGCCGCCCTGTGTGGCCGCCTCGCCTGTCAGTCAGCCGGCAGCCATTCACGGGGCAGGAGGACGGTGCCGTGCGGCGCTGAGGGAGGCGGGGCCGCCGCGGCGAGGCGTCGAGGCATCTCGCTTCACCTGCTGCCGGCTGGGGTCGGGGCGGAGGCGGGGGAGCCGCCCGCCGCACAGGCATCCGCTCCGTTTTCCCCTGGGCCGAGGGGCGGGGGTCGCGGGCAGGGAACCGGCCCGTGGGGCGCTCCCGCCGCGCCGCCCCCGCCCGGTGCGCGGGGCTTGCCCGGGGAGTGTGTCAGCGACACCTGCTGGCCGGGCGTGGAACGGCGCCGCGGCGCTCTGCGCCTACGCGCCGGGCAGCGGCCGGAGGTGGGGGGGCGCCGGGCGTTAGAAATATCCGCGCCTCCCGCCGCGCCGTGGTGTGGGTTGGTGGTCGTCAGGGCTGCCTGCCTCGCTGAGGAAGGCGCTCGTGCCTCAGGCAGCTCTGGGGGTGGGTGGCCGGGGGTTGCACGGGCCTGCTCCTCGGATTCCCCCAGGACGTGTGGGGCCAGCCGCGCTGCCCCGGGAGGGAGGCGTTTGATGGAGAGCACATTTGGGTGGGAATGGGCAGCTTTGTCTTCTGGGGCCTTGGGGCCCACAGCCAAGATACCCCCATCATCCGCAGGCTCCTCGCGTGGCCTGCCCCACATGCCTCCCTTGCCTCACATGTGCCCCAGAATGTCCCAGACATGGAGCGCATCCCACCATAACAGGAACCGAGCCGCTTCCCTCCCCATTCAGCTACAGTGGCTGGTTAATTATCTTTCTGTAACTGTAATTTTCCTCCTTTTTTTCCTTGGTGTTTTATCCACCACCTGTCTTTTAACTCCACAGCACTAATTCCTACTGCTCTCTTCAAAAATAAGCCCTTAATCCAGTGGCTTTTCAACACTGACCTGCAGAGCACCTGCACGGAGCCAAAGCAGCACTGGCCAATCACCTAGCTCTGCTGAAACCACCTTTGGAAATGCTCAGATGCATTGAAGATGTAGTTGGGATTTTCCAGATAAGCCATCAGCTATAGGGCCAGCATGACTGGTAATAAGCATCTAGTTCAGCAAAGCATTTAAACATGTTTACCTTTGTGCATTTTCTTTGGGAGAAGTATTCCCCTGCTCAATATCTTACTGTTGGTTAAAAGGTTTGTGACAGGAGGCAGTTAGCAAAGGGTGAATTTTAGAGGAGATGGTCCACCACAAAATCTAATTACTATTAATTTCCTTCTGGTTTAATGTAAAACTTCTTTTTGGAATTTAAAAGTGCAGATGAAAACAGTAGTAAAAAGACAATTATTTTTTTTCCTTTTTTCTCCCACACGTGCGTGCACATCCTATAAGGAGCAGATTTCAGTCATGCAGAATGTATGATCTAATTTTAAACCACCGACAAGATATCTCTGTTCCTTAAAACATACTCTTATTTTAGAATTATTTGAAACTAATTAAAGGAGTTGTCATTCTAATATAGCTGTGTAAATCACATTTGCAGCACATGTACCCTAGTGATGTAATGCACTGCGCCTTTGCCTCTGGTCACCTTTAATAATTATAATATCACATGTGGATAAGAGCGAAAGTTATAAATACTTCTTTTTCTCCTAATTGCGTGCAGTTGAAGAGTATATTCGCTGCTTAAGAATAATTTACTTGTACTGAACTTTCTCTCAAGTAAATAGCTTGTAAGATTATTTAGAATCTCCATATATGACCAACTTGGAAGCTGGTATTTACAGTTTAGCACAGCACAGGAGTCTGTGCTTCCAAGTCTGCACTGAACAAATACCTAAAGATGCATTATTTGCTGGCGATAAGTGAGAACTGGGGCTTTTGACAGGAGCAGCTGTCAGGACTGAGCTCAGCTAACATGGGATCAGTTACATGAGGATGTATCAATGGCTCAATGGCAACATAAATGAACAAGCTTTTTTTTTTTTTCACAGTGCACCTGTGCTGATTCTCTTCACTGGCTGCCACAGGTTGCTCTAAAGGAAAGGTCAGTTCCCTGATGGGAATTCACTTGCCCTACTGTAGCCTATCTAAATTACACTAGCCCTGCTAAATGGCCATGTTCACACATTCTCAGGATAACCAAATATCCCTTTCATGTACTTGCATAGTAAGCTCCTTCTGTTTCCTCAGCTCCTCATAGTCCTTCCAACTGCCCTTCTCCAGTAGCATCCATCGCTCCCACACTCCCAGAAGCTGTTGTTATTAACCCAAAGGTTTGCCAGGAGCAAAGACCCAGATAGGTTAGGACACAACTCCAGCTGCTGGCAGTCTCTCCCTTATCTCAGAGTCAGAAGGCTCTCTTTCCTGTCTCATCAGTTCACTCTGGGCTCTCTGCACTACCAAGTCAGAGGGAGAGGATGAGAGGTTAGCTGGAGGACCTTCTCATTAAGGGTGCTGGGTTCATTGTTCAGTCCTCTACAGCCATGTCGAAGAGGGTTCAAAGAGCCTTTTATCCTCTACGGCTTCCTCCTGTAGACAGTTCAGACCTGCTCCCAAACAGCTGTTGGGTACAGCCAGGTTAAAGTGAGACACAACCCGACTTAAAGCAATTGTAAATGTGCATCTCCTTACAGCTTTGCAAAAACTACGCTGCGGGACCCAAAGCCTACCATCTGCTGCCCAGATCCAGGGAACTGGCAATATAGAAAGGTAATATCCTCTTAGAGTAAAGAAATCCACCAAATATTTTATTTACCTGATGTTACTAAGGATTGGACATGTAGGAACCTTTAATGATTGTTTTTTTATTTTGGTACTAAAATGCACTGATTCTGGTCTGTCATTTGTAATCAGTTGACTGTGTCAGAAATCTGTTCAGCTGTGACCAGTACAATGTGAAAATGGACTGGGAGTCCCCAAGATAAGATTACTGTGCTTGAATAATATTTCCTCTGCTTCTGCCTCGGTTCTGCCAGAGGTGCTGCTCAAGCCATCCTCCAATGAGGAATCAGGAGGCATCTGACCACTGTCTTGCATGTTTTTGAGTTGTTACAGCTATCACAACTGCTGCATGCAAAATACCTGTACATGAAGGGTCTCCATTGATTGTATTACCTACCAGGCTACAAGCCTGCATTTAGGTGTCACATGAGATCAACCTGCATCTAATTACAGTGTAGAAAAAAATAGCAGTGCAAAGTGCTAGCAGTTTTTAACAGACTAGAGTAAGTGTAACCTACTTTCTCCAAGCATGGTCCATACCAAAAGATCTTGGTTTATCTGAACTATTTGAAATGCTGGAAGCATCAGAATTAGTGCATTGTTAAAACCAATTGGAACAAAGGAAAGACTGTTGCAGCTGTGAAATGTATTTTAAAGCCTCAGTATCTACATTTAGCCCATACCAGGGACTAAACTATAGCAGTCATTCTATCACCCGGTGACCTCTCCCCAGTTGAGAAGGGGAATCAGGAAAAGGAGAGGAGAGCCAAAAGTGGAAGCAAGGACAGACTAAATGAAACAGCAAAACAAATAAACCATACAAAGTTACACTCAGCCTAGAATGCCTAGCCATCACAGCCCTTGGGAGCAGAAGGAACCTCACAGCAGCTCCTTCACCTTCCCCAGCCAACCTTCCCCCTTTATAATGACCATGACATGATGGGAAGGGCTCCACCTGTAGCTCACTCAGGTCAGTTGTCCTGTCTGACTCCAAACTGCTGACAGCCTGTCTGCCATGGCTGGGCTGGGATTCTGTCCCAGCCAAACCAGGACACTCAGTTATTTATTATTTTTTCTCCTAAGCTAATTAGGTGATATATAGAATATACTCACTAAGAGTAACATCAGAATGGTGCACTGTATTTCTCTCACAAAACAGAAACAAAATGTTTCTCAAGTTCCTTGCTTATGGTGTTCAAAAACACACGAAATAAAGTGTTTTTAAAAGAAAAGTACTCTTACTTTTAGCTTCACTACCTAATGTTCTTGGAGTCATATTTTTTGTCTGTCTGATGAATCCGTTCTGTCTGCCAATAGCTTCTGATCCCATTAGTTCATTTCAGCTAAGTTTGACAGCAGTGTGAAGATCTGAAAGTTTCTGCAAGCTTCTGCAAATGTTGTGATCCAAAACTTGCTGGATCAAAGCAAGCAGCCCACGTTTGTTTTCATGGTGGGGGAATAGCTACAGAGTGAGTTCAAGAGTTACATGGTCCTTTTGGTCTTTCATTTGGCCACTCATATTGGCCAATGAGTGTAAATAGACCCCAAAACAACGGGAGTATGTGCTGCTGCCTCCCTACTCAATAGACAGAGAACAGTGGAGGGGGCTAGTGGGTGGAACTCAAAAAGTCAAGGGGAAGCTGTTGACACTGTTGATGGTGGGCACAGTGCCACAAGGCTTTAACATATGATGCAAAGAGTATATGGGGGCTGGGAGAGATGCTGGGTTTATTGCAGCAAAGGGTGAGAGAGATAGTGAACACAAATCCATTGGAAACCAGGCTTCATTAGTTCTCTTGTTTCCTCTCACCAATGAGTTAAAACCACCACCTAAATATTTAAAATATATATATATATATGAAATAGCCAAAATGCAGAGTACAAAAGTTCTTACTTAGAAGCTGATGGAAGAAGCAGCAAGAGCTTACCTGTCAATTAATGTTCTCTTATAGTGAGAAGTTCAAACCCACTGGATATTTTCTTAGAAGCTTGGGACAGAAGGAATTTCACAGAGGTTACCCGGTACAGCACTCCTGCACTGCAGCAGCGTTATGTACAGAGCGACTGTCTCTGGCAGGAGTTTATCTACCTTTCTGTCAGAGAACTGCCAGTCAGGTAGATTCTGCAGCCACCCTAACTACCTTGTTCCAGGTTTCACCACCTTAGCACCAAGTGCAGGGTGAGAGGATTCCCTAATATATCAAAGTCATTTTTACTTTGGTTCTTTACTTTCTTCTTCTCAGAACACAATCACCATAAGCTAGCATCTGTCTGCAAAAGACCACTTTGACTTACTCCTTTTTTTCTTTTCTCTAGGCTATGCTTTCTTAAGAGGCTATGCTTTCTAAAACTGTTGTTGGCCCTGCTATTCTCTTCTTGACTGTCCATTTTGTCAGCCTATTTCTCTAGGTGACCCAGACAAGGCCACTTGCTATGCATCTTCTGCAGGCTATGTAAAATTTTCTTTTAGTACACCCCACATTGAAGTCTGCCTGCTTTTTCACCTTCACCACAGTATTGACCACTACTTGAGTCTCTAATGCTACATAATCCTCATAACCTTTCAAAACATATTGCTTCCTATTTATCCACTATCTATTTTTATTTGAGGATTTGAGCTCTGCTTCCCCTGGGTAGTACTTTGCAATTGTTTTGTTGGATTTTACCCTACTGATTTTAGGCCATCTCTCTGATTTTTCAAGATTATCTTTAATTCCTATTCTGTTCTTCAAAATACTTTTAACTATCTCCTTGTTTCTTGTAGTCATTTGCTAATTTTAGGACCTTTTATTTCCTTATCCAATTTGTTCATTAACCTATTTGATAGAATGTAGCTGAGATCAGAACCCTTCAGGAACCTACTTGAAACATCCTCCTGGTTTGATAGTACACAACTGATACTTAGTTTTTGAGAATGACTTCAGAGGCAACTGCTAACCCACTCATGAGCCACCTACACGATATTCTCTTAGCTTACTGGTTAGAACCTCACGGTAAGTATGTAATAAATGTTGCTGATGCAGACATATAGCGCATCTACTGCTTCATCACTATCCACAAGGTCAGATATGAGTCAAAGAAGAAAATTCAGTTTGTTTCATATGGAGTTTTCTTGACAGTCCCACATTCACTAATTTTAATCATTTCACTATTTTCCAGGTGATTACTAAAACATAGTTGAAGAGTTCTTTTTTGAGTCTTCCTGGTGCTATTTATTTAATGACCTTCTTTATAATCTCACTCTTCTCTTTTTCTGAAAATACATAATATGAATTTTTTTCCAACTTTAGAATCTTCCTCCCAAACACTTGAAATGGTGAGTGGTAGTAAATGTTTGAAAGATCACATTTTATCTCCAGCAGAAAGTGTTATTCTACATTAGAAGAAAATTGTCTGTCAGACAGCATATTGATGGCTTTGACTCCTGATTGTTTATGAAGAACTTGTCTGATATGCAAATATACCTAATATGCAGATGCAGACTCTGCATTTAAAAAAAAAAACAACGATTATTCAAAAGCTTTGTAAGCTTATTCACAGTTGGGAAAAAGATAAGGAGATACTGAAGTTAAGTTTGCAAACACAGGCTATTTTGCTTGTACTTTACAGAAATTATTTGAATGCTGGGAGACATTGCCCACATATACTGAGAGCTGTTGGTGCCCTCAGACCCTGTTGCAAGGACACACAGTGTAATGCACTTACTCTAAGGAGAGCAAACTGCAGCTCAGAACACATAGCAATAACAGTCAGATGCCTGAGCCAGTTTCCATTAATTTATTTTAAATTAAAACAGAGGTAAACCAGAAACGTCTGTGGCAATAAAGACGGAGTACAACAAATGGAATAAATTACTAGCATAGCACCTGGGTAGCCTTCAGAGTGAATCCCACCCCCCCATAATTTCCAGTATAAATATTGTGCTAAACAAGGATGCTAAGTGGGCACACTCCTAATAATGGTAGAGGAAGACACAGTGCATATCCAAAAGGAGATATTAGTATTTCAGTCGCTATGTTACACAGTGTAAAAGCCAGCCCAAATCCCTGGCCTCTGCATCAGAGCAAACAGCTGAGTTCAGCCCCTCAGCCATCCCTGGGAGAGCAGTGACATACGTGGAGGAGTGCTCGCTCCAATGTTAGTCTCTTTTAGCCACAGCAAGAACAGCATTTAACTGCAGCCTCTCATTCAGGGTAAAAATACTTCTTGTGCTTAGCAACTTCAGTCGTGTATTTGGGTACAGATTAATGGATGTCTGCTAAAGCCTAGCCAGAGGTGGTGGCACTGCTCGCCTTGAGATTAATAGCTGGTGCCCAGAACATTTCTGTGGCAAGTGAGAGATGGAGGCCCTTCTCAACAAGAGCTTCGAAAGCACAACTTTGAGAAGACAGCCCGAGAGCAGACTGGTGGCTGGTCAGGGACAGAATGGAGCAGGTAAGAAATGAATAAGTGTTAAGTGCACTAAGACAAGATGAAGAAGGAATCACCTGAAAAGTAAAATTTAAAAAAAGTTATAAACATCAGGAAAATTAAATCTCAACTAGGACGTGTTATATTGAGTAGCTAAGCTTCCTATAAGCACCTTGCTCTCAGTAATGAATCAGTTGATTACAATGAGCATCCTAATCAATACAGTGCTTTTTAACAGCTTAATATACATCCTTCAGAACTATCAGGGAAGAATAATCTGCTGGATAAGAGCACAGGCAAGGTGGGTTTCTTTGTTCTCTTATGACAAGAATAACATTCATAGTATTTCCAACAATATCTCAGCAAAATTAATTCTTTTATCAAGCAATAAATCATGAATGCACACTATCCTGCCAAAATCTTACCCTCCTATCCTAATCCAGTCTGTACAGCAGTAAAATGCTATCTGTTGTTTTCTTCCTTGCTTTCTCTCTGCTTGAGATTTAGGGCATTGTGAACTTTTTTGAACTTTCAAAGGTGTGGCCCGCATTATGATGGCATGGTAACTACTTCGAATTTAACTATATGACTGGATTCAATATTGTTCCTCCCAATTAGTCTAATTTTTTTCAAATACATTTCAAAACTAAAATAATGTTAAAATATCCTTGTATTTGCTTTCAGTTACATAAAATAGAACTAACTTTAATCTGATGTAGATTAGCATATCTTTACTGAAGCCAATGAAATCACATGCATTTATATAGATAAGTATTTGCCCACTCGCCTTACATACAGAAGGCCAAATCCAGAATTCCTATTAAAATATTTCAAAAACCTACATCCTGTTACATTTTGTTCTAAGAATCTGCAGATGTCAGCTAATGAAAATAAACTTCAAAGGGAGGAATCATTTGAATTAACTGGGAGCTAAATCACAATCTCAAAATAAGTTCTGTTTGGAAATGGTTGCTTTATACTGTATTGTAAGTGGGTACCAGCCTTTTTACAGCTCTGCTGTTTGATGCAGAGCTGTCCACTTGAAATAAGGAGTAAATAGCAGAAGCTACTGATCGTGGACCCTGAGGTCTGGGGCAGCCCTTGGTTCCGTGCTGATAAAGTATTCGAAATAAACTCTCAGTTAAGATGCTGCTTTTTATTTTTCTACTTGGAAAAAACAGGATCTCCCAAGAAAAACAGCTTACCCTCTCTCTGGTCATGTTCTTTCTACCCCATGCCATTCAACGGTGAAGCCAGAAGTGAGATACAGTAGATACTCCTATTACTAGTGAATGAGAGGGAAATACTGATGATATCAGAGAGAAAAGGAGAAAGAGGAGCCAAGGAAATTTCAGTTTCTGACTTTTTTTTTAATAACTTTTAAAAAGAGAGGGTCAGTTTGACTATGTGTCATCCAGACTACACTCTGGAGGAGAACGGTAATATGCTGGAGGTGATACAGTGAAAAAAAATTTATACAGCCTCTTGTCATGCGTACAAGGCTCCAAAACACCCACCTTTTTGATTTACAAAAGCAGTTTTAATGGACAAGAGGGCACACAGCTGGATAAGCCTAGGGCAAAGTCGTCAGTAGTCATACAAAGCCTATAAAGCAAGGACAGGAGACAAGCAGAATTACACAGCTATTTGCCGCAGCAGTGTTGGGGTGGGAACTCTACAGAGTTGACCAAGACTCAGGAGTACTCTGGCACTGAAAAAGGAGGCATGACACGAAGAACTAAGGCAGATGGTGGAGAGGAGCAGACTGGCAAAATACACTTTTGGGTCTCCACTGAGACTATCATCACTAATGCCCTTTATTTGCAACTGTGGCATTCGTATTTCCTGATATGGACCAGTCGTTGCTAGGACCTGTAGTGAATAATGATGCACAGAGCTACATCCTTCATACAGATGGTAAAGAGGTCTTCTGGGGATAAGAGCTTTTGGTCTTTGAACTCGGAAAAAAATTTCTATAGATGAAGAAATCTCTTCAGCCAGTCCAGCATTCTCCTAGAATCCTCTTCAAAATGAACGTCAGCTCAAGAGCAGAAGAGAATTTCTGTACATTTCTGTAAAATTGGAAGAGATACTCGAATCTATCATTCGACTGAGCAAGGATGACACTCAGGAGAAAGTGCTTGTTCCCCAGTGATTCTACAAGTTGATGGCTTCCAAAAAGATTGGAAGCTAATGCAGATGAGGTAGAGGGAGGATTTAACCATTATTGTCAAGAGGAAAGCTATTTCAGAGGAACATTTCAATTTACCTTCTCTAGAAAGCGTGATGATTTCCCATGAGAAAAAAAAAAAAAAAAAAACTACTTCACAGAAATAGAAAAGAAGGATAACTGGCTCTCTATGCCTAACCTCATTCTGCAGTTCTTCTCCCCATGACGTATTATATTATAGTCAGTGGTTCAGTTTTTACACTAATTATCACAATTCCTTTTCTAAGGCAATTCAAATAATGAAGTCAAAACAAAGGTATGTGAGTTACATGTTAAGCTATAGCTTCAAGGACATTTTTTGCTCGTATGCAGTTTTCAGCTAACAGACT